>NC_137589.1:33441647-34189147 GCF_963210335.1 Falco punctatus | reverse complement strand
TGTTTCACTATGTGACGAGCTAGGAATTATGCCTGAGTCACTGTACTAGCCTTCATTTAAACTTTAATGTGCATTTTGCATTGGTATAAAAACACCATTGCAATTACATCCTATCTAACACATAGTGGGTACCTAAGTGCAGAGAAAAGAATGATAACAATTGTTTTTTAAATTATTTCGCTCTCTACCTGTACAATTTTGATCAAGACAAAATAATAAATCCCTTTATTTAGTTCTATTTGCTGTTGCTCTCATAATATGCAGAGACGAAAAAGTAACTTATGAGGTTAGCAAGGAAAAGCAAAGACAAAAATTACCAGAAGCAATGTTTTTAACTTTTTTAGGTGGCTAACAAAAAGGAATTATAAGCTTCAAAATGTATGAGTGAGTTCAGTATAGCTCCCAAGCTGCAGCCCTTTGCAATAACATCCTGAATTTTCTTCTTTGCCTTCACAGATATTTGAAAAAGATCAGCAGTTAAGTAGCAGCTTTGTTCTTTATATCTGATTAAATTTTCAGAGTAAATTTACAAATTAGGAATCTTTGTGTTTATAAAACTATAATCTGTTTGCAAGCAAAAATGATCCTACTACATTCTTAAAACACAAAAGCACAGAGGCAGGCATGCAGGTGTTGCTAAAGGGATGAGCAAATGAACTTTGTTCTGAAAAATCTCAGAAATCGGGTTATACAAACCCTCGCAACAATATTGTCATCTGTTTAAATACTGGGACTACTGGGGAGGGGAGCTCAGCAGTAGTGGGAGGGCTTTCATGTGGTTACACATTTATTTTGTTTAATATTTGGGTTTTTTGTTAACTGTTTTACTCTGTAGCTTTAACATATTTAGCATCGGCTCCACAAGAAGAGGGAAAAACAAAGCACTCGGGGAATTACTGAAAGAATCTTTATATCACAAATATCTTACTGTTTTTAAGAATTCTCTGTAATTGTCCTTAATCTGGTTACTTTACAATTCTTTGTCATCACCATTTCTAAAACTTACAAATCCTTTCCTGCAGAGTTCAGTATTCATTACTGATACGTCTGGGCACACATTTCAAAAAGAAGATACCAGACAAATATGTGATGTTAAAATACTCTTGCATCTAAATATATTTATTCAAATACTTCACTGGTTCGAACTCTCCATACGAAACCCTTAGAAATCTGACCTGTAAGTAACCTTGACTTTACTGAGACCTTCTTTTTGGCGGCTATCAGGAAATAATAAAAAAACCCAGTTCAGATACCTGCTTTGCAACAGCAGTAAGTGACAGAGAAGATTAATTTCAGAAAATATACTGAAACATTTGAGGAATTGACCATTAAAACAGGCTTCTCTCTCTAAATATTTATGAGTCATTTTATAACTGGAAGAAAGGTGTTCTGGAATACTGATCTCTAGTGTTACACCTACAGATCTACAGCACTCACAAATAAATAATAAATATTGATATGAGTGCGTAGGTCTGCCTGTACTGTATTTTCAGTGGGTATACAATATCCAACATAATACATAAGCTACTTGAATGCCTCACACCAAACTCAAAACATTGTGAAATACTGTGTAAATTTTACAGTGTTTCAACACAGGTTTTTACCAAAGCAATGCTTTCACTTTCAATACCAGTGTATAAATGTATTTACCCTATCAAAGATTCTGTGATGCAAACATGATTATTACTGTACCTGATTTGATCATGGTATTCTAGCAGAGATCAAATAATAGGTTTTATCTTTTTTTCGCCTTCTTTTTCTAGTGCCTTTAAAAAAATTTCCACTATCAAAGACTGTTAATTTCTAAGGTTTGATCTAGAGATTCCTATGTAAGTATACAATTATTAGGGAAAAAGAGGTACAACAGTGAATATTTTAAAGCAATGTAATCAATATTTTTGCTTTGTGCAGTTTTCCCTGCAACAATGAACAAAAAGATCTACTTCAGATTTAGAAACTCAGCTTTAAAGGGAAGCTAGACAACAAAAAGCAAGAAAGTACTCACCTCTTCACGTAATTTTATCAACTGCAACATGAACGCACAAAAAAGATAAAAAGGAAAGAAATGGCAGGAAAGAAAGATCAGTTGTGTGACAGGATACAGAATTAACATTGACAATTTATCTGTTTACATGTTTAGCATTTAAAAATCACAGACAAACACATTAAAAGAACCTAAACATAGACTACATGCAGAGTTTTTTGAACGAATAAAGATCACTTTCTCACACTGTCACATTAAACAAAGAGAATAGTGTGAAATTCTCTTTTAAACCACATCTAAGACACCATCATGAAATAAAGGGGAATGACTTCATAGAAGTCTATAATATAAAGAAAAAAACAAGTTTACTATTCCTCTCTTCGAAGATTGTACAGCTGAAGTGGTTTTGTATATACAAGTTTTCAGAATGTTTTCTGTATATTTTAGTTGTGACAACTGATTTCTTATTTTACTAGCAGATCTAACTTATTAATAGATGACTGCATCTTTATAGCATGTAACCAGTATTTCAGTTTTTATACACCTGCGTTCTACTGTAACTATATTATCTGATTTTATTATTGAACATCATATAGAGGGTTTTTTCTAGTTAAAAAAAAAAAAAAAAGCAGCAGCTTAGTTAAATGGCTCAGAATTATGATTTATTGCATAGCATATTTAAAAATAGACAAAGGAACAGGGAACACCACGAAACATATTTCCCTCAGAAAAGACCCATTTCAGGTTCTTAATCCTAGACCACTACACAGTGTGTATATATATGCACACGTATAGTGTGTGTATAGTCACATAGTCGATACATTTATAGTTATCAATTTATGCTTGTAAATCAACATAATCTAACACTATTAATAATATTGTCCTGGCAGGTTTACTATAAAACTAAATAACCCCCCTGTCTGATTATCAAGCTACGTTGTAATATGCTCTCCCCTTAGAGAGACAGATTAATTATTTGTACTGGAACAAAACGTATAATTACTCACAACAAATGTCTGCATAAGAGTGTCTCTTTATAAAAAATTACAGTTCTCTCACCGATTCCAGTTGAATTCGAAATTACAACAGCTACATCATTATCTCAGTTTATGCTGATACTTCACCCACAGTGTCCTAACACTAATTTTCAACACATGTGTAAACTGAGAATGTTTACTACTAATAAAGCCTCACCAGCATGAAGGAAACAAAAGAACCTCCATTATTCTCTATTGTTTCATATGGCTGGTCTAAAAATGAACATACGCCTCACCCCGTTACCAAAACGGACAACGAGGCTCTAACGAGATGTAATTAGGAGGGCTACTACCACACCGACTTAACCTGAAATGGCTCTTCAGTGTGTAGCCAAAGGAACTTCGCTAGAATTTGGTATAAAGAAAACTGCATTGTCCGCCGAACCGGCGCTGAAATTCAAGTGCTTGGCCTATCATAAATTGGTCTCTTTCTCCACATCTTCCCCCCCTTTTTTCCCCAAAAAGGCAAACATTAAGGCTCTTTAGAAAGAGACGATCTGGGAGTTGATCACATAGCTATCTTTTCTTTCTGAGGCCAGCATTCTTCAGTTGACTATGATACTTAAAGGGCCAAAGTTTAAAACTACTCTCCCGCAACAGAGCCCGTTTGGGCATGCCACCCTGCTATAATCAATGAGAGTTTTAAAATGCTGCACATTTGTTTTTTCAATAGGTCCCAAACAAAAATGTTCTATCTTGTTTGTGCTGCATGGCTGAATTTAAGCTCTGCATGGGATTTGCAGCTCAGCTAAGTAATGGGAGAGGGTTTGGGTTTTTTTTTTTTTTAACGTTGACTGAAAGATATTCATTCAAATTAACAAAAGATGTATTTTTCCCCCATTTAACAATGCTCTTGATGAAAATGTCTTACCTTTACTTCTGTATTTTGAAACATTATTTTTATTATGCTCACCGCTCAACTGTAAACAGCGTTAAGCCGTGTGCACAGCCACCATTTTAGGTTATGATAATCAGCCTATTTTTGAAACAAAGATTTTTTTTTTTTATTTTTTTTTTATTTCAATACAGAATTTGATACAAGAGGTAATCTGTTCCTTTGTAGGCTAAAAAGAAAAAAAAAATAATCTGGTTTATGCTGGTTTGAACCAGTGGAATCTCTTGTGGCTAAGCCTTCTGCTGTGACTAAAATCAAAACTGCACCGCAGAGAGCGAGGGAGCGAGATGGGGGGGTGCGTGTGTGCGCGCGTGTGTGTGTCTGTGAGGCATGTCACGTGACACGGAAAACTACCGAATTTTTTTTAAAAAGCTGATAACGCTACCGCCGTCTCTGTCCGCATATAGATAACGAATAAATGCTGAACTCTATTAAACGCCCTTTACACATTATCGTGGGTCGAACACACAATTTTCTGAACTTATGATGACAGTCTATTTATTTTGCTATAAACCCTCGGCATGTAACGAACAGATTTGTGTCTGGTAATGATCTGCTCTGCCAGGGCTATATGAAATGATACCGACCTTCTTTAGATCTCGGGGAATTAAATTGACCAACTTCACCCCCTGGTCTGTAGCTGAAGTTTGACACACTTTATGCACAGCAAGCCCAAATCTAATATTATCACAACTTTGTAGTTAGAAATTAAGTAGCCACAAAATATTTGTTCACCACAAATCACATATACAATGTATGCGTACACAGACACGCAGTTTAACCTAATGTGAATTTATTTAAGCTTACTAATGAACATAGCTGTGAAAGAGAAAGGAAGACTACTGCATTTCAAGGAAGTTGGCAATACCATACCTGGCATTATTTTGGTCAAGAAGGATTTCTGTTTTAACCCAACATGTACTTTCTGAAAAAGATACAACTTGCCACATAAAACAGTTCTATTATTATTAAAGTGAAGCCACAACTTTAAGTAGTATCATTGCACTGAAAAACTCAAAACTTTCAAGGGATTTGATAAATGTTGGTGGCCAGAACAACAAGCAAAACAGCCTGTTTAAGACCACTCCCGGAAAATAAATAACAACCCAACGTACACAGTAGGGTTTTGGGTTTGGGGCTGTGAAGTGGTGGGGGTTTTATGCAAGGAGGGACATCTCTGGGTTCTCAGCTTCCATATGCGCCTCGCCTGACTACATTCACATGATTCAAATTGAGAAGCAATTAGCGTATACTAAGCAATGACTTTACTAAACCTGAAATGCATTAAGAGCACTATATCTCATTAAACAAAGATGCATTTATTTAAAAGAAACTTAGAATAGCAGGATTGTATAATTCTTAAAACTTCTTACAAGAAGTTTCTATGTACTTTATTTGGTTAAATTACTTAAATCTCGGTATAATCACTATAAGACAACTGTATCCTAACTTGTCATCAACACATAATGACTGCTACTCATGGGAGACATTTTGGAAAAATGAAGAAGACAAAGGATAAATCATCAGCTGCTAATCCTTCAATTTCTTCTTTGTACTTCAATCTATCTTCTTGGGAGAACAACTGAAAACCCATACCTATGACCCTCTTCATTACAGCTTATAACTTGGCTGTGGTTTGCTGTAATTTTACCTTTGAAACTCATCTAAAAAAAAACAGAATTTGAATAAAGAAAAGATCCAAATTGTTTGTTTTTCCAATAGCACCCCATTTATTTCTACACTTAATACGGTCACACTAGCAGGTATGCAGTAAGCTTCTTTTGTCTTCTTACTCCACCAAAAACATTATGCAAATGTTTATCATGATGACAAAGACCATACCTAAAACGCGCAGCTCATATCTTGTTTCCCTTGGGTAACACCCCAGTCTAACCAGGTATTCAGCATTTCTATTTGCAGACTTTAACAATATTTGTGGATTAGTACAGGACCAATTCTGAGCTGGCAACTTTTTTCAGCAGATCCTCTGTCAGAAGAGGAATCCCTCCCCTCCCCTTTCACAGTTTGGTGACTGAATTTTTCAGTTTTTCAGTTTAACTGAAGCTAATCCAAACTGATTGAGAAGCAAAAGTCCTACAATATTAGGGTGAGGGTCAGTCCATCTACCTATGTTTATTTCCAGAAGAACTTATATTTATTTTCATCAGACAAAATGAAAACAAGAATTTGAAACATCTTCAAATATTTTATATGACTGTAAGTTATACCTGAGCATCCTTTCATCATCTAGTTCAAGTTCGCTATTGATACAATAATGCATAGGAATTATAGTGTATTAGAGCTGGGGTTACTGAGTTAAATACATCGCTATGACATGCTCAGTATATGGGAAGTACCCAAACCTTACCCTTGATTTGGATAGCTGTACATTCTGATAAGTTCAACATCAGACCTAACTTTCTGCACTAACTGCTTGTACCCAAAACTACATGCATATAAGTACAAATATAAATAATTATATTTTGTGAGAAAAAGAGATTGCAAGATTGATTATTGGAGCAACACAATAAATATTTTATTTTTTTTAAAGTGCTGGTATTCACATTTTTAAAAGAAGTTAGGTAAATTCTTTATGGTGATATTTTATAACATTTTTCAAGGGAGAAAAGAAATTCAGAACTTTCAAGGGTAGAGGAGTAACAATTTCAAGTTGGGTTACAGAAAAGGATTTTGATTACCTAAAAGACTACAAAAAACTACTTTATCTGCCAGAATTTTTTGCCGCTTAAAAAGTGGTCATTTGGAAGAAAAAAACTCATGTTGACAAATGGTTGAAGGTATCATTTGGTTCCTTGAGACAAGACCATGTTTCTTCCATCAAATTTAGAAAAAAGATCATAACTCAAAAAAAGTGCACATGTGAATCAGTTATTAAACCATTCCTTAAAAAGTGAAAATAACATATTTTATCTCATCCCTACACATAAAATATTCTGTTATAAGTAAAGCTTCTTATCACAATTGCCCTTTTATGTCTGAATTCACACAATTTTTTTCTTGAAATGTAAAAATAGCAGCAACTTTAAAGAAATAAAATGAGAATCTTAACACTTTCACAGGACTGTTTACAGTCATGACATGCATACTGTGAAACACTTTTCCCTAAAATCATCCTTTCCATAAATTAATTATTTAGGGATAAACCCCCTCTTCATCTCCCCTTATAATAATATATAAATATGAAGATTAACATGTTTTATATTTAACTCTTCACATAGCTATTAGAGCTGCTAACCTAGACTGTGGTCTTTTGTCTACAGGTAAACTGTATCCTGTGTATAATTTCATTAATGTATGTATAAAAGTCTTATGCAGACTTTAAAACTTACAGAGCACATTTAAAATACTGTATAGTATTTTAGGCTTTTTATTAACTAAAAGGCTTAAGGGGTCTGTGTTTTAAAATTCATTGTACTGGGATAAGTCTCCAAGTCTTTCTTTTTTCCTGTCCTTAGTGGAAGTGAGCTTACATTGAGGATAGACAAACAATTTTTACTTTTAATAACAAAATAATTTAAATTCTATCTGGTCAGAAGAGAAAATCTGGTATTTTAGAAAACTTTCAACTAACTTCTAAGTCAAAATGCACAACTTTGATTACAGCTGATGTGATTTTCAAAAAGAAACAAAACATTCTGTTTTCAGACACAGCTTGTTGAACAAGTTCCAGCACCAGAACAAATATTAAGAGGTGGGTCAAAGTTCCCTGAATATAATGTTGCCTTTATAATTTTCAGTAGTCAAGCAGGATCCTCACTGTAATGTCCAGAACAACAATACGGGTACCAGATTTTAAAAAAGACTCAGGATTATCAAGCTTTCCTTCATTAAAAGAGATGGCTAGCACTCTACGTTCTAGTACAACATGTATTATGAAAGCATGCTCTTATTAATACAACTTGTGTTTTTGGTACAAGGAGAGAAAATCTGTTTAGGGAAGGATTCACACAAGGAAACTGAGTGGGGTACTGCTTAATTCTGAGAGCGCACTTTCATTTGTTTTGCCTGCCAGTGTTGATTTAATTATACTGCATTATTATCAAAGCTGCATTATGTACTTTTTTTATTCCTTTTACATGTGTTTGAGGTGAAGACCTTGGCTTTGTCGGCAAACAGCGCGTTTCAAGTTATTTCTTAAGTACTAAATAATAAAGAGAAGGGAAGAAAAGATTTTTTTTAAGATAGCAGACAGTGATCACAAGTTAAAGGGTTAAATGTAAGATCTCCAAGAAACATTTTGAAGTTGATTAAGACCCCAGCTTTGCATTAAACAGTATCACTTCCACATGAGTTGTTGCTAATGCTGTTAAGGAGCAGCTTGAGAAGCCCAGTGTGCCAGTGACCTCCTTCACCCTCCAGCCACCCACTAGGGCTTCTTGATTAGCATCCTACCTGGTTCTCTGAGGAATTCCCGTCATCCCCTAGGAGCTCATTCCGCACCTCATCACTGTAGGCGATTCGTGACCTTTTCTGTAAAACAAAAAGAAAAAAGGGTTAGGAAGTAAAGCTCCGAAGCCATTGGTATCAAGGCTGATCATCTTAAACCTCGAGAGCCCCCTAATGGATACCTATTTGATAAAAAAATAAAATAAAATCTGCAAGTAAAAGTTATTAAAAAGTTCTTCAACTGCTGCATTTTGACAAATCTGCATGGCAAAACCCTAGCATTTCTAAGACAGTCACATCCTTAACATTTCAGCAATGAAAGCAGCTTCAGTGACGCTCAAGACACATAATGTGTGTTCCTAGTTCTGATAATCAGGTCACAGGGAAAGGCAATACATACTAATAGCAGAAGCATTAAAGAAATGCATGTGTAGGAGCCAAATGCATTTTTCTGAAGAACACTTGCTAGCTGGACACAGAACTCGGCATAACATCGCAGTGATGCCACTAAATAGAAAAGGAAGACTTTTTTCTATATTAAAAAAATAAAAAAATAATCAAAACCTGATCAACAAACATTTGACCAAACTGGTTGTACTTAAAAGATGCAGTAAATTACCAAGTGTTTTCTATGCTACTAAGGCTATGAAGGCCTACTGGGAAAGGACCAGAAATCAAAGGACAAAAGAAAGAGAAAACAACAGTTAGAGGAAACATTTGTTTACAGCAGTTCATGGAAACACCACAAAACTAAGACAGTCATTCATTAATCGTTATGACAGTTATTATTCACACCTTATGAGCACCAGATTTGCTCATGAACTGATCATCTTACTCATTCTAAACTACATCAAGTGCCGAGCAATGGAAAGCAAACGTCTGAAGACTACCAAGGTAGCACAGCGTTCAACAGAACGATGGAGAAGTCCATAAAGAGAACATCAGCCCAGCTTTCAACTTCTCTGTTGGCCAAGTAACAGGCCCTTAGTCAGTTAGTGTTCCCACATGCACCATAAGAGACAGAAAGCAATTGTAACATACTGTCTAAAATCGGTTTGATTTTTATATTATGATCACTTTTAAACCCAAGAGCAACAAGGACTAAGTTGTAGGGCCTTCCTTTATGGATGGGAGCTTCCCTCACAATCTGCCATGGTAGTCACTACCAGAAGGAACTCAGTAAAAACAAATCCCTCCTCAAACCTTCCATAACTGGGCAATCATGTCAAAAAATGTGCTTGGGACTGGGGCACAGGGAACAATCCACTAGAAATTACACTGAGCATAGGGAAATTCATTACCTTTGTGACAAAGAATTTTGGAAGAGGGTCACCCCTTACACTAGTAACCTAGCAGTGGAGTAAGCCTTGCAGTGGTCATCTCAGAGCAACACATTTAGCTTTTTATCCTCTGTAGTTCACCCTTTATTATGATCATCATCGTTACAATGTTCACCAATCTGTGATTCAGTTGCTAGCGTTCAGATCTAGACTATATACTAAAGCTACAGATGTACATAGGAAGGACAAAGCGTATCATGGACCTACTACAAGAGCTGAATTATGCCAAATCTTTTGGAGATCTCAGCTGTCACAGTTTCATACTAACCAAGCTAAAGTAGTCTACAGCATTAAAGGAAATGAGAACCTTTAAACAGGCTGTGGTATCAGAGCTGCCTGTTTAAATTATTCATTTCATCACTATGGGGGACTAAAACACTCCACAGTATGCAAGAATATCATATGGAGATCGGTTTTGTTTTTCTCTTTTTTCACCAAAAAGCCAACAAATTGGCATAGATTGCTCAATTATATTATTTTCCTATTTTTATTTGATACACATCAAACAAGGAAGGAAATTACAAATATATACCAATAAATATCTAATCTTCTTTTCTGATTAAGATTCAATCTTCCCATTTGCAGTCTAGTAGTTCAACTGTATGGTCTCTCCCAATTTCACAAAATGACTCAGCCCCATTGATTCTGTTAGTGATGAATGTATTTATCATTATTAGACTGAGATGAGGAGCATGATTCTTCATGAGCTTGTTCTCCAGTGAACAAGTTGTCTAATTATGTGTAGAGACTGAGATGGTCCTTGGTTACACATCATTTATGTGAAAGATTTAACTGGCTGATGTTCTCATTCATAAGTGCTTGCATGGAAGAAAGGAAAAAGAATATTCTTCATGGGGGAAAAGAACAGATGCTAATAACACAATTTTTAGAAGCCCTTTGTAATCCTTTATATCATCACCACTGAACTTAATAAATATATTTGTATCATTGTTCTCTTATTGCAATAATCTGTCATGATCTGAAAATCAGCAATTAAATTAAAAGAAAAAAACTCTGTGACTACAATTAGGTATAACTCTTTGCCATAATCAATAAATAATTTGATACTACTTTTGATCACACTTTCACTACCAAATGAATCAATAATATAAAAGGAAAGGCTTTTGAACTAAAGTGTTAATTTGTTCTTTCAGGATTTGTCCAAAATATCAATATCTTGAATCACTATTCTTATTTTCATTAAGGTAATATCCGCCAACACTTTTAAATGTGGCTATAAAAATTATTTCAGTTCATCCAAACTCAATAATTAAATAATTTTTAGATATTATTCTTTTTTTAGTTCATAACTATCAGCTGTTTATAAATATGTACTGTAGCCAAATGCAAGAATGATAGTTTGAGCTGGAAATGTCACACACTCTGCTACAGTTTGAAGGAACCCAATTCATAATGCATTTTATAAATAGTTAATGACTTCTATACATAAGCTAACCAGGCAAATCAAGAAATTGTCAACATTTTTAGTCTTAGTTGTCAGTTACCACTGTCTACTGGTACTTTATATGTATGTTTCTAGAAAAGACAGAACCTTTACAGAGTTTGTAATCCAAGGCATTTCTGGGCAGCTCAATACAGGTTTAAGAGGTTCTGCGTGCAGTTTTTTGTCTGTGAAGGTCTGTCACATATAGAAGTTTTCCTTCTATTTTATATTTTCTTGCATATACATAGATAAGAAGTCTAAGCACACAAGAGTTTTTAACTCCGTGTATGTGTTTGCATTCAAATGTAGCGCACACACGAACACACAATGACACAAAAGGGTTCAGCTACTTTCCACAAGAACTTCAAGACCAAGAAAGTTTCAGGGCTGTTTTAAATGTACTACAGTACCCAGACCTTCTGACAGGGAAGAGTTTCTGATTCCAGGCAGATCTCTCTTGGTTTATGAACAGGATTTTTGCATACTGATTGGGTGATTTCCTTAAAGCCTTGTTCAAACAGATACACTTGCTCAGTTCTGTCTGGCAATTTGGCTTTAAACAATCTGTCTACTTGACCCAAGCCTTAACATTTCCCAATAGAACTGAATGTGTTCATGGGCAAGCCCAACTAAATTAGAATTGAAATGAATTAACTCAGCTTAAACTAATTAAGATCTGTGATCTGCAGTACCACCCCCCTGTATGATTCTACATGTGAAGTAGGGTACATGTAACCAGACTGTAAGAATTCTGCTATACTACTAATCTGAGCATACCAATGAAGTTCGTCTATTACTAAAGCATATGAGAAGTTAATTTCCATGGCCTACACATGGCAAAGCAATTGCTTAAATTGCCTCACCTGGGAATTTAATACAATGTTATCATCAGACCAGCCACACTGTAAATAGATTTATAATGCTTTCCATGTGCTAGGCTAGGTTGCATATGAATTAAGTAATGATCTGGTATTACAATACAATCAGCTAGTTCCCACACCTGGCAGACAGGATATTTTGCTAAATTACTACCTATACAGATACATCACAACATAAAAACAGAAAAGGCAATGGGAAGAGAAACAATCTACATGGTGTATGACCCATTTTTACATGGTAACCAAATAAGATGTAGATAGAAAGAGGTATCCAAAATAATCTGTTTCCAACATCTGCACAACAGACACATACTTATTCATTTCTATTCAATTTTGGCCTAATTTTCCGCATTCTATACTTTAATTACCATCCACATTCTGAAATGTTCCCATTAATGAAGGCCAGAACTAGCCAATGCCCCCTCACTCCAACACACTTTCAGCAATCAACCAAATAATTGATATAAAGTATCGCACATTTTCATACCTGAACCAAAGAATAGCTTTCCCACTCCTAAATGCTAAGCAGCACCCAAACAGACAACAAACCGAGGTGTATTTCAGACAAAAGGCCCAGCAATTCCATTCGTCCCAACCTCTCCATTTTTCAGACTCAATGTTTTAAAAACAGCTTGAAAAGTGGTTTTTTGTGAAATCTGTGTAAACAAACAAAAAGGCTTTTTTAACCACAAACATTTCTTTACATACAAAATTTGTTAGTGTCTTTAAAAAAAAAATCTTCAGGTATCTGTTTCAGAGTTTGGCACACTCTAGATGTAAATAAGTACTCGGGATTAGCATAACCAGAAATAATTTGGAGGAGTAAATTAGATTTTTTTTGGTGTTCTTTGAGAATAGTCAAGTTTTGCCATTGCTCTCACTAAAGAGCAAATAAAGTGACCTGATCCTCAGATAGACTGCTAAATACCACAGAACGTACACTTGCATCTCTGCATTTAAAAAAAGATACTTAAGTATTTTTTGCTGAGCAGAAATGAAAAAGATACTGTTTAACAAATGTAGAAGAAAAACAGGTGACCCTACTTAACAATTTTAAAGCTCAAATTGAAGCAGAAACACAAAAACACTTTGTCAGGAAATAAAATAATTGAAATAGCTTAAGAAATTGTGTTCAAACTTCAGTTTTCAAAATTTCTGAATTTCTCTGTAAAGCTGATCCAGGAGCAATAGACTAGACACTTCAGACCACAATTCTAAAGGGGTTTTCCTGTTCCTAAGTAGCGTAGTTTTTATCAGTTGTGCGTAGGAAGAGAGAAAACTATTACATAGTGCTAACGTACAACCTGCTGCAATGCTGGACTTACAATCATTTCCTTATGAAAATAAAAAACCCAAGCTGATATGTTTCTGTTGAAAAGAAAAAAAAAAATCTATTCTACAAATCCTAAGAAGCTGCTGATTGAAAGAATCAATTTGACAGTATGTGCTGGCTGGCAAAAGCTGATGTCTAAGCCACTCCTGGTCTTGCCTGCCCTCCCTGCATGTATGCAAAAAAGATTGCAGGCAACTCAAAGAGAAATGCACAATTTAAAACTTGTCTTCTGCCACTCTGCCAAATGTCATCAGCTTCCTACAACAGCAGAGAGAAACCAAACTTCAAGTGCTGAAGTGAAATTAATGCAGAGATACTATCACCCATTTTAAGTAGAAGTCACAGGTCTATAAATCTTCTTTTCAACAATCATCATCAAACACACTTTTAGTTTCATTATGGGGTGAGGGCAAGGACGAAGGTCAAGCAAACCCCCATGAGGATACAACACATTGCATTATGTTGGTTGTGAAAGATGAAGCTTCTGCCTACAAAACTACTTCCATGCCAAACTCAGGACCAGCGGACCACGTATGTCACCAACACGGCTGATGGTCAACAACCTGGCTGCACCGCATGTGCTGTAGGTAGCAAAGAAAACGGGTGACCTGTGAGACAATTGCAACTGATCGTTTCTGTGAATTTAAGGAGTAACAGAGGATGACTTCTATTGTGAAAAAGACATCTGTATTTAGAAAAGCATCTTATATTTACCTGAGCTCCGCCTTTTAAAATTAATAACTTAGAAAAGGAAAGAGTTTTCAAAATTCAAAGGTCTGGAACTGACCTCTCCCTCCTTTCTATTTTTCAGAGAATGCTCGAAAACTCACTACCGTTGCTTCCAATTTAACAAGACCACATCCACGGAAGAGTAATATAATGAAATACAAGAGTTATGAACTCAAGCATAGAAAACATCAGATAAGCATTGCTCAGGCTTGGATAGCACTCTCCAAACATGACAGTGAATAACTCCCCTTAGCCTGGTATTTATATCCTTTTTTTTTTTTTTTTTTTAATTATAACTGTCATCTTTTTGCTTTTTTGAATTACCATGCTCTATAACAAGTCTTGGTCCCTGTGTATACACTACTTTCATCAGAATTCAGTTTCTCCAAGGTGCTTTCAGCTTTGGGCTGTTCTGCACCATAGTTTGCCTGCCTTTTTACTCATGTGCAATAATCTCAAAAAAAATACGCCAGGCATCAGTTGATGCATGAAGGGTGACTGAATGGTCCTACAACTTTAACTGTAACCTCTCTGTAGGCCAACACAGTGCTGTCTGGCCTTTGCACTGCCGATTTGCAGCTATTCTGCTATCTACTGTTAACCTACATCTACTACTCTGTTCCTGTAATATATTTTTGAGTACTTTAATTTCAGTATTTCATACAACTCCTTTCTATTGTTTCCTTAAAGTGACCATTATTAAGCTATCTTATTTCAATACAAAACCTATCTCTCCACATCAACTTAGCTGGCTAAGTTAACCAATTTGCCTATTTAGTCAATGGAAATTCCTTTAAATTGCACATGAGATCACTCAAGTTCAATTCCTTCTCAGATTTACCTTCCAGAAAAATCTAGTGCTTCCCTGTTACCACCCTGTGCATGTTCAAAGACCAGTCTGATAACCTAGCTTGCTAAATTTAAAGTTAGCTGCTGTTAGTGCCTTTTGCCTTGATACGTACAGCAAACATTGGCATATATTTGTCTAATTTGTTCACAAAGGTTTTGCAACTTGCAGACCCTTATTAACCACAGTCATTTCAACCAGCAACACTGGAAGAAAAGGCAAGAGCAAGGCTGGAGAGGGGGAACACCTTCCCTCCCCTACTCAGACAACAGTTTGAAAATAAAAGATACCTCAGGTGTAAGACCACATCTGATACAAGTTCAAAGTAATCCACAACTTGACTATTTATTTGGGTGGGTGGGGGTTAAGTGAGATTATTTCTGTTGTTTATAGCATAGGCTCACATTCAGACTTGGAGGCAAAAGGCACCACAGCATCAACAAAAAATTTGGACACAAAGAATAGAAACTACCAACATTAAGCCAGTATTGTTGACAGATAAATTGATCCTCAATTCATGTTCAGGTTAATCTGCAGAAATTCTTAAGCACTTAGAAGTGGTATATGCACATAATAAGCATACATGTAAGAGCTACAAGTTTCTCGGAAACATTATCTTTCAGGGAAAACTGTTAAGCATAACAGTGGAGTAGAGAACTCCCAGTGCCCTTTCCCAGTAAAACACTAAGCTTATGTTTGTTTTATGAAATCTTCATTGGTCATCTCAATCCATCTCCTTGTTGAAATGATCTAACTCATATATTGTAGTGATGCCTTTTTTTGTTTTGTTCTTTTAATAACACCTATTATCATGCAATTTAACTGAATAATTTATCCAACAAATGCTATTTAGAAGACAAGGAGGAACTATGCATCAGGATCATGTACATCAGACTGCCATGTGGTCAAAAGGTTTTACTGTGTGGTAGGTTTTTAATCACTTGCTAAATCTTGGAGACAGACAATAAACTTCAGTGTATTGGACCAACAGACAGATGAACCGAGAAAATTAATATATGGAGCCATTTTCCTCCAAGGGGAGAAGTTTATACTATGAGGGCCAACTTTTTTGAAAGACAGTGCTCCCAAAGACAGTGAAGCAGGGAGAAAAAAAAACAAAACTCAAGGAGGCTTAAGATTTTAACTAATTAGCTTACACTAATTAGCTCATGGTAAAGGGTGATAAACATCTCGGCTAAAGCAAAACACGAAGCATTCATTAAAGCATCTTTGTTTCAGCCAGTATTTCCATCTGGAGCCTAGAATCCCATTGCTAACACTAACAAGACATCTGCTGGTAGTTTCCACCAGCTCCTTCCTTTCCCAGAAAGAAGCATCCAAGCGTTACTTCCTTCCTCCTCCATTCATTACTTAATTGCCTTTATCAGCCTGTACCTGCACTCTGTAGCCAGACACTACTGAGATCAGCAACTGTAATGAAAATTTATAAGAGGGCCGAAACAGATTCCATTCTTGAATGCCACCATCATCTTTTTTCAGTTCTCCCACTCCCCGCATTTCTAATAGTAAGTAAAGCCTAGGAGAGATGGTATTTTTTCAGCTTTTAGGCTTTCCTATATTTTGTAAAATTTTGCTACAGAGCTCACTTCTATCAATAAATCACACATTTTGTCCACTGTGAACTCCAGGAACAAAAAACAAGAGGAAGCCATAAAGACACATCTTATTTCGGACACTAAGAATGAGGGCAAGGCAGATGAATGAGTTGTTTCCAAGGCAGCTGAATTGTCCCACCTACATCTGTGCCACTCTGATAGGATCTATTTTAAACCAAAGAAACTTAAGCAGGCCTTTCCAAAAATACATTTCAGTGCATAAAAAGCTATTTTTAGGCACCGTCCTTTTTTCACTGAGCATACACAGTCTCTCTCTCAGGCATCTTTCCACCCATATACATGTTGTTATTTGTTTGTTTTTTTTTTTATTTCTGAAAATAATACACAAAATAAGAAAATTTCAGTTGAGCCCAAAAAATTTTAATCATAATAAATATGAAAAACTATTCAATGAGAGTAGCAGAGGATAATTTCTGACTTCAGCATTAAATACAGAATAAAATAATGCTTGATGCAAAGAATAATTAAATAGAAAAATGCTGTAATTAAGGTGGTTTGCATATAAATATAGCCACATGGTGCTCATTCTGTGTAGTTCAATGCAAGTATGTTGGACCATAAGCACATTAGCTCAAACTGTTGATTAATAAAAAGGAAAATGAAAAATACTTTGTGTATAGCACAGCCCAGTCAAAACCAATTCTTGGATCTTGCTGTCCATACTTATTGCATTTATTATTTTTGCCCTAACATGATTTAGCTGGAATTCCTTTCCTTCTTTCTAGATCGTGTTCACTTACGTGCAGAAACATTGCCTTGTCTGAAAAAGAAAAATTGTCTGAGTTTAGTAATTTTAGTAGTCAAGTGGTCACAATTGGGCTTTGAAGTTTGCAGCAGATTGGAGGAGGAGTAAATCTGTATCTTCACTGCTCCCCACCAGGCACTACTGGGACAGAACCAGTTGTTTCATGCTGTGTTAAATCAATAGCTAATATGATAAAATACTAGCCGATGTTCAGACATGGCATTTTCTAGTTTTATCACAAGCTGATGATTAGCAGTTCTTGCTTTACACTACCTGAGATAAAAGTCAGGAACTAATCCACTACCTATAATTTCTCTAACTGAAGTCCTCCTCTTGATATTACCCTCTGCACTTGAGTTCCTCAGTCTCCCCCATTCAATGAAAATACTTATAAACAATGTTAATTTTCTTAAAGTACTTAAAATGGATGAACAATTTTGTTGTTATTATAATGCACATATATGTATCAAAAATAGCCATGCCAAGCACTCCCCTGCTTGGTTCATTTCTTCAGAACTTAAATCTTAAGTCTTGTAACACAGCGTAACAGAAAGACAGTATATTTACACAAAATATTGGTATTTACAAGATATTTGGCATTTAAAGTGTCTTTTTGATAGACAGGCTTCTGCTAACTTGTTATTTTTCCCCTTACCTGTAGTGCAGTCAGAAATTCTGCCTCTAAGTGGACCAACATACAACAAAAAGAATAATGAGAAACACTGATACTGGCAGTAGCTCATTTCCCAGTAAATATTGATGTCCAAACTAAAAAAATGCACTGAGTATTTCTGTTTTGTCCCTGTTCCTATGTTGTCACCAACAATGCTTACACATTTCTATTGATCTGCCTAGATTTTCAATGTCAGGACAATGTAGTGTGAACCTTAAGGAAAACCTTACTTTATGTTAAGACTGCATAAAGACTGCCATATCAGTCAAAGCTTCAATTAGTCCAGAACTTGTACTGCCTCCCATAGTGGCCATTAATGGCTAACAAGGGGAAATCTTAAGGAACAGAGCAGGGATGGAATAATTCTCATTTCAGTAGACGCTGGCAGTTTCTGATGTTCAGGGAGTTTAAGGTACATCTAAGAATCTTCATATTAATAAACCTTGATGGTTAGTGCTTACATAATACTTCTTTTATTTAAATAGCAACTGAACAAGCATTCATGCACAAGAAGAAAGATGTTCAGATCTCAATATTAGGGCAAAGATTAAATTCAAAAGTTATCCCACTTTTCATTAGAACAAAACTGAAGTGAAGCTCCAAAGAAAGAAGGTAACAATTAAAATATCCAAAGCAATTAATTTATATCACAGAATGTTGTAACAGTACTTCCATGGGGCAGATATTGGCAATATGAATTCAGAGGTTCTCATCTCAACAGGCTAAACTCCACAGTAAGAGAAAGATTATCTAACGAATTACTTTCCAATTTCTGCTCATACAGGTCATTTGCTCTCCAATCTCTTAATAAATAACAGCAAATATTCAAATTACTAGAAAAAGAGAACTATATGTCATATTTTATCTCTGCTCAGCTCCTTTGAAGCGCAAGAAAGGTCCAGTCCCATTTGACCAAACATCTGTCCCTCCACCCCACCAGCTGTTCTTGTATGGCACAGTTTAGAAAATTCTAGTATAACAAAGCTGTTAGCATCAAATACAGATGATCCGATACAAAGAAAAACAAAGTTTGACAGCATATGGCAAACCTAGTATTTCTAACTCTGATTCACAAACCTGATATGCAAAACCACAGAAAGAAGGAATGAAAGGAAAAACGATCCAAGTGTGTAATACATATCTAGGGTTTTGACTTCTCAGCATTCAGGGACAGATACAAATTTATGTAACAATCTTAGGTTAAAATTTTAACCTAAAAATGAACTCACACAAAGACACTGAACGTGACAGCAACCACCCTACTAAACTCTCAGGTGAAGCACCTGCTCTTCTTTCCTTATCATTCATCAGTTTTCCACTTCACACCTTTCCCAGCTTGTACCTTCTTACCCCAATTTATCACATGCTTTCTCCAGTGTGATCAATACTTACCTCTTTCTATCACAAAGTGTGATAAGGCATCATATTTTTTTCCCCCTTTTTCACCGCTCCCTACTGGTTCCCTCACTCTGCTCAGGTTTTTGGGTTGTCTCCTAAACTCCCTCTCTCCTGTCCCACACAGGGCCGTATGCCACACAACAAAGAACATTTATCTTGAAGAGCCCCAAATGACATTTGTCCATTGTCATTGTCCACTGTTACTACAGGCAGCTTTATGGGTCTACAGAAGAATGGCAACCATTGTAACAGGATCACAACAGTTTCAAAGACTTCTGAAGCACCGGCCCTAGGGAAGGAGCTTAGGTGATTGCTGGGTGACAGCTTATACTTTTTTCCCCTTCAATCGAGATGTATATAGCTGATAATACATGACCTAAAACATTACAAGAAACGTTGACACCGACTGTGGGCATTTATCTGCAGCAGGATGATAAAAATCAATCAACATACTCTTGTTTTAAAAATTTATTGAACATCGGTTTGCATGTTGAAAGTATTTTGTTATATCCTTTCTGCAAAAGAGATGGAGAAAGTTCGATAAAAGGTAAGAAAGAACTGAACAGGTAAGATGTCTTTCCGTCTGAAAGATCAAGAAAAAAAGCAAAATATCGTTCCAGCTGATCTTGACTACACTGCATGATGAACCATTTATACTTTATTTATTTACCTAGATTTTGCAAGGCATAAAAAAAATGGATGATCACAGAACCTGAATTAACAGATCAGTAAATCTACAGATAGAAGAGAAATAAGCAAGAATTAGGGTCTTTCAGGAGATACTTCCAAGTAAATGGATAAGGAACTAATTAGTACATTTGTGTGTTAAAAAATCCTAATATAAAATGATACGTGATTTCATACTCAAAGATATCCCGAGAATTCCCAGGTATATACAGGTTGGGCATCAAGACACCCTCGGAGTAACACAATGTAACTAGCAAGAAGTCTTCAAGACTAAATTCATGGTGTGGATGGCTGTCAACCTGGAAAACACTTGTCCTGCGCTAACCCAGAAGAGTGATACTTCGGCATCAACACCAAAATGTAAGAGATTCCACAGTTAAACAGCAAAAATGGGGTGCACTGTTGCATACAGCTGACCTGGGGAATATTTTTATTTGCGGATGAAAAGCAATTATTGTACCTTAAAATTATTTTATCAAAAATTGTTTGCTAGGCCACTAGAATTCCTAGTTCAGATTTCATGTTATTGATCTGACCACTCCATCAAAAAGAGGGTATTTCCGTACCTTATTGGAAGAATCATTGCTGGGATCATTAGAAACCAGTAGATGTTTTCCTAAACAGTATTTCCACAGATGGCCACTAAGGCTGCTACACTTGCCTGTATCACCCTGGAAAATACAGTCAAGACCTAGTGGCTGGATTTCCTATTCCACTGTATTATGGATCAACTTTCGGATCTATAATAATCTGAGTTTGGTTCTAAATAGACATAACCCCATAAGAGCAGAAATTGCCAGGGCGCTGCAAACCAGATCCACTGAATAATTTATTTAGGCAGTATCTGCTAAAGGGGGAGAAGCACTCTAAGAACCTCCTAATCACTCTAATTTCATATAGGAACATCCCTGGTGTCAGGTCTCTGTTGTTCTCAGGGGTTAGATAGTCCCCACTGTTATTAAGAAAAAACTACCAGTCCACTGTCTCAAAGAGAACGGTGTGCATACATATTTCTCCTTTGTCTGTCTGATGTACAGACCTGAGGAATATGGATTACCTCTGTTATCTGCACAAACAAGCTCTACTAAAATCTTGGCATTCAGTCAACTTTTATCTTGGGGACCCCAAATTGTACTGTTAGGCAACACAGAGCACCTATCTTGACTGAACTGTCATACAAATAGATTTTTGTCAGATGTTCAATTTGTATTGGGGAGCATGCCAAGAAAAACAAAAGTCAGCAATTTAAAGCAACAAACCAGCCCCTGTGCTGACAGGAACAAATTACTATATTCCAAATGAATAAGAATTACTGTAGATCACAGATCCTCAGTATGAACGCTATACAAAGGGTGAAAAAATATTCTTCAAATTAATTCTTTATTGTAACTCCATGCTCTGAAACAAAGAGAAAAGTCTGAGTACAAATAAAATACAACATAAAATAATACAAATAAGTTTCTAAAAACACATAAAGAGGTACAATCAAAGAGGAATTAATTATTTAAGGACTGGTAGTACTAAGACAAGAGATGAAGAAAGACTCATTAGAGTTCAGAACTAAACTTTTGCAGTTGGTCAAATGGTACAGCAGCATGTTGTACTTCTAACAACTCCAAGATCTGCTTTCTAGGCAATGACCTTAAGGAGGCTGAGTGCACTGCCGAGGTGATGCATGCATCTTTTGGGGCAAAGATAGAAGTAGCTGTAAAAACACAATACATTTTGTTAGCCCACCCTAGGAGCAAAACTGATTTCTGTTCTTCCACAAACCACACAGAAGGTCTAGCACAATCTTTTCAAAGGAATCTTCTGATCACTCTGTAATTATTCCTTTTCGAGTGACCCCATTCCATAACACACCATTCATGAAAAGACCTTGAAAACACTTTCCCTCTGAAACTTGGTAGTACGCTACACAGACCTTAGTATTTGAACAAGAAGTTATTTTTCTTTTATGGATTATATCACTTTAAAAAGAAACTTTAATCTACAAGCTAATTGGAATGAGATTTGTCTAAATATTTATTTCTGTTTCTTTTTTTCTGGTCTTTTCATTATTCTTTTGTTTTCATATTTGGGATATTTTTTTAACTCAGTTGAAAAAACTCAGCATGTTCACTTATATTCCATCTCATTCCCTGATAAATAAAAGAAGCTGCAATCTTGTCTTCATGACTCATTAATTTCTTACCTTAGAAATTACGATGCAAAAAAAAGCAATATGAAATAATAATCTAATACCGAGCACTAGTAGAGATAAAATGATATAAAACCCCACCACCCTGATGAAAAAGACAATACCACCAATAACTACACTGATGGAAAGAGTCTACAAAATCAAGTAAAAAGTAAAGAAATAACTACCTACTTGAAAGTCATCTCCTGGCAAAATTTATAGAAAAAGTCTTTCTAATACACTTTTAGTAAACAAGTTATACTAGAAAAGTAAAGCTGTAAGCAGGCATATGTTTTTAAGTTTATTTGTGCTGGGCCATTCTATTATCCATGTTTTATGTACATAGTGATTGCAAAGCTATAGATAGGGTCAGAACCTACTACAAACCACCTCCCTCCCCTCATTTTAAGACATCCCAGAGAAAATTTAAATTATTCTACCACTGACAGACATTAAAAAGACAAATGGTTCAACAAAATGTTGTTTGCAAAAATAATCTACAACTTTACATGGGATACCTCCATTGTTTCCTTGGCAGTAAGAGAAGCAATGAAACATCTGATTTCTATGTTGCAATGCTTGCAACATAATTTTCTTAAGAAACTACAAGGTCCCAAAGCTATTTCCAGATGGTTGAGGAGTAAATTCCTCAAAGTGATAAGAATATATAATCTAACCTCTGCATGTTTGCCAACAGTAAGAATTTTTCCAAAGAAATTATGTTATATTAACATACAAGTCTCCTTTGCATACCAGCTGCGTGCACATCTTACCCCATATTTAATCCAAATCATCACAAAAGCTTGGTGAGGAACTGCAAATCTGCATCAGTTTGATTCAGTTTGCTGAATGCAGTTGAAAATTTCCTCAAAAACTTTCTTTGCCGCCTCTTTCCCTAAGTGCTCCTCAGACAATGTTTGCAATTCACCCATCTTCACCCATCATCTTTCAGTGGTTACCTCTCATCCTCAGATTCCTTGGCCCTTAAAAAGAACAACACATCACGTGGCCTGGTTGACTCTCTACCTGCTCTGATAAGCCTGGTCCCACTGCAGAAGCACGTGCTATTGTCTTGTATTAACTCAAAAGACAGAAATCCTGATCAACACAGTGTGCGCTTTTTTAAGATAAAAAAGTTCTCTTCGCACAATGCAGCTTACTTATGGGTCTGAGATCTCAAGAAGGTTTCCCCCCACCACTTCTACTGTATGTATTTGGACTGGAGACCAACATCTGCCTTTCTACATGCCTAGTCATCAGGTTTTTATTTTCTTTTTAATGATCTGGAGCATCTTCTAATGAAAGCTTCCAAACTTATCAAGACCTTCAAATAAATTCCAGTTGTCCCATGACTACATTTTATTAAAACATTTCTAAGGCTTCTCACATAAAACAAAATACCAACATATTGTCATTATTTTTTTTAAAGCACACTATGATACAGATGACCTTACAGGAACATGGAAAAGGGAATCCTGGATTAAGTAATGCCATTAATTCTTTCTATGAGCTATTTAACCCCAGGACAGCACCTTCATTCTTTACCACATAACCTAAGATTCTCCTTTTCCCATTATTCTGTGTTATGAGAAGTTGTGCTGTAAGGCCATTGACACTCCAGCTTGTACTTCCAGGTTTACAAATGCTAACACTGCATAACACATCATTCTTCTGGTACAGGCTATGAAAGAAGACCTTGAATATGCATTCGCTGCCTGGAATTGTTTCAGTTTGAGGAATCAGAACAAAAGAAAAGGCAGTGGAACACTAAGGGCCCATAACTCAACCTCTATCTTAATTAAATAATTTGCATATAAATGGTATAAATATAAGGTCTTAGTTAAGTAATTAATAGTAATAAGAATGGTGACAACCTAGCTTTGTAGAAAATGCAGAGCAGCTATGCCACTTTCCAATTTACTTTTAAAAACATACAGAGATGATACAGAAATTTCAATAAGCCTTGAGCAGCTACAGACAATCAGCATCTTAGCCTTGGCCCTAATACCACACAATCAAGATGTTTTCCGTTGAACACTACCAAAATTAATCTAAAATCTTGATGGTCATATTCCATATCTTAGAGAACCAAGTGTAAATGTAAAGATGGTCTCTTCCACTGTTTCATGCTTTCCCTTTGCTTTCAAAACCCTACATATTTTTTTAGAAATTAGCATGATGGCCAGCAGACAGATGTGATGCCAGCCCTTGTCCCTGCTGGTAGTAGAGTCAACTTTCTGTATGACCGCACCAGAGGACAAGTCTTTAAAAATGTAGTTCCCTTCCTAGAGCAAAATGAAAGATAGCATACATAATGCAGGCAACATACCTGCACAGATAAATATTTATGTCATTCTAGTACTGCTTAGTAAATGGAAGATGAAAAAAAAAGCAAAAGCAATGTAATTTTGAATGGTAACTCCATTATTTCATGTGATATTAAACAAGACATTTGGCAGTGCAAAATTTTTTCATGTTGTTACAAAATTGGTTTACAATTATTCTGGTGATGATTATTTGCTATTCAATCAATACTTGTCTGATTTGCAATCAAGACATGAATTAAAAAAAAAAAAAAACAACACAAAAATGCCTTTAGATTAAAAGCTGTGGAAGAATATATAAACTGCATTGATAGAAGTTATTTGATGTATCGAAGCACACAGCTACCTGCTTCCTATGGTCATTGTCTTTTTCTCAAATACTGGGAAAAAATATCATTTTGCCAAGATACGAAGGTTTAATGCCGCCTTTGTGAAGCTCTGACCATTCTACATGGAATTCAGAAGCTGAAGCATAGGTACACAAGATCTACCTGCATCTTTCAACTTGAAGTTTGGAAAACTGGCATGGAAGGAAATCCTCTGGTGAACAAGTATATGAGGAAGATGGGAAGAGATTGATCAATTGATTAGTTTTTAAACAGAAAATGTAAGAAAGCAATTTCCTTGGCATGACAGAGCTTCACAAAACAAACCTTTTCAAATCTCAGTGGCTGAAGTTCTTTCTAACGAGACTTTCTGGGGGGAAAAAATATCAAACTTTTCTCACTGCACAGTGACAGCATTCCTATCATATTTTCCTATTGAATGCACAGGAATATTTGAACACCAGCTATGTGGCTGCATCAATACACTGACATAGCAATTAGCAGAGGAACACGTCTGAAAGTCTAAAGATCAAGTACGTCAGTTTGAGAATTTTTAAATTTAATTATTAGGAACATAACAGGAAAATTAAATACTGGCTTATTTTAGAGCAAGTAAAATAATTCTGTTGTTGCATAAACCTGATACCAGCAAAGTGGGTATATTCTTCACTGGCAAAGCCAATGCAAAGGTCAGATACTTAAATTCTTTGTGCAGAGAGGACATCTTCCTGACATTAAAGCATCTGCCACAGTATGGCCACCAAGCCTGAGGGAGTTATTTGAGCTCTACTGAATTACAAGTAACACAGTAATATTAGACAACACTGTTTCTCATTAATACAAGAGCTAAGGGGGAAATACTAGGCTTACTGTGCAGTTACACAGTTATATTAAAAAAATTACCAGTCTGAGCGAACAGCATTGTCACACCCAATCGCCTACCAAATACTACTTCAAACAAAAAAAAAGTTGCACTTCTAACAAAGCACTTTCAAAAAACTTAGATCTAACTAAAGTTATGTATAAAGTTATGTATAAAGATAGTAATGATTACTATCACAATGAGGAGTATGAATTCTCAATTTGTGTATCATATTTAATGACAAACATGAGACTTTATACAAGTCCTAAGAAGTTTATATCCATTTCTTTAATTGGTTTTTTCTGTTCAAACTTCCGCAAACTGGTTAAAAAAAATTTTAAAGGAACTCTTTCAGCCTTTTCCTTTCCAGATAGTTTGTTAGTTGGTTGTTGTATATTTTAAGCACTATGTTTTAAAAACAAAGGTCATATGGTAACAGTCTGATCCCCAGCTGGATGAGTTATGTATAACCAATACTGCATAAAAATACAGCCTAATATTTGCATTATCTTTAAGTAGGCATATAAATCCAAAGTTTACAAACTTTAAAGTATTTCCCTTTACAGAGCTTTTTTTAAGAATGTTCCTATGAAGTGAATGAGACATAGACATGGAAACAGATGAAATTTGGTTGTATTCACAAATAAGTATTTGCGGTGTTTTCCCCATTTAAGTTACACTGTTTCCAGAACTAGTGATCCCAGGAGAACAAAGAAAATCTTATTTCTTTCTGCATAGGCTGAAGCTGAATAAATTGACCTACCAACCCAAACAAACCAACCCATGCCTGCTATGATCCCAAGTTTTCAGTTTGGAATAATGACACTACTTATCCAAGCAAAAAAAATCACCATTCTTGGAGTTGGGAAGACCACACTATTTATACCTAACCTGGGTACAGTCCTGTAAAAGCAATTGCATCCTCTTCTACATCACATGTGGTCAGGAAAAAATACAGTTTTTAGAGCTGACTGGACATACTAATTCAGTTCAAAGGTCCATCAAGTCTAATGTACAGTATCCAATGTTAGACAATATTAGACGCCCAAAGAAGGAGTAAAAGTGCATGACCCCTGTCTAGCAGACTCTCTCTTCATTCACTCAACTTATGGTGGACTACAGATCAGGCACGTCCCAACTTCGATGCTCTCTCTTCTGTTTTAAGAATGCCAAAGGTATTTCCTCCTTGAATTTGTAAATGTTTCCCGAAGCTAAGTAATCCTCTGGCTTCCACAACATTCTATAGCAATTACTTCCATGGTTTAATACCACCTCGCATGGCGAAAATATCTCTCTTGCTTTTTTAATCTCTTATATAGTAAATTAATTTGATGCCACTTGATGCGTGTTATGAGTAATGGTGAATAACTGCTCAACACTGACCTTCTCTGTATGCCACCCACTTTATATAATCATCTGTCTTTTCCTAGCTGAAGAATTTCTGTCAGTTACCTAGCTCCTTGCCCTGAGCTACTCCAGACTTTTCATTATCAGTAGCAGAACTATGTTCTAATTCTACCGTACTTTTGAGGAACAAGGAACTGTAATCACACAAAGCACTGAAGACCCATAAACATATGTAGGTAGAGAGATTTTTTTTTTTGCAGTCTCTATTCGCCTCCTAGTAAATCCTAAAGACTCATTTTCTTTTCTGGCCACTATTGAACTTTATATTATATTTTTACCAAACAACACTTCCCTATCCTGGGAATGCAAAGTCACAACTGTTTTTTTCTGCCAGGTGCATCACTTTATAATTATCAACCATGACCTTCACCTGTGAGTTTAATGCTTAATCACTCAGGGCACCAAGATACTTCTGAAAAAAATCACTTAGCTTTCCCTTTTATTATTTTGCTTATTTTAATATCACCAGTAACTTTGTCAACTCTTTCCTCTTTGTATTAAAACCATCTATAAATATGTTGAACCCCACCAATAAGAATCTGTGGGACACCACTGATGAGTTTCCTCTACTGTGACAATTGACCATTTCTTCTTACCCATTACTATTTATTTTTGACCTAATCTATGAAAGTGTCTTCTTTTTTATGCCACAGTTATTTCATTTTTTTAAAAAAACCTTTGCTGAATGGAAATCTATGAAATCTTCTCCACACACAGTAAGCTTGTTAATTTTGCTTAATTAAAGAGGTTCAAAGTTGCACACATCAAGAAAAATGCAATGAAGTGAATTAATTAAATGAAGGGTATGAAGTGCAGCTCTATCTTCTAGACACTGACTAGTATTTATTTCCATGAATATATCCTTAGAAATTACTTTTCAGACTCCTAACAGATTTGTGCCACACAGCCTCAAGATCTAGTGTATGAATGCATACAATTTTTAATTTATTTATCTTAAAGAGAACCTTTGCTGACACCTAGCAGATAAATGATTAATTGCACTTCTTACCATCTTATGAAAGACCTATATCTGATATTTAAGAGCCCAAAATGAAAAACTTATACGGATAGCATATAGATGGTACTCATATGTATAAAACCCCACATGCTCGCCGAGTAAACAGAAGTGCAAGTTACAAACATACTGAAGTATTTCCTAAAATTACATCTTCAGATACACATATTCTCATTTGTATAATTCCAAACATCTGCTCAAATCTAAGTAGGTAGTAGCCTTAAGACAGAAAAAATAAAAATCCACGCAATACAGAAAACACCATACCTTCAGAGCCCTGATGACTTAGTAGACAGGAAGCTTTACTAACACTACTAGAAGGGACCACCTTCTACCTGCAAAATAATACCATCCAATTACATAGGCTGAAACAAATGAAACAAAGTAAAGGAATCTTAATATGAACCAAAATTAATTCTTATTTGCTGCCCTATCAGTTTCCAGGCACTCTGCACTCCTACTCCTTCCTAAGCTTGGCAGGGAGTCTGGGAACAGGTCCAAAGCATGAGGCTGCTCACGGCAGAGCCATCCCCTTCTCCCACCTTTAGAACCAGCCCTGATACTTTTTGCCATCACAGGTCTTCACTTCAGATCTTACACTTTCACTCCCATGGAGTCTTGGCCAAGTCCAAGCAAAACATTCAGGGAAAAATGAAGAAAAAAAACCAAAACATTCACACATATGCATCCTGCTTCATTGTTCTCATAATTTTCTGAGTCAAGGGGAAAAAACAGCTGACTCGCCTTCTGCAGAAGTTCTCTGATTTTTTTTTTTTTTTCTTTCTTAGGTCTCTAACTCCTGAGCCACAGCTGCGATAACTAATTCCTATCCTGAAGATACAGCCCTAGGTTGGAGACACCACTTCTTACTCAGGAATCTCTCGGTCACAATTGAGAAAGGCTGGAAGAGTGTAAGAATAGCACCGGTGCATGTCTGCCTTACCCTTGCGCTCTTCTCCAGGGACCTCTGACTCACAGATAAACATGAAGCTATAGGGTTTTTGGTCCAACCCAATACAGCCATTCTTATGGCAGCTGGGGATATTCCACTGTCTTCTAATCACTATGCCAACTGTTTGACAGAGCCTTCAAATGTGAGGTACTACTGTATTGACTTTCTAAGATATCCCAGCTCTCTCAACTTTATCAATACATTCCTATAGAAAAATTTTACAAAAACTAAACTTCACTGACTGACTCACCTCAGTACCTATAATGTTATTCTAAATGTTATGTTCTATAACTGTATCTTTCCCTTGGCTATAAATTCAGTTCCACTTCAGTCTTGTTATCTGTCTACCCCATTTTAAAGAAGAAAAGGAAATTACATTCCTTTTACTAAAGATGGACTAAGAGGTGGGGGTTTGGTGGGTTTGGTGCTGTAGGTTTTTTTTCGTTTTTTTTTCCAAATAGTTTTACAGATTGCAGAGTCATCTTGAATCATGCCCCAGAAAAAGATGATCGCTCCCAAAGGAAGACTTTCTTAAGGTTAACACTACAGACTTCATTGCGTTTTTCATTCTTTGCAACATCCAACACTTCAAAACCTTTGAGGTAACTTCTGCCCCTTTCTCCAATGACTTCAGGATTAACTCTGCTACAAGTTTCTGGTTTTATTACTTCAGCTGCTACACCCACCAACCCAAAAGGCCTCTGGATACATTGGCTGCTCAACCATACTGGAATTTTCACATGAAAGAAAACATGTCAATGAAATTCTCCAAATGGCAAGTGATTCTTTCTGAATTCATAGCTGTTCAAACACCACCTTGCTAAGACTGAAACACGTTTCTTGAGACAAGATCTTGTCAAAGGATGAAATTTCAAAAGCACTTATATAATCTGAAAAAAACCAAGCCCTCCTGAACCATGAAATGAGGTACAGGTTTCAACGTATCTTCCTTTTACAGGTTACTCATGAGAATCTGAAAATCCCACCTGAAAAGACACAAGACCAGAATTTTTAAGAGGTCTAAGCTGCTCAGCTCTTAAAGTCATTGAGGATTGAGCACTGACTTCTTCAGGGTCCTTTCTGAAAAAATCTCAACCTATATCTTTTAAGCTGCCACAGGTAAAAGCTTACAGCAGCTACAAACGATGGCTTGACAATGGAGAAAAAAGATGATAAAGATGACAATGGCAGTACTCGAAGGTAATGCTTCTGCATCTTCCTATAGACCTAGTGAGAAAGCAGCTTTTGATGGTGGCCTCAGAAGCAGCTTAATCTTCTGCACTGGGGCATGAAGCAGCTGCAGCGTGGACTGCCATAAGGGAGGAAACAAATCAGGAGGAATAAAATGAAGGAAAAGAGGTAGAGAAAGCAGACTGCCATCTAATTACATCCTTGGTGGAAGAGAAACTCAGAAAAATATCAAGATGAAAAAAGCTTTAAGTCAGCACCTTCCCATAAATGCAAGGAGGGGATACGAAGCTAATAAATACTATCACCCCAACCTACGGCAGTTAGTTCCTTCCCTTGGACTCTCAACTGATAATTAGGTGAAGAGGAACCAAACTAAAAGATACAGCGCTTGACTTCCTTCGAACCTGTTTTCACCATAGAACAGATACAGGAAGTACAACCACATCATTGCAAATCTGGTATTTCTCTACTCAAGTTGTAGCATGGTTTTCCTGAAACCTGACTTTAAACAGATACCAAGATACCTCTTCAAGGTGTTTTCGTTGAAGTGGTCACCGAGATACCCATTTACAGTGCTAACCAGGCCACAAAAGGTACAGCCAAACCCTTCACTTTAAAGGAGAACTTCACATGAAGGATAGTTTCAAAGAAGCAGATCTAAAGCCAGGACATTTCACGATTTTGTCAAACTTTCTATTTTAGAAATTTATTTTGCCTGAATCATTGCTAAATTAATTTCATTAGAGATAATAAGCCTAGTGAACCTTTTAATTATTTTGGGTTCACAATGCATAAAGTCATAAACTTTGCTGCTGCCTGTAAGTTTGACCATTTCCTGCCTCTCCTCACCAGTGTCCAAAAGCAAAGCAAGGACAAAACTAAATGTGTTTCTATATTAAATAATCTTAAATTATGTATGGTTTTAACCATCACACAACTGCCACAAGCTAAGTTGCCCTCAGTGTATTCCATATACAGTATGACATTGTTTGTGCATACACACACACATAAAGAAGTATACAGCTGGGTCTTGCACAAACTTTGGGCATCATTAGAAAGTTTGTAAAACACAGTAAGCATTAAAGTAATATGTTTGCAGCAGTTTGGCTGAGGAATCAAAGACACTTTGAATGAAGGCAGTTCGATACAATTACAATTTATTTTTTATTATCATTGTACCCTACAGTCACAGAAATAGCAGGTATGTTAACGTAACCCGAATCTTCTTCCTCAGTCTTTCACATTTTTTTTCCATTATTTGTGAACAACCAATATGTTTCAATCTATTTTACATCTTCTTTCATTTTGATCCTCAGTTACTGTCTCCACATGAAACATAAGCTTAACAACACTACAAAACCGGTCAGTTGTTCAACCCTTCCCTTTGTACCCAAAAGTTTGAGCACTTGGAAAAAGGTCCCTGTTGGCAGACCATGACTTCCTCCAGTCCAAAGAACTCACTTGTTATCACAGTAAAACCACAATGACCAAATATATCATGTGACACATTCACAGGAGAGTGACAATGTAAGCTTGGGAATGAGATTTCCTTAGGGGACCAAGCAGGAAATAAAGTGGTCCACAACAAAACGCTCCAATTTAGCCACCAATATCTGAAAGAACAGCAAAAGGCAAATGATGCACTTATCTTTTTCTGGGCACGCTCTTCATCCCCCCAGTTCTGCCCACTGTGGAAGTCTTCAAAGAAAAACTACCTGCCCCAGACCTCACATGTAAAGAAGAAAAACCTCTGTTTCAAAAGACACATTGATTACAGTCAAATGTGCCTAAACGCTAATGTATTTCCTCTCAAACACTTTCCTACAGTTTACCACTATGATCTGAGCAGTAAGATCCATCAGCTGTCCAGTTAAACGTCCACTTAAAGGGACAACATTGCTGATACAATCTTCCAGTCTTTCTGCCAAGTTTCCTACTACAAAGTGTGTGTGGGGATCCCTGTGCTCTACAATGAGGAGGGAGCAATGGTAAGAGGGACAACTGTCTCCTTTTAGCAAACTTGTTTCTAGCTGAGGAGGTGGAAGTCTGAGCAGCTTTCCTTCCACTCCCAGCCATCTGTTATAAAACCTCCAAAAGGACAGTTCTGCATCAGCAATTATTACTGATAAAACAGAAGTGCTCTGCCACAATCTTTAAAACAGAGTGTTTAATTTTACCAGTCTACAGAAGAACTTACTCTTTCACAGAGCTACAGACTAGCAGTAGCCTGAATTACCCCCCCACACACACACTTTCCCCAATGTACAGCATGTTTTGTGCCAGCGACGTCCCCTAAGTTTAACCCCGTTATCTACGTTTCAGGGGGAACCTGACCTCACACGGCATTTTACTATAAAGCCTAGAAGTCAGAGGGCACTAGTACAAATATCACAAAAATAAAACTGAGGAAAATAAAACCGAGGGAAAAAAATCCATAACCCAAAACACAATAGAAACAATACTTTGTGTTCCTATTTTAAGTGCCTCTCTCAATGCTATATGCATAGCAGCTAAAGGCAAGCTGGAAACCAGCCAGGTCCTGGCTGCCAGCAAAAATTTTGTCACCTCCTTTGAACATCTGAAGTATGTTTACCCAATAGATTTCATTAAATTACACTTCCATTAGGAAGCATACAATGTTGATACTCATCTCAAAGATAAAAGGGATCGCTAAGAGGCATGTCATCCTGCTCCCCAGCTGATTGCTATTTCTGGGCCAATCAAGGAAAGGAGCCAGAACAATACTTAGTTAAAAAAATGCAGCATCTCCCCAAGGACTACATACTAAGAGACTGCAGCTCCATTATCAAAATGAGCATATCATTAATGACAATACACATACAGTACGTTGTTTTAATACAACTCATACACAACAAACAAGCTGTATTTGGGTCATTAGCTGAATTTGTAAAGCAGTATTTCCAAGGGTTAGAAACTCCTTATTGAGATATGAAGTTTATAGGCTGAGAGAGGGGGGAGCAAATATTTTATGTGAACCCAAAATACAGTGAATATAACAACACCGTGCAGTTTGAAATGCATTGTAGTAGCTAACAGAACAATAGGCTATTCAAACATAAGTTCCCATTTTAAAGTATAGCAGAAGTAATTTGAAACAGCAGGCACTTTTTGCTAAACATCTATGAGGGATAACGAAAGCAAAATATATCACTGATGCAGTTTATACTCTATGTATCACTTTTTAAATTATTACAACATGGATAAAAAAAACCAACCACAAACAAAACGCAAAAAGGGACACAAAGCAAATCTTACAAACGTCAAAAAAACCCCAAAACTACAGAAAAAAAACACACCGATTGTGAGGCAAAACACTGGGGAGGGAATAACACAAGAGACTCAAATACACAAGTCCACTAGGACTGTTCAGCTGTTACCCTACGGTAGGTTGAGCCTTTCCTAGTGGAGAGGAGGAGATATCATTGTCTCTAAGCATTGGTGTTAGATGTATGATGGTTACTGTGCTTCCTAATCTCCAATTCACATAACAGCAATAAAGGGAAGAAAGAGGACAAACCCAAAACCATGCTAATTAAAACCTGAAGTAATAGGAAAGGGTTGGGAGGGGTTAGCTCTTTACAGCCAAGCTCTGCCCAGTCCTTTTGCAGCAATCTGTGATTATTAATCTCTAAAAACACTCCTTGCTCAACATTCTGCAATCTAGACTTCAGCCAATCTCTTTCAACGTGCAGAAAAGCTTTTGGTTTAGCCATATTTGACATACCATATGAACTCCAATTATCCATCTTTTGCAGTTAATCATCTCACAATTACATTTCCTGCACTTATAAGCATCCAGCTGGGAACTGAGTTTTAATCTAGGAAATAAAAAAAAAGGATTCAGGTTTCTAACAAATTACTTCTAATTAACCAGAACCTTTTCTAGTCATTCCAACCTAAAGACGCCTACAGCAAATGAAAGAATTTATTGTTTGCATTCCTAATGATATTTTAAAATTTCATTTCAATTTCCCCAATGAGTAACTTTCAGGAAATTCACTGCATTTATATCTACTTAAACAAACATTCTGCTAAGCAGGAAATGCACAACAAAAAAACCTAGGGGAAGAAAAAGAGAGCCAGTATTACACTGAGCAGAAAAGCTGCTAAATAAAGCTAAAGAACCAGAACGCTAATTAACAGCAACTTGCAAAAGTACACTGCAGCTACGCTGCCCAGGCCCTGCCAGAGTTATTTGGAATCTCAAAACTACATTCCCAAATCACGGTGTAGAAATGACAGGGGCAGTGTCCAGAAAAAATGGTCCAATTCTGCTGACACAAGGCAGCAATTTGTAGTCTGTATAAAGGAAGCAGATTAAATGAAGCCACCTAGCTAGATAACGCAGGAAACTAAGTCGGTGGTGGTTAAACAGCACATGAAAGAGCTTTGTCCCACAACTTCCAGTGATCTCCCCAGGGAAAGATTTGGAATAAGAACCATGCAAAACACACTTACTGCATGACTGGGAACTCCCTGGTATCACAGGGAGGTAACATGAGGTAAGTATCAAATGTAACAGTTTCATTTACATTGAGTCTTATCAATTTTCTCCAACTGTTTCAAGAAAGTCAATGCAACCATCTGACAGAATATGATTGCTGCGAAGTCAAGTACACCTTTCATGTTCTTTGGACAGTCAATTACCAGAGGGGTTTCTGTCAGTTATGCAGTATCACAGATGTACATCCCAAATCTGTTCATCTAACTAACAAAAAGAAAACAATATACAGCTGAAAAATGCTCTTGAGAGTCACCTTTAAGTAATACATAATATATAAGTCAGTTTCACTTCAGAAATACCTTTGCTTGAAAGACTGGTAATCATTACTGTGCTACCAAAGTTTCCACAATACAAAACAGGACTGCGCTAATTGGCTGATTGATTCAATACCCAGTTAAAGTAGTCAATTATTCTGGAAAAGTTATTTTTAATATACCCGAAACCTTCCAAAACTATTAAATTTTATATGCTTGCACCAACCTCCCATTACTTTGGCTTTCATTAACTACCTCTGCAGGCACTTTGGCACATTTTTGTTTTTATTTATAACAGAGGTCCAGCTGTGACTGTGAACATCCTTTAACTCATTTACAACAAGGGAAAAACAACAAAACTAGTAGTACCTTCCTCTACCACTACCAACATTTAGCAAATTGTAATTCCTGCCACAACAGCAACAGCTTTAATTCCAAAAGTCCAGCATCACAAACCAATAAACACCAGCCTCCCCTTCCCAAACTTCTCCTTAACCTCTCTATCCGACACACAGAGCACAGCACACTTGGCAAGCTGTGACGAAAGGGTGAATTCTCCTTGATGGGATTCACAGATACATCCTTAGCTATTACAGAGTCAACATTCAAAGGACTCCCAGTTCTTGGAGATTCCCACCTCAGAGTTGTGTGAAATATCATGAAATATCTACCAACACATTTTCAATCTACCAGTGCACCTTCAATTGTGATAAAGGAAGACTGCATGAAGCAGCAGCAAGAACATTATGGAAAAGTTCATCTTAGTTGTAAAGTCAGTCACCAAAAGACAAGAGTGAGAAGCCTGGGTGACAGAAAGAGGACCGCATGAAAGTGCAGTAAGTTTTCCTTCTTAAAGCCCCTCACAAGTCTAAAATGGGAAATGGAGAGACATAATTCATACAGGCTACAAGCTTCAGTAGGAACTCTGCTTGTAGCTATCAGGATCAGCATGGGCATTCCCATTCTGAAAGCAGTGCAAGACTCCTGACATTTTAACGTGTGCTTTAAGTCAGCACTAGGAGATCCTGCCAGAAGTCCTCCATGCCAATACGCAAAAGACCCCCCACTCCTTGCCCAGACACTGGACCACATGCAGATGTGCCTAGGTGTGTGATAGAAAGGCAATACTTGAGCAGCTTGTATCGAGTAGATTTAAAAGTCAAAAAGGCCAAAGAGAGGGAATTTACAGGTCCCTTGGGTCACCTGGCAGAGCTGCATAGCTCCCAACATCAGCAAGTTCAGGCCAGTATTTTATCAGGGTCCAGCTCAGCAATGGACCATAGCCAGGCAGGACCATGAGGAGCTGGAGAGCAGCATCCCACAGCGTCCCTGGAGCTGGGACCGACAGTCCTGAAACGGGGCCCCGGGCACATTGGAGAGGCTGCTCTGGGCTATTAAAGGCCATTGGTGCCCTTAGGGCCTTGAGCATCCAAAACTGGACATAACTTTTTCAAGATTTGGTATCAACCACAGCTTGTGGATGATGCAGAAAAAAAAGTCAAGCAGATAGCACATAGTGGATTTATATCACCACAAAGAAAACCAGGGTCAAGTTAGAAATATTCTGCAAATGAAGCAACCCTGATCTGGGTTAAAGCCAAGGCCGTATGTCTGTTGTTACAGTAAATGGCTCTGACATTTTAAAATAGTTTTACTGGTTTACTGTCCTTGAGTCACACTTACAAGCCCTCAATCATTGGCAAGTCAGGAATGAACAGGTGATATTGCAGAGACATTCAGAAGGTACTAGCCAAACGTGAAAAATAAAAAGAATTAGAAGAAAAAACACCCTCTCAGCTGTATTCATTTAAGTAGGAGCACCACAGAGGAAAGCTCTTAAGTGCAAATCTTTCTCATTGCAGCGTTCCTTTCAGTGGCACATGAAACAGCAATGATAACAGGCTCAAAAAAAACTTTGAAAATAAAGTTAAAAGATACATGTAACTTAAAACTAACATCTTTTCCTACACAGAAAGGTTAAATTGTGGGGTTGACATTTGCATTTGTTACGTTGTCAACGTTCCCTGCCTATCAGCCTATGTACAAACAATATCTAAAGATGTCATCTACATATTTATACCAAAGGAGTTTATGAACAAGACCTGTCAGTATATTTTAACACCTTTCCAAAACGTCAGCTTTCATCAGGTATAAACACAACATGTTTAATTTATTAGTTTGGTTTAATATAAAAAGTTGACAATCATATGTCACCATAACTATTGATAAGGTAAATAAGGACTACAGGAAAACGTCAAAAAGTTATTAAAATATTTCTCAGCTTCCTGAATCAAATTGGATTTATTGGCTTTTCTCTGTCAATAAGTGCATCACACATTTTTCTTCGTATGGCTATTTTTGAAGTGATGTGTCCAACAGCAAAGTTTACAGGCAGACTGTAATTCTTGAAGAATATTAATTCCATTTTGACTGTTTTGGGCAGAGGAAAGGGCTTTGTTTAATGTTAAAAAAAACCCTGCACAAACACATGAACTTGTTCATCTGTATTTAAACACACACCAAAGATTTTATCTTCTGATCAAAAATATACTAAGCCTGCATAAAAGTTAAAATATAAGGCACAAGAAACTTTGAACACAACTGAAGTTGAGCAAAGCAATACGTTTGTTTCCACTTTCTCTATAAGGTGCTTGATTTAATTCCCTCAAGAGGATTGCTACTACCAAAGGTCCACCTTCTTTGTTTATAATGTCAGGAGGACAATCTATTCTCACGTCTTTCTAGATACTTCCCCCAAAATTGTAACAGAGGGCAGCACTGCCTCATTTCAAGAATTTCATCCCCATCACCACTACACAGCCAAACACCTCATCAGTGAGTCATTCCAGCCAGATTGCAATAGCTTGCTCAGTAGGGAAAAAAACCCAAACTCATTTACCTGAATGTGAGAATAAACTTCTTTGTACAGATGAGTTCAAACACTCCTGCCCAAGCCAAACCCAGGCCAAATTACAGCCAGTAGCACAGAAGAGTTTAAAGGTAGAAGGGAAACAGAAAATGGACTGTTCACTGACAGCATCTCTCCTTGCTGGAAGAGACTTTTCTTTTATTCAGCAAGTCCCACTCTGCATCTCAGCATAAGACATGAAGAAGAATTTTATTATACAACAAAGCTGATATTAGGATTTGATACTATGGACATCAAGACATATGGCATGCCACAGCCTCTTAATTATTCTGTAAAACTTATCTGGCAGGGACACAGATAGTGATTTCTTAGAATACAACAGACACATTGAATGTGACCTCAAAGAACTGATATGGATTTCCTGTTGCTTAGACAACAGGAATTTTACTAATTCATGTCACTTTTGCATCAAAATCACAAATGCAGTGAGTACAGTTGAAGACCAGATATGGAATATTGTGTCAGGCACTATTGCTTTGTTGGTACATGAAATTTAATGCTGAAGACCTTCAAAGTGTATTGGATATGATGGAAAACCAGAGGCTCGTTTTTTCTGTTCAAATGACAAGTAGGTGAAAGAACCAAAACATGATCCACCAGAAGTGATCTTTACATACTAATCAAACTCATTGAAAAGCATTTCCAAAAATGAAAGTATAACTAGATTTTAAACAGAAGCACACACCCAGGTTTCCTTTCTTTTAAGTACAGTATGAGAAGGAGAATGGAAATTCCCAAAAGGCCCAAAACTTCCACAAAGGAAGGATGGTCCTCAAAATAGTCTTGCTCCAAAAGGATACATTTAATTACATTGGAACAGGTAGCATCTTGGGAGGTTTTCCACTATTGTTTCTACAGTGTACATGAATCCAGGTTTTACTGCAGAATAGACTTAGCCCAGTTCTTAGACCAAACATCCTCACTTCAACATGGTTCAAAGCTGTCCGAAACACCAGTCTTTGGTTCAGACCCTTATTTTGGTGTAGACCCAAAATGGGAGTTTCCAGTCCATTTTCTTCAAGAAGCCATCCTATTCAGTCTCACATGCAGTAGGTGAGGAAAATGAGGGGATTCACTTCAAAATCACAGTACTGCCAAACCAACCACCACTGTACATGGAGCTCCAGCTGGGAGAAAAGCCAGCTAAGACATTTTTTAAAACACACAAATGGGTTGTGAACTGGTCCTGGATTAGGAGAGAAGGGAACTCAGCAGATGACCTTACAACAGAGTACTTTTAAGGTACAAATTAAAAGTGAAAACTTTTAAAGTTCGCCCCAGAAAGAGAAGCAGAAAAAGAAAAAAGGGGAAAGGAGAAGAGCAAATTTTCCTTATGCTCATTCTAAAATTCATGGGTTTTCATCCAAGACATCTGCAGGGCACAAGTGCTGAGCCACCAATCTGCATTGCTGAGTGCTGGACACGTAGCTCATGAATGGAAAAAGGGGACCTTAATAACACATTTGAAATTGCCTCCAAGTATGGGTCACAAGGAAGATTCAGCCCAGGTGCCTTCAACTCAAATAAAGATCTAACAGGAGGACAACATGCCAGAAGGTGAGAAAAAGACAAAAGGAGCACTAAGGGCTTGAAAAGGCTGGGAAAGCGATTCAGGTTAGCAACCCCTAACTTAATCCTGACCTTTCTGTAACTTTTTACCTTGATTTAGTTGACTGAACTAACTCTGTGGGAAGCTTACACAACTGAACACCAGAGTCTGATTTCTCCCAGAAAGACTAGGCAGAAAGAAGAGGAAATCACATGGTCACTTAGGCATATTAATAACATTGAATTAAATAATACACAAACACAGTGTTAATAATAAAATACTTTTCTAATAAAAAAAATATCTAGAACTATAGTTAAGACCCCCTCTTAGCATTACTAGTTTTACTCCCAACTACATTAATCCTAGATAAATACTTCTCAGTCTTTTTAAAGGATGCTAGAAATAATAAAAATATTTCTAGTCTTTTCTAAAGATGCTAGAAATTATAACAGATGAAAACCTGTAGTTTCAAAGATGCTGCAAATGGAACAATCCATAATACTGGAACTAATTCATATTTCTTAAACAAATAAAACAAAAATAATCACACAAAACATATCAACATAACAACTCAGTTCTTTACAAAATTCTATTTAGTTAATGTTCACTATCACAGTGCCAAAGAGCTATACTCATGGGTAGAAAACCTTTCATGTTAGCCACTCTATAAATAGGGATCTCTGTGTCAAAATACATGCAGTTACACATCCCAAAATAACAACCATCATTATGGAAAGTTAATGTCCAAATTTTCAAACACGAGAATTTGCTTTGATATTAATGTCATTATTCTCTCTTAAATAAAATAGTTAATACCACTTTTTTCCCGGTTGGTGACACACCCTCACAAAGGTTACAGTTTGATTTAATAATGGCTCAAAGTGTTCTGTTCATGAATCAATGGAAAGGAAGGTGCTATCTTCATAATGCAGGAGCATTTTTTATCTAAGGGCCAAGCCAAGACCCACCAAACACAATATGAGCCTTTTCTTTGACTTGCCAAAATTCACATTTGAGTCTTTAGTGAACAGGTACAAAGTCTGCAATTGCTATTCAGTGTTTTCCAAAAGACTACCTAACACTTTTCCATGCTGACCAGGAGGGTAAGTTGGCAAACACTGCCCTTATTCATTCTATTCTGAACTTATCTGAAAATAATAAAAAAACCCACACAAACAACAAACTAAGGACGCGTTGGAAAGTTGTGGGATTCAGAAAGTAAGCACAAAAGCTACTCAATAGGAAACATGCAGAGCCCACACACACATTCCCTAATTTCTTACTCTTTATGCACCAGGCACCAGATACTTAGTTAGCAAAAACCTTTTATTCATTAAATCCACCAGAAATGGTTAAATATTAGTACAGCAGGAAAAATTACTCTATTCTACTGCTGATGCCAGAAGCCCCCTGCTATATTGCTCTTTACCATCCGTTCTTTGTATTTCTACTCTAATTTTCATTGATCAACTTTTTTAGGAGTAAAACCTCTGTAGTATCTATTAAATATTGGAAAACGCTTATTTTCCTAGTGCTAGCACCCTAAAGGCAATTTATAAAAAGCAAACGAAAAGTACGGGAAGTGCTGTATTTGATGCACTTATTATAAATGAATACAAGCATTAAATTGTCAAACATACAACTTGCAGATCGTCTAGCCTTTGCAGGGATTTCCTCCCCAACAGCAAGTTTAAATAGACTTTGTGGACAAGAACCATTTTTTTTGTGGTTTGTACGGCAGCTTTTGACTGTACTTGGGACTGACTACTAAATGACTGCAGAATACAAATTAAAAGTTACCAAACAAAAGGACAGAGATGGTCACGCTTTTTCCATATGCTTCACATAGTAAAGAACATTGGGGGGGGATCATTCTAATACACTTCCAACTGTATTTTTTTTCGCTTTATATTCCTTTCTCACCAAGTCTTAAGCCAGAAACAAGACATTTCCACTGCTGTAAAAGTCCATCTCTTTTTACCTGCGCTAGCCAGTTTTAAAGAACCACAAAGTTCCTTCTGTGTTTACTACTGCTATGTTCAAAAGAGCCAGCTTACAGCACAAATTGGAGGTTTTATCAGAAAGAAAACAGGCTAACATTGTGTGGTTTAGTTATTAAATAGCGCTTTTAAATATTTGCAACTTGAAAATATTAAAGAAATTTATACTTTTCAGGACAAGTGAAAGTCTACCTACAGAAGGAAATAGCACTCTGTCTAACACTGAAGACAGCTGCATAAGTATCTACTTTGTTCTTGGGTTAGAGTTTGGGGGAGGAGTGGCGACAAAAATTTAACAGTTTTTGTTAAATTCATCTGTAATTTGTAAGAAAAAAAGACAGAATGAACTGATTGAATGATTTTCCTTCAGAATCCCTAACACTATCAAATCCATACTAACACATTAGCTCTTCACAACGACTACTTAATCTGTTATAGTGGATTTCCTGAGCGAAAAGGCAGAAACAGAATCAAACTGACTGTGTTTCTATTGTACTCAATTTCAGTATAGCACTTTCAGAAACCTGAAATCATAAAAATAAAATTATGCAAAACATGATACTTGGCAACTTCAATGTCTTGTAAAACACACAAAAGTTAACATGTAACATCACTAAAGCAGCATTATGGAAAGAATCAGAAGGAAAGAGAGAATACATCCATTACTGTTTCTTCATTTTGCTTATTAAAAAATCTAGAACATATCTGCATTTACAGGAATTTTTAACTGGCACAGAAGAATTTTCATTATGCCAATAACATTACCATAAATTCATAGCCTGTCTCCTGCTATCCTATGGCAAAGATTTTTAGCAAAAAACGAGGTAACTAAAATATTATTTGTACTAGCAGAATATAATGAATGCTATTATTTGTAATGTTTGACAGCTGTTTGACAACCAGAGATACAATATATTCAGTTATGCAAAGAGATTTTTATACTCTAATATTTGCCCATGATGCAATTGGAATTTCAACAAGCATTTAATATGTAATGATCATATAAAATTTTCCCCTTGAATTCTGATGGAGAAAATAGCAGGATGAAGCACAAACCTCTTGAAGTTGGGTAGAAATAGCTACTTTTAACAGCAGTGCTTGTATTTCAAGTTTCATTTCATGAAAGCAACAAAAACCCATCAAGCAGGCAAAAAAAGCCATTAACCACTCCTTTGCCAAACTAATTTTTGACATGGGACAGTTAATCACACACCAATAAAAAGTTCACCATTTACCAGATGGCAACTTCACCATAAAGGAGAGCTATTTTTGGCCATGGCAAATAGTCTCCTCATGTTTCAAACACTAAATTCTATTTTCACATTAATTTTTAAAACTATGTGGCTTTAACTTAAAATAAACTGTACATCAAACGAATGGAAAATAAACAGCCAGGAACAGAATTTGATGAATTGGATTTATTTAGTTTATTTAGCTAAACAGGGTCCATTGGATCTCTTTAATAGGCTGACAGTTGCACTGGGCTGGTTAATAAAACATTCAACACAGTATCTTCAGCCAATATAGAAATGCAAATCCCACCAGAAATATTTTATTCATGAAACAGTAATTTCAGTTACTACCAAAGCAAAAAAAAAAAAAAAGAAAAAAAAAAAAAGAAAAAAAGAAACAGGGACAAAAAGGGAGGGGGGAAGAAAAAAAAAAAAAAAAAGTACTTGCTTTGCAAACAAACAGTGCCATCTAGTGTCATCCCCTGCACAAACAAACCAAAAAATGTGAAAAGGGCTATAATTAATCCTTGCAGTGTCAGTCCAGTACCTTCTCCCTATTTCTTTGCTTTATTAGTAGCACATGGCTCTCCCCATTTTAGAGTTAAACACAAATTAGTCTCACTCTAGCTGGGAAAAGGGGGAGGGGGGAAGTAATAACACATTAAGGAACTTGAAAAAGCAGTTCTAGCGTGAAAAGCAAGCATGTTAAAATGATGGTCTGCTCAGATTGTGAGCTGTTTCTTCTTGAAATCTTTATGTTTCTAACTCATGGTATAAACCAAATCAAACTTCTACTTATACGAGTGCAGGTCAGCCATACAACAAAGGGAGAGTGAGATACGCTCTGTTCTGCTTTATTTGTCATCACATCCCACACCAGCTGTGGAACCTTTATCATACTACTGCTGCTATCAAAAGCAGGACAATGACAGCTTGCTTCTTTTTGCATGACAGGTAGGGGAGTATCACTTCACTAAAATAAGAAATCACCAAGAAAGTGGGAAACATAAAAGCCTTCCTCCTCCTGCCCCGCAAAAAACAGCGTTCAGTTTCTGTATTATGAACTCACTTTACTCACCAGCTGGGTAGAAGTAATTTTGAGTGGATGCTGCTTCTCCCCCTATCTGCTAGGATGAACAGCAGACAGATTTAATTCTACTACTTTGAGAAGTAGTAGTTTTAACGTAAGAAGAAATTACATGGTAAATAGAGAAACGGTAGTTCTCCACCTGGGAAAGCATCCAGATATGTCGGAAGACTGCCAGGTGAGAAAGCACAGTTAGTGAAAAAGGCAGAGCTGATGTCATGCTGAATTTCTATTACATGCCTTAAAACATATTTTACAGAAGGATTTCATTCTGCCAGAGACCACTTTTCATCTTCATTTAATACAGAAATATTTCGTGTGTGAGGAGAGAAAGGAAAGAGGCATGAACGCTTACAGTGCGCTGTGAGTCAATATGCCTTTCACTCATAGCCCCCAGCCAGACCCCAGAATTATCAGACTCACTAAATCACTTCCTGAAAGCACGTTCATTTGTAATCACTCAGCCAAGCCTAGTGCTTCGTGAACTGTTTTTTCTTAAAATCATGTGCATCACCTCCACCGTTAAGAGTCACTGACTTGCTGAAGGACCAGCAAACAGCGTGCCGCAGAACTCACCAGTCTTACCCCTACATGTTAACAGATGAGCAATGTCTCTGGAGAGAGACACGCACAATTTCCTGTGAGTATCAAGGTAAAGCCAGTTGAGAGAAGAATCTAGTTAAGGAATTCTTTTTATTGACATTAAAAACTTGCTGCTTGGTTGCCCTTACTCAGCGTATTAGCTCTTCACATATTGTGTTATGAGATGCATCTTTTTAGTCAAACATGGAAGGAAGGATTCTTTATAAGCAATACCTGCAGAATTATAAAACCCAGGAGGTAAAGTGTGCTTCGCTGGTCTGGCTTCTCAGGAATCTGAGTTAAAACAACCATAGCCCCTTAGGTTAATTACAAATTAAGCATATTAACTCCCATCTTTCACACTTGCCTCTAAGGAAAAGCACGTCATCACTAGTAAAATCCACAGTGAGATAAGTTTCCTTCCTTCTTCATACTTCACAAAAAACTATAAAAAAGAAATCTAAGATGTAAATAAATTAGGGCAAGTTTTCTACAGGGGATCTAAGTCGTACCACCTCTTAATCTTTCATCAAAAACTCAGTTTAAGCCTTGAACATTAACAAAAAAAAAAACAAAAAACAACCACAAAACCCCCAACATTCTCTCCTGTATCACTTTTTACCCATTCAAAATAGCAGTATTATAAATAAAGTTAACTGTAAAATGTCAAATGCCTCCACCTTTTTTCATCACAAACTCACCAAGGTGGGGACACAAGTGAAAACAAACAGAAGACAATGTAGAATTTACCGCTGTAGAAGTTGGCCTACTGTTCAGCAGCAGCCAAGCATAGAAATATCACATTAAAAGTTACTAGAAAAGGAAGAGAGGAAAACAAAACAGTGCCTCTGTGTAGAGCAGTTTGAGCACAGTGTAGAAGACTGATTACTTATCTCAAGAAGGTGACAGTATCTATAAAAACAGCACAGTGAAGGAACTTTTGTTCACAAAATGCTTTCTCAAAATCAGATTGTCAAAGCACATGGTCAGATATTTCACATTCTTTCTTCTGAAACATAATCAGTTCAATCTCACGTGCATTAAAACAGATCCTCCACAGCCCTGTTCAAAAGAGCTGCACTACTCACATAGCAGAAACTAATCCGATTTCAGAAGTTTCAAATTTGTCAACAAGATCAGGTTTTCAGTACAAGCACACATGCTGGCCGTGCAGGGTGCACGTGCACACATGACATGTATCATGGGGAGTTCCCTGTTTTTAATAACGTTGCTGGGATACAACTATCAAGAAACACAGATCTGTCCCACACACAGTTTATGACTTTGCAACTACAAAGCAATAATGCTTTGCTTTATAAATCAAAATAATCCAGCAGCCACAGTTGAGTCTCTAAAGTTTTAGCTCAAACCAGAAAGCTAGGGAAGACTCTCACCATAAAGATACAGGCCACTAACTTGTTGTTTGACAAATGTCATTCATTACACTTAGAGCCATATGAATATTTGTCTGGGCAGGTGACTGAACCCAAAATAAGGGCAGCACTATTTGCAAAAGCAGTCAGAATATAACTGACAGCTGTAGTAGTTGTTCAGGTGACTTGGGTAGTACTTCAGAGTCACACAAAAAAGCTAACTTTATCAAATAAAAATCCATTGCTTATCTCCTTAGATGTTTTTAAAGCTTAACAGCAGTTGTCATTTTAACAATGATCTTAAACAGAACCTGTAGGAAGTATGAAATGTGAATACATATCTTCACTATTGACTGAACTGAAGCTATTGTTAAGTGCTGAAAATGTTTAAATGTTTAGTCAAAGTTTGTACAATGTATCTGTCTATGCCTCTGACTTCTCTCCCCCCCCCCCCCCCCCCCCTTTTTTTTTTTTTCTATGAGTTGAAGGTCAGAATCCAAAACCAGTACCCACCCTGAGTCTTTAAAAAGGAATGAGTGCTGTCTCTTGGACTGGTAACAAACGTTATCTATTCAGTTTGCCTCCATGCTGCCGTGACAGAATCTGAACAGTTCCTATCCTGCCTCCTGTATTTATTTGATGGTTATTTTTCTTGTTAAATATACCCATCCCACTTTCACCACTGATTGTGTAGTACTCATTTTTGTAATAGGAATGCTGCTGTGTAATATGTGCTTACTGGATTTTTGTATTTCCCTGCCTATTTGAATGCCTCATGCTTCAGCTGTAAACTTTTCAGGAAAATGCTGACTTCTGGGCCACTGCCCCCCCCCCTCTTTTTTTTTTTTTATGGTGCCTTGATGTTGAACCAGTACATGGAATCCTTGGAGTAAAAACAAACTCTAGCAGATAACCACACATTTGCCAAGTTTATATAGTTACAGTTTCACATGAACTGGGATAATTTCAAGTCAAAATAAGTTTATAAAATCTAGAAAGCTTTTTACCACTGCATATCCCTACTGTTTTAAAGATCACAGGCTATTTTCACATAACAAAAAAAATGTTTTATTTACAAAAAAATAAACAATACCTATAGTCCATGTACTTAAGAGACTGCAATAAAATGTAAGGCTTTTTTTGCATTCAGAACTTGCTTCACACAGGCAGGCAACACGGCCATTCTACAGCTGAAATAGTCGAAAAGAAAATATTTACAGGCTTAAACCACAGAACGGTGCATTGGTAGGTGCAGGAAAACCACCTGCTCATAGGGGGATTGTTTGAAATGTCAGGAACTCTTTGGTAGGTGGTCCCAATACCTTTACGGACCCGGAAAGCACCAGTCTGTGGTCTGCAACTCCGCCTCGGGCCACCAGATGGAGCCATTACCCCAGCACCGGGCACCGGCACCGCCCGCGGGAACGCAGCTCGGCTACCGAAGTGCGGTACCGGCACATACTGCTGAAAATAGCATAATAAAGCCAAGATTAACACCTGCAAGTTACAATCTTGCAGCACACGGTTTAACAAACAGTTTTATTCTGGTTTGATACGTTTATCGCACACACTAAGCAAGCCTGAAACTGCCTTTTGAGGCATACGCAGCTTCTCCGCAAATAAGCATCACTTTACACTTGCCCTAATCTTACATTTCTCCCCAGGCACCTGCTCCCCATGGCAGCCTACGCAGCACTGAGGCAACCATCAGGAAGGGCTGCTGCCTTGATCTGATGTGCAATGCTTGCTTTGTTAGTTCTCCCCACCCATATTCACAGTGCTATGCTATCCGACTACTTCTACTGACAAAAAGGAGCTATTCTGGTTTTTATTACCACCATCCATCTCCAAAAGGGAGGGCCAAGATGAAGCAAGGTGGCTTTTTCTCCTCAGATACGATTTAATGTAATTAGTGAGTTGCCAACTACCCATGTGCAATACAGTGCATGGGGTAGACGTCCTTGCCTCCACACATGCCTCTGGACTGCCGAGCACTGGTAACTGCAGACATGACTCAAGATAATATGGATTAGCAATAAGGGGAAAAATCCCTTATTTTCAACTTGTTTTTATTTGATTACAAAGTCAGAGACAAGCAAGCGATGTTTGAAGTAACTTTTTAAAGTACAGCGCAACCAAGTTTAAATCCTTATTTTTCAGAATATACTCTGACAAAGTACACAGAAAAACCCACTATATGTTCATTAAGATGCCACAACATGTACTAAATAATATTAAAGTCATAGTCAGTGTTTTGTCATCATTACACATACTGCAGATCATCAAATAAACTCACCAATTAGATATTACATGTCACAAAGAAAACTTAATGCCGTCCATCCTGCAAGTGAAGAGCGGACGGTCCACATACCTCATGTTTCCTTCTCCTAACTTTCAAATATGTTGCTGTGCTGCTGTTTTCCATAACTGCTTGGGTGAGGGCAAATTTTTGAGATTATATAAGGCATACAAGTAACCACAAGATCAAAACTTGTGTTCATTATGATGAATATAAAAGCAAGTGACCAGCACCAGTTCCACATTAACGTCACGTTTGAAGTACAGAACTTAACAAAAAAGACTGTATACTGAGGTATATAATTTTTGCAATTAATTTCACAGACATGCTTTCTTTCATATGAAACACATACTTCCAAGATGATTGAGAAATGTACTCTGCTCAGTGCACACACTGCTCCACACAGGAAGAAAAGCCAAGCAGAATACAGCGGGATCCAGCTGAGATTCCAACTTCATTTATAGAGAACAACACTTAACTTTGCAAGCTCACATCTGCATGCCTTTCAGAAGGGCCAAGAACTTTGACCAGCAAATCTGTAAGCTGGTCATAGCTCGAAATTGCCAGTATCATTTCCAGTTAAAAATTTCCCTTCATCTATAAAAGTGACTTCATTTCGAAAGTATGTCGATTTGCTTTCCCTAAAGGTCTGCTAAAGCTCTTACATAAACTCTATATGCTTTGCTTACAAACAGGTCACAATTCATTCAGAAAGTATTTTCAAATTCCTACCTTCAACAGCCCTGCGGCTTATAAAGTCAAAATAACATTTCCTTTCCTTCCCCTCTTCTCTCTTTGAACTCACAACTGAAACATTTTGTCTTACAGTTTCCAACAAGTTGCTATTTGACTGGAGAACAATCCAGAAAGATTCTGAAACCATCACATACAAACTTAAAATAATGTTAGCACTTAGGAACTGGAATTATGTAGTGGATTTAGTTTTAAGAAGACTATTTTCTATATAACTGAGATTTTTCCAAGCATAACTTGTTTTCTTTCAGTACTTTGCTCTTTCACTCCACTCATTTTCTTCCCTTGATCTGCTGAATGCCATCCTTGAATTGTGGGCTGTTTATTTTTTCCCATTATTATGATCTGTTCCTTCCTCTTTCTCATGTATTTTGCTCTGAGCACAAACTTATATTCTTTTGATCACATAACTCCTAGGACTCTGATGCATTCCTTCCATACACACTCCTTTCTCCTCTTCCACAAAGAGTGTCTGGTTCTGAACTCCCCCACTCCCTATTGCTTAGGAATATGGAAGTACCAATTCCCCCGTCTGCCTACATGGAGAAATAGGCCAGCAATAAATAAATGCTGACAGTGAATTCTCCCACACCTGAGAAGATAAACAGCATTCACTACTGCTCCAGAAATTGTTCTCTCTTGGAAACCACTGTTTAGCCAGCAAGGCCATGCACACTTACTACAGGGGAACATCATGAAATTGTTGCAAAATTTTGATGGAAGTCTTTTTACCCTAACATTCTCCAAACTTCACAAAATTGCAACCATCTTCTAAGTAAGACATTTCTGTGCATCTCTTCAACTTGGCAGAATCAGAGGAATGACAGTCAGCTGGATTTCCTGGATGCAGGTATAAACATTGACTCCCCTCCCCTGAAGGAATAAACTGCTGCCAGCAACCCGAGAAAATTCACAGTTCTCCATTAAATAGAAAATACTGTCACTAGTTATTTCTTTTTCCCTACCCTGCAGGAACTGAGCTGCTGCCAATTAACATCACATTTCCTTACACTCTGCAATCCCTTTGAACTTTTTCAGGATTTTAGAAGAAACAATTTTGTCTCTACGTATATCTACTCAGTGCAAATTTCAGCCACAAAAAAGGACTGATAACTGTAGCAGAATCCCCTAGACAAGGGAATCTTGTTAGTTTGCATTCGTTACTTGAAAAAAGTATTATTTATAACCAATTTGTACAAAAGTCAGGAAGAATTAAGTGAATAGAAAACAAATCACAGAGACTAAGAAATGAACTGCACATGAGAAACTACATTCAAAAATTCCATGGATTGGAGATTATATTGTTTTTCATGTTACTGACCACATCACTACAAGCTGTCTTAAACAGTTATTTTCCACTCAGAGTATACTTATGCAGTAATTTAAGTATTAACTCTGATGTTCTACCAGTCATTCCTTGAGAAACCGGATCAAAAGCTATTTTGCCTATAGCATGAACACTGACAATGTTTAATGGCACAGAAACGATTCAGAACCAGGGCAAAGGGACAGCAAGGTAGCAACTTGAACACTGGTATGGGAGTGCTACAAAAAGAAAAGCTTCAGTTCCCTAGTTTGGTTTTCATCTGTCCAGAACACAGCAAGATACACACAGAACTCATCTGTCAAACTACTCAAAAATACATTTCAGTTGCCTGAATAACTGCATTATTATGTTTTAAAAAAATCTGATCGACGCCTTCTTTAGGTAATTCATTAAAAACTCACAAAATCAGCTTCAAGTTTTCCCATTTCTTGTTTGTAGCTTCTCATTCGACTGCTGTACATTCCTCGGCTTTGAGGTGGGATCTCTCGAACTTCAAGTTCCATCTGCTCAAGCTAATAAGTAAAAATAAAGACATGTAAATCAAAAGGGTATTAGAGCAAGGATGAATTTACCTAAATTGTTCACAAATATTAAGAAATATTCCTTCTTTATCAAGAAAAGTGTTGTTTATTCTGCAATAAATAAACCATTTATCAAAACTTCTACACAGCCTTGTCAATAAACAAGTGACAAAACTAATATTATTAACACAAGGAATGATTCTAGTCAAACATTTCTGGATTTCGTTTCCAGATGTGATGAACACATTTTATTACAAGAAAATAGTAAAACTGAGGTTAAATAACCTTCCTACAAATTAGCATAGTTCAGAAGAACGCCTGCCTCCATCTAGCTGTGTGGTTTTGGAAACCCTTGGCTGAAAAAGCTATTTTATTTATTTACACACACACTCACGTGTATATATACACATTCATATATGTGTATATATTTGTGTGTGCATATATATACGTTTAAAGTTTTATTTACCAGCAGCCTCTATGTTTAAAAAATAATTCTTGTTCTTTTAGTTATTGCTTACTCAGCAGAATTACAGTATCTGAAATGACTGCCTAAATGCGTATCTCAAATGTGTATGTAGGTATATTGAATAGCTGAATTTCAGGGTTTAGCAACAATGCCATTCAAGAACTTGTATACAGTTGAATGCATTGAAAGGTCAGAGAGAATATATCTTTCAGAAGCTTTTTCTATTTATTCTTGCCATGTAAAACACTAAGAGGCCTGAAACACAGAAGTATGGCACAGAGGTACTGAAAATCAAAAGGAGTTACAAACCAAGGCTGCACTACCTGCTAATTACCTGCCCACTGGGTCACCAAGCCTCCTCTACACGATGCTGTCTGTTTGCGAATTCTGTTTTGCACAGCTTAAGAATCTGACCTTTTAAAATCTTCCCAACTTACTTTAAAAAGTAAAAGAATACCTCTCCTTGGTTGTAATAGGCACCCAAAACAATATTTACTTGCTTCCTGCAATTCCAGGTTGAACAATATGGCATTGGAACAGAAATGCCTTTTAATTAGGGTCCCAAGCTCCTGGTTACAGGTCTTCACAAGGGACAGCTACAGTTTATTCCTATGTAATTGCTTGCTTACACTTTGAAATTTCATCCTCATATCATAAAAAAAGCATCTGAATTTAATCAATGGAATTACCAGATACTCCAAAGACATTCTGCCTGATCTATTCTGATTATACAAAATGATATTCAATAATAAGACTTTAAGACTTTAATTAAATAGTCAGTAATGAATTGAAACATACAAAGCCATTTCTAATTCTGCCCAGTTCTTTGGCTCAGGCTTAACTTTCCAATGGGGTATCATAAATTAGACCGATAGCTGGAATTAATGGCTTATTTCTTATCAATTTAATCTCAATATATTTGATCTCAAATATTCTATAAACGTAGAAATCATTCCTCGTGTATATATAATTAGATGTGCAAGGTCAGGATATTTTAATGAAGTCTCAATTCTTAGCTATTATATAAAAATGAAACCATCTTCCAGTGAATACAGAATTTATAGCAAATATCAGACCACAGTCCATGAAATCCAAAATGTTCAATTTAAAGAGTCAGTATCAGAGACTGTAAGGTCCAAATGCAACCTAACTTTATGTATTTTCACTTTCAGGCCTCATATTACTGGTCATAAAATCCTATTTCTCATACACAAGCAAGAACAGAGCTTAATTCTACTTAAAGGTAAAAACAACCTGGCACTTACTTTCTTTAGAAAACCTACAAGCTCAAACTTCTGTTACTGGTTAAGTTTAAACTCTCCACCAGCACTGGTTTTGACTGGGATAGAGTTAATTTTCTTCCCAGTAGCTGGTGTGGGGCTGTGTTTTGGAGTCGTGCAGAAACAGCGTTGGTAAGACAGAGGCGTTTGGGTGCTGCTGAGCAGGGCTTGCACAGAGCCAAGGGCTTCTCTGCCCCTCACCCCACCGCACCGGTGAGCAGCCAGGGAGGGGGGCACAAGGAGTCGGGAGGGGACACAGCCGGGACAGCTGGCCCCAACTGGCCCCAGGGACATTCCACACCGTAGGGTGTCATGCCCAGTGTATACATCTGGGGGAAGAAGGAGGAAGGTGGGGATGTTCAGAGGGATGGCGTTTGTCTTCCCAAGCCCCGTTATACGTGATGGAGCCCTGCCTTCCTGCCGACGGCTGAGCCCATGGGAAGTGGTGAAGGAATCCCTTGTTTTGCTTTGCTTGTGCACGTGGCTTTTGCTTTAGCTATTAAACCCTCCCAACACATCAGTTTTCTCCCTTTAACTCTTCTTTCTCCCCCCACCCCACTGGGGAGCGGTGAGCGAGCGGCCAGGTGGGGCCTGGCTGGCGCTGCACCACCGCGGCGAAGCTCAGCCGTCTGGCACCTGCCTCTCGCCCAGATCCATAAACCAGGGCCCCCCTTAAGGCTCCTCAAGGGTTCGGCCTCGGGGTTGCTCCTAACACCACCCAGTACACTCCCCGCACTGAATACAGCAAAAAGCTGAGCAGCCACTGGTGTTTCCATTCAAAAACACAACAAAGTAAGGTAGTGCTGCTGCTGTTGTCCATTGAGAGCCCAGAATAAGTCTCCCATCCCACAGGAACTTTTCCACATTAAATTGCTCTGGACAATTGCTAGTATTTTATGAAACTTGTAAGCTTCGTAATTTTATTCTGAAATCCTGGAACTAAATAGAGATTAACAGTAAAAAAACCCAAGTGTCTAAATAAGAATAACCTAGCGTTTGCAACACAACAATTCTTTGATGTTTCCCTCATAAAGGCAAAAACCCAGACAGACAGCTTTTTCTTCTTTAAAGTAAAATTTCCCTCCAAAATGCTAATCCCAGCTCTTCTAGTAGATGCTAGATTTTATACTCAGTTTCTCTAAGGTTACCACAACACCTTCTTAAAATCTTGGTAAAAATAACATTCATATACTCCACACTGGACATAGAATGACAGGATTTCTCCCCAGAGATCCCTTAGTCAACAGCTCTGGCTTGAAAAGGCAGCCTGGGAGTCTCAAAGATTTGGTGTCAGTTCTGCACATAGACCAAATCAATTACACTGTGAATTTACCCAAACAAAACAGACAGTGTTTTAAAACAATCAATGGTTAGTCAATGTAAACAAATCATCTCTACAATAATATTTACAGTACATGAGAGTGTTCTTTCCTAGCCAACTAGGAAATAAACCGAAGTCAGCTAAACCCAGTTTTGACTACTCAAGACAATGAAGCAAACCAATGCATGAAAACCATCAGTAGCAAGGAATTAGGTTTATTTTGATTTTCTACTGTAGCCTTTAGTTTAAAAGAGGATCTTTTTAATCAGTTCTGTTATTAGCAGGTTGGTTCAAATTGATTTTTAAACCCAAGCCTTCACATTAATCACAAACATGTTAGGTAATTGCTCAAAGCCAATAATTGAATTAAGCACCTGTCTAGCAGCATTAGCAACAAGATCTAAAACAAAAGCATGAAAGAAAAGCCAGCACATTAAATGAAGATCATCATTAGGATAAAAGTAGAGATACAGGATTTAATTTTTAATCTTATAACAAATACAAATTCAGATGATCTTTTTCTGACATAAGGAGAGAAGAAATGAGCCATTAACTCTATTTCTGCTCCTTCCAATCTTACTTTGAGTAGAAAACCAAATTTGAATTATTTTTCATCAGACCACCCATGCTACAGTTTCCCTGCACTGCTATGCTTTTTTTGCTATGTCAAGTTGTAGTGAAAAGATGAAAACCATTCCTAGATTTTTACTTTCTTTCAGCTGTTTGAATAAGAAAATGCCCAGAAGACCTTAATAAAGCTTCAAAACATCCTCCTGAGATGGGACAGTAAATTTACTGCATTTCTCACAGAGTATCAAATCAGAGAGGTTAGGCACCTTGCCATCCTCACAGGGAGTCCTCCCAACATGCAGCTTTCCTGGATGCTATTCCAATGCTCTAGACTACAAGACTAATTCAATTCCTAAATGAAAAGCACTAGGTATGTCAACAAACATTCTAGACTTTTTTCCTCCTACACCACTTAAAGTGAATTCCAATATTCCTGTTTAGTTAGTAATTAAATCATTCATTCAAGTTGCTCAACTCTAAGAACTTTCAGGCCAGGAGAACTGATTTCCTTTCCCCATCCTAACAGGTTACATTTCTGACACTAGATAGACCAAACTCATTTGCAAGTAAAAATCAAAAGCAGCTTCAGGCAAGCAACTATTGGCTGTGTGGGAAAAAGTAATTTCTCAACTTTCACTAACACCTTTGCTAAGTTACTCCACATCTACAACACTACTTTTATGCTCCGTCCAGATGGAGAACACGACAGGCTTTAATGGGAACAAAGTAAAAAAAAAAAAGTCACAGTTGTTTAACACACTGCTTTCTTCTGTCAGTGTGGACCACTTGACCTTAAACAACTACGTATCTTCATGCCTCACTTGCTAGAAAAGAAAAAATATCTAGTATTCTACACGACAATCACACAGATTAAATCACGATGCATAGGTCTTACAAGAAAAAAAACCCTAACAGTCCAGGTGTGTAAATACTTACTTTAGGAACTGGATTAAAAGACCCAATCCATAGCTCAAAGCCTGTAGCAGCGTGTAATAGCTTACAGCAATAATGCAAACCTTAAATGACTTAACACAAAATTAAAAAAAAAGGATACACTCACTCCTCTTGGGTATTTAATATTCTCAAATAAGAACTATCTCAAAAATACTATTTCATTTAATAATTGATTAAGTATTCTTAGGGGATCGTGTGTGTTAAATGTTACCACTAATGATCCTATTATTTTCCCTAGGAATTTGCAGTTAACATGAAAAGCCAGAACATACCAGTTCCCTTGCTTCTTCGAGCTGTTTCTCAACATTCACAACCATCTGCTTCTTCTCATCTGAAATAGAATTGTGAAAATACCAATATAATTGTGCTCTTGCCATGAAAGAAAAATATACCATTTCAAAAGCTTCAAAGTTAAAACTGACTGAAAGGATTCATTCTGTTGCGACATCATTGCACACTGTGATACCCACATTAGTAACTAAAAAAAAAAAAAAAAAAAAAAAAAAAAAAAAAAAAGGAGACTGGAGAATGCTTGAAGTCTTGTGGTTTGTTACACAGCATTTGCTAGTTAGGAAAGCAGTTACAGCTGCTCCAGGTGTAAGAGTTATGCCTCAGCAGGTGCTTGCTGGGTGTGTACAAATGCATGAGAAGACACATACTTACACCAAAAGGAAAAAAAACCACCATGGCTTAAGAACAAAGGCTTATCCTATTTTTTTGCAAAATATGAGATGCACAAAACCAAGCATCCTACTTAAAATTAATCCAGGTACTGAAGAAACATGAGGTTTCTATTTCCCTGCTCCTGTGCTGGGTCTAGAATAGTTTCTTTTGCTTCAATAGAAACAAAATGAAACACCATAGAAACTACAAGAAAACCACTGTTTTCCAGGGGCAGCAAAAGTATAAATTAGTAATAAAAGATGCAAATTTTAAAACATTAAAATCAGTTATAAGCTATATGTAGCAGTCGTCATCTGTTAAGTTCCCCAATAAGCCTAATATCCCAGCTATATAAAGCACATCTGGCTTTCAACATGCCTTTAACCATTCATTCTCAGGCAGAGAATCCAACATAAGCCAAGAACTCAAGATTCAGTATCGCATCTGTCAAATATTCTAATTGCTGGACCACTTGGTTTGTTACAGCATGAAAGGGAACTTTCTGAGGAATAGCCAGTCACCGGATAACAAAAACGTCCCCACATTGCTTAATTACTGTGGGATACAGGGGCTTCAATACTGCTGTTTGTAGTGCCTCTTGCATCACTTTGCGCCCCTCTCGCGGCCATCTCTTCCACCCTTCAGACTGTAAATCCACCCATTATCTCAGTGAAGTTAACAACAAAACTCTGAACATACAACCCTTCACACCACCGTTGATTTGAAAGAGCATCATGAGATATCCATGCTGGTGGTTTGTCTGATGAAGCAGATAAAAAGTGCAGAAGTATCTCCAGTCATTGCTGCTCAGAGATCATGATGGGTAAGTCTATGTTGGCACAAGAGACTTTATTGTGTGTCTTCAGACTTCACAGTTTTCTTTTTTAGCCTGAATTCCTTTGCTTCTCTTCCACATGATCTCTTTGTATCCTAGAACTGACACGTTAAAGACCAAAATGGACTATCTGATGATCTCCTTTGACCCTCTGCAAGCCACAAGCCCCTGAATTTCAAGAGGAACACCCTTTATTAAACATATGTAGTTTAGCTTCTCACAAGCTGAAATACTTTTTTTAAGCAAGCTTAGAGCCATAGGCAGGAACCAGATGATGAGGTTACAACCAAAACCAGAAATCCTGCTGTATAAAATTAAAACATACCCTTAAAACAACCTTTCTTAAAAGCAACAGAACTACTTCTGAAAAGGACTATATTGCTGTCACAGCACAAATAAGCTAGCAAGCTGCAACAAGGCTTTTACCATCAGTCAGATGCTACTGTCCCTGCTGTTCCTCCTTCCTCCAGAGGTCAGACCACACTGCTCCTCCTCCATCCAACATCCTTCCAGACTCCTCAGGGCTATTTAACCACTTAATGGGAATGAGCTACAGCTGCATATCATCCATGTCAATCAACCCACTGCCTTCATTCCTCTACATATTGCTACAGAGTTTTTGGTGCAGCATTCGCAGCTTAAACAAGCTGTGTTCTAGTTGAGTCCTCCCACTGGTGTTCTACAGTATCCTGCATTACATTTGCATGGGCCTATCCATGTATCCTTACATTTACCTAAAACACTCTACACTCTTTTAAGGATGCATGAACATCATGATCTGTCTTTCTTCAGTTACATATGTTGGAGCTCTGCATCAGGTTGAGCATCATCTTTCTACCTCTACGACAATGCAAATAACTAGCTGCCTTCGGAGGATACACCATCACTCACATGGCAGACTCACAAGAACAGATCGTATGCACTAGGTTATCACCCAAGAAGCTGCTACACTGTTGTAAAAGATGCGGGCAATTAATTTACAGCACCCAAATAAGACTATAGTCAGAGGTGCTTCACCAAGGGAAAATTCCTCTCCAAGAAGCCAAAGTTCTCAAGAATGTGTTACAGTCAACTGGAGAAGCAGCAAAGACTCCTTCTGAGACTGGACTGGATAAACAAGTGGTCCAGGGCTGATGAGGTCCACCTAAAGCTGAGACTGTCTCAGGCTCTGATTCCACAACATCCCACATGAACAAACCAAGGTGTTTCTGGGTAGCAGCAGTAAGAACTGAACACCGTCTGGCAAAATGTAGCTAGAATAAAATCTTGAGGAAGACTGAAGCCCCCCAAATAAAGGGAACTCTGCCAGCAATACAAGTGAGAAAAATGCACTTAGATCCCCACACAAATTGAAAGTCGGAGCTCAGCTCTAAGTCCTCCCAAACAGTGTCTGCTCTTAATCTTGGAAGAGGCCCAGAATTTCATCAAGTAATCCTCTCTACAAAGCTAAAGCCATGGAAAAACAGCATCTTCCTTGAAAATCTGGAATTCACACTGCCACATCTGGTGGATTACCTTACAGCAGCAGGTATAGGAAACACCAATTTTTGTGCAGCACTTTTAGTTCTCTGCTAGCAATGTCTTTCTTTAATTCCCCACCAGGTTCTCATGATGGCACCCAAGCCAGAAAACATAATGGTTAGTACTTTATTTTCCTAACGTAAGTAAACCCAAAAGAAAAGAGAATCTGCCACTTGTTTGCCCACACGTTTCAATTCTCCTGCCCAGCATTCTAAAACACCTCTGTTCCTTCCTTCATTTGGAAGTGGACAAGATTATGATGGACAAAAGGAAAAACAATGTAAGATATAAAACACACAATACCATTTTATTGAGGCTGAAATAAAATTTAAAAACTACAGCAGCAGCAAAGATATGTACAACAGCAGTTTCAGTATTTCCCTGAGTTTTACTGGATTACAGTTTCCACACACATGAAGTAACCTGAAATTTAGGGATATAATAAAGTTGGGGGTTTGGGGAAAGTATTTCATGCTGTACAGAATCTGTGTGCATTTGTGATTACAAGAACTGCCTAGCACTCCACTGACCAGTAAGATCTTACCTACCCACAAGGATTTTAAGCTACAGACCCTTGGTAGGGAAAACTTACTAGCACACAAGGAGGTCTGGCTGAAACTGCTCCCATAAAACTGGGGAGGTATTCAAATGATCTTCAACAGTTTAGCTAATTAAACTTTAATTGAACTCCAGAGTTGCACTTTTAACATCATCCAGATTTATCAATACACAATCACCCAGCCGATGGCCAGAGCAACTGCTGCATGCGAGGCCTACTAACGGGCCTTTGTTGTTCCTTCAACTACAGACATGTGGATTTCCAAGAAAGCAGCTGAAGTTGTTGCAACTGCCACTCTCTAGGGCATACAATACCATATAGTCCCCAAAGCAAGAAGGGGTGGCAGGATCCATCAGAGCCACTTTGGTAAGAAAAAGCAAGCTTACCAAAGTATAAGTATCACCCGCTCAGTTTCACTTTCCTCTCTTCCTCTAGCCACATCCATGTAAAATCCCAGCAGGAGCATGCTGCCTGGAGCCACTTGCCTGCAGGACTGCCAGTATATCTAGGCCTGCTGTTGGTATCAGCAACAGAGGCATGAAATGCTACAACGCTGTCCATCAGAAAGCACTGATGGGAATGGTTTTCAAACTATTTACTTCCAGTTTTACTGCCAGGATTAAGCTAAGGAAATAACTTATTTCACAGTCAGCATCCCCATAGAAAGGAGGTGAAATATCCACAGGATGATTTGCTCAGAGACTGTAGATGAAGTCAGAGGGAGTTACTCAGAGTTAGAGAAGCTTGCCGCTAATGTAGTAGATCAGGTCAAACAAGTCATGATTCAATTAAAGATCCTCATATTACTAAATGCATTACTCTCCTGTGTCTTAGTAGTTTTCAATCTGCCTACTTGATCATTTCCTTAAATATACTTCCATCATATGAAACAGTGAAAAAAAATTATGACTTTTTTCTTAATTCAGAATTGATAATATCCTTTTAAGAAAATACAAAGCAATGCTACATCAAACATATTTAAATTTACAATACAATTTTGGCCTCCACATTGCCAGACAGAATATCCTAAAGAAAATATTACATGTAGCTTGTATAATTTTACTGGTCAAATTGACAAAATATAGATAAAGGCTGGAAAGAAAAGTGTTTTTTTGTTCCAGGTCAGGACTGCAAATGAAGAAATCTGTTCTGTATCTGTACAGAAGGTTGTATCGCTTTCTTAAAAGAAACAAGCTTTTACTATATTTTTCCCCAGTTCTTCCAGCTTTGCTCTTGCATTAGTCACCCTTTTGTCCCCCAACACACAGCAGTTACAGAGAAAGGCAGAAATCTGCCTACAAGTGTAGAAAGGTAACACAGCATTAATTTGACTTCACAGCCAATGAAGACATTGAAAACATCTGGACCAAGACTGAGTAGTCTCATTGATTGTGGAATTGCTTATTTTTGTTAGTACGTGCTAAGGAAGATTGAGTAACAAATGGCTTCAGTTCATAGACCACTTGCAGATTTTGCTACACTGGCTGAGGTGGTTTAAATGTCCATCACTGCCAGAAGTTACTGTCCAACAGCAGAGACAAATGGAACAAACCATGCATTTCTCTCTGTGGGTTATAAAACCGGGTTCAAGATGCACAACATAATGAGCCAGACCTGAAACAGAGATAGTAAACTCCAGTGCAGGGGTACAACAGATAATGAAAGGTGTAACTTTCTTCAGCTGAATCTCTTAGAGATTGAAATACAGTGCTTTGATTGCCCAGTAAAAAATGCAGGTATCAAGTATCAGAAGAATAGAAGCACTCAAGTCTAAAATCATTACAATCCAGAGGCTACTGTGCTGGGAAAAGACTAAGTATCACTATTTGTGCTGATAAAACTCTCTTTCAGATCAAGCAATCAAAATTTATATAAGTTTTTGGTCAAATGACAAGACAGATGTTTCTCTGAAACACCAAGCAATATTAATAAAACACATCAGCCAATGATCTTCATTCTTCAAAGACCTACAGCAGCATCACAGAAAATCTGTTTACAAGATATTTCTCTATTTATAACACTTCCTTTAATTCTCCAGATGATGTTTGCCTGAACAGCAACAAAGAAAAGACATTTCTTCCCAAGACATGCTATTGTCCCTGCTGCTTATTGTTTCTGTCGTATCAGAGTGCCTTTGTTACACTTCTTGCTGAACTATTTAAGCATCTGTGACAAAAGGATTTTTTGTTGAGCCATCATCGTCCTAGAACACAGGACAGCATCCAGTCCTGACAACACCAAATGCAGGAATGTTGCAAAACATTAACCAGTATTTCTCCAATTCAACTGAACGTGAAGCTTACAGCAGGTCCATCTTGGGTAGCAGAAGGAAATAAACCAGTCACTAGACTTCAGGAGATCTCTCTGTATTATGCAGAAGTAGCACAAGTCCTTACACCTTTCATCCTGCTTCTTCCAGCAGGGAGGAAGAAGGCCATCAGCAATCTCTCTCAAATCACTGCTGCTGAAAACTGCCACCTCACGTGCATTTCTCCTCATGTCCCCCTCCCACCTCATAATCCTCTTTTTGAGGCTTTCACAGCCATCTCCACAAGAACTAACTGGAACTTCTGGTGATGAAGAAGCAAAGATCTTGCAAATATTCCTATTAAGAAACAAGGGAAAAATGTGTATTTAAATTATTTCTGATTAAAATGTTCAGCATAGTCAGAGATTTTTCTTTCCAGGTGGTTAAACACCTCTATTAGCTAAGACTGCAATTTGTCATACATTAATTTTTTGCTGATGAAAGACAAAATAGCCCTGAAAACTGAAGCGGTGCACTCACTCATAAATGTACAGTGCAAGAAGTAGCTATAATACAAGCCAGTCCAAACCATGTATGACTAGCCTCAAATCCTAACATGGAAAAGCCACCTCTTGAAAAAACCAAAACCAAACAAACGTAAGTATTGCCTTATCTCGAGGCCATTTAGAGCAGTACCACCCACAGGGAACATGCATTCTTTCTCCTCTGAGAGGATGGGAAATTCTAAAAAAACCCTTCTAATAGCCACATAAAAGATTCATGATTTCAAAGCCTGCTGCTTCTAGGCTATGTCACTGTTTAAGACAATACTCTTCAAATATCATGTCTTTAAGCTCCAAAGTCTCCCTAAATGAGTAAGGGAGACTGATCAAAGGAGAGGATTATGGAAATCCACTACTACTAAGCAGAGTATTCTTTCTGGTATTGAACAGACACTGATGATTTCCAAAATCTATACAATTAGGAAATTAAATCTCTATTCTTTTTCCATAAATCAGTGTAGCACTACAGATTTTCAGAAGAGGAGCCAGCAGTGCATTTATGATGTTGCCCTGTCCTTACAAGAGATTCTTAAATTTACCCTGTTTAAAAGTGAACAGCCCTTTGTGAGGCAGTAGGAAATACTGCCTTTATTAGGTACTTTACATTAGTCAAGAATTCACTTCACCCTCTCAGGAAATTGTTCCAGTGGCCATTTACAGGTTAAATATAGTTTCTGAGCAGACTAAATTACACTAGTTCAAAAGTTCAATCACAGGAACTCTTTGGATCTCTCTCTTCTTCATTTTGTAAATCTCCATTATAAAACAGAAAAAGCTTTCTATCTCCTAAGTACCTGCAGATTGCAACCGAATTACCCCACCATATCCTTTTTGTTAAGTTCAACCACAAAATAGTGTTGTTAAGCCCATGGAAAGGCATACTTTCCTGTCCTTTAATCATGCCTGTGACTAGTCACTCAATCCCAATTTAACAGAAGACTTTCTAACTTGCTAAGGTTAGAATCAGACATAGCCTCCCAGAATCAGACAGATTTTTACTCAAAATCCCCCTATTTATTCATTTCAGACGTATTTTGGACCTCTGAATTAACGTTGCCCTGAGATCATATGTTTTAGTTGACCACCTACCTTGAATCCTGTTTAGAGTCATAACTTCATCAGTTCATGATGCATTTCCCACTCTAAGAGTAGGATGTTATTCTCTGGTCCTGGATGCACGGTATTTTTTCCTTTAGTCATATGGGAAAGTATACCATTAGTATGTGTTTATTCCCTCCTTATATGATATCCGCTCCTACACTGTAAGTATCCTAAAGCTTTGGGAAATATGCATAAGAAACAGAGGCAGAAATATTTAATGATGTGGAAAGAGAAGAGGAATTAAGCTGAGCTACCAGAGAGACAGACGAGAAATTGACTAGTTTCAGCTTCCACAGGTCTGGTACCAGGAGCCCAATATTAGGGCAGTGATTCGTACGCGCTAGAAGATTCAGCTGGACTGGTTAGAAAGATTATTATTTTCAGCTTTCTACCCTAACACTCTTCTAGACATCATTGTCTCTACTGCAGGGATACATCATGAATCAGACCATGAATGCTGCAGGCTACTGACAAAACACATTAAAGTAAACGAACACTGATTCCTTTGAATCTGCCTCTACAAGTGAGTCACCACGGTCAATTATCCAAATCAAGTATTTTAACAGTAAGCAGCAAAAATACAGATTTGGATTAAATCGCACACAAATTCTGTCCGTGCCAGATGAAAAAGACCCGATTTCCACGCCTGGCGTCGTGGCACGATCGCAATGCACAGCGCCCGGTGGCAGAGCTGGCACAGGGAGCGGCCGCCTTGCTCGGCTCGGCCGGGCTCTGGGGGGCCCTGCGGCGGGTCGCACGGGAAGGGCCGACGCCCCCCCAGCTGCCCAGCAAATATTCTGCTGGGGTATTCATAACGCATCTCTCCAGACAACTCGCTGCTCGGGCGGACGTGCAACCCGGGGCAGGGAGATGACTCCCGACTCTGCTGTGTAACGAGCAGGACAGACACCGGGGTGACGGGACACGGAGACAGGCCGCGCTGAAAGCACAGGGACACCCCCACCGCCCCCCGCTGCCCGGGAGCCGGGGAGGCTCTGGCAGACGAGCAGGGCGGGCCTGCGGCGCGGAGCGAGGGCCCCGAAGAAGGAGAGCAGCGCCAGTGGGAGCCCGGCACGCCGGGCGCCGGCGGCGGCCTCCCCGCGGCACCGGGCCAGTAGTCCCCCCCCCCGCCGCAGGCGCCCGCCGCTCACCTCCTACCAGCTTCGGCACCTTCCCGATCCGGCCCGTGATCTCGGCCGTCAGCACGGCGAAGTCCTGCTCGTAGCTCTCGAAATCGGAGGACATGGCGGCGGCAGTGCGGGGGGGGGGCCGCGGCCCCACTGCGCTCCGCGAAGGCGCCGCGCTCAGCCGGGCGCGCTCAGTCGCTCCACACGGAGGCGCTTCCGCGTTCTGCTACCCGCAAAGGCGTCCCCCCACCTCCGCACGCCTCGCCACAGGTTCCGGCGAAACCCTCCGCCCCCGCTCCAGCCCTTCAACCAGCACGGCCCAGCTCCCCCCTGCCGCCTCAACACCGCTTGGTGGTCTTCGCCTGGGGGCTAGAGCCGCAGCCCTAGGCCCCGTAGGGGCGGCGGCCCACCTGACACCCTGCAGCCCGGGACCCCGCCGCGGCGTGCGCGCCCCGCCTTTTTCACACCGCTCCTTCGGCGGAGCGGAGGCGGCGGGACGAGGCTGCGCCCCACCCCCTCCGGCGGGACGCTGTTTCCTAGCGGGATCCTATTGCCAACGGACCGCCGGGGGGCGGTGGCCGAGCCAGAGGCACCAGCGGGCGGAGGCGAGCGCGGGCTCCGCTGCCCCCGCCTCCCCGGGCCGGCGGGGCGGGGCCGAGGCCCGGCGGGCCCCGCCGCCTCCCCTCCCCTTCCCCGCGGCGCTCCCTCTCCCTGCGGCCGGTGGGACGGCGCGGGGCTGAGCGCGGCGGGCGCCATGCGCGGCGGCGGAGCGGCGGCGGCGGGACGGCGGCGGTAGCGACCATGGGCGGGCCGGGGGGGCTGCGCCAGGCGCGGCGGCTGTGCCACTGGGGGCCGCTGGTAGCCCTGGCCGTGGTGGCCGTGTGCTCCGCCACCGCCATGGCGGACGCCGCGCTGTGGTATTGGCCTCTGGACACTGCCGGGGGAAGCGTCAACTTCATCATGCTCCTCAACTGGACCGTCATGATCCTCTACAACTACTTCAGCGCCATGTTTGTCGGCCCGGGGTACGTCCCTTTGGGGTGGACGCCGGTAAGCGCTGGCTTTCGATCGCCTCACGGCCGGGCTGAGGCGCGGGGGGGGCGCCCCGCGGCGGGGCTGGGCGCAGGGCCGGGGAGGCAGCACTGGTCGCGTACCGCGGTGCCGCCGTTTCCCCCGTCTCCCCGGAGGATGCAGCCGGCCCCGCAGGCCGGGCCTCTCTCTCCTTATCTCGTTTCGACATCTCCGCTTTCTGCTTCTCCCGCTCTGCCGCCGCCTCAGCGCGCCCCGGCACGGCCCCATGCGGCCGGTTGCGGCGGGCTGGGGCCGGGCGGCAGCGCCGCGTTACCGGCTGCAGCCCCTGTGCCAGCCCCGAGTACGGGGAACGAGAACTTCAAGGTTATCCACATGCTCCTGCAGGTGCTGTTGTACGGAAGACTCTCCTGCTAGTATGAGGGATTAGGAGAAGCTCACTTAGCAAATTTAATCTTTTTTTATGTGAGTTGGAAAGTTACATGTTTGTCGTGTGTTCAACGCAGTTTTATAAGTCAAGGTAGAAATTCGCAATTCCTTTCCTTCAGTAATTCCTTGGAAGAGTAGTGGCCAGGGACCAGAATGGTACAGGTTCGGTATCTCAACAGCTGGCCAGAGTTTGTGTTCCAGTGGCATGATACAAAGATTAGTAATAATCACATTTCTACTTGTGGAATATTTATCAGGACAGAGTCTAGTGAGAAGGCAATCCTGATGTAGTCCTAGCAGGATGACTGGGTATTCCACTTGGTGAAGAGAAGATTTTGGCCGCTATTACTACTTGCTGTCTACAAGTCTCTTATCTCCCACCTTGCCATCATCGTTGGTGTGTGTAAGACAGGGAGAGTTACAAACAAGAGCTAGTTGAACATTAATGCTTACCAGTACTGTGTCTTAGTAGTAAGCCTAGACTGGCTCACAGTATAAAATGGAGAGACAAGGTACATAAGCTTTTTAAAAAAATTACAAAGGCATCATGCTGTTTTTCACTCTTGGAACTTCACTATGAAACCCTACTTGCACAGTCACTCTTCCTAATGGAAGAACCATTTATGTTTTTTTAGCAGCAGCACTTTCAACTGTGGGAGATGGCTGTGCTGACAGCCAAGAGATTAATTTTTTTTCTTTTTTTTTTTTTCATCTCCTCACCACCTACCATTAAATAGGGTTGGGTTATGAAACACACCCTGTCAGAAGAAAGCAAAGATGCTTAGGTTAGGAAAGTGCCGAGATACATATTGCCAGTAGAATTATGTGCGTGTCTAACACACCTGTTCTTCTGTTTAAAGGAAAAATCTCAGGATTGCATCTATCTCCAATACTGTAAAGTGTGTCAGTCTTACAAGGCACCACGTTCACACCACTGTCGAAAGTGTAACAGGTACTGTCTTTAAAATTGTTTTAACTCCATATAAAAGCAGCTTCAAATCTAGTGATGAGCTATTAATATAATTTGTTCTTCCAAGTCTTGTATTGTGCATTTTTGAAAGACTTCCATGTGAACACTATACCTGTTTCAAATATTTCTACTTTCTAGTGATAGCTTTTCTATACAGTTTTACTGTGTTTTAGCTTAATAAATAAATAAATCTGTTCTTAACATTTTCTTTTTAGCCTGTAATCAGTTCCTTTTAGAAATTTCTTGACATTATTAACAAAACGTTGAAGTACTGTCAGGGAAGTGAGCCTTGTATAAATACCTTAAAATATTTCAGTCCTTTGTAAGTTCTGAGTCCAGGCATTCACCTGCTCAGGGAGTAGAAACACCTATTCTGTTTTCTTTCCAAATGGGAATTAAATGTTGATTTGAGGGGAAATTTTGGACTGTTCTTTACTCTTCACTAAAGGTTGGTGGGACTTTTTTGAGGAGAGTTTGCATGTTAAGTGAAGCCTTTTGGGTCAACTTTGAAAGTTTGTGCCTTGTTATGTGTTAAGTCTACCAATAGACTTGTTCTGAGGTAAAGGATGCTTTTATTTTAAATAGCTGCACTGGAATTTAGTGCAGCTTGAAAAAAGCAAGCCCCTTCAGCTGTCTGCAGTCCAAGCTGTAGTTGCATTTTTCTTGGGTTTACTGGGCAGGACTATTGGAGAACGTGGTAAAAGGTTACTGCAATGTATGCATTCATTTGTTATTTTTATAAACACAAGATATGCAGTCAGTGTGCTTTTAGGAAGGAGAGACTGAAACTGTAGAGCAGTGCTGTAATTTGGCTGCATCATCCCAAGTTTTAAAATTAGGCTCTTTTCCTAGAGTGAGAATCTTTACACTGAGGACTTGGTAGAAAACAGCAGCAGATCCTGACGGGTGCGTTTCCAGAAGCAAGTTCTTTAAATAATTTATCTTTTGTGAAATAAACCAGAAGAAACTGCAGCACATTCTCCAAATGATTTTGCTGATGTGCTTTAAGGATTTTCTGCCCCCTCATCTCTGGCCAAAGTAACTCATCCCATACATAGCCTCTTGCAATGAAGTTAGTAACTGAAACCATCGCTGAAAGTCTTCCATGCTGTGGCAAGTTGCAGTGCATGAGTCACTTCTTGTGGCCCACCTGAATGGGGTGAGGTTTCTAGTTAAGATCTGGGAACTTCTTCAGAAACACTTGTGCTTATGTGTTCAAGAGCTTGTACAGTGGTAGTTGAGCATGTGGTAATGCAGAACAATTAATTCTTTACAAGGGAGAAACTGAACTTCCTATGGGGAATGAACTAGTTTAAAAGATAATGAGGTCAGTAGTTCCAAAACAATTATTCAGATGAGCTGGATATTTGTTCAGTTTAGTCCTTTGTTTATCACTCAGGTTTGGTACAGGTGAATTGCAACATTATAATTGGTGACCTTTACACCTGTTAAGTTAAATCAATGCAATTTGGGATGTGGACAAATCTTTTGTCAGGTGGGTTTTATGCACCTGTAAGCTATGCCAAAATAACCAGCTTTATTTTGAATACAAGAGTATCTCTTGGTGTTCACACTTGCTAAATAGATTTTGAAAAGGACTTAACAGTGGTCTGAGGTCAATATGTAGCAATTGATGAAACTTTCAGAGGGTCTGCTACTGAAAAGAAAGAGGCATTAACACACTTCTGTCCATGTATCTTCATATGTTCTTTCTACAAGTAGTTTGCAGGGGATTTGACATTTCATTTTCCTGGTGTGCTTATTTTAAAAAATTGGCAGTAATGTTAGTGCTGAATTACTGTGCTGGTAATTCTTACACATCCTGTTCTAGGCCTCTGTCTCCTGGCTCTGGAATATGGTGTTTATTAGCAACTAGCAAGTTTGAATAAAGAAAAAGAAGGGTAATTAGGGAGGGTAGGATCTGGGAGTGCTTTTTGTTTTGCTTTCTATCACTCTACAACATGAAATACCATTCTGAATAGCACCAGAAAAAGAAACTACTGGGCTGATCTGCCAGAAATCAGTGGGTTTAAATAAATGAACGGAGGGTAAATAGTGGAAGGTTAGCTGTCCTTTTCTTTGAGTTTTTTTGAAAAACATCGTACATGTACTTTGTATTAATCAGGATTTATTATTCACAGATGTGTCATGAAGATGGATCACCATTGTCCTTGGATAAACAACTGTTGTGGATACCAGAATCACGCATCTTTCACTCTGTTTCTTCTCTTAGCTCCACTGGGATGTATTCACGCTTCTTTCATATTTGTTATGACTATGTACACTCAGCTTTACAACAGAGTAAGAAAACATAATTAAATGCTTAAAATATTATCTAAGTCAGATGGATAGTTTATCTCTGGAAGTATGAGACAATTCAGTTTCCTGAGAAGAAGCATATGGAATTCCTTGTTATTCTTTCAGCATATATTCTCAGTTCTGCTCTCTGCCTGTGAGAATTATGTTCATTAATTGGAGGAGGATCCAGAGAAAGTTGTTTACATTTTCTTTCCTTCCCCTGCCGCCCCCCCCCCCCCCCATTATTTGTCATAATCATTGGGAGTTTCCTAGAGCTTTGCATTGACCAAAGACAGTTTCTGAGTAGTGCTTTATATAGAGAGAGACAGGCTGTGTTTTGGCTGGCACAGAAACTAGCAGCTATTTATTTCCAACACACAAGTTAGATGCTACTTATTTTCTTTTGCTTGCCACTTTTTTAGAATTGGATCCAGTTCTTCGAGGGAAAAAAAAGTATTCTTTTTTGAGCTAAAAATAAATTAAGTTGCTTTTTTTTTTTTTAAACGCAAAAATTTAACTGCAGCAACAAAAAGCAAAACTTGTTCTGGAATACATCCCTTATTTCAGATCCATGGTTAAGATTGTGAGCTTTGATTTTAGCCTTTGTGATTGCACTGAAGAGCTTAAAAACATCAACAGAGCGTAACGGATGAGGGCTGCGTGTTGCATTTGCAGAGCAATAATGTTGAGCACTGCTACCTGCTAAAGCTTTCAGAGGAAAACCTGTAGTGTTTCCACTGAAAATGGGTGCTGTGCTATGCAGACATTTTCTGTCTGAAACTGGTGAATGCATTTTTGTTAATGTACCGGAGTCCAGATTTTTTTTGCCGTTTTGGGGCCTAACTTGTGGAGCTTGCAAGGCGGCAATTTTGGTTTAGCTTTCCAGCTAGAGAAGGCCTACATCTAGCAAAGAATGTGTTTCTGAAGAGGAAAAGTCTTTTGAATACAAGTTGGGGTTTTTTTGATTACTGTCAGAAGTTGGACATTTGCCTTCAAAGCCAGTTTTCTTATTGGTAACTTGTTTCAGCAGTCAGAATGTTCTGGAGCTGAATGATACTTTCCCTTTGCAGATATCTTTTGGGTGGAGTTCTGTAAAGATTGACATGAGTGCAGCCAAAAGAGACCCTCGACCCATTATTCCCTTTGGACTCTCTGCATTTGCTGCATCTTTATTTGCCTTAGGACTGGCATTAGGAACTACTATTGCTGTTGGTATGCTGTTTATTATCCAGGTAAGTTTGTGGCTTCTCTAACAAAGAAGTTAAAAGCTGTGAATTTTGCCTGCTTGTGGAGCAGAAACAGAATTCAGGATTGATATAGGAGCAGTTGTTTAGAGCTTATGTTGCTGTGTAACTTTTACAGGGGTTTATGTTGCTTTCTCCCAGTCCCTCTGTTGTTACCACTGGTTTTTAATGTTATTTTGCGTGGGAGAAGTTGGAGGTGAACATCTAATGAACTAAGAAAACGGGGCTCTCTGGAAAAGACAAAATACTTGGTATTTCAGGAGTACATGCTCCTATCCCTGAAAATAGATATAAACATGCCCGATATATGGGATATATTGCTTTAAATGTTTGAGATATTTGGAAGGGAACGAAAATACATATTTTAAGCATAAGCTGAAATAACTCTGTGGTACAGTCTTAAGTGTGTAATTCTAGAAGATAGCATTTGAATGTTTTAAATATGTTTCAGTTAAACCTATAAAAGTTGCTTTGTTCATTAAAGCACATTTTTGTTAAATGAAGTTTTCTTTGTCTAGCTGATGTATATCTGCAGAAAATCAATGCTAATTTCACCTAACACTTCTGTTTTAGATGAAAGTAATTTTGACAAATAAAACTTCAATCGAGTCCTGGATTGAAGAAAAGGTAAGCTTTAATTACGATATTCTTATACTTTATTATTAAAAATGTTCTCCACATTTATCAATCTCCTGTTTCACTTCTCTGGATTAAAACCAAAGGTGTCATTTCAATTCATCACTGACTTAACACATACAACAACTTTTCCCTTACTGTTTCTGAAATTCACTGAAATAGATAAGAAATCATTTAATTGCATAGATTTTTCTTTTTTTGTTTGAGGTATTTGGTGTGAACACAGAAAAGTAATTGCTTTTAAGAGACTTTGCTTACCTACTTGGAATATGTGTTTTCATCCGAAACTTGAGTTGTCTTTGCTTCTCGTTATGCCTGCCTGTGCCTCTGTCCGCCTCTTCTAGCCATTCTAGTTGGCATGTTTTTGCTCATGATTTTATTCCTTTCCTACTTGTGATTAAACCTGGGAGGATTTTTCTTGATTTAGAAGAAATTCTAGAAAATAATGATACTTAATCTTCTCTCCTTTACATTTCTTTTTGATTTCCATATCTTTGTAGAGTTTTTTGCAAGATTTTTCAGAATATGGCCAAGCAGCAGAAGCCAAGTTTAGAGGAAGCAAAACTTACTCAATGTTTACAAGCTAGTTCAGTGCTACCAGATTATTGTGTATAAGTCCACAAACATTTCATTATTATCTTCTTGTCTTTCCTTTATTCTGTATCAAAATTGTCATGAGGATCTTGACTGTGTATAAGTACCTAAGTATTGTAATGCCTTTTCTTTGCATGGAATCTAGCTTAGCTGGATCCTAATCCTGTTAGACCTTTAAATAATAGGACAATGGAACATAAATGAAAGAAAATCCTGTTACAACTATACAGTAGAATTTGAAACAATCTTTAAAATTTTAACTGTAAAACATGGGCTGCTAATATGACCCTTCATACACAGACTGTAATACCAAAGTGTTTAATAAAAACATTCTTGCAACAAAGAGAACAAACTACTTCCATGACTGCTCCACTAGAGGTCGTTGTAACTGAAAGAATGACAAGTTCATGATTGCAGAATGTGGGCGATTCAGAGCATGCCTGTATGTGCAATTCTTGGAGGTGGAGTAGATACTACTAAGGTTGAATTACACTCATGATTATTAATCAAAGAATCCTGAGCAGTGGAAGTCTTTGTATGTAACTGAGAAATAGTCAGGCATCAGTCCTTAAAAGAATGCCGTAACATAAAATCAGCATGGAGCAGATTAGTCACTATAGCCAACTGACTGTTCTTAAAGGGTAAATGGGGTCGGGGACAGACAGACCCGATGGAACCCAAACCAGACACACTTCTAAATGTCATGATTGTCGTAAGTAGTTTTATAACCCTGGGTTAGTATAGCAGGAATTTAATGCTCTTGCCTCCAAATGTTTCCCTTCGGGTTTCATGGACCCATACAGGCCTTATGACCTGGCCTTCTTAATGTTTGCTGCTCATTTGCATTTGGTAGGGTATGTTTTTATATACTGCATTTCTGAATTGTTTTTCAGGCCAAAGACAGAATCCAGTACTACCGAACAGGTGAGACCTTTATTTTTCCCTATGACATGGGAAGCAAATGGAAGAACTTCAAGCAAGTGTTTACATGGTCTGGGATTCCTGAGGGAGATGGCTTGGATTGGCCAGTAAGAGATGGCTGTCATCAGTATAGTTTGACGGTAATTGATCTACAATGATATCCCAAATTAATCCTCCCCACTATCCAATTGCCTCCTTTCCTTTATAAATAGACTGACTAGTAATACATATACTTAAGAAACAGGAGTTTGTTTAAATGTTCTCCCATTTTTGGTAGATTAAAAAGTTGTGCTTTTAAATGGTATTGATATTTCTTATGTTTGCTGCATGGTTTCAATACCTGACTTCATTTTGTGTTGAATACACAAGTCCTCTTAAACTAAACACTGCCTTTCTATTTATAATCATTTGTAGATAGAGCAACTGAAACAGAAAGCAGACAAGCGAGTAAGAAGCGTAAGTATTTGTGAAGTATGGTCTGAAATGACTTTGAAATATCAATATAAGTTAATGTAAGTAATTGCTGAGATTATTTCTTGATTTTAAACTTGGGAATTAAATAATTTTTAAATTTAAAATTAAATTTAAATTTTAAAGTTTTAGATTTATTTAAACATAAATTTGTGTTTCCACACGGTGTGCTGCAACCTCTGCTTAGTTAAGTTTGATGTTTAACTTTCTCTGCATTTGCTCCTTAGTTTCCAGATAGTAAGAAATGTGATAATGAAGATGCCTGTGCTTCATTGTTAAACAGTTGATTTAGAATTGAGTCCCTTTTGACAGCTATTTTCATTATGCTGAAATCTAACAGTATGCTTTAATTCTTGATATTTTTTTTGGTATGAAACTTGTCAGCAAGGCTGTAACTCCTTATGACAATATATTGCCATGTTCTGTTCAAACTTGCAGGTGCGATATCGAGCAGTAGAAGATTACAGTGGTGTCTGCTGCCCTGTGACCAAAGGTGTTCAAACATTCTTCACAACACCATGCACTGAAGAACCTAGAATTGCACTGAGTAAAGGGGATCTGATTTTAGCCACAAGAGGCTTAAAGTTAGTGGCTCCACACCTTTATGTTTAGTTAAGAGAACTATTGAGATGAGTTATGGCATCTAATTACCTATTTATGCTTTCTTCCACAGCCACTGGATGTATGGTGAGAAGATTCTCAACTCAGCTGTTGATGGTATGAAGCAGTTACTTTCACTTCTTTTGCTGAAAATTAAAATCAGTTTTATAGTTTTTAGAGATGTGGACAACACTACATGTTCAGTTCTCAAAATGTATTATGACTGACCATAACTGGCATCAACTTTTCTCTCCTCTAAAACCACCTCCGTGGTTTTTACTCTTATATCAGGTAGACTTGCCAGTTTTGATAAACTTTATTTAAATGATTCTGTCAAACTGAAAGAACACTTATTTAGTACTATTCTGAAGGTTGAGTGGGAAGGAGAACACTTCATAGTCTAAGAAAAAGTTAAGACTTTTAGACTTTAAAGAGGTTAATGATGATTTCTCTTTTTGATATTTAAGTAGTGGTCTGTCTTAAATACATTCAGATTTCCTACTGGACACCCCATGTATGTATAAGACCTGAGATTACTCTTTGTATATCTTAAAAACGTGGAGATGTTATGTCTTTGGTTTGGGATCAGTTCCACGGACTTTGACATGCATTTATGAGACTAACAACTACAGCTATCAAAGATCTTAATGATTCTTACAGTCCGCAGAGAGACAACATCACAGCCATCTGCAGTGAGATGTTTGGTTTTTACTTTAGCCCTCCTGCTTAGGACTGAGGTAGAATTTTACCTGCCAGAGGGTGCATTGGATTCCGCTGTCTCTTCCAAACAATCGTTAATTCATTGCATGTACATTCTCTATTGTCAAAAGAGAGGCAGCCAACAGCCACTACACTGAAAGTGCCCATGCTTTTCGTGGGAGGTCCAAGACCTTCACAGGCTAGCAATGCTTTGGCTGCTCACCCCAATGCACACTTTCAAATATCAGACCTAAATGAGTCATTGAAATGAGTGTGTATTCTGTAGTTTGTATTGCACTGCTTATTATGAGGATTAGCAGGAGATATCTGTACTACATCTTTTTTTTTTTTTTCTTTTTACATCAGGTGGAATGTGGTCTGGGTGGGAAACTTGGTGTGTACAGAGAGGCTGGATTAGAATTCCAAATAACATTGGCATTTTTGAGAACTGGGCTTCAAAAATAGGATGAGATATGTTAGGAATGTATAGAATACGACTATTAATAAATAGGAAGAACAACCTGCACTATAACAAGATAAAATTAATGATTAAGTAGCAGTTCTTCTGAGGAAAAAAGTCAATCATAATCTTAAGATGAGTCAACACTTCCAAGAAATAAAAAAGCATATAGTTCTGAGATGCATGAAGTAATCCTTCCATCCTACTCAATATTGGCAGAGATTCAGCTGAAATACTGCCACAAGTGAAAGTAGTTACTCCATCTCAAGAAAGAGGAAGATCAACTGTAAAGGGTTGAGAGGAAAACAATGAGAATATTCAGAGTACTAGAAAATTAAACTTACAAGGGAAAGCTGAAAGAATTGGGATGGCTTACCTGGAGAGGAGGAGGAGACAGGAGAAAGCCAGGGTATGTACAAATAGTAATCAGCTGCATGAAAGTGTGTTGTAGAGAAAATGGTTGGCTGCTGCTTCTGTCCCTGGTGTGTAGAAAGAGAAGTTGTGAAACTGAATTATAGACAGAAAGATTCAGATAGGATATTAGGAAAGATTTTCTCAAGGAAGGTGGAGCACTGGAGAGAATCCATGCATCCCCAGGCAGTGATGTTAGGAATGACTTAACGTGTCCTGCCTTGGAGAAGAAGAAAACCTAGGTAACCTCTTGATGTCTCTTCCAGTCCTCTTGTTTTTCCTCTATAATGATCATGTTCTGTTCCAAGTTAATGCAACTTTTCGTGTCTTAAGGTGGAATAAGAGAACGAGGCTGGTTCCCTAAGAAATGTGTGGAAGAATGCCAATATGACTCTGAAATGGATCAACCAGTGGATGGAGAGAAGAAAAACAGATAGCCTTCTTATTTTTTAAATAAGAAATGGAATTTTTACTTCAGACCACAATCCTTTACTTGAAATTTTCTGTGTATTTACTTTAGACTTATGCAATGAATATGTTAGGACAAGGTTTTCTTTTCCTTGCAGTTGAAAGCCTGTGCCATGGTTTGCATACTTTTTTAACAATAAATAATCGAAGAAGCCATTCTGTGGATTGCCTTCAAGATCCATCTCTTTCATCCCAGGTCAGGGTTGTTTTTTTTTTTTTTATTTTTGCTGTTAAAATTGCATTCTGAGGGTTCATATTTTAGGTTCTTTCCTCAACCGCATCTGATTGTGATGCGTGCTGCTTATCTTTTGTATTTTACTTTCTCTGAAGCTGCCCCGGGAACTATAAAATAAACATCTGATTCAAATTCCAGATAAAATTTGTTACCTGTGACTTTTAATGATGTGAATTGTCCACTTCAAATAAATGATACATTCATATTCACTTGTGGATTTAATTGTTCTTAGACCTACAAGGACTTGTTTATAGACATGGGAATGTGAACTGACTAGGAAGTAGATTTCACTGTTTTAAGTTGTTTTTTAAGGTTGGAAAGACTTCAGCTCTTTTTAGAAGACGGTTGTGTGCTTTCAATGGCAAAAAAATAACAGCCAGCTGTTATCTGCTCCCTCTGAAATCTGAATGTGTGCCCAAGAGACTAGAGTTCTTGATCCATCTTAGGGTGAGAGGAAACAGTGTGCCAAGAATGAAAAGTTTTCTGAACCTAGTTGCTACTGAGTGATTAACACCTTTCCATCTGGTATGGATTATTAGAAGCCAGACCTTAAAATGGAGTAACCTATAAATATATCCTAAATGCAGCAGGCAGTTTTGTTCTCTCATAGTCTAGTTGCATATCACATGTTGAGAGTTTCTGCAAATTGCTGTTTTAATCTGATTTACCTGCACCTGCATGAATTGTTTCAATATTAATTGTATGTAGAAATAACTACATACAGACAAGCCAGCATTACTCCTGTGTGCTCCTACTCAGACTCCTTATCTCCAGCCCAAAGCCAGTTTTTTGTTACCTCCAGCGTGTTGTGTGTTAGTGCTGATGGTGCGTCATAATCCTAGGCTGTTTCTGAGCTATGGCAATGGAGAGTCACTGTTCTGTTTCAGTAGTTGCAAGCAGGTGCTTTGCCCCTCTTGCAATCAAAGCACTTATTTTCTAGAAGCAGGCTTTGTTAGAGATATAGGAGTATTATCATACTCCTAGTTTCCTTGCTAGCAAGAGCTGAAAGGCCTTGGCTCAGCAGGATGTAGCTATTTTGGAATATGAGCAGAAATCAATATGGAAACCTCCAAACTGCATGGAATACTCTTGGTCTCAACTGCAGTAGTTTCTGTTCAGTGTCTGGAGTCTAGAACCAAAGGGTACAAAAATAAGCATGTCTTCCAGCTCAGGAAGCTGGCAGCTAAGGATCTCTCATTCTTGAGTTTTGAAATTATTGAATAGCTGCTATCTATATTACCAGACACCAGTTAGCAGTGTAATAGGAACAGATCAACCGCACTAGTGACCACAGTTGATTGTTAGCTATTAGGAGGGGAATTTGTGTAAGCTGTGGTCTGATTTATAGGGTACTGGATATCTTTTAGTGGTTGAAGAGCACCTTCAACTCATCTGAGCAGAATCTTGCACACTGAGATCAATCTACACTGAAATACAGTATGCCCAGGAGCACTGCTTCAGAAGTGCACTTAAAATCTGAAATGGTCTTTTTTTTTTTTTTTTTTCTTATGCTTTCATCTCATTTCCTTGTAACTAACTCCATTCCCACCTCTTCCTTTTGTAACACAGGTAACTGATGTTTCTGTTTAGTGTTACACCTGCACTCAGCAGTGCTTCCTTACAAACAGCCAGCCAAAGAAAATGCATACCTCCTAAAGGTGCTTAGGTATTCTGCAGACAAGAAAATACAGGCTGTCTTTGCATTGCTGAAATCAGCTGTATCAGAGCATTAAAGACAAACTATCTCTAAGGAACTCCAGTTCTTAATAGAAGTTTCTTCTCCTTCTTGTCTACCACCCCTTTCTACCTTATTTTTGATTCTTCATTCCTCACTCCCTGCTTTTTGCTTAACAGAGATCTTTGTTAAGGAAAGGAGCAGGTATAGATCTGGCATAACTGTTCTGTGTTCTGCAGTGATTCATCAGGGAATTGAGCTGATTTTCTTTTAGGGGGAAGCAAAAAGTATCTTTTTTTTGCACAGCAATTAGCCGTATTAAACTCTCTTGCTTTTCCCTGAGGGAAGAAGTGTTCTTTTTATTTAAAATTTTGAGCTTTGCATCCTTTCCATCATCTGACAGCAAATCTAGACTAGCAATGCCACACTAGCCCAGCTCGGGCTCTAGTACGATGAAAACTAAGGGTAACTGCCTACTGTGGTGGAATCTTGCCCTTCTATTTAAAGGAAAACTACAAAACAGGCAAATTAAGAAATAGCCAGTTATTTTCGTTAAGGCATGTTTTGCACCACAACAGAAACAGAACCTGTCATAAAAGCAAACAATAATGGCAATGGTAAATGGACATCTCAGGGAGCCTGTCCAGCCACCAAATCAATAAAAATTTTGCTTTCTGCTCATCTTCCCTCACTTTGGCCTCTAATCTGAAGTCTCTCCTTTGCAGAGCAAAGCTGCTGGCTGTGCCAGGTGTCTCAGTTCTTAGTAAGGGGCTAGGTATACAACAGAGTGTGCAAAACACTAGCCTTGGTATTCTCATGCCTGGTAACTTTGAGGTAATTACCAATAGAAAAAGAAATCAGTCATGAAAGAGTTCTCAACAGATTTAACCAAGAGGCTTCTGATTTTAATCCAGTATCTCTTAAGAGCTGAGTGAATGCAAGCTCATGCTAGAGTTCAAGCATCTCCCATATAGTTAGTTTTTCAAATGCAAAGTAGTGAGAAGGAGGAGAGAACTTCCCAGACTAGAAAGCCAGTGATTCGCAGGTCATTTAGTCTTTACAATTGAATTGCCTAGCTACAGCATTAGAGAATGATTCTAGAGCTGTCTTTGAGAGTGTTGATTGAAATCAGAACATCATTAAAGTCAAGTTATGAATTAAGAGTCAGTATTTCCCTCTGAACGCTTCCTCTGAATAAGGAACAGAAGAGTCTAACCAGTAATTATTAAATAGGAGGCACAGGTGTTGTTTCATCAAGATGGAAAGAAAATACACTTAAATTGTATTTTGGTATACAATTCTGAGATGATTTGGTGAGCCAAAATCGGGCATTCTAATTCTTGATGCAGTATATATGAGTTGTTTCCAATTTGTTAATATCAAAGGAAGCTAAATCATCAACATTCATATTAAATATTTGCATTATGTGAATTGTATCTTCAACAGTCATGGTATCTCATTCTTCAACATCTATATATAGTATACACTTCTATACTGCAGACCAAATGGATCAGTTCCTAATGGACAACTACCAGATGAGCAGTTTTTAAGAAAAGTAGAGCAGACCGGATGCTATTTTAGTGCCAGTCTCTATCCTGGGGAAAATAAGTTGCAGAGAATTGAACTTCATTGTACCTATAGCCATCCTTACCTTAAATCTTTGTTTACTGAGTATAACAGTGTTTCAAGCCTGCTGTGGCTTTAGTGCTCAAACAATAGCCTGAAATAATTTTTTTCGCTATTGTAATGCAAACATGCTTAAAGTACTCCTGTTTTCACTTCAGATCTGTATGTGGAAGCAGTTCATGTGGCAGAAATGGCACCCAAGAGACCAGTTTCAGACCAATTTACACTTGAATTGCTATATATTATTTGATTGTTCAGAAGCGCCATTACCCATTCAATTACATCTTTATAACGGCTACTAGCAGATGCCACCAACACGAAAAATCTAAAGCACTGTAGCTTGCCACTGTGAGAAGAGGCTTAATTGCTTTGAAGAGCAAACCCAGTTCAGAGATTGAGGTGTTTCAGAGATTTCCTCTTGTGAAAGAGAAAGCATCTCTACTGTATTAGAAAGTGAGCTGTACAAAGTTGCTACTTTCTGAGGCATGGCAGGCATCCTTTACTCAGTTCACAAGTAAGAGCTGTCTTTAAGGTGAATGGAACACTGTGATTAGTATCTGAACTTTGCTAGTTGAAGGGCCCACCACAGAGTGCTGGGCTGCAGCATCCCAGCAGCTCTCTGTAGGGAAGTTTTACTTGTTGATACAATAAATAAAGGGCACCGCAGCAGGTGGCATGACAGGATTCAGCCTCAAGTTTGTACAGATCTCAGTTGACTGGATTTACTGTCCCCAACTGAACAACTGACATCAGAACCCAAAACCAGTTTCAGTGTACATTACATTTCTTCTTCCCTCTGGTTCCCTTTTTTTCTCCCCCGTCCCACCTGGGGGAAAAGATCAGTAAATTTTAAGTCACATTGCTTTAAGGAAGCATGGGAAAGATGAGACGCTTCAGAGTCTTAGTCTTTTTGACTAGTCAAAGCTAGAGATGCCTCTCAGCAAAGGATGATTCTTTCCTGACCAACAAATCTACTGGTTGCATTCATTTTGGGGTATCAGACCAGAGCATTAAATACAGAGAGGAACATGTGCTAGCTTTAAGAATCTGGCACAGACAAGGATAACTGGCACAGGAAAGCAACATGTACTCTTCCCCTGTTACATCCCTGTTAGCACTGCATTGCTTTTTGGGCTGTCACAGCAGACTACTACAGGGACAGGGAGAAACTGTCAGCAGGGACAGCATACGCTGATTGCAGATGTGTTTCTAAAGATAGGGACAGTACTTGTCTGGCCTAAATAGTTTTCTAAAGAACCAGCTTTAGCCCTAGAAAATTCTATCTGATACATTATTTCCCATGAAGAATGAATTTACGCTGAAGACTTTGCCACATAGTGCCTTACTACAAGAAAAGGAAAGTTGAGTAGAAAAGCAACATCTTGTCTGGCACTATCTTACTGCTTTATGGCTTGAGCTGTGGCTGAGGAGTAACACCATAGGAAACAAGTAGCTTTCTGCAGCAGCTGTGTTCTAGCTGCAGTTATACATAACCAGGCAGCAGTCAGTCTTGCAGCTGACAGTCTGGCTGCAGCAGAGAAACAAGTCACTCACACAGGCTTTAGTTTCATTGGGCAGTTACAATTTATTGCATCTTACATCCTTAGGAATGGCAGCTAAAGTTTTCCACTTATCAGACCCAAATTCGTAAGTGTAGAGGCTTTATAACTGCCATTGCATTTCAGAACGTGCAAAAACTGATCCAGTGCCTCCCATACTAGACACGTATGTTTGCTTTAGACACATACTTTGTAAACCAGATGACGTCAGACTTAATTTTTATTAAAAACAATGTATACTGTGGGTCCAGCGCTAGGAACAGGAAATGCACTTCTCTATTTGCTGAACAGATGTTAAGCTCCAATTTGTATTGTGACAGCTTGAGTTGAGAGAGGATACAGCATCCTGAGTGGAAACTGAAGTGTTATTTTCCTGCACTTGTTTTTTGAACTGTCTCCCCCCATCCAAAACATGTAACTGCATGAAAGAGTTCAGTCCGATTGCAGATCAGTCCACAAAAGGTCACAATGGAGTTCATTATTGGAGCAGGAAAACAAGATTTGTTTTTGACAGCGAGAAGTGCATACAATTGCCTTTTAAAGGATGAGGCTATTGAGGGTTTTTGCACTTCACAGTCCAAGGAAGATGAAAGTTCTGGCTTTGCCTAGACAGCTGATGCTTAGTCCTGCAAGATGTGAATGCTGCCAGCTGTCAGTTACACTATAGCCATCTTCGCCTGAAAGTAATTTTTCCCATGATAGCAGAAACAAATATATTTAAGTTCTTGCTCCTCTCCACTCATGCCTGTGTTCTCCATAGGTCATGTAGTGTCACAGATTTGTTTGTATACTCCATGCAGTTCAAATTGAACTGGCCACCTATTCCTGCGTGCTTGAATAGAGGGCCTCAATCTGCTTCTGGAATACTTTAACAAGCTCTGTTCGCTTTGCCTTCAGTGTTGGTGTCAAGAGTCCGTTTTCTACAGAGAACATCTCTGTGTGGATGTACAGGTCTTTAACCTATTAAAAGAAAGTAATTTTGCACATAACACTTAACTACTTGGAGGACAACCATCAGTTCTTCCCAGCTTCCTTGAGCTCAGTGCAAGAACTCAGTCTCAGGAGCTCCAGTAACTAAACTGTTTTTTGATGCAAATCAAACTCCTTTTAGCTGACACAGGAAGAGGATAGGCTGGAACTACAGTACAGCTGCTGCAGCCTATGGTGAGCCTCCACTCCATCCCATGGCAATTGCTACTGTGGCCCTGTACAGCGACCAGTCTCTTGGCCAAGAGACAGGCAGCCAGGCAATGTTTCATTGCCTACTTCAATCAGTTGTCAGGGGCAGCTGCTTAGGTCCCATCCTGGCACAGTCAGTAACAGGAATGAAGACTTCCCAGCCATTGCATTAGCCATACAGGTGCTTGTGACAAGCAGGATTTGGAAGTACTTACTTGCTCAAAGGATTTAAGGCCAGCCTCTTTCCCCAGTCTGACCATATCTTCTAAAATAGCTTTCTTCACTGCCTAGAAGAAACAGAGCAGGAGCAGAGTGGGTAAAGTTGCCATTTTGTAATTGCAACTCGAGACCATACCCACTGCTCACTCAGTGAAAACTGAGGTTGGCAAGAATGTACATATTTCAACATTCAAGATTTCTCTTATTATGAGAGGTTGTGCCTGTCTTCTCGCTGGAAAAGAAGCAGTGATAGCCCTTGAAACATCAAAAGACACCTACACTTAGTTCCAGTTTTTATTGTAAGGTTGTTTGCATGACTCGCCCAGCATTAAGCCAGCTTAATTTACAAAAATAAAAAAGGGGGTAGAAGGAAGTCAAAGCAATGCAAGATGGGGCTTCGGAATTAAATTCTTTCTATAACCCACTAAAAACAAAGACACTTACTGGATTTTTGCAGACATCTTCGTAGGAACCTTTTACTCCCAGTTTTGCTGCGAATTCTGGAAGCGTCTCAGGATCAGGAACCACTATACCTATTAGAAAAGACTGAAAACAGGTGGAAGTAGCCATGTTCAGACAAAGATAAGGCATCTGAAATTATTTTGTCTAAGTGAACTTGATTGTTGACAGTGTCTCTATAACAAGCCACATCTACATCCCCATCCATTTCCAGAGTTTGGAAGATAGCTACAAAGACTTCAGTCACTTACCTAAAGTTCTGACAGCAGTAATTGAAGTACTAATGTAGTTTGTTATGTGTGCTAAATGCTTCAGCAATTAATTTTGGCTGGTTTACAGGTTGAAGACAGGGCTCTGCTAGCATAGTGACACCTCTGTGGCAAACGAGTCAAGAAATACCCCTCTTAGGAAGACAGGCTGAGAGAGTTGGGGTTGTTCAGCCTGGAGAAGAGAAGGCTCTGGGGAGACCTTATAGCAGCCTCCCAGTACTTAAAGGGAGCCTGTAATAAAGATGGGGACAGACTTTTTAGTAGAGCCTGTAGGGATAGGACAAGGGGTAATATTTTTAAACTAAAAGAAAGTAGATTTAGGCTAGATATAAGGAAGAAATTGTGTTACAGTGAGGGTGGTGAAACACTGGGATAGGTTGCCCAGAGAGGTGCTAGATGCCCCATCCCTGGACACATTCAAGGTCAGGCTGGATGGGGCTCTGAGCAACCGGATCTAGCTGAATATGGCCCTGCTTATTGCAGGGGGTTTGGACTAGATAACCTTTAAAGGTCCCTTCCAACCCAAACTATTCATTAATTCTAAACTATATAGAGCTGACCTGACATACTAATCCCATACAAGTATGTAATTAGTCTTTACCCAGCTTGCAACTTGATGTCCAGATCTCCTTTTCTTTGGTGTCAATTGGGAAGGCTATAGGTCTGATAGGATATTTTTATAAACACGGCACTCTCAGGAACAGATCTTGTTCAAGGACTTTTCTATATGCGTAATTTGTGTCCTGACCTTCCAGAACTCATTGTGGAAGGAGTCTTGCAGGATGCTCACTCCTGGCATCACTTACCCTCAGGCTTTCCCCATGTACAAAGACCTGGGCTACAGGAGCACTTCTGATATAGACATTTTCTATCTTCTCTGGAGCAATGTATTCTCCTTGTGCAAGTTTAAATATATTCTTCTTCCTATCAATGATCTTCAGTGTTCCATTCTAGAAGTTAAAGATGGAGGCCATTAGTTTCAAGTCTCTGTCTTGCTTCTATAAGAAGTAGAAGATAATAGGTTTAGCTTTGTTCTGTGAAAGGCACATGCTAGTCTGGAACTGGTCTTTGGTTTCTACAGAGAGAAGTGGCACGTCGTCTAATTTCTCCAGTTAGCTCAGGACATGATTAGACAGCTTCTTTATTCTTTGACAGAAACCAAGACATCTTGTTCTTCACTGTGGAAGTGACACAGCCTTTACTGCTGGCTTAGCAGGTGTTACTTGAAGTCTTGTCACCTAATTGGTCATTGGAGCTTTACCTGGAGTTACTCGGTGGATGATAAACTACCGTGGAAGGCTTTTCTCCTACAATTCACTTCTCCAGCTTTTCAGATTATTGTAAACTAACCATAAATTCACATCCAAGGGATGTTTTTTTTTAAGCAATTACTCACTGGCAACCATTTCCCTATGTCTCCAGTGTGGAGCCAGCCATCTTTATCAATTGCTTCTGCTGTCTTCTCAGGGTCTTTCAGATAACCCTTGAACACATTTGGTCCTTTAATGCAGACCTGCAGCAAGCACAGAACAGCATTAGTCACCAAGTCTTATCTTTCAGTATTTCCTGACACACACACACAGGGGATCGTACCTACCTCGCCTTCATTGTTAGAAGAGTAGTAGTTCATTTCTTCCACATCATCTAGTTTTATGATATTGCAAGCCAGAGGGGCTCCAACATGGCCTAAGAGGAAAAAAACCCAAGAACAGTTATGTTTGGGGGATTCTGCTAGCAGTTGGCCCTAATTGATCTAAAGCTAGAAAGACTAGCTCTTGAAGCCAGATGGCAGAACTCGGGTGCTGCCTATGTATGAAAGACTTCAGTGATAGTAGATACTTAACGGCTCTTTGTTCACTGCTTTAGCAAGAACCAATACCCTTTAAAGGCATCTGACAACAGATGTTCCACAAAATTATTGTAATGCCATTTTCAGAACATTTAATGCAGGATAAGTAGCAGCTAAGTCTCAATGCTTAGAACCATTTATTGGCATAATCAACCACACCAGCCATGTACCACACTTGCCTCCACAGAATTCCCTCATAGATCCTGGTATTCTTTTGCATTTTGTCCTCATTATGCTCTGCAGTTATTGTGTTCACCAAAGATGGTGACCTGGGCTTGAATTTAGAATACCCAATATTAAAAGCACCCTTGCGAAGATGAGAGCTAAATCTTCAATGTCAGGTAGTCCTTTAGAAAAATAGTCAAGTATCGCATCTGATATTTTAGTCACTATTTTTTGAGTAAAACAAGTTATTTGGGGGCTAAAGCTAGCTTCTTAAAGCCATTTGGGAAATCCTTGTGCAGTTTGCTCAGCTCTGTACAGACACTCCTTTCCTGTACACTGGCACAAGGTCTAAGTTGACCTGTGTCACTTTACACAAAAGATCCTCCCATAGTGAGTCCAGAATTTTGGTACCTATTAGGCAGACAGGTGACTTGCCACCAAGAATAACTTTGAGGTTAAGTACCCAGGATTTAACTTATATTGAAATAAAAGCAGTAGAGCACCTAAGCTTGAGTGCCACTCTCTCTTGACAGCTGTGGAAGAGTTTCCAAGTCCTGGCTACCATACCTGTTGTCCAGTCTCCAGGCATTGAGAAAGTGCATCCCGCTGAGCATTCAGTCTGGCCATAAGCTTCAAAGATCTGTGTAAGAAAGGATAAATATTCTTTGAACATCAAGTCCTTGGTGTGAAAGAGCTTAGTTTCAACTATGTCCATGCTCAAGTCTTCTTCTTAGGAAGGAAGCCAAGAAAATCTTAGCCTTTAAGATATCTTGGTCTCATTGATATAACCAGATGTTCTTCAAATTCACCTATCCAAACTTTGCTTTACCAAAACCTTGCTTTGGTCACCTCGTTCTCTGAACTGTGTTCTTAAGTGCACCACATTAGGAGCTCGTTGACTACCAAAATCAGCCACAGAGCACAAGAGGCAGCTGCCTAACTTTAAGTGCTGCATATTCCTATTTCTCCTGCTATATTCCTCTTCCCAAAGCCTACAGGATAGTTTTTTGGTAGTGTAGTTTGAAGCCAGCCCTGCAGAATTTTTTTCCTGTTAGTGTTAGATCAAGCAGCCTGGAAATACTGAAGACTGACAGCAAGTGCCCCAGGAAGAAGCTGGGCTGGAGTACAGCTTTGTCATTTGTCACTTATTTGGGCATAATCAAACAGGTCTTACTTTAAGAAAACCCCCCTCAACTTACCTGACAGCCTAATGCTGCTCTAAGAAATGTCAAGACAGAGGGAGATATAGGGGCTGCGCCTGTTACCATTATACGCACTCTTCCACCCATGGTTTCCTACAAGTGAAATAGAAGCCATCAGATCCTCCCCTACTACATTGCTGAGCTCACTTACACTCAGAATAACTTACCTGAACTTTTTTGAAGATTAGTTTATCCCATATGCTGTCATTTCGAATTATGCCCTGTTTTATTTCAGCCATCTTCATAATCACAGCAAAGTTTAACAGGCAACGTTTCACTGGGCTCTTTGCACCACTCTGTATCTGCAACAAAAAGTATTGGTGACTCTTGGGTTTAACTCACATCTGTACCTCCAGTTCTTGCTTTGTTAGGAGGCAGTGTATCTTACTTTGATGTTCTGGGGTCTGTCTTCACTGCTGCCTAGGTCTAGGAGATGAACTAAGGGCTAATACTAATTCGTGCTAATGCTGACATACTTCAGCCATAGCTTTGAGGTATAGTGGGGATCCTACTATCTTTGCACTGGCTTCATTTGCATTCCAAAAGTAAACAAACTTTTTGTCTCTGAACAGCAACAGACTTAGCCCAGTCATGACTGGATACACCAGGTGCCAGTACTCTTTCCATCACTTCAGAAAGGATATATTCAATATTAATTTAAACTTGTATGCTTGCTTAGACATATGAACATGAAGATAGTTAAGCTAAAATTGCTCACATACCTTGTCATATATCCTATTGAGCAGTCTTGGTACAACTGGAAATAGTGTTGGCTTCAAGGTTTTCATGTCATCTGTTAGCAACTTGATGTCTCCTTGGAAGAAGCCTACTTTTGCTCCACAGCTGTAGACCACAGTCTAAAAATTGACCAGACTAAGCTTAGTCAAGGATAATTCCTAGCTTCATTAATTACTTGTTTATGGAAATATTCATATAATTATTTGTTTATGGAAAGCAGCATGATTTCTAGTGCCCAGTGACAGGAAAGTTCTTGTGTGAGTAGGTTTCAAGGAAATACAGAAGGCTATCATACCTTTTACTATATTGGTTTATAGAAGCTCAGATACATACATCTGTACATACCTGTACAACCCTCTCAAACATGTGAGCCAGGGGAAGGTAGGACATGGTGATATCTGAACTTGTACACTCAACTGTGTTCTAGAGGGGAAAGAAATAGAAGCAGGTTAGCATTCCCTATGCCTGCTTGACTTACTCTTAAGTAGAATGTGAATAAAGTTTGGATCAATTTGAGTACTTTGAAATAGACACTTCAAATGACTGAAGCAACTCTGGTTCATCCATCACCTTCAAAATTCACAACTGTAATTCAGCCATACTAGATCAAGATTAGTTTTATGTTTTGGCAAGACTTGAAATAGGGTAGTTGAGTATCTTGGCATTTAGCACTGACTCATTCTAGAATAATTTCTGTGTAGAAGTTCTTGTTCAAGATTAAACCAAGTTTCTTGCAGTACTATTGTCCCATTGAAATACAGGCCTGAGGTGAATGGTTTGCAGAAAATGCCCACATTAAAGGTAGTTTCATGACTGAGCGACGTAGCCTAGAGAACACCATTAGCGGTAGCTTACCTCTGTGCTTCTAAGGAAGGCAGCAGCGTTTGCAACAACATTTTGATGTGTCAGCATGGCTCCTTTAGGGTTACCTTTGGAGAGATCAAGCAAAGTCAGCTGTAGCTCTGACTGCTTCTGCTGTCAGTTTCCCATGTCTTGTTTGGCTCAGTTTGAACCATCTTGGTATTAGGCTCAGTCATAGCATGCATTGTCTTAAGAGATCACAAATACACTTCATCTTGAGCGCTTTCAGCTATGGATATAACATAAAGGAAATGTCTACTGAAACAGCATTAGGAGTAGCATAGAGAATGCTGAAACAAGTTGTTTCTCTAGCCCCTGTGGATCAGAATACAGACACAGTTAAACAACAAATCTCTTTTAACATTAAGACTCTGTATTTTTCATAGGCTAAGACAACATGAATTTGGCTATTCTTCCCCCCAGCTCTAAGAAGCTTTGCCTTAATGTACTTGACTTATGGTAACAGTGTCCCAAGTAAAACTGCAGTAGTGGCTTGGCACTGTTCTAATTTACTGTATTAATTCTGTGTCATTAGCAGTTTCTTTTTTGGGCTGGAAAGTTGTTTTGGTGCTTTTGGGTTTTTTTTTACAGCACAGGGAGAATGTTTTAATGGGGAAGCATCACTATATATTCTCTTACCTGTGGTTCCACTGGTAAAACACACAATGCAAAGATCTTCAGGTTTAGGAGGCTAGAGGGAAAAAGTCATATAAGGTCAACAGAGTAAGGATTATATTGCTTGTCAGCATCTACATACACTTCCTAAATTGGGATAAACCAGGAATTCCGTTTGGAAACAGCAAGACAAGATAGAAAAAGAATCCTGCCAGCCTCCTCTACTAGCAGCATGGCAAGAGGTCTTTTCAGAGTGTAGTTTTGCAAAATTATAACTGTTCCACAGAGATACTTACAACTGGTTCTCTGATGTTGTTTCTTCCCAGCTCCTGTGTTAAAGAGAAAATGCAGCTTAACAATTGCAACAGAAAGACATGCAACAATAGTAGATGAATAATTTCATGTCAAATGCAACACTTGTTTTTACTTTGCCTCTTGATAATGTTTCTAATTCAGAGAGAGATGCTGGTCTTCCTGAATTTAATACACACAACTTGGAAAAGCTGATGCCTGGGGTTGTGGAAAGCATAAATCTTGAGTGTGTAGAAAGTGATCAGAACTACTTCAGGAATTTTGAAATCCTGAGTGAAGATATTTCATTTTGTTTCATGTAAGCCACATACCTTTACATCTTTTTATACATTTATGCATCATATCTGGAAGATTAAGCCTAGTATTGGGATGTCAAAGCAGCCAGTAATTTGCACTTAGAGTTTTCAATTATACTCAATTGCCAACTCAGAAGCCTGATAAATCCTGTTAAAACTTCACCATGAATTAAGCTAAGGAAGTCTTCAGTTTAATGCATACTGACTGTCCACAATACATGGACCCAACTTTTGTCAATGGCTTGAACTCTGCAAGTCCACTTGGCTAAATATACCAAGTTTCAAAATGACTGCTCATCAAGGTCTCAGTTACAGGATGTGACAACTGGATAATGCTTACATTAAAGTGTCATTGTTGCCAGAGAAGGTCCAGATGTCTAGCTGGCAAGGTATTCCTCTGCAAGATCTAGCAGAAGCCTTTAGTCACCTACCTCAACCTCCTGCAGTGCTAGAATTTCAATTCCCACTTCAGCTCCTCTGTCCTTGAGCTCTTTATCAAATAGATCCATGAGAATGATAGTCTTCAGATATGGGGTCTTTTCTTGCTCACAGTTCTCAAGCAAGATCTGTGCCTTCTCGGGCTTGTCACAGATCACTATGTTTATGTCAGCTGTAGAAAAGAAATTACATTTCAGAAGTCTGTTTAGAAGACATGAGGCTAGAGAGTGGCAGCTTAGTAGTGCATACATTTAGAACATAGCATTGGTTTGTTCTAAATCCATTTGCATTTGTTCACGTGGATTCAGTGGCTGGCTTACAGTGCTAAGAAGGTTCCTTCTTCCATGGCCAACTGATGGGGCAAACTTGAGATTTCAGCTATACAAAGTGAGGGCAACTGCTGAGGAACTGAAGACAAGTATCTTCAGTCACAGTCAAGATAGGCATTTGAACTTTTGGTATTGCCATAAAAGCTCAGAATTGTTCTCACTGATTGTTTAGGTTTAGCCCTCTTCCTTAAATCTAAAGGAATTTAGACCCTGCTTGAAAGAGGTAGCTAAAATTCTTGAGTTGATGCCTCAGGTTCCCTGCATGTGCAAGAGAGTTTTGTGCAATTACAGAAGCATTTCCCATTAAGCTGGCAGATGAATTGGATTTGCCTGAACATGCTGGTTCCCCATTAGCCTAGTAAGTCACAGCTGCATAGTCAAGGCAAGACCTGTTTGCAGTGTTCACCAGCATAACTGTCAAAGTGATTTTGTTGGCAAATCCTGTTTATGGGTTGGATCCCAGATCGTTGTGACAGCAGTGGATATCTCCCTGCCACCCAATTTCTCCCCTAAAACTAGGGGAAGAATGTTTGAAGGTTTATTCAAGCTTCCTCATCAGTTTCTTTCATGATGGCACACTAGTTGTTGCTTCTGTAGAACAACAGGCCCTAACCAAATGGATAAAACAAATTTAGGCACGTCTTTACCCTCCCCTCCTCCACTCTTTATATCCTACAACTTCAAATAACAGACACACATCTAGTCTTAATTTGCATGCAAGTTTTCTTTGTCTTGTTTTGTCTGCATTGTCTGACTGATTCGGCAGTGTGGGAGTTCAAGATTGCAAAACCTCAAGTAGCAAATGGTTGAGTGCTCTGACTGCAGGATGGTCCACAGGATTTAACAGGTCTTTAGTGGACTTGCACTCAAAATGCCAGGAGACATAGGAAACCCACTGGCTTCTTCTAGGCATTGAACCATGTTCTTCGCAAAGCAGCTTTGTTTACAGAATTAGGTGTCTATAAAAGTAAAAGAGTAGTAAGGTTAAAGCTACTCTGATTTTTGCATCAAATTCCCTTGAACTTCCACCTTCTCAAAACAAAAGTTCTTAGAGAAATCATTATGAAACAGTGGAACTCCATATTTACCTTTGTTAACAATATATACAATGGCCTCTGGCCCCAGAGTGTCATACAGTGGAACAGCAACCATTGAGTAAGTGTAGCAGGCGTACTCTGAAATGATCCACTGAAGAGAGAAAACAATACAGCTAAAGAAAACTAGCAGCTCCTGAGAAACAGGATTACCTACAGATTTCATACAGCTTGACTATCCCATGCACACATTAGTAGTGGGGTTGTGTAAGGAGCATGTCCATGAGATTCTCTGAGTAGTGAGGGTTCAAGATCGTTGTATTGTATGGCTGGCATGGTATGTGCTCTGCAGTAATAAGGGAACTGGGGAAGGAAAAGCCAGTTGTGATTGTTCCTCATGTGGCCTGAGTTGATTTAATATAGACCCTTTTCTCTCCCCAAGGTGTCAGAATATTCTGGGAAAGAATATTCAATTTCTTGCTTACCTCTGGCCTGTTCTGAGCAAAAATGCCAATAAACTGGTTTGATGATGGTTTGCATCCTTTTTGCAGAAGCCCTGATCCCAGGTATTGAGCTCTGTCCAAAACCTGTAAGGTAGTTTTCCCCCACTTTAGTGTTACAAGACAGCATCCCAAATTAAATCATCTGTCATGTGCAATACTCACCTGTCTATATGTCAGCCACTGATAAGGTTGGTTGGGTTTTCTGTAGCCTAAACAGCTTCCATTTCCTAATAGAAGAGTTCAGGAAAGCAATTGTAAAGCTAAGTACTGAAATTGCATAGCACTGCAGCACAACACTTTATGTGAAGTATTTTTAGTCAGACATCCAGGTAACTGCATGGAGCGTGGAAGAGCAGTGTCCTTAGTTAAGCACTCTGCCCAAGCCAAGACAGTAAGACTGTTAGCTTCATCCTTACAAGCAATACTTCCAAGATCTGGTGATAATTTCCATTTCACAGTCCACATGAGATTGAAACGGCTTGCGAGCTATCACATATTCCCATGCATGGGACCCCTGAAGTTGCATATGCACAAATGCACACCTGTTGTAATTATGCAGTAATTTCACACTGAAACCCATATCATAAGTCAAAGCAGAGGTGTTTCCTCCCAGTTCCTTCTGATGCTGAGTGTCTGCTGACTTCACTGAACTCTAACTTCTTAAGCTTCTGATATTTGTTCCTGCCCAGCCTGCCAACTAAGACTACTTTTAAATGGAGGGGAGCGGAATACGGTCAAGTGTCACTCCACCTCACAGAAGGCTAGGAAAGCTTTTGCTAGCCTGTATTATTACAACAGACAAGAGGCAAGGCAAAAGAGCTTGGAATAATTTTATTTACTTGCGATAGGCAAGTACTAACTGGCAGATGCAAAACTTACCAGAAGCATGCAGTCCTCTCTGGAAAACTTCATACAAGGTTTTAGCATCTTCAAAGTAATAAGAAAGCAGGTTATTATCTGTCAAGAGTGCACCTCTTCTGGCTCCCCCCTGGGAACAGAGCATAGTTATGAATCGGTGCAGAACAGATGCAATGTAATTTGTTCCTCAGCCATTCTCCCAGCAATCTCCTTTAAAGCATTTCAGTACCATTGCATTGTTAGGGAAGTCTCATTTTCCTTCCCGATTTTGATCTACTCGGTCATCAGTCATACTCAGAGGAATTTTCTACTTGGCCTAGATTAATATTCAATTACAGGTCATTAGAGAGAGCTTAACTAAGACTGGGTGCTACCACTTGCCTAGTTAAATGAAGTCTAGCACCAGCCTCAAAGCCAATGCAAAGCATTTGAAAAAGTCGGTGACAAGGCCATCCGGTAAAAAGCCCACCTAACCCTGCTGGCAAGAGCTGCTGTTTCTTACTCTCACTGTCTTAAGACTTCCCTTCTCCCCACCATACTGTTGAGTTGTACACCTGGGAGGAGAGGCTGTGTATATCAGACAGGAGAGTTTCCACTGATAACCAGAGGCAGAATGGATCAGTATTCACATTAAGCTCAAAAATAGTCCACGCCCACAAGCAGAGTAAGTATTACCTCAATTCCTATTGACTGCTTGTTCAAATCAACAGGAGGCAAAACAGGTTTTGGCCTGCTTATCACCCACAGGAAGATGACAGCTCCAAATACTATAAGACTAATCAATGCTGGTGTTGGGAGCGGTGAGAACAAGACTTGAAGTATCCAGATCATTGTGCTGGATCAGTGAAGCCAGAGTTGAACCTGAAACAAACAGGAGGTTTAATAGACATGAGTTAGAAACACTCACTACCTATGACCACGGTTACTTAAGTAGTTTGTTAAGCAATACTACAAATCATTTCAGCCGTTTGCCCCTAAAGAGTCCTGGTACAATAATGAAGCATACTTATGCAATGCTTTAAGCCTCTTAAGAGATCTCAGGTCACCTGTCCCCATAATTCTTAATCCATGCTGCATCCACCTCCATAAAAAGCTGAAGCCTGATGAAGTCAGACAAGGAACAGATGTCAATTCTATCTATTTAAGAGTAAAAATATGCCTGGGGGAAAAATAGTATTTAATTTCTCAGATTTTAACTATAACCAAAAAATGCCTACACTTGAGTGGTGTGAGTAATGGAAGTAAGAAAACTCGTCACTATTACAGCTGTCCTGTAGGATGGGGTATTGCTAAATTACATGTTACACCTACATATCTAAGTGCGCAGGACAAGCAGTGTCTTCACTATCAGCTGCTCTTACTGGAAAGCAGGGTTTATGCTGGACAAGTATTTCAAATAGTGAAAGCATGTTCAGCATGAGATGCAGCACAAGTCAAAGCTCTGAAAGTTAGTTTCCACTAAGGAGTGGTGACCTGGAAGTCGGAGTGTGCAATGGAAGTCTAGCTAGGAAATACAGCAGCAGTTCTGCCGCTTGGATCCTCCAGAGTCTTTTCCTTCAAGGGCATGGAAACAAAAACTGAGCATCCAAGATTTCTTATGAGAAACAAAGAGACATCTGGCTCAGCCTCCTCCCTTAGAAACAAGTACTTTAATCTCTAAAATATTCTGATATGTTTAAGATTGAATGGCCAAGACAGATCTAGCACAGGCGACTGCTTTTTTTCTGAATCAACTCAGATCTCACCACTTAACTTTGCTAGTATCTAAATAGCTATGCAGCACACGACACGTCACACTTTGCAAGATGAATAACCACACCCTTCCAAAGTCCTTCATATAGAATCAAGGGAACCCAGTCAGTAGATGGTATGGAAGCTAGCAACTAACTAAATCCCTGTACAAGAAGAATACCAGGCTTTCCAGAGCAATGGGCTCCAGTTACCCTTTAATCATAATTCCAAGAAAGCTGAAGTTATTTTCCAGTCAGTCAGTAAATTCAGTCAAGCCCCTAAGTCAGAATTTGGGTCTCTAAGCTCAGACTAACCAGAGTTAGATCACCCATATCTGGTTTATGGTTTTGTTGTTTCCAGTTTCCAGTGGCTGCATTCATCAGCAACCCTCATGTGTTCTGTGGTGACAGAAGGCATGTTTTGCCCACTCAGCAGCTGGGTAAGGAAAGGTACCTCAGAGGCTTGTCATCAAGTCGAAGCTGCCAAAAGCATGTCACCTGCATATCTGAAAAGTACCAACTCCCTAGACCTCTTTTCTACTCTAAGCCTTAGTTACAACGTGCCCTTCAAACTCCTGACCTTGGTTTCAGGTATTGAGTAAAAAAAAAAGCCTGTGCTCCAGCAAGAAAGGCAGGCACTGCCCTTGGCACTCTGCACCGCCTGTTCCAGTCACTGGGCATATCAAACAAGCAAGCAGAAACCTGCTCTTTCTGCAGCGCAGGGTATCACCCCTCTCCACACCATTCTTTTGGTCCTTTCTCAATTGAGCCTGGAGAAAAAAAAATCCCCTAAAGCCAGGTCTGCTGATCAAGTTTACATTCAGGGCAAAGCCACTTAACAGTTTATGTTGTAGCACTGCTCCCTTCGGAAGACTGAAGATTATTAATTAAGTGAATTTGCCAATCGGCTGGTTTTCGTCATTTATACATTTGGCATTGTAACCCATTACTGGAGCAGTTAGTAAACAGCTTTCTGCAGGTAATTAAACCATATCTGGTTTATGGTGCCACTTCCTCTTTTGTTAACATGAACAAGTCACTTTTCTATAGCATGAACACCAAGGCAGCTTGGTAGAGGCATCTCCACTCTCCAGTATGAAGAAAAGTTAGATATACAAACTTTATTCCTTTAACTCAGAGCCCACTACTAGATCCAAGTGACAGGGCAAATCACATTTGCACCATTTGTATGTTGAAAGCTTGTTAGAAGTTGGAAAAACTAGACCTTGGCACATCTATTCTCACACCTTTTTAGAGGGATAGCAGAACACTCATAATCAAAATTCAGGGGAACAGAACAACAGTAATCAGCTTGGGCTATTTTCCAGTGTTTTTCCATCCCCAGATGGGCCAGAAGGAGGCTGAACTCAGTGCATTTCAGATGAGACTTCCCAAATGTCAAAAATGGACAAGACATTTTTCAATCAGTAAGAGAAAAGAGCTGTATGCAGGCAACTGAAGAGACCACATGCCTGTCCAGCTGTATTAGTTTTAAGGGCTCTCGTGCTCATTTTAATAGTAATTTTAAGACAACTTCCTAGAAACCAGGAAGGATTGGTTGCCTTTAGAGTATCATGCTAGAGGTAACAGACAGAACTGGGGATCATGTCTATCACACCAAGTCCTCTACTGTAACTTACTAACACTGCTTAGCATTAACACTGCCTGATCAGACACATCAGCGCAGTTGTCAAATAGCTACTCTCTGTTACATGGACTTCTTTGACAGAAAATTAACGGAGTACACTTGTCTGACCTTTTTGTGGTAAGGATCCGAGAATCCACTAACCCCGAATGCTCCATGCAGCAGTAGATGAGTCACCGAAAATCTTACCGCCACAGTATTTTCATCTCCTCACTGACTCACATGCAAGGCAGTTTGTACCAAGACATGTAGGATGACTGAAGATCAGGCCCTGAAGGATAATGATGCTTGGAGTACAGAACCCAAAGTCCAGAGAGAACACCTGATCAAGTTGAGAAAAGCCTGAGGATGATTAAATGCAGCAAAGCTTTTGCCTTCGGATTCTGAATTGATTCCACAAGCCTCTCGCATAGAGAGAAAGGGAAACCAGACAGTAGTCTAATCCCAGTGTAACCTAACCAGCAACCCTTTAGCCAGTCAAGGATGATTTTTAGTTATAAGCCAAATGGATTTTTATTTTAAAGAAAGATCTGTTGCCAAGTTTATCTCTAAAGCCTGGGAAGTATTAATGCTCATTTGCTTCTACATTGGTTGGTTTTTTTTAGTAACTATCTTCATTAGCCCATTTACAGCATTGTATGAGACTATAAGTGCAAGAGTCAATACCTACCATACTTTAAAGCTACAGGAGTTAGTGTTGTGTCAAAAAAAAGCACAGATACCTAGATACCTAGCAATACATGAAAAAATGCTTTTCATATCTGAAGGACTATTTTCAATTCCTCTAGTGCATGAATAGAATAGTGACAGCATTTTGCTTTTACTTTCCAACCACGTTTCCTCAGCTGGGCTTTAGTCACTCCTGTTGAAGTACGTACCGTGTGTTACGCAGGCTGTGGCAGACACTGTCAGCAGATTTGTCTCGGTTCCCAGCATTAGAACAGCTCTGTGCTTAGAGCTTCAGCTGTAACTACTTGTCAAATCCAAGTCACTGCTAGTTAATCACCTCAAGTATCCTCCTGCTGCTTAATCCTGCTGTCCTCAGAGCGGGAGAGCCAGCAGAGAAGACACAAGTCTGTACTTGACAGTTCTCTGTCCGTGGGAAGGGAACAGATTTACCCTAGATCTTTCCTGTGCAGCAGCTACAGCCAGTGCTTAACCCAGAAATCCAAATGCCCTGTGCATACATAATACCTGATCTATATCAGCTGAGTGAAAACTCAACTCAGTGCAGCATCAGACAAAGCCAGGGCATTATTTTAGACACCAGCTTCCACTGAGGCGCAAATCTGGGCACCAGCTGCTTTCTCAAGTGTGTAGGGGGGGCAGGGGTGCAGCACCTGAACCCCTCTGTTCTGCAGGACTCGGCTGCCAGTGACCAGAAAGATACAAAAAGCACAGGAGGTCTCAAACCAGCTGTTAGGGCTCTTGTGCATAAGATGCATTTAGACAAAAAGTGCACTTAGGTTGTCTGCCCTGATCAATGGTCAGGGATAAAATGCACTAGGCTCCAGAGTGCAGAGTTTTTATCTTAGGTTTTATCAGAGGAGATTACAGCAATACCATTTACAGCCTTGAGTTCAGGAGTACATGTTCTTTTTTCTACTGTATGCTCACCCCCAGCAACTCTACAGCAATTCCTTCACTAGCTAGAAGGAACGAGACAGTTATTCTCTCTATTCTTTTCAAGTCAGGAGATTCTCTCCACTGGAAAGCAATATGAAGAAAGAAATCAGTGGCATTTCTATTGCAGTAGTTCTTCACAGACAGCAAAGCAACCTCTGATACTTGCACAATTTCAAAAGCAATGGCCATGCACTGCCTGGGAGAATGTATTCTAGAATTATCTTTGTCTCAAGTTCACCTAAGAAACAGTTTGCGTATGCTTTTGAAGTGATCATGAGAACTTGTTGCTCAGCATTAGTAAGATAACATTGACTTTCCGAGCAGGAAGCATAGAGTCCAACCAACTACAGTGGGGCCACTAATCAGTTAGTTAACCACCAGTAGCTCACTCTACATTTGCTTACGCAGTGCAGCTCTTGCCTGGTGTCCTGCAGATGCGAGACACTCTGCCAGTTGTTACTCCTTTGAAGCACTATATCCCATCTTCCTCCAGCCGCAGCAAGAAGTCTTGTGTTCTGCAGGATTTAGGAACATCTAACATTCAGCATGCAGAGAGAAGCTAAAGTGCAAAAAGCTCAGCAATGGCTGCTGAACATAGCCATGTCAAAACCACAAAGCAAAATGCACAGTAACTTGCATGAAGCCCAAGACACACTTTAGTTAGGCTTGGCTTTCAGAGTACCTCTTATGAACGTCAGAGCCAAACGGTTCAAGTGCCCTTTGATCTTGGCTGAGAAGCGCTCTGCTGGGCCCTGGGGAAGAGCGAGGCCTCAGTAACTTACTTTCAGGAAGTTTAGTGCTCTGTGGTTTCAGGCTACGTGTTACAGGCTATTTCTGGACCTTGCTCGTGAAACCTACTGAACTCGGGCTTTCAGTAGGCTTAAATAGAAAGGTCATGTTTATAAAGATTTTTACTACGTCTAATATTACTGTCCCTCCATCAGGAAGGCAATGATACCATGACAGTTCTTAGTACTGAAAGTAGTTTTGTCAGGTAAGTTGAAAAGCTAAGCTTTCATGTTTGTTGTTTTTGGGTCTGGGTTTTTGTTTTTTTTTTTTTTGTATCAGGTTTTCTCCTTGAAAACTACCTACACAGAAAAATAGGGCATATTCAGCTAGCCCTTTGAAGTTTTGAAAAATTTAAAAAAGTCAGTATAATGCGTGTAAAACATGCATGCATCAACATTATATTAATAGGAAATTTTCTCCAGACACACAAGCATGGTTTAAAGAGCTAGAACTAAAGCTCAATTGAATTGAATTGAAAATTCACACAGAACTCCTAAGAAAGCAAGAATATCACCATTAAGCACCTTACGTAGCCACACAGAAAAAAGGTAGCACTAAAACCTTCTAGGCATTAACATCTTTTATCTCTACTTGTTAATACGGAATTTACATTATGAAGAACAAAGAGCAAACATATACCTGAACTGAATTCAGCCTAAGGTTAACATCTAACTGATAGCACGCTACCAGACATTTCCTAGCAGCTCCTGAAAACTCATTATCTTGAACCCTACAGCTAATCACTGCACTTGCACATAGGTCACAGTAAAGCTCATCTAAGTAACAGCAAGCAAGGCAGAGCTCCGTTACTCAAACAGAAAATGTTTCAGAGCAAATACAGAGATAAGAACTGGTGATCACAAACACCTACCATTTTGAAGATGGAGTGGGAAGCCAACCTCTTTTCCCTAAGTAAAAGGGAGCCTTACCAGCAGAGTAGCAAGCCAACACCTATTAGGTAACACTCACGTTAAAATCTACAGCTGGTTCCCTCTCCCTGGTTCAAATGAATCAGCGAGCAGAGAGGCACGCTGGGAAGCGGGAGGAACGGGCAAGGGGGAGCTGAAGTGGTTAGAAAAAGAAAACACAGAGGAAGTTGTTGAGCTTTTTGTTTGTTTTAGGAAAATAGCTTGAGGTTTACATGTTTCTGAAGAACTGGGTGAGAGGGAGACCAAACCTTTTTGAAATTGCATTTATAATTTCTTGTATATAATCTATTTGCTGTTGTTTTCTCTGCGTACAAAGCTGTCTGCTCAACAAAGCACTTCTCTCGCTACAGCTGCACGTGCATTAAGCTGAGCAGACCTATTGTAGCCCAAAATATCAACAAAATATTTTGAGTACAGTATTTCTTATGTGCTGTTGTAACATACTTGCTGGTGAGATGGATCCCTGTTTCTGCCACTGGGTTTGGTTCGTTTGGTTTTGGTGGTCTACTTGTAGGCTTCCTGCCCCCACCCCTCTTCCCCCAAAAGCTACCTGGTTCTTTCTGCTGTTGTATAGACTTACATATATACAACTATTTGCACAAGGCTATGGTGATTCACATTTCAAACCTTAGTTTTGTTTCCTGCTATGACAGGGATTTTGCTTCAGGTTTTACAGTTGCACTTCTTCATTTACAAGTTCAGAGCTGCTGCAGTTCCCCCTTTTTTTTTCTCCGGTGCTTGTCTATCGTAACTGGGATTTGGCAGCTGGTTTGGAGGGGTGGGAAGACAGTAGCTTCACCTCTCTTTAGTGCCTTGACCTCAGGTCTTGGAATTGTTTGCCTGCTTAACCGTTTGTCCATCTGAAAGTTTTTCTGCGCTGCATGATTTCAGAATAATCTGCTTAGCTAGACTAACTGTAGCTGGGGTGGAATAACAAAGCATGTACTTGCTTCCAGAACACAACCTGGCCTGGACCTTGGCGTACTAAAACTTATAGCCTCTACTAATTGCAATCATATTTTTATTGCTGCTGTAAACTTTATACTATTCAGGTAAAGCTAACTTATGCTGTAATTGTGGCATTATTTAATAATGCAGATACACTTTTAGGGAAGCTGAGGCTTAATTCACCGATTTTGCTGTACAGTTTACATAAAGATGAAAAAGAAATAGCTTGTCCTGAATAAAACTCCTCTGCCTTTGGCTTTGCCTACCCAGACCTGTTCCTGTGGCATTTAAGTGAAGGTGTGACCTTCAGCTGTAATAGTGCCAGTCAGGATGCACTGGTGTGTAGAGAGAGGGAATGCCTCTTACAGAGAAGGGAAAGAAGGCCAGGCTTCCAACCCAGCCAGCTCTGTTAGCACCTTCTCCGGGTGCCTCACTAAGGGATTTCCCCCTTCAGGTATCTGGTCTCAGGCTGTTATTTTTCCAGGAGGAAGAGACGAAGCAGTGAATTTACCCTGTCTCTGATCAGCTGTTGGGTAGCAATGCTGTGCATCTTAGATGCATTGACTGGGGGCCACAGGTGCAAGAGAACATGCCCGCAGTGCTGTCCTACCTGGCCTGCTAGAAGCCCAGCATGTGATATCAGTGGTCCCTGGACTAGTGAGGTTACACTGCATTGCCTGCACTTAGCAGGTCCCACAGCTCCGACATAAATGGGATTAAGGGATGCACACAGGAAAGCCCTGGGGAGGATTGCTTCTTGTTAATGATTGGTTCTGTTCAATGCTCATAAATTAGAATACAGCTGATGCTCTTTCCCTTCCCTGGTATGCATAAGAAGTGACATGCAAATTTTGATGCTTTTAATTTTTTATGCTGCCTCAAATGATCTGAATAAACTCCAGATTTTTATGAGGCACAAACCCATTTGTTGCTAGTAATTCTCTGCGAAAAAAAATGAAGCCGACATGAATAACTCAACCTTTGCTTCTTTTTGTACATGTATGTAAAATGTACACCTGCATCTTTCATACCCATTAGTAAATTAAGATGTGCAGTAGGTAGAGTATGGGTATAGAGAGTTCAAGTTGTTTCCTTTCTGGTTTTACTGTCACAAAAGGTTTTCTTAGAGGATGGATAAGATGAGCTTTTATAATAAAGATTAAGTTCATAGCACAACACTGGCTTTTGATATCCAAAGATGCCAAAACAGCCCATTTACCTATAGCAAATAGCGGAGGATGTAACTAAATGAAGGGGAAGCATTAGCCCAGTGTTTAGTTTTCTCTGTTGTCACTTCACAACTTGGATCTACATTTTGAGTCTGTGGGAAGTGTGGGCTCACTTTATTTGAAAGGGTTTTGAATTCCAGGGTTTTTTCTTAATGCTATGAATATAATTATTCTTTATTGCTCTGCTACACCTTTCAAGGGCAGCTTCTAGCTTTTGTAAAGCTGTGTAACTGCACAGGGACATAATCTCAGAGCATAGGTGGGCTCCTCTGAGAAGGTAGTATGGACAGGATGATGGGCATAGGTCTTGGAAGAGCAGCATGCTTTTTGCCAGTTTTCTTACTTGTAGCTTCATTTCTCTTTATCTTTGTCTCCGTTCTCCTGTCTTTTGTTACAGCTGCAGCTCTGTACAGAAGCAAGGGTTTGGAGAAGGCTCCATCTCTATAACTACACCAAGCAGTTGTACCAAGGCAACAGCAGCAGTCTTGCGTACCATACTCCAAGATCTGTGCTTTTAAAATGTTAAAAAAAGGCATTCTAGCCAGCTTCTGTGTTCTTAGTTAGGGATTAAGGTCCTATTGTAGTAAGTGTTGCTAATAAGCTTGTGTGTATAAATGATTTAGTCTATAACAAGTTCTTATTGACAAGACTTCAAAAATCTGCCTGTGATACTGCAGAACCAAATGGTTCTTCTATTTCTGGAACTCTGTTTTAAGCATAAATCTGAATTTGAGCTTGGCACTGGTACTCCATGCACTGTATCTTTAAATAGACACAATTTACAAACTGATAAGAAAATGAGTTCAGCCTGGATGGTAATCAGGTTTACCAGTTCCAGCCAGCCTATAGTAGCAGAGAGCGTTCAGGCTGCTGCTCTCACTCAGGCTGTGATTTCTCTGTGCGCCAGCCAAGCCCAGACTTGCTTCTTTAACAACATGCAGCCAGTTATGCAGCCGTTGCCTTTAACAGCACACAGCATGATGAGAAGAGTGCACTGGTCACAAGCGTTGCAGCACGTTAAGTAGATTATCCCACTTGCAGTACTTCTCTGCAGGAGCAGGAAGCCTAGTACTTGGGAGGCATGGATCATGCGAGATTTGCTTACCTTCCGTCAGCTGGAGGAGGGTGGAGGGACCGGTACAGCTTGCTTCCTTCGCTGCTTTGCAACTCCAAGTGGGTGTTCAAGGGTTGGTGCTTACCCAGCTCCTGTGGCAGGACTAAGCCCCGAATCATCAGTCTGTCGCTTTAATAAACGGGCAACACTGCACCCATGTAACCTTTGAACCTGCGTTGCAACAGGTTCAAAGGTAAAAAAAAAAAAAAAATATTCCTGATCAAATATAAAGAGCAATTTTGGCTGGTTAGAAATGTTAAACACACAACTCTTGCGCAACAGCTTTAGAAGAGAGCAGCACGTTGTGAAAGCTAACCCCAGCCCGGCGGAAGCAGCACACTTGCGTTTTTAATAGGACTCTCATTTACTCTGAGTATGTGTGGGGCACTGAGTAAGTCTTGTTCCACTGAGAAAAGGTGCCTCTGAGATTGCACTTTGAGCAAGCAAACATGTTCTGATATTTTTCCCTCCTGCTTTGTGTAGGGGCCTCTCCTTAAACACATCCAACTGCTGAGACGTGGGTTTCCTTTGCAGCTAAAGCAGCCCATGAAGCAGGACGCTGCTTTTTGGTGGGGACTCTCAGTGCGGTTGGGATGTGCAGGGAGCTGGTTATCCTACCGTGATGCACCTTCTCTTTTGAAGGTGTGCAAAGGGTATTGGGCTTGCTGGACTGGCAAGTAGGCTAAGCCTGCTTCATCAGAGATTTCTTGTGTTAAGATTTAAATGACTGATTTTTTTTTTTTTTTTTTTTTGGTCTTCCTCCATCTATGAAATGGGAGTAACAGAGCTGTTGTGTTTAATGCTGCTTGAGAAAGACTCAGCTGCGAGGTGAGGTATGCAGGCTGAGCTGGCAGGTGGACCTTCTTGGCTTCATTTCCAAAAGCTGTGGATGTGATCTTTGGAAGAAGTTTGATCCTCATGATCCAAGAGATAAGGCTAAATAGCAAAGTCCTTTCAGCACTCACTTAATACTGTTGGGACTGGTCAAGACCATGAAGCTTTTCTTGATACAGACCTGGTTTAACTGGTGCTGGAATTTGACTACTGTGTGATATTTGGAAAGTAAACCAGTTTTTACACTTTTCACTTAAGACCATAAGTATTCTTGATTGGGGTGGCAGAACCTGCCTGTATCAGTGGATGTGAATAAAAGTGGAAGGACCTGTGCCAACACTAATTATCATCCTAGACCTTCTGCTTGCAATCTCCTCTAAATTTTCAGAAAATGTCAGTTTGAGGAAGATGAAAGAAAATGAGTGGGATGGTTCCAAACCTGGTGTGAAAAGACAATGCTAGTGTGCAAGTCTCTTGGCTGCAGTCTGTGGTGCATCTTGCATGTGGGAAACAAAGCAGGCAATTTAATGTTGTTACGAGGTAGGCAATAGATATAATAATTAGTAGCTGAGCAGGTCCTCATTCAGTGTATGTGGATGTTGCCTCACTGCTTCAAAAGAGCTAGTGACTGACATAATCTGTCGTTTTGTCTCCTAGATGCATCTTATCTATCCTTGTGGGGGTAAGAGTAGCAGAGTCGCTTGAGGAGGGAGCAAAGCCCCGTTACCTGAGCTAGCTCTATATGTAAAGCTGTAACTCCTTTTCCTTCTCCACCCTTTCTCCCTGGTACACAAAGTACATGGCTTTTTACCTCTTTTAAACAGCAAATTGATCCAAGTTCTCATGTTTTATTACCTTTGATCTATATGGTTGCTTCCTGGTGAATGAAGACTATTGATTTAGTTCCCCGTTAAAAACCAGTCTGGGACATGTAAGCAAGTCTGAGCAGTGAGTGTGTCATCTCTGAGTCTAGTAGGTTAGGCTCTTGATCAAATGTCTTGCTGAATTGCTGATGGTGGGTAACCTTTTTTCAGCTTGTTTTGAAAGCAGGTGTGAGAAAACATGTGCACAAGCCCTAGAAGACACATGGGCTTACGATCTGTAGCACAGGCTTGTCTGTGTTCCTTGTTGTTTCTGAATGAGTGATGCCAATGTTTGTGATCTCGGGGACCAAAACACATGACCAATGACAAAAAATAGACTAGGTCAGCTGTGGAAACATCACTCATGTCCCAGTCTGGAAAAAGAGAAGCTCAAGGCAGACCTACTTACATAGGGTTTTTCCATAAGATTGGAAAAAAAATGCTTTTAGTTAATGAAAATGTTGGTAATTTTTCCCCTCAAGACTAAATTATGAAGAAAACAGATGACAATATTAGGAATTCTCTGTAGGCTAGTAGGGGCTGTATGAGTTGTATCAAGCTAGTAATTTTTCAAACCTTTGAGCAGATTATGACTCAAAATATTTGTTAAAAGTATTTACTTCTGAACAGAGGGTCTGCATGCATGTAGTTTTTAAGCATTTGAGAATCCAAATTTTCATTTGCTAGTTTTTATAGCTGATAGAAAGCTCAATAGTTTGCCTTCTCTGTTTAGATCTATTTTCTGTGCTAATGTAAAGTATCAGTAGTCACATTAACACTTCTTTCAAATATCACACAAGCAATTTAATCATATGCCCTTTGTGCAATTCACTTGACACATGAATGATGAAGAATATGCACTAAAAGAGAGCAAAAGAAATTGAAAGGAGTGTTTCTTTTAGCATTCTTGCAGCTCCATTACTGACAGCAGGATTCACGGGCATATTTTAGATACTTACCAGTGAACATATAACTGTGGGGTATCCCTGAATGCTGATAAAAGTGATTCTTGCTGAGGTTGTGCAACCAGTCTGAGCTGTGAAGAGTGGAGCTAAAGGTCATTACCACACAAAGCTGGAGTTTAATCACTTCTAGGTAACATATAAGAAGTCTTTTTTTATTGGTCTTGTGAAATCTGCTCAAATGCAATAGGCTGTTAAGTGATAAACATGAAAGAAACTCTAACCCTTCAGCCTCAATAGTTGCCCTGACAGTAGTAAAGTTTGGTGCCAGGGTATTGTAAGTCATTCTTCCTGCATTAAAGCATTTGTATAAAAGGAATGGATGTATAGTTAAACTGTTGAGAACAATTAATAAGAATGCACATGTCTGAATATTTGCAGTTGCTCTGTGGTGCCCAAGAGCACTTTGTGGTGCCCACTGCTTTGTGGGCTGGCACAGATGCTGCTTAAAATTGAAGGATCTGTCTGGATTTGGAGCTTCTGTTACCAGTGACAGTCTTGTATTCTCCTTTCCTCATGCAGAGTTTAAGTGGTGTGTCCCAATAAGTGTCTATGGTTTTAAAATCAGGTGAAACAGACTTCTAAGATAACTGTAGATGTTAAATACATGCAAGTATAAACTGGCACCAGTCATTTTACAGGAGCTAAAAGCATCTGATTTATGTTTTGACTTGCTGACTCTGACCGTAACAACTGACAGATAATTCTGCTGATTTTGACTGGAAAGTATGTAATACTATGGATATACATATTTGGGATCAGAATTTGTCCCCAAAAGACTAGTTCTTCTGAACTTTGACACAAAAAAATATTTGGCATTTATCACTTCTGTTCCATCTGCTAAGAATCATAGATGAAAAATTAATGAAGCTATCTCTGTAATCTCCAACAAATTAAAGCCATTCTTATCTCAAAAGCACTGAATGCCTTATCTTGCATGTTAACTCTGGAGACCATCCAGAGCACACATTCTGCCTGGCTGCATGGCTGTTACAGCAAGGCTCTGATGAAAGCCTGTGGACAGATGAAATTATCAGGTCTTTTCCTCCACTTAATGTTAATGACACGATGGAGGCTGCTTAAACTGGACAGACACAATGGATGCAAATGAGCTTAGATCCAGCTTGCAGCATGGTATTTAAGTCCGCCTACCAAAGCTGAGGGTCTGCTGACATTTTGAAACTCAACACAACCTTGTTGTTTTCTCCATGCAGAGCTTGGCTTTTGCATCAACTCAAAACTTTCAAATCCAATCCTGAAACATGATCCAAGAACCGAAGCTTCCAATTCATTTGTTTGGTAGTTTTCATGGTTTCGTTCTGTTATTCTGCCTACACATTTACCTGAACACTTTGCTGTACTTAATCTCCACTACTGCCAGGATAAAATACGGGCAAGAGAAGCAGACATGATGGTTTATGAAAAGAGACTTTGACTATTGGCCATTCAAACTGGGAGGAATAAACCAGAGCACCTCTTCCTTAGTGACTTTAGACTTTGGATCTACGGACTAATAAAACAGGAAGAAGCTAATGTTCAAAGTGAGCAATATCTGACGTGTAATATTTAGATGAGGAAAGTTTAAAGACCACTTGGATTGCTTCTAAGTGTTATCACAGTGCTGTAATTTGTTTAGGTGGTTAAACTTTTGTTGAAACAACCAAATCCTATGTATAGTATAGATAGCCACGAAGATTTGATTTGTCAGTGTCAATTCTGAATAATTTAGCTGAACAAAAGAGCCAGCAATATTTTTTTTTTTGTTTGAGTAATATATACATTGGTTTGCTGTCTGTTACAATCTTTCATGTGTTTTGTCTTCGACCTCATCTGTTTACCTGTGCTTAACAGAAACTGTGAGTCTTGGAGTTCAGATCTTGTTCTGATATTCTGAGGAGTTCTGATCAGATTTGGGCTCCATTTCTAATTTAGATACTCAATAATATAAGGGCTCTCTTTTTTTCTTTCAGAGTAGATTTAATGCCATTGATGTTGATGAGGTGCCATTATAAATCAATACAAAGCTCTCCTGTAACAACCAGCTTTTAAAATACAGCAGATCTTCTGCTTATGTGTTGTTATTGGAACAATGCAGAATGCCTATAATGTTCTGAAATCTTGTCTTTCTGCTGGTGCTTCAGGTCAAGCCTTGACTGAGTCAGTTTTGTCCCAGTTAAAGACCAGGCTGAGTAGAAGAAGTTCAAGATGTGGCTTGTTCATAGAATCACAGAATGGTTTGGGTTGGAAGGGACCTTAAAGATCATCTAGCTCCAACTCCCCTGCCACAGGCAGGGACACCTTCCACTAGACCAGGTTGCTCCAAGCCCCATCCAGCCTGGCCTTGAACACTGTCAGGGATGGGGCACCCACAGCTGCTCTGGGCAACCTGTTCCAGTGTCTGACCACCCTCACAGTAAAGAATTTCTTCCTAATATCTAAATTTACCCTCTTTCGGTTTAAAGCCATCACCCCTTGTCCTATCACTACTGGCCCTACTAAGAAGTCTGTCCCCATCTTTCTTATAGGCTCCCTTTAGCTACTGGAAGGCTGCTATAAGGTTTCCCAGGAGCCTTCTTTTCTCCAGGCTGAGCAACCCCAATTCTGTCATCCTGTCTTCATAGGAGAGGTGCTCTGGTCTTCTGATCATCTTTGTGGCCTCCTTGGACTTGTTCCAACAGGTTCATGCCCTTTTTATGTTGGGGGCTTCAGAGCTGAATGCAGCACTCCAGGTGGGGTCTTACCAGAGCTGAGTAGAGGGGCAGTGTCACCTCCCTCGACCCGCTGGGCATGCTGCTGGTGATGCAGCCTGGGATTCGGTTGGCTTTCTGGGCTGCAAGCACACATTGTCAGCTCATGTCCAGCTTTTCATTCACCACTACCCTTAAGTTCTTCTCATCAGGGCTGCTATCAATTACTTCATCCCCCAGCCTGTATTGATACTGGCTGTTGCCTCAACCTAATTGCAGGACCTTGCACTTGGCCTTGTTGAACGCCATGCGGTGCGCACAGCCCCACCTCTCGAGCCTGTTGAGGTCCCTCTGGATGGCCTCCCTTCCCTCCAGCGGGTCGACTGCACCACGCGGCTTGATGTCGGCGGCAAACTTGCTAAAGGTGCGCTCGATCCCACTGTACGTGTTGCCAACAAAGATGTTGCACAGCACTGGTCCCAGTACAGACTCTTGAAGTATGCCATTCGTCACTGGTCTCCACTTGGACATTGAGCCATTGACAACAAGTCTTTTTAGTGTGACCGTCCAGCCAATTCCACCCATCAAATCCATGTCTCTCCAGTTTAGAGACAAGGATGTCGTGTGTGTCAGTGTCAAAAGCCTTGCGCAAGTCCAGGCAGAGGACATCAGTTGCTCTTCCCTCATCCATCAATGCTCTAACCCCATCACAGAAGGCCACTGCTTTTGTCAGGTGTGATTTTTCCTTAGTGAAGCCATGTTGGCTGTCAGCAATCACCTTATTTTCCACATGCCAAACAAGATACACACTTTCCATGTGTATCTTGTTGTGAGACAAGGTGTCTGATGTCTTTGTGATTTAATTCTATGGACTTCATTAGATGCATAGATATAAAAGAATGAAGTATTATGCTATCTGATGAGTATTGCCATGGTCTTTAATTTCCAAAGTAATTGTATTAATTTTTTTAGAAATATGTTGAAACAGATCACTGAAGCTAAATTTTAGAAGGCTTTTTAGGTCACTGTGGTGCAAGATCAGAAACAGAAACATTGCTTTAAACTGTGGATTTAGATTTTAATTAAGCCTTTCTTGTTGAAGTTGCTTATTGCTGATGAAGGTACTTGTGTTTTGGTGCCTAAAAGTAGGTTCAGAAATTTAGGGACTGTAATGTTGTTTCGATAGCATGGGTGGCTTTTCAGGGTTGTGCAGGTAAAGAATTGTCAGTTTCAATCTTGTGCCAGCTGAAGCTACCAACCTTGAAAAAAGCCATTTGCTTGACAAAAAATATATAGGTGTATATTGCTGTTCAGGGAAATATATCGAGAAAAGAGGTAGTGATATTCAAATTCAGGCAATCAGTACTACCTGAGGCTAATTTCTAACCCTGGGTCATGTTTAGTAAGGGTTTGGAATGAGGTGAGCAAATTACTTTTTACCTGATTAATCACTGTATGATGTACGGGTGTGTAACACGCTCCGATGCACGTCTATAGCATTTACACTGCTGTCACTGCAATAGGCTTGCAAAAGGGGTAAATTTGATGCCTTTTGGTTTAGCGACAGCAAATCTAGTTCTCAAAAGGTACTTTAGCCTGCAGGAAGTCCTGAAAAATCACTGAACAGAGTTATGGTGAGCATTAAGCACAGACATTATACTTGAATTTCCAGTGGTGTTCAGTGGGGCTTGTCCTGTGTTTTGAGCTAGCATGTCTCCCAGATTTCAGTTGCCATGGACAGAGAGGACTCTGCAATAAATGTATTACAAGAAGAGGGTTTTTTCTTGGGTTAGGATGGCAGCAGCAGTACATGCCTGTGTAGGGCATAGTTGATTCTGGCTTAAGTAGGTGGTGGATTAGAGGACCTGAACTTGCAGCTCATCTTGCAATAATTCTCATGACAAATTAATTTGAGATTAAGTGCTTCACATGAAATTCTACACCTTTTATGACCTTGTGGCTTGAATTGCAATCACCTAGTTACCTTTGATCGATAACACTACTAGATCTTACGCAGCAACCCACTGAGGTGGCTATTGACATACTGCTGAGTTACCTCAACACCTGTGTCCCAGCCCCAGACAGTTTGGAGAGCACCTACTCCTTGTGTTGCAAACTTCCCTTAGAAGATTTCAGACCATAGCTGGGGCAGAAAGCAGGATATTTCATGGGGAAAAGATAAAGCGAGACCTGGTCACTGTATCAGTAAACCGTGCCGCATTTGTTCCTGATGTCCAGTGAAGAATATGCAGTGCTAAAAACTTTTTTTAAAAGACAAAAAAATGCAGAAAGAGGAACAAATCACAGGTTAAACAGAATTAAAGAGAACAGAAAACATATTTGTACTGGTTATAAACAGACAAGCAGCCTATTCTGCCTTGGTGGTTTCATGACCTTTGTCACCAGTGGTATTGGACTACCTGTGAGGTCTTGATTGTGTAAAAGTTTGAAGGTCAAAGAAAATTATTTGGGCAGAAAAAAAATGCCAGTAGATGTTTGGGGCAGCCATTGGTAGCCCCTTTCCATAGGACACTGCTGGTACCCTAAGCAATGTGGAGGGCACCAAGTGCTGTCTACTGCTTCTCCTGGCTCTTTTGCTGGTAACTGAAGTTGTTTATTTACTTAAGTTGCTGGAGGATTTGGAACTTCTTCAGCTGTTCTGGCTGCATTCAATTTCAAAACAAATTAAGCCACCTATCTTGCATAAAATGGATGTGTCTGATGGCGAGCTGAGCGGAGGACATATCCCTTGCTTCACAAGGCTGCCTGTGTTCATTCAGTTCTCACTGGAGAACCAAGGGAAATATTTGAAAAGCAAATAAACAAAAAACCTAAGCAAATAAACCAAAATTAGTCTTGCTTTCATTCTCCCCCATTACCTGTTAGGCTTTTCTGTCCAGGAAGAGAATGTCTACCCTGCCTGTGTTATACATGATGCAACTTCTGGCTCAAATGGAGATGAACAAGAGTAACACAGAGGCAACCTCATAGTTCACTGTTAGCAGTATTTGCCTCATCTCTCAATTACTGCTATACTGCATATCATATACTCATTTGTTTTCTTTCAAACTGAAGTGTGATAAACAATATATGACAAGCTGTAAAATCTGACCTGCCCTGAGTTGCAATGTATATTGAGTCCAAACTCAGGATGCCATTGAAATAGTGAAACCAAAATGCTCTGATTAGGATTATTTAATTAAAATCTGGTGACAGGCAAAGAAGTTGGAGCCAGCAAGATGAAGAGGAGTAAGAGGCAAGTGTATTGTCTGAGGTTCAGGTACACTGCCTCTTGGTGACACTGTGGCCTCAGTGTGCCCTTAGCACTGAGGGAGCACTGCTGTCTGTTACAGTGCAGCAACAGCTTTTGCTGTCCTGAACCTTGCCAATGCCTTGGTTAATGTGCCAGGCACCTTTGAGCTTGTTGTGGCATTTCAGGCACCTTGGTACACTTCTTATGCACATGGAAGCCAGAAGCTGGGCTCGGCTATCCAGATTGCCATCAACAGCCATTTCAGACCAGTCCTCCTTGGGTAACTTTGTCCTGGCTGTTGTTTGTGCTGATTGTCCTTGTGATGCCAAGAAGGCTCTGGACACCTTCACCTGTCTGGCTCAGTGGGAGAATTTTTCAGCCCTTTTGGACCAGAAAGCAGCTGAGGTGGAGTATGTGTTTCTGTGGTTTGCTTCCCCCTCCCCCCGGTCCTGTGATTCTGGGGTTCTTCTGTTTGAGAACAGTGCTTGGACCAGTGTCTTCACAGTTTCAGTGGGAAGTGCTGGCATGGGAGAAGTTTTTGCCTAATGCTTGACTCAGACTTGCATCTGTTATCCATGGTAAGGCCCGGTCTGACTGCAAAAATACTGTGTTCCTTTTCCAGGCTTTTCCGCAATAATGCATTGGGGGAAGACTATTACTCTGGGGAGCCGCAGGAGCATTCTATCAGGGAGCTCTATCCCCTCTGGCATGTTTCTCCTGCCTCTGAGCTCAGAAGTTACTGCAGTGTATGCATCTCAGAGCATGATACATATTTTCTCCCTCAGTAAAAAATACTGCAATTCTAGTGACGCCCCTGCACTCCTGCCAGTAGTTGCTAAAATGACGTGAGACTTTCTAACAGCAAGCTGGGAATTTCAGAGTGGGGAGGAGGTTGAAGTTCAGTGACTCTGTGTTAAGGTTTTTTGTGTTAGTTAATAGAGTGTTAGCACGGTGCTCCTGTGACTTCTCATCCGCTTGTGGCCAGACATGCCTTTGATGAGGCTTTGTGCCTCTGCCAGATCCTGAAGCATATTTCTTGTGCTGTGAAATTGGTATTTTCTGTTAGGAAGTGGGAGAGAAGGGGGCTTGTTTGTCTGTTAATTATAACAAATGACGGAAGGAAAAGCACTTAAGAGCAAACCCAGGCAAGTAGTGCTCTTCAGCTGTCCTAAGCTCTTGAGCCCTCACTGACTGCTGAAAAGGCTTTTTGCAGTCAGCTCTACCATTTTCTCTTACAAGGAGCTGATTTCTGTTCAGGGTGTTTCCTGCAAAGTACTTTCTAGAAGATAGGAGTTTTAGAGGTGATTGGGAAGGGATTTTGTCTCTAGCAGTTTCAGAAAGCTCACTGAGCTCTATTTTGCTTTGAGGATCTTTCAAACCTTAAAGAGCAAGAGGACAGTTTCAGCTGAACAGAATTGAATTATTTTTTTCTGAAATGCTGAAGCACTATGTCTTGGCACTTCCCAGCAGGGCACAGGTGTTTTGCCATATCATTTGCTGCAGTTGGTACAAACCTGACGTGTACTTTAACTAGTCAGAAGCAGACTGTGGCTTCAGCCCCAGTCTTTTACATCCCGGGATGGTGCTTCAGGCATTAGCTTATGCTGCCAGAAGTACCTTCTTTTAAGCCTGAAGTGACTATTTCATCCACACCGCAGTGTGCACTGCCAAGATTAATCTCTGTACCATGGAGCAATACTGTCCTTGGGGCCAGTTTGAGCTCCTGAGTGTTGCCTCCTCTTCAGCACACAGCCTGCTCCATTCTTAACCTTTCAAACACAACACCTGCCATAGTACAGTTTGCCCCAAGACTGTGCTTTGAGCTTCTCTGGAAGTCCATCCATAGCTTTAAATGAATTTGCTATGACTGAAGACTCACTACAGAGCAATCCCAAAAAGATGCTTCCTGGTAGAAGTATGCAATAGGAAGGCAAATGTTTATAACTGGTAACATCCAACATAAAACCTTCCTTGAGGCAATTATGGCATCCAAGCAGGGCCTGTGTCTTTATCATATAATGCAACCTGTCCTTGTGCAGGAGTGTGCAATAAATGCTGTAAATTCTATAAATGTCAAATCAGCATCATCAGTGAGAAATGGACCATTAATTACATGAGTATTGGCAGGTAATTCTGAATAAGAGGAACATGTGAACAGCACTGATCTGTTCAGTCACTTTTTAAAGACTAAAAACTGCTTGAACACAGTAAGCAGTATCTGCTCCATATGCTGTGTATACTCCACAAAAAAGACTTGTTCTGTGGTACCTTTTGTTGTCCTCTTCTGAGTGCTGAGATCCCAAGCTTACTCATGTTTCAGCCTGTGGTGTGGAGCGCAGGTCATTGCAAGACTTCCTTCTGACAGGCAGTCACATACCATACTTCATTTCAAACACCCACGTATTGTTGTAATACCTTTGGTGTAAGTAATATCATTAATTATTTCATATTAGAGTAGTATATCCAGATCCCACCTTGTCAGCCAAATGTAAGGAGAAGGTCCCATATTCAAAGGTAGAGCAGGAACTAATGTAGAAGGTGTTTGACTTCAGCCTCCCAACAAAGCTGCAGGAGAACCCAGGGCTCTGGAGATTCTGCCGAGTGCTGGAAATGATGAGTCTTTCTTTACTTTCCTTCTCTTCTATTTCGTTCAAAAGCGGAGCACACTGGTGCTTCTAAATTCTTTTATTCAGATTAAGTTTTTACAAGAAGACACATTAGGGAACACTTCTGTAACACCCAGCTAGATTTCATTTCATTTGCATTCTCTTTATCTCCACATTTTGTAATCCATGGCTGATTAAAAAAACCAAACAACAACAAAAACAAGGGGAAAAATCGAAACCCAAACCTACGATGTTTGTCTGGGGAGTTTTGCCCAGGCAGTGTAGCTGATGGCATCACCTAGTTATGTGTAGTCACTGGTATAGTTGTATTCCTTAGTACTACTTCATTGCTTAGAACAAAATAGCATCCGTACCGTTCCTGGGATCCTCCTTCTTTTCTTGTGGGTTGCAGTGCTGTTTGAGTTCTTCCAGTCTTGCAGTAAGTCCACATGCTCTTCAAAAATACATACCTGTATATATTGATTCATTATCTGACAGGTTTCCATGTGTAAAATAGTCATGAAAGTTAGGAACTTAGAATTTCTTCTTGTCCCTTCTTCACCCTCTTTCTTTTTCCCATCTTCAGCCCCAAAGTGCAAATGCACAAAGCAAGTGATCGTATACCAGCTGTTAGTCAAGACTGATACGTGGAACTAGAATGTCTGGAGAAGATACTACTCATACATAAAAGCATAAAAGTCTCCTACATCTTTTAATGAGCTTACTACGAAAGACCAAAACATGCATTGTGTCACAGGAGAGAGCAGAAGAGATCAACATCACTGAAGTCTTAACTCTGTGGCAGCAGGGAGCTGTTAAAATCCACTAAGCACCTTCACCCAAGAAGTGGACAAAGCAAGCAACTTTTTTTTGTTTGTTTAGTTCTTTTTGTCTTAAGTTACTCACCTCTCTCAGTAAAATATCAGTTCTTGTTTCTGTAATCTCCTTAGCACTGTTGTTTGCTTCTTGCTCTTTGCTATTCAATCTGCTTACTCAACCATCTTTTATACTGTGACAGCTACACCCTCATGTAATAATAACTTGTTTTTGTGCAGTGTGTTCACCTTAGTTATTTACCCAGCCTACTCACAAGCTTACAAACCTGAAAACACTGTATTAATGGGATACAGCTTACCAACTGGTTTTCTGGTCTGTTAGTGGTATGTTCTATGTGATTACAGGTTCACCTCAAGTATGCCTTCAAAGATCTATAGCAAATATATGGTGAAGAAGAATTTCAGTCTGAAATTGATTTTTCCCATTAAATTGCAATGATCTGGAAAAGGATTTTCTAAATGAAGTCACTTTTACAGTAGAGAGTTTCCACATGCTCTTCAGACATTGAAACTTTTCAAATGGAGGTTCAGTGCCCAGGGTTTAAATAGTTTAAAACTGAGTAAATAAACAACATTTTTGTCCGGGGAGCCCTTGTGATTGTTGGTTCCAGTCATCCTAAGACAATGCAGTTAAGTGATTGCCAGTTATGTGGACTTCTGCTGGAGGCTGGAGGATGTCCCTCTCAATTCTCCCTCAGTTTGCATGGCCTGAGGCTTGAGTGGTTATGAAAATCAGAAGCCAATGGCAATTGTGGTTACTAAAGACTATAGAACAATTCAGAGTTGCACTACAGAATAACTTTTGCCTTCTATTTTCTGACACAAAATAAAAGGCCATCTTGTACTTTTTTGGCCTTCTGGCTGAAAGATCCCTATGTTTGGGTATGATTAGACAGCAAAGCTGGACAATGTCCTTCTCTGACCCTTCTGTCAAAATTGTGTCCCCTCTACAGCAATTAGCAGAAGTACTATATAAACATCCTGTGGCTGGACCTCTGCTGTATTACTTGGAAGCTCATCCGAAGTTGCTGTGTAGGATTAAAGCAGATGAATCGTGGACCTCTGTGGAAAAGCAGATCAGTCAACGTCACCATTGCTGCTAAGCTCAGATACAACACAAAAGATGCAACGCTTCACCAGGAAAATGCCAAGTACATATCTGCTGCCGCTAGAAGTAAGTTTCAGTTTAAATACAGTTTTTCTTTGTCAAATCTGCCAGTGGTATTCTTGCAATGCATTGAGAGAGCAAAAATAAGTACAAATCAGCTTGGCTTTATCAGAATTTTACTCTTGACCTTTCTTACCTAGGAAGGTAAGAAAGTGCTGTGCTGAGGTAAGAAAGGAGTGTCATGCACAGCACTTGACTCTTATGCTATGGGATATAGAAATGGAAGTGTGTTGCAAGTGGTGATTATTTCCTTAGTGCATATTTGGCTTTTAAAGGTAAATAAATGCTTCCTAGTTTGTATGGCTAATATTCAAGGGTATAATAAACACTTGGTCGAAGGCTGTCAGTTTTTGAGGATGAATGTATTTCCCAAAGACTGTAGCATTCCCAAAACTGTGTGGACTCCATCCTTACTGTTAGCTGTTTAAAGGATGATTATATTTCTTCTTAGTTCTCACAGAAAGCGTGTAATTCCCTTTACAACCAGTGAATGTTCCTCTTGGTGCTAGAATGCAGCTCAGGTATCGTGCTGTTAGTAAATACTGAAAACTGCTGTTGTGACTAATACTGCAACCATCTTCTTTGCAATTTATTTTATGGACTTCATTACGTTACATACTTTAGTAGCATAGCACAAGCCAGAACACTCAGTAACGATTACTGTATGCCTAACACTGTGACAGAGACAAATGGGATCTCCATCTAGAATAACCAGTAGCTTAAAAACGCAATTCATCCGCACAGAGCAAAACTCTGTATCTAAATTGATATTGGATACAGTTGTTGGAATATCTCTAATTAGGATGTCTATACTCAGGACCATTTCACAGCAGTCTGCATCTGAGCTCTGTAGCAATCTGCTCTGTGTGTCTTGCAAGTGCTTGATTTATAGAAGCTGTGATCACTGAAGGTCTGCCTCTTATGCAGTATCCAAACTCATTGTTATGTCATTTTTAAAATACGTACATATTATCTCCTGTCATGTTAGCTTAGAAGGACATATAATTCTGTCTTGCAGCAATAGACAGCCCAAGGACAGGCCATTGAGTCTAGCTAGGTAAATTATACATAAACAAATTATCTTTTGACAGACTTCTTGCTGGCACTGTACTTGGCCCCAAGACCATGCTGATAGCGTGTGCTGCTTTCCCCTTGGCTTGGTGCATCCTCACTGTGCAGGAGGAGGACTTTGCTCTATTTAATGTAGATCAAGCATTTTCCTCTTACCTGGGAGGAGGGGAGGAGAAGAGTGTTCATGTATGGAACTAGGAATATAATAAACTTTGACCTAAATCACTCCCACGTGTGACATTCTGATCCTTATGGATGCCTTCCAACTTGAGATATTCTATGATTCCATGTGACTGCACATTCAGTACTTCAGCAGGACTGCGTGGATCAGAACAGCAACTTTCTGTTGTTCCTGTCCTGCAGAAAAAGTGACACAAATCAGAAAATATATGTAAAAGCAAAATATGAGAAAGAAGGTAGAAAACTGTCCTCCTCCACCTCTTTAAGGCCACGTCAGAGTGAATCAGTGGAAGAGGAGAAGGCAGAAACTACATCTTATTACTTGCCAGAGTGGTGGGGGTTTGTGGTAAGGCAGGTGGTCAGTTGGGGCTATGAAGAGTGTTGGGTGAGGTTTGCCTACCTGCCAGGCTCATGGTTGTCAGCGTGGAGCAGAACAGAGCCTGCACCCGTCCTCCTGGGCTTGTCCGGGACACACCGTTCTGCTGCCAGCCTGACTCACCTGTTTGTGCAGGGCTCAAACCATCCCTGCTTATCAGCAGTAGTTAATGCCCACTGTAATGAGGTGGTCTCCCCACCCACCTGCATTCTTCAGGCACTGGAGCAGTAGAAATAAAGCCTGTACCTGTGCCTCTTCCTTGGGAAAGCTCTGGAGGCAGCAGTTACTCCTGGACTCAGATGCTGGACCTTGAGAGCTATTGTCACTGGTTCTGGGCATGAAAACTGGGATATTTTCTCTGAGCAGTGGGGGATAGGGGAACTTTGTTCTTGTTACCGTTGCTTTTCCCCATTGGAAAATTCTAACTTTTTCAGAAATCTGGAAAAAAATGGGGAATTGACTTTTTGTTTTCTGGAAAAGTCCCACAGTTTTGAAAGAGGGAGAAATGCCCTTTCCCATTTTTAAAAATGGGAAAATGTTGTCTTGCATAACTGGAAGCTGCCAATTTCTAAGATATTGATGGAGATCTGAGCTTTTAATGTAACATTGCCAGGAAAAGAAAAGGTGTTTTAATAAATATTTTACAGCTTTTTAGTAATATATTTATTTTGGAAAACGAGTTTTCCTCCACAAACGGAGAGGAGAGAGAAGATGACAGGATGAATGAAGCTGTTTCTTGTTGGTTTTAGTTGTCACTGATGGCTTGTTTGCAGATGTTTCTGTGCATGTTTATGTTGGTACCCACCATCACTCAAGGAAATGCTTTTCACAGAGATTTTTCTATCTCTTGATAGATTTGGTTTGATAATCTCGAAGAAATTATTTCTGTACAGCAAAGAGCTGCCTGCAGCTGGCAGTCATCTTGCATGAAAAGCAGTCCTTTCTTGTATTGTTTCCAGGCAGTGAACTTTCAGGACTATTAACAGATCAAATATTGGTGGCAGTTTCCAGCTGCCACAAAGTACTTCATTTTCCATGACCACAAGATCTTTAACCAATCATCAGCCAGCTGATTTTCAGCAGGTAATACACATTTATCTAATCAATTACAGCCCGATGGGATTTCCAGGGACATGTGTGTGATTAAATTCTGTGCCAAGGTGTTTGGTATGTGGTGACAAATTCAATTCACATAATATTAGTACTGACCAATAGGTCTGTTTGTTCTGTGACAAATTGGAAGGGATATGACTGTACATGCTTCTTCACTTCCCCCTCACCCTTGCAATCACTTATTTAATCTGCAGCTCTTCAGATGTTAGTTATGCTAGAAGTTAAACAGATCTGATAAATGGGAATCTTGTCTTTGTTGTCTAACAGTTTAAGGTGAACAGCAATGCAGTAAGTCTAACAACTTTTTTATTACGTACTTGTTGGTCAGTAGGAGAAAATCAACAATAAACTAATGCATTAAAGTTCTCACAACCCAGCAGTGAGCTGACCTTATGTCATGGCTTAATGCCAGCCACACAAAGTCCCACACGGCCAATCGCTCACTCCCCCCACAGTGGGACAGGGGAGACAACCAGAAGAGTCGAAGTAAGACAACTCGTAAGACAACTCGTGGGTTGAGATAAGGACAGTTTAATAGGCAAAGCAAAAACCGTGTGTGCAAGCAAAACAAAACAAGGAATTCCTTCACCACCTCCTGTGGGCAGGCAGGTGCTCAGCCATCGCCAGGAAGGCAGGGCTCCATCACACGGAACGGGGCATTGGGAAGACAAACACCATCGCTCCAAGCATCCCCCACTTCCTTCTTCTTCCCACAGCTCTATATACTAGGCATGATGCCATATGGTCTGGAATATCCCTTTGGCCAGACTGAGTCAACTCTCCTGGCTGTGTCCCCTCCAAATTTCTTGTGCCCCTCCAGCCCTCTCGCTGGCAGGGCCCGAGAGACTCAAAAGTCCTTGACTTAGTGTAAACACCACCTAGTAACAACCAAAACCATCAGTGTGCTATCAACGCTGTTCTCACACCAAACCCAAACCCCAGCCCTGCACCAGCTGCTCAGAAGAAAATTAACTCTATCCCAGCTGAAGCCAGGACACCTTAATTTCTAGCCTTTTCCAGGGAATTGATAGGTTTAAGAGTTGGAGTTATTAATTGCATCATTTCTGGTTTTCAGGATGTCTTCCTGGAAGATGCACTGAGAACAGTAGTCTTCTACCCTGCAAGCACATGTTCCTGGTCACCCTCAGATCTCCTGGGGAACCTACTAAGTACTTAGATTTTTTGGAAGAGGGCTGGGAAAGACTTGAAGGGACAGCCCTAACACAGCTATCTGTCTTCAGAGGAAGAGGTTTGACTTTGTGCTCCCTGCTTACAACACTTGCCTAATATGACATTCTAATTAAGCCTCCTCCTTTTCCCAGTTTGTGATTTCCCCAGATACGTGTACCTAAATAAGTTTGTCTCCAACCAAAATGCATGTGAGGCAGCTGTGTGTGGTTTTCAGTCCCCAGTAACTGAGGAATCCCAAACTCCACGTAAGAGTGGATGGCACATTTTTGTTCTTTCCTACTTGAAGAATTACACTAGCTAGTTCTAGATATGGATTGTCAATTATTATGGTCCGGAATCACAGCTGCATCTGAGACAAAGTTGGAATGTATTTATTGAAAGTGAAGTGTACTTTTATATGAAAATGGTTTGGCAAATACTAAACCCAGGCAGCATTTCGAGACTGCTGCATTTTTGTTGCACTTTGGTTTAGGTTTGTTGGTTAATGTATGTTCTTACTTGGCCTACCTGCTGATGCAGTCCTGCTGTATGCCATGCCTGTAAAGGGAATGTTAAATCATGGGGCTATGTATATATATATATGTATAAAAAAACTTAAATGTTGGGAAGAACATCTCAGGTCAAAGAGCACTTACTGTGAATCTGAAACTGCAATAAAATCTGTTTGCATGGTAAGCATTCAGTGAGGTGATTTTCCTGGTTGTCTACAATTGGAGTTAACCAACAGGCTGCTTCCCGTCATACGTTGTATCTGGAGGGATAGTTGCAGGACTCGTGAGCATACACCAGCTACAGCTGTATTTTGAGGTGGTAACTACATGTACTGATGTAACTGTCGTAAATGGGGCCGAGATCAGTACCTCCAGATTGGGTCCATGCAGTTCTGACAGAGTGACATGGTTACCTTAAACACTTCTCAGAATAACCTTTTGTTTTGCCTTTTAACTCCCGGTCATCACGAGAGTGTCAGGTCAGGGAGAGGTGGTGCTCCAGGGTAGGCAGGCGGCAGAAGCTGAGCAAGGCGCAATGACTTTTATTATCTGACAAGCTGCAGCAGCATCGCCGATTGCTGGCTTGGTGCCAGTCCTGTGTGGTTCAGACAGTTCATCAGCCAGTATGCAAGCTGCCCCCTACCTGGCATTCTAGGAAAATGATTTCTGAATGTCTGTTGTCCTTCCCTCCACTAATAAGCAGATGAAATTTGGCAGGGATCTGCCTGTCCTGGGTGTTTTCCGTTGAACTACAAACCTTGCTGGAAGACTCTCAGCAGGTCTACAGTAAGTGGTGAAGAGTGCCCTGATTTAGTCCCAAACTGGGAATAGGAGCATGGATGTCATGCCTTGACCAAGGTCTTTAGCCCGGCTGCTCTGGAGAAAGAAAACATATGTAGAAAGGCTGCTGTGCAGGGGGCAGAGATGTGGCATGAAAACAGGAGCTGTACATCCTAGCAGGCTGCTTTTGGTGCTTGCCTCCCTTGGAATTTACTTTCTGTTTCTTTTGAACATGGACAAGCACAATGCACCTTTCAAAAGTGAGATAGTTACTCTACCATCTGTCCCAGTCCCACTGAAACCCCCTTTGGTTCCTGAAGACCAGCAAAAGAGCCAGTGCAAGGGTCAGAAAAGCAAGCCTTGTCCTGAAAGCTGCTTTAAGGTCTTCTCTGGGCTCTGCTGGGACCTGAAGAGTGTTCAGGGAGCACAGGCATCTTAGCCATATCACCCTCAGTAGATACCATAAGATCTTTCTCACAAGTTAGTATCTTCCAGAGCTGGTCACCAAAATAAAGTTGAACCCTGCTTGATTAATTAGGAACCCTGAAAATCAGGGCATGTAGATTTGTGAGCAAGTTTAAAATTAGTCAAGAGATTACACTGATCTTGTCAAAGATGTCCTGTGGTCCAGCTCCACAGTCGTCACCAGACGGTCCTTCAGGCTGGTTTCCAGAAGTTTGGGCCCCTCCACTGAAACCTTCTCTAGGAAAGCCAGGGCAAGGATGGCAGCACCGGCAGAGCCCAGGGAACACCGCAGACTCCTGGAGCACTGGTCAAACTAGTTTCATGGTTGCTCTCTGCTGCCGAAATGGTGCAGAGGTGCTGAAGTGCTGCCAAAGATTATGTGACAGCGAAGCAAGCTGATGGTGTGCTGCTGCACTAATTGTGTTGTGCTGCAATAATGCCTTGCTCCACTTCCCTGTGCCAAGAAATAATTGCTGAAAGAAAATCTTAATCCTGATGCTTTTATAAACTGTGAGATGTTAAGAAATGCCAGCAACTGGGCAGCCTCTTGGTAAATGATGCCCAACCTTGAGGTGACAATTACAAAGGAATGAGGATCTTATTTCACTCTTAGGATGGAAACCTGGGCATGGATATATGCTTGGTGCCTGAGTTACAGTGCTCTGGGGCATAGTGTTGCGTTTAATACCTGACCATAAATAGAGAGATGCAATGGCAGAACTATAGCAAGAGGATTTTCATCTTGTCATTGAACAGCCATAATATCTAGCCTGGTGGTTCCTCTGTGGTTCCTGAACCAGTTGTTGAGGTGTAAAGTTCACTTTTTCTAGAGCTTCTTCTTATGACTGTTCCATTTTGCCTTCTGTCTTTTTTTTTTTTTTTTTTTTTTTTTAATAATCTATCTGAGGCTAAAGGACATTTAAAGTTATTCCTCAGACTTCTACAGCAGTCCGTTGGCACTGCTATATCCTTCCTGGCATTTGAGTTTCCTACTTGTTCTTTTTATTCTGTTTGTACAGCTAAATCAGGTCTGGGCCTGTGAGCTGGAGCTCAGTCTGTTCTTGGCACCACTGGGCTGGATTTTGGCATCAGCACCGAGATCAGCCTGTGGTCTGTGTCACTGGCGGACGTCTGAAGGCAGATGGGACAGTGCCATGTAGCTATAGCAGGACCACAACACTGTGTAGGTTGGTGGGAAGTGGGATCCCCTCCAGAGGGGAAGTATGCTGGATGGAGAAGAGAGGTAGCAAGGATTTCTGAAGCCAGTGTTGCCAGATTGTTATATTGCTTGTTTTGAACTATCTTTTAATACGATCCTTTTTGGAAGTGCGTATTTACATCCTGAAGGAGCTATGTTTACTGTATTTGCATGGAAACATGGAATGCCTGAGGTGAGTACAGACAGAGTAATGTCTCTGTCTACTTACTAAAGATGTCACCTTTTATGTTGGAAGGCTTGTATGGATTTTGACCTTTTGATAAATATTCTACAAGATTATAGAATTTACCTAAACTTACTAGTAATTCCTTTCTTGGATTTCTAATGCCAGATGGAGATCCTATCACTGATAGTAAACTGTTACTTTCTGTGTCTTGCAAGGTAGCTGTAGTTTGCAATGATTCTTACGGGGGACCCTGAGATTCACATGTAGATGTTCTGTGGCTTTTGCACTTTCTGTAAACAGCTGCTGGTGGTTACTGTCTGAGGGAGGCTTTTGAATTAGATGAACATTTATTCTGCTCCAGTGAGGCCAGTGTTAAATTATGCCAGACAGGAAAATTACATTCTTCCAAAATTATTTCTTCCCTCAGCAAGGTACCATTTTAAAATAGTATGAGAAATGACTACGTAATTAGCAGTGTACGTAGATTTTGCAGAGATGTGGTAGCAGGACCCAAGCACGATGAAATTATGGCACCTCATGAAAAGGCATGGAATATGGAACAGATAAATCATTCCCTCCCTTGCCATGAAATCCAGCCACTAGGAGGAAACTATTGGAATCTGAAACTATACACTATATGCTGTGTTGCTTGGCTCCAGATGATAAACAAATGTGACCTCCCTGTATGTGCCCCAATAGGCACATTAGGATCTCGGACAACATGGTGAGCAAACTGGAAAATTATGTTGATCATTTGGAGAGACTGGTGCAGTTGGTGGTAGAGAAAAGGAAGACAGATGATCTCTTGTCATCAAGGTTGCCTGTTGTGGTTTTTTTTGACTGACACTGTACAAATGTGTTGCTAAACAAAGTGTTGCTCTAACATGCTTGAAATTAAGAAAGAAAAGCCAATGGAGGATGCAAAAGGGTATCAGAAGCAGGGGAAGAAATAGGAAGGCAATATCAGCCAGCATGATGGGCAGTGATCTCCATGCAGTGCTTTCATTGATCCTTAGAGAAGTTTTAGAAAACGCTTTCAGTAACTTTTGCCTATTTCCAAAACAACTCAGAGCAAATGAAGGAAATGGAGAACAAGAAACAGTGGTCATACAAGAAGGTATCCCTTCTGCTCCTTTCCAGCCTCACTTGAGAGAGCAGCGCATTGCTTGGTGGAGCTGCAACTTGCATTATCTCAGCATCCCTCTTCAAGTGGTCAGTCTCCTGGGTCACCTGTACAGCCTCTTTCCTCTATAGCATCCTTAAAACACATGGTGTTTGGCACTTTCTGGCTATTGAGCAAACAGCCATGGAACAGCAATGCTTTCGTTGATTCTTTTGCTGGCCTTGGGGAGGGACCTCTGCTAGAATAACTTGGTAGGCAGGCTAGCAGCAAATGTGTTTTCTTAATCTGTTAATGGCTGTGAGGAGGAAACCTGTTTCCCTATCTGCCAAAGAAAGTTGTGAAGTGGTTTGAAATCCCTCCTATGAAAAAGACCTGAATAACATTTCAGTTTAGTCCAGTTAATTGATACAGTAATTTCAAGACATTTTTGGGTTTCTTCTGTGCACTTTTCTTTACATTTTGGTAAACAGTCACTGCAGGATCGAAGGTTCAGATTTATTTGCACCCTGCACCCCACATCTAGGATATGCAATAAAAATAGTTGTGCTCTTTTTGTTGCTGAAAGTGGAAACCACTGGTGATGCTTATATGGTGGCTAGCAGCCTGCCTGTCCGCAGTGGGATCAACCACACTGAAGCAATAGCTGTTATGTCCATGAAATTCCTGAGTGATGTAATTACTTACAAAAACTGAATTATTGGCCTTCACACAGTTAAAGAGCTGGATCCTGGCTGGTTGTGAGCTGAGGGTGGAGGTCCGGGTACCTCGGAGGGTGAGGACTGCCACCCACCAAGGCACGGTGGCACACCTATCACAAGTGTGAGGTAAAACCTTGTCCTGGTTTCAGCTGGGATAGAGTTAATTTACTTCTGAGCAGCTGGTGCAGGGCTGGGTTTTGGGTTTGGTGTGAGAACAGCGTTGATAGCACACTGATGGTTTTGGTTGTTACTAGGTGGTGTTTACACCAAGTCAAGGACTTTTGAGTCTCTCGGGCCCTGCCAGCGAGAGGGCTGGAGGGGCACAAGAAATTTGGAGGGGACACAGCCAGGAGAGTTGACTCAGTCTGGCCAAAGGGATATTCCGGACCATATGGCATCATGCCTAGTATATAGAGCTGTGGGAAGAAGAAGGAAGTGGGGGATGCTTGGAGCGATGGTGTTTGTCTTCCCAATGCCCCGTTCCGTGTGATGGAGCCCTGCCTTCCTGGCGATGGCTGAGCACCTGCCTGCCCACGGGAGGTGGTGAAGGAATTCCTTGTTTTGTTTTGCTTGCACACACGGTTTTTGCTTTACCTATTAAACTGTCCTTATCTCAACCCACGAGTTGTCTTACTTCGACTCTTCTGGTTCTCTCCCCCGTCCCACTGTGGGGGGAGTGAGCGATCGGCCGTGTGGTGCTTAGTCGCCTGCTGGGGTTAAAGCATAACAAACCTGTTGGTGTAAACTTCCAGGTGATTAACTTCTGAGTTTTATCTTATTTTTTCTATGGGTGCTTGTGATTTGTTACTGTGGGTCACCAGGTACATAATAAATCATGTATCAGAACCCTTAAATTTATTGTCTTTATTTTTTCTATATATGGAATTTCTCTTTCCAATACAGATAAAAGAAATGCAAAATTTGTAAGTTTTCTCTGTTCACTATTCATCCTCGGAAGTATCAGATCAGGCTACATATTTTTCCTTGATGATTATTTCTGTTGTTCCATTAATGTTTGCCTCTACTGGAATGAACACCAATCTGAGATGCCTCCCTGCTGTGACCTGCTCATGTCATTCTTTCTGCCTCAGTTTCTCTCAGTTTGTAAAGGGAAGATTAAGTCTTTCAGATCAATCAGTTACTGTTTTTAAAGTACTCTGAGGTATGCACTGAAGATGCTAGCACAGGAGTGTTGGGCAGGAAGACAATGAGAGGTGCTCAGAATGATCTTATCAGGACATATTAATCACCGTTCAAATTTACAGCGCTGTGCAAACACTTCCCAGTGATAAGGCTTTGCTTTACGCTCAGACCTCAGCTTTAGTGCTCCCCAAGCAACAGGACCTGCCTGTCCTGCTTCCTGTCCTGCGGTACTGCCTCGGTTGGACTCCGCTGGATGCACTCATGGAAAAGCAGCATGCAATTTAAACCTGCAAGGTCTTCTCAAAGCATGCTTCAGGGCCATGTTGCTGACAAACCTGTGCTACCTGTTGTGGTTTAATTGTCTTATTTTTAAGACATCAGTACGATATACATCCTGAGTGTCTGTCTTGGGTGGTTGGCATCCGTTGCTATGTTTGCTCCCAGAAGGAAAACGCTGATGTTATTTTCTGATTAGAGCAGGTGAGTGTAAGCGGAAAAGCAGACTGCCTTGCAACAGGGTGGGATCCTTTCCAGTGATGCTTTGTGTCCTAGTGTGCAAATGCCCAGAGAGACCCAGTCTGTGGGAGGAGGGTGTTAATGTGGACGAAACCACGAGCAGAGAAAATTTAGCAGGAGAGGAGGCACAGGCTGCTCAATGTGGGAAGCAATCTGGGAAGGATGGAGACCAGTTGTACCACAGAGGAGCTGTTTGCATTGCAGGTGAATTTAACGACATTTATCTTAGAATTTAGAACTGGAACATGTCTAACAATTGCTTTTAAAGAGCAGGCTAAGACATTAGTGGGTACCAGGTTTTCCTTGTAACAACAAAATAAAGAAAAATTTATTGGGAAGCAGGCTGATTTCTGTACTTCGGGGTGCAATGCAGCTTCTGACAGAGCTCAGGACACTAGTCTCCCCCTTGTGTGCCTGGCTGCAGGAATTATTATTTATTTCTCTGAAGCCACGGGACTCGACCTTTGCAGCGCCACAAGGATAAGCTATATGAAAGGGCTGTGGGGTCCAATCAGTCAATAGCTATTTTTAGCTCTGCACCTGTGAGTGACAGCTGCCCTTTAGGTAGAGATAACGTGAAAAGATTTGGTCTTCAGAACAGAGTGAGGAGGTTCACTCCTAATACAGCCTATGCACTTGTACGATGGGTTTTGTATTTATCAAATCATGTCTCTTATGATACTATTCTGAGTTAAGTAGGGTCTTTCCTTGCCTCTGACTAGGACATTTAAACACAACGTCATGGATTTACAGAATAAAGAGATGAAGTCGGTGTTTAAATTAGGGTTAAGATGGGGAGTTATCTGGATCTGTGACATTGCCTGTGTTTATATTGTGTAATGTATTGCCAATCCTGGCAGTGTATGCAATGTTTACCTCAGTGTGCTACTAAGCTGAGATCCCCCTACAGGGCGGCTTGCAGCCCTGATGTGGCTTCATTCCTTTCAGGGCAGAGCTAGCAGGGGATGCACTAGGTGGGCATCTCAGGTCAGATCTAGTCTGACATCTTCACATCAAAATCATTTGCGAGTTCTCTGATAAACAGCCACTGAGGATTCATTCTCAAGTTTGGATTTGAAATTATGGGGTCCCAGCACAGGATATAATAAGGCACAATGTTTGACTGTAATTACTTCTGACTTTGACAGTCTCAGAGCCTGCTCCTTCATTTTCACTGTTGGACCTGGGGTGGCAGGAGTGGAAGGAATCACAGTGCCGTGGCACTGCTTGTTTTGGGGGCACTAAATATAGAGCATCAAGGATGGAAAGTACCAGCTTGCATAGGTGGCATGCTTGCTGGCTTGTACTTCTTGAGGGTTTTGTGTTAGATCTGACTCACTCTTTCATTGGCAATTTCTTTTGGACCTTCTTAATCCTTATTTACATCTGCAGGGACTGTCAAACAAGGGCCACCCAGGTTAATGTTGTTTACCACTTGCAAGTGAGAAGTGACCTATATTTAATCAACAAAATAGTGTGTAAATGTGTGTCACTGTACTAGCGACAGTTGTGATGCAATTTGTGTTGTTATCATCTGGACACCTGTGTGTGTTCATTTCTTTCCTACTTCTTGCCATGACCTCAGTGACCTTGTGCTTCAGCATTGCAATGCCAAACCATGAGATGGAAAGCCTGTAAAAACTCTTGCCTCATTACAGTTCATCCAAATGGGAGGAAGAGTTGGGACAAAACCAAACTGTAATCTTTGGGAAAACAAATGTTGAGTTCTAAACAGATTATCTGCATCCCTTGTAACTAACCTTCCTCTCCCTCTATATTTCCACAATCAGCCTTGAGTTGGACTTTCAGATGCAGAGATCAAAGCAAGCATTTTCATGCCCTGCCAGCTGAAGAAGATCAGTCATTATAATGCACCCGAAATAATGAAGTCTATCAAGCTTCAGGTTGTGCTAAAATCTTTTGCAATCACTGCATTTTCTGATACTGGCAACATAAATAGTATTTAGTAGAATAAATAGTGATGAGCCATATGCCTGTTAGGAAAAATTAAGGTGAATTGTAGCCCATATTTTTAATGCAAGCTATTTAGGATGGACTACTTGTGCTTTTTTTGAGAAACAGTACTTCTGGAGCTGAAACTTGTTCATGTGTTGCTGCCTTCTCTGGTACATAGATATTTTCACAGTCACCTCTGAGAGCTGTTTTTCAGTTGTGTTTTGGGTTTTTGTTTGTTTTAGCAGCAAACCATTTCTGTGACTGTAGGGAGACAGTGATCCAGACCAGGATTGGTAATAGGGCTTTGCCTACCCTACAACCACAACTTGCTGGCTGCATTACCTGCACTGTGTGTGACAGTAACACATATAGGAGATATGTATGCCCAGAGGCTCCATCCCACAGTGGGCAGGGAGGCGGCCTGGGAATTTGCAGGCAAACCTCACAGCTGCTGCAATTCTGTAAGGTTTGTTCCAAAGCAAAACGTTGCATAATCAGGAAGAAAATTAATCAGCCTACCAAGGAAACTCGGTTCAAGGCTTTCTTCGCAAAATAGCTGTGGTAGGAGAGCAGTGACTGCTGCAAAGGCAAGGCAAAAGAAACAGGCTTTGGAGAAGAAGCTGGTGTGTTAATCTCATTTGGCAAGGACAAGAATTTGAAGATGTAAAGCCACTTGGCAGGTGTTGAAACTCAGGGTGTTAGTGGGAGGAGGGAAGGGGAAAAGGAGGCAAAGCAGTGAATGGTAGAGAAAACCCTGCAGGATCATTCTCTCTTATCAAAATGTCCTGTGGTGCACAAAATATTTGATAGCTCTGCTCTGCTTTAGAAACTTGTACCCCTGAGAAATACTTTGGAGCACAAGCCCTATGAGGAGCGGCTGAGGGAACTGGGGCTGTTGAGCCTGGCCAGGAGGAGGCTCAGGGGGGACCTTGTTGCTCTCTACAGCTCCCTGACAGGGGGTTGCAGGCAGGTGGGGGTCGGTCTCTTCCACGCAACAAGCGACAGGACAAAAGAGAAAGGTCTCAAGTTGCACCAGGGGAGGTTTAGATTGGGTATGAGGAAAAAATTCTTCACTGAAAGGGTGGTCAAGCATTGGAACAGGCTGCCCAGGGAGGTGGTGGAATCACCATGCCTGGAAGAGTTTAAAAGACGTGTAGGTGTGGTGGTTAGGGACATGGTTTAGTGGTAACTTGGCAGTGTTGGCTTAACAGTTGGACTCAATGATCTTCAAGGTCTTTTGCAACCTAAATGATGAGTCTGTTCTTTGATACTATGATCTTTTAACTCCGTCTGTCTAATCCAGACAATCCTGTCCAGAGAGTGCCCTCTGTTGTGTGCGATAGCTAAATGCCTTTTCAGCAGGCTGTCAGGCAGGATGCTGTCAGCTGTAATTCAGCTTCTAAACAGCTTTATTTTTCTCAGTTACTTATAAATACACACGGACTGAGATTACACCTAGAGGAGCAAATGGAGTCCATAATAAGTGGGATCTGTGTGTATTTGAAAACTGTGGTGGTAAGGTATGTGCGTTCTAGCTATGCACTATTGTCATAACAATGAGGTTTCAAAAAGAACAGGGAGCTCAAAATCCTTAATTTAATAGAACTATTCAGGAGATTTCCTGTCTACAAACATCTATAATGTGCTTATGCTGCAGTATGTACAGACACAGGTACACCTGCTGTGTTCATTAATAGGAGGTGTAACAGCTGTAGTCATTCTCCCTTTCACATATAGGATCCTGGAAGTTTCATGGAAAAGGCCTTAGAATGTTCATACACTTTCAAGAGTTTTGTTCAACATTGTTTTAGTAATTACTGGAAGTAAGGAATCTACCATCACTCTTGCTGGGAAATTATTTCATGTCTTGATATTTCTTGCTCTTTAGCAACCATGGTTTCCCTTTCTAGCAATTTCTTCTTGTTGTTTAAGAGCTGATGTTACTCAGGTGCAGAGCTAACACCCAAACCCTTTTGTATCTGACACCAGCTGCATCTTCAAGGAAGTGTAAAGCTCAGTAGCTTGTTTTCTAACCTCAGGTGTGCTTAATTTGCATCCACACCATGCAGCTATACAGCACTGAGCCTGCCCTGTCAGCAAGACCTCTTACTTGTAACAGTGTTGTACCTACTGCAGCATGTGTCATACTCTACGTAACCCAACTGATCGATACTGGCAATGCTGAGGCGCAGGAAAGAAATATCAGGTAATTGATTCTGAGGACCTTCTAACTACTGCTAGATAAAATGCATCCTTTTCTCTGATCCTTGATGTGTTAGGTTGGTTTTCGTCTCGTTCAAAGGCTTCACAGATCAAGCTAGGATCTTGCAAGACCAGGCCTGGAGGGGAGTTTGGTACCACACTGAGACTGATAGGGAAGGGGGACCCTGAAGGTAAAATTTGTGTTGAAAAATGCATATCCCTGTGTTCTCTCTAGAAACAGGTACTGTTGGCATCACACCCCTTTAAAAGGAGGCATGGGTAGAATACATAACCCTTGGGTTTTCACTAGTTTAAAATGCCTGCAGAGGCTAGGGAGAGGTAAATCTGTTTTGGGATTCTCCAGTATTTGAGGCACAAAGCTCGCAGAATGTTTTATTTAGCTGGTAAAATGGTGCACAAGGATTTTTTGTAGCTTTCATTTTTTTCCTCTGTAAAATAAACATTTTTAGTAAAGAAGTCCAGGTCTATACAGGATTGGGAAAAGTTAAGAAACGCAGCTGGGTTGCCAATTATAATAAAACAGCACAAAATCCAGTCACAAAGAGTAGGTGGAAGATGATATCTGCAAGAAAAACACAGATTCATTGTGAGTACTTCCCTGCCAGCTGCCTTTCATGTTGTCTTCCCACCCCCCTCAGTGCAATTGCATGCCCCTAACGTGGCTCTGTCACCATTTCAAGTTTTAACAAATAGGCTTTGAAAGGCGTTTTTCAAACCGTTTCCAAATAAAAGTACTTTCAGATATCTTTGTTAACGCAGTGAAAAATGCTTGTTCCTTTTGGGGAAGAGGGTGTGAAAATAAGAGAAATTAATGTTCAGTATTGGAAGTTATTGGTATGATTTTATTGTCCAGTGAGGGGTGTGCTGAAAGGAGGAAGACAGAGTATAACATTGAGAAATACAGTTTGATTTTGAAGTATTTCCCTTTGTGCCAAATTTACTAATTTTTTCACCTGTTTCTTTGAGCTATGGGTTTTATGTTGGCAGAGCCACTCAAAATCCATATTGGGTTTGATATTTTCATTGTCGTACTTTGCTATTTACCTGAGAGTGTGTAAAATCTGGATAAACCTTTGCCTGTATAAAATAAGAGAAAAAGATAACATTGGGATGGCATGTTTAAAATAGGGCAAAGTGCACCAGCATTCTTTGTAAAAGCAGAACAGATAACATTTGCACATTTTGAAATTCTGGCTATTTCTTCCTATTGGCCATACTGTCTGAATTTATAAAAGGCTCCTCAGTTATCTTCTAAAATTGATGGGGTTTTTACTGGTGGATTGCAGTAATGCTGCTTTACATGCCTTTGTAATTTTAAATTAGCTTTCAGGTTGATGTGGATGTAAGTGATAAACTAGCATAAAGGGCTCTGGTGAAAATATGATTTGGGCATACCTTGTTCCAAGGACCTGTTTCCAAAGATGTACTGGATCTGCAGGATTAAAACAGCCCCTGGAGAAATTTCTGTTGCCTCCAGGAGGTAGCAGTTAGAGGTACCAGGGGCTGTTTTGTGATGGGGAAACCTGGTGGCAGTTCAATTTGTGTGTCAGGATGGATAGGCACAAAGGGTTAACCTACCAGAGTTATGAGTATGCTGAAGTACCAAACCAAAGATTTTCTTTCCCACTGCTCCTAATCCTGACCTCTTTCCCACTCCTGGGCAATCTGTCAGAGCATGTCTGGGCTGTTGCTGAGGTCAGGTGCAGGTGAGCGGGGTTGACATTGCGAACCCGGCGTGTCAGTGGCTTGGCCATTTATTGTTAATGCCAAGTGGGTGCCTTGACTCACTCTGTGAATGAGGAGAGTTTCACTGAGCTCTCCTGCCAGAGCCTGGAGGAGACCAACTGCTGTTCAGGACTCCCGCTGCCATGGGGGAAAGGGTCTGGCAGAGACTTTGGGTTCCCTCTGCTTGCTCCTGTGCTGCGAGCCACAGGTGGCTCCCAGCTTCCTTGTTTCCCAAAGGGAGAAACACCCCAGAAACCCAGCCACTTACTGCGTACAGCAATCTCCGCCACTAAAACACCTCCAGTTTGTTCCATGCGTTGTTTTCGTTTGTCACAGATCTGAAGAGATCAGAGAGAAAGCCATGTATACAAGAAAAATTAAAATAATAAAAAAATCCCAACCAAATTCTCATGTTTCCAACCAAGGAAGTGAAAACTGTGTAAGTATTGCTGCCTATTTTCTAGGGATACTTTTTCCTCTGTAACTACTGGGGGGGGGGGGGGGGGGGGGAGGGGAGTGGTGGTGGTGCAGGAGAGATTTAAAGTCTTTACAGTGCATTTTCTGGGCATTTTGGTGTGCCACAGCCCTTAGAGTGGCTGTCAGTGTAAGCGCTCTTTCCAGTTGTGAGATGGCAGGAGCCCAGACGGGTGGCTACTTGCTAATTACAGGTCCTCCTGGGCTGCCCTTTCTACCCTGCCTTAAACAAAACTCCTGTCAAGAAGGAAGGGGACAGCTGAGCTCCATCTATTTAACCCATGAGCTCTGTGAAGTCTTCTGTTGTTGTTTATTGTTAATTATAATTGATTCACATTGGGTAGACACAGGAAGCACCGAATCCCTTTCATATAGATCATCTCATGTCCAGCACTAATGATGCCTGTCACAGCTGATAAGGTCTGTAAGAGAGGCAGTGCTCTACAGATTAAAGGTCCTTGCATGTCCCCTGACCTTTGCAGATCCCCAGCTGTGAACATATTTTTTTTACAAACACAGCATGTGGTAATTCTGTCATGAGTTGCTTGTAAGCAGAGACCCCCAGCTTGGTTCAGCCTTAATTGCAGCAAATCACCAGCTGCATTTTTGAGTTGGAAGTGGACTCAAGGGATGTTAGCCTGATGGAGCAATTATCCTATGCAGGAGGGTGAGGAGGGAATTCCACTCTGTGCCTGAAAGGATGATGTAGGTGTTTGGCAGCACTGTCAGAGAGGTAGATACACAGTACTGGTTTTGTGTTTTCTTTTAACCCTGGTCTGTGGCGGGATGAAAAGTTGAAGAAATCTCTAAAAACCAATTTTTTTCTTTTGTCTTTGAAACTTTGGATTTCTAACAATGTGTTTTTGTCAAACCTGCAAATTTTGCACAGATCTGTGCCCTCTGGTTAGCACTGAGGCTGGGTAATAAACTGCTATCTTAATTTGGCTCCTGCACTGAGAAAGGGTTTAGAAAGAAAATCTAGTTTCACTAGGAGTGATGCTTTCTCTTCTCCAGCAAGAAATATTTGTTGTTGAAACAACAGTATGTTGGCCCAGGAATATTTTTGGGCTTTCATTTCAGATTAAATAAAGTTTGACTTCGTCTTAAGCAATGATACAGTCAGTGCATGAGAAAAAGAACAGCAAAGCTCTGACTTAGTGAAGGAGGCAGAGAGAAAGAAGTCTTTAAAGCAACACACTTTGGTAACCCTCACCCTTGCATCAGTTGGTGCAAGAGGTGCACAGCTGCCCATGCTAAATAATTTGCCTGTATAGCCCCCCACCCTGTTCCCACCTAAGGTCACAGGGACCTACTCTTCAACCTCGGTCCCTGCTCCAGTGGTAATTGATGTATTTAATGCAGAACAGGACTGCTGCAGGGGCAGTGAGTTACTGCAGGATAGCAGAGGATGTTCCCTGGGAAGGGGGACTAGGAGGTTTCGTTTGACTAGCAGTGAGCTTTGAGTCAGGTTCTCCTGGTGCCCCCAGGATGCCCTTGGCACCGAGGGATTTGGTAAAATGGAAAAAAAAAAAAAAAAAAAAAAAAAGCTCTACTTTCTTCCCTATTTCAAGCTTGTGTTTAACTGTAGCTGTTTATCAGACAGGACTGTAGTCTGGGATATCGAAAAGAACTGAGTTTTTCAATGGCTGCCTTATTTCTCAATACATTTGAACAAGTTGCCCAATGTTGTGTGTGATGCCTGTGGCATGACTGGGGTCGGGGTGCACGGCTGACCACTCGGGTTCACGCATTGTGATGGCTCCATCTGCTGAAAGCCCTGGCGCTGGCTCTGCACCTGACGTGCCCTCAGGAAGGTCTCGACATCCACTGAATAAACTTAGCACCATGTGTGTCTCTGGGAGGGAGGCCTTACCACTGGGCAGGAGAACTTCTCACTGTCACAGACATGCGTCTCGCAGTGCAGCCAGACCTTGGACAGCTTGGGGATGTTACGGAAACGGAAGGCATTGAACTGGAACGTTGCCCGGTTTGTTTTCCCATTCTCATGCACGAGGATGGAGCTGTCCGTGGCACACCTGTGTGGTATATGGAGAAGAAGTGTCAGTCTCCATGGCTTCAGCGAACCATCTCCTGAGGTCACAGTCCGATGAATACATTTGCCCTGCCGTGGGCCGGCTTCTCCTTTGCCCCCTCATCCCCAGCCTGTGGCTTTCTGCCGTCCTCGGGGCTGGGCTGGGCAGAGTCCCACCCCGGGTCCCCCCAGCACCTACCCCTTGGTGATCAGAGGCCAGTGGATCTGGTAGAAATACTCTGAGGAGGGAGTTGCCCAGCAGTTGTTGAGAACAATTTTGAATCTGGGGAGATACAAACCCCAGATTAACAAGGAATGTCCCAGTTGCCAGTTCATTAATTATTACTCCTTCCCTTGCCTACCTGTCACTTAAGCCCTTAGCTTCCACTCCAGCAAATATGTCAGAACCAATTTCTGAAGTTTCAACGACGAAAGGGGCTTCTTTTATACTTGAAAACTTGGCATTCTTTGAAAGACAAAGAGAAAGGCATCATGTGTTACTAGTAACGTGCAAAGCAAAGGCATGTGGCATCTTCAGACAGCTCTGGAGAGATGGACACCAGAAGTCTGGGCTCTTATTAACTGTAAGCTCCAAACTCTACACCTAGCAGTAGAACTATTGCAAGCCCAAGATGGTGTTTAACAATCGTTTTGTTAATATTGGGTGTATAATGATAGTAAGTGGCAGAATTTGATGCTATTTGGGTTGTGGTATGTGTTATATCACAGCATGGGTAGGAAGCGAGCTGCTTCTGGTATACCAGAAGTGGAGGGTGAAGCTAATGGGAGTGAGAGACTGGAGATGACTGTATGGAATAGGAATGGTGTTTTGGGAGATGGCCACATGTCAGGGAGAAGGCATGAATTCAAGCAGAAATCGTGTGCCCACATGCAAAGGTTCAGCACTCTGTGATTTGTGCTTGTGGTCCCAGCATGGTGAGAGCTGAGGGGACACGAGAGTGCAGGAAGAGCTCTGCCAGCTACAGTCATTCATCCACTAAAAAGCCAGCCTGCTCGAAGCAGTGTAGTGTGTGGTACTCGGGTGAAAAGGTCTAGTTACAACTACACTGAAGTATATACCTTAAGTCCTGCTGGTTTTTGTTGTGTAAGAGCATAACAAAGCTACTACCAGAACTATATAAAGAGATAACAAAGCTACTACCAGAAGAACTATATAAAGAGATAACAAAGCTACTACCAGAACTATATAAAGAGTAACAGGTTTAATCATAGCATTGGTTTACTTAGTTAAATCTACACAGCAGGATTCAGGTATATGCAGTTCTGAAGCTGTTGGACTATCTTTCCCTGCTGTGCTTGCTCAGTTCCCTGGTACCAACTTTCTTATGTACCTTTCCTTGCCTGCACAGCGAGGTGGCTGTGAGGCACTACAGTATTCCCACTGCAACATCTGATGGACTGGAAGCACTGAAGCTAAGGCTCAAGGCAGTGTTTAGATTAGTGATTCATGGCTGTTAAGTGCCCTGAGAAATTCTCATTTCACCAAGGATTTCACCAAAGGAGAGAACTTGCAGAAGTACTGTCACAAAACTCATATGAGTCCTAGTGCTAAAATGAGTTGAACCTGCTATACTGCTTCTTTTTCCAAACTCTATTGCTCTACCCTGTTTTAGGTACTATCTTGTTTTTCTTCACAACACGTTTCAGTGCTGAAGGTCTGATTTCTGTTCAGGCTCCAGCCCCTCATACTGCATCACAGTCCTGTGATGTTAATGGTGTGTCATGGACTAAAAGGCAGGTGAGATGTTGCCACCGGGTTACCCTGCAGCTTGGGCACTGCTTCTGGATGAGGAAATGGGCACATGAAGCACGTGGAAGTATAGCCACCAGAGGCAGAGGGTTGTGTCAGGCAGCAGCAGAGATGCACAGCAAGGCAAAATAAATCTTTTATTTCTATTTTGCCAGAAAACAAAAAAGAACATTTCACTGAAATTACCCTTTTCTCCCCAGTGAAAATGTGAACAAAATAACAAAGGACTGGTCTATTAGCTTTCTGAGCTTGTTCTGTACTTTTGCTCAGTGGGAAAATGTATTGGTACAGTTCAGACACTTCTTGACTCCTGGGACCCCACAGCCATTAGAACAAAACAGTAATTTGGCAAAAAATTAAAGTCCCAGAGATCCATGGCTCACTGTCTGTCCTTTGTTTTTTGCAGCTGTTCTTACAGGAGCTGACAGGAGCAGTGTGGTACCTCCTGGGACCTTGCCAGTACGTACTACCGGTGTGCTGTGTATCAGAAAAAAAGACCACATGGGTTTTTATGTGGCACCCAAAGCTTGACAAAATGTTTAGTGATCAATTGGTGCCCAAAATGCAGAGTGTGGGGGGAGAGATTTCCATCAGTCCACCTTGTGGTAAATACTCCCTCTACCTGACCTATGAATTTAACACTGTATGTTATTAGCTGCACTTTTTTCTAGCTGTTCTAAAATAGAGAGGCTGCTTTGGTGCTCTCAGTTGTGCTTTGGTGGAAAGAAGACTCCAGGTTCAGGAGCTGGCAGAGCTGTGGGGAGGAGAGGGATCTTTGAAAAGATCAGCCTGATATCCAGGGACAATATTTCTTAAGAGGCGCAATTCCAGTATGACCTAAAGATCTCTGGGGAACACGAAATAGCTGTCAGATGAGAGGGCCAGGAAGCAAAGTGCAAGAGAAATGCATGGAGCTTTGCTGTGTCTGTAGAGACTAGGCGGTAGCAGTGGTGTCTAAAGATGTATGCTGCTCTTTGAGTGGGACTAAAAACAAATTTTGCTTTTTCTTGTAAAACCAATCAACATGCTAGAAACGTCTCTCTCAGCAGAAGAATCTGCCCGATTTGGAGGGATTTAAAAAAACAGTTAGCATGTGTCTGTTCTGTTCTCTGTTACTCAGCAGAAAGAAGAACCCCTGCAAACCCCACTGTAATTATCTGTTCCAGGCTAGTGATGTGCTCTGTGACACTTCACAGTCAGGACCAGAGGCCCTTTTTTCCCAGTTCTTAGGCTGAGGCCTGCGGAACGTGAAGGCGAAAAAGCTGGGTGGCAAAGAGCACTTACAGAGTAGAAGTTGAGGGACAACTGACTTTCAAATGAGCCGGAGCTCCCATTCTTCACATGGATGGTGGCCACCCTGGGGACATAAAGTTTCCTTATGAGTGGGATATGGTACTGAAGACAGGGTGAGATGTACTTGCAGAAGAGGACGTACCTTTGGTCAAAGGCAGCCTGGTTCACCAGGTAGTTGGCGTTGTATGTGCAGGAGAATGAGTAATTCACAGGCTGGCTCTTCACAATCACTGAGGAGTCGTTGGAGACAATGGAGTTGTAGAAGTGATAAATGGGGTTCTTGAACTGTGGGTGGTGAGACAGAAATGTAGGCAGTATTGAGTCTTTGAGGCATCAGCAACAACTTCTTACTTTGCAACATGAGGACTCTTATCTGGTGACAAAACACCATCCCTAAGGAAAAATGTTTTTCTAGCTCTTTATATGCTATGCTGCCTATACATATGCCTTACTATATATAGGTTCTGTGTAATACAGGTGCAAATGGGTGACTAACACACAGATTAATATTGAAAAGCATGCGAGTACTTTGCCTGTAGAAGCGCAAAGCACAACTATTTGATTCTTCTTTACCTGATACTGGGGTTTGCCTCCTCCTTCCATCGGTGCTTAAAGCCGACTCCAGGCTGAAGGAAACCAGACTCTCTCAAGTGAGTCCAGCTGATTTCTGAGTCCAGCTCAGAAATGTTGACCTTAATAGTCTTACCTCTGACTGTGTCCCACAGTATGATTTGTTTTTAGGTGATAGGTCTGGGATTGTGAATTGGTAATATCCTGAATCATGGATGCCATTGTAGCAAATGCCTCCAAGTGCCAGTTGATTAACCTCCCATCCATAAGGACACTCCGGAATTCTGGTAATGATGGTTTTAGGATAGCAGTATACCAGAATTACATCTGAAAGGAAAATAATGCACCTAGAGTGATATTCAGTGGTGTTTTTCTTTCAAAGAGCTGGGTCTGCACACCTGCTTTCCATTGGTATTAAACTTCTGTGAGCAGGGGTGGGTGCTGGAAGGTCCCCTAACATAAGCAGCTTTCGCTACACAAAACTGACCTTTGGGTTCTTAAATTCTGCCCTCTTTGGAAGAGTTTGGCCTTTGCCTTCTAATCAATGCAGAACGTAATGTAAATTTTTTATCTTTCTGGAATAGCTGATGGGGGAGCAGAGACCCTGCTGAGAAACCCAAAGTCAAAAATAGGTGCACTGAAATCTGTCAGATTAGTTTATGCTGCAGAATTGGCTTCTGTAATGCCACCGAGTTTGTAAAATAATATTAGTGAAGTTCTTTGGTAGACCTGCACCTTTTTGTAGCAGCATTAGATCTAGACCACGATAGATCTTTTGCCCTTTCTTTCCTGGCGCTAGCATTGCAGTGCCAGCGCAAATGGAAATTTTACAATTCTCAAGTTAAAAGCTAAGATCTGAAAATGAACCAAAAAGCCTAGCCCTGTTAATGGCAATATATGAACTGAAAAGCCTAGCTCTGTTACTAGCAATAGTGAATGAACTGAAATCCTAGTGCTGTTAACAGCAATGGTTAATAGCAGTGCAGTATGTTTCCAAACACTGTGACTGCTAATACAACCATGAATATTGAACATCATAACTTACAGACTTATTGCTTCATGATAGTGAAATTGGACACTTTTCAAAGAGAATCAGGCAGTGTGCATTTGACTGTCTGATGGGAATATAAAGGGCAAATATTGACTAGCCATTAGTGACCTGAAAATTGAGAAAGACTTCCAATTACTACAGTCAGAAAAAAAAGACCCTCTGCCTGGAACTACTCAGTTATTTCTTTTAAAGCCCTTGACACTCTTATTTTTATGATAAAAGCCTTGTTTTGCAGCCTTTCCATATCTGTTAGGGAATACTTGGGGAAAGACAACTAGGGACCTTAACAACTTGGTCCTTTCTGGTCAACAAACCTTTAGCTCAGGCAGGCTGGTTCAGCTTGTGATGATGGTCACATTTGTAACTCTGGTGACTTTACAGCTATAAACATTCCTGCAGTTCAGAGAAACTGCTTCTTTAACTGGAGGTACTAAAATAAAGGGCTAGAGGGTCAAATATGTACGATATACAATGAAATTACTGACAGTAGCCTGACGCCAGTCACACACACACAAAGAAATCTATATTGAGGCGTATTCCAACACATTTCTAAAGTGGATTTCTTAACTGTAGTGAATTCTGTATTACAGGTCTGCCTGGCACCAGATCACATGAATTTCTAGGCAGAAATCAGTATGAAATTAGAGCCTTAGCTTCAACGATTTGGGGGCTTTTCTTGTTTAATATAGCAGTGTGGCTCAGGAGCTCAGCCCAGCACATTCATTCACCACTTGTCATCTGATGGCAGTCAGTGGGACGAAAGCCCAGCTTGGACAGCAAAGATCTGCTGCATCTAACCTGTGCTATTTCAGATATTTTCTAATTGTTGTTGTTTTCTTTGCCATTTTATGCCTGAATTCTCCTTGTGCTTAACTTTATTGAACTATGATTACTGCACAGAGTTAAGCATATGCCTAATTCTCTGTGGGGCTAGGACTTCAGTGGTATATGCTTTACTGTGCTAGCTGAAAGCAGATCAATAAAATAAATGTAAGGATTAGCTCTCCAGAATCCACAGTTTAACTTTCTGAAGAAAAACCTTTCCACTTTTAAATAGAAAAAACCCTTTGGCAGCTTAATTACAAAAGAAGATCTTAGGAGACTGAAGTTATTTTACCTGCTTTATTTGGACTGCAAGGCCCTGCAAGAGCTTGAGCCAAGATGACCAGCAAATAAATAGTAAGAGTCACCATTTCTTGCAATGATCTGAGGACACAGGGAATAAAAGCTGAAATGGTCTTTAAAATTGGAAATAAAAACAATGCATTGGCTGCAGACCTGAAAATGTATCTACTGTTAAACACGTTCTTCTTGCAGAGAGAACCAAATAGCATTGCTGATATTCTGTCACCCAACTTAATTGCATCTACAGGATAAACATTTCCAAGACGGTTATTGTTGCTGGGTCACTATTGTGGCAATTTTGCTATTTCATTTTAGTGGTGGCTTTTCATTATTCTAATTTTTCTTTGTTTTTGTTAAGAGTCTAAATCTAAAGTGTTAGTATAACCAAATGAAACCGAAACAATAGGATCTGAAAAAAGAGGGAATAGAAATTACTAGAATAAATTGATGCAATAACATACATGTGCTTATAAATCTAATGCTAAAACTATTCTTTGTTGTGATGGCTATCCTGATGTATATCATCTTAACTTCACGTAGCTCATTTTTGGCAAATCACACATTTTCTCCTTTACTACTAAATGTTGAGTTTTTAGGAAAACATACATACAGGAATTTAAATTTCCACTTCAGGCCTCAAACCTTTAAGCTGTTTCCCACAGGGAGAAGCACGTACAGCCCGTGGGATTGGGACTGGAGTTCTCCTATTTTCCCTTCATAGACACTCTTCAGTGTCTGCCCTCATATACATATTACTGAACAGACTGTCAGAAGTAACAAATATCCTTTAGGTAAAGAAAAAGAAATCTTCCTAATTAAGTATTTCCAACAAAAACTATAGATTTCAACATTTAAACGCAGCCACTACTTAAAACCTTATATTTGTAAAAAGCTCATACAGTACATTTCAGTGACAATTCCTTCTAATTATAATCCTATGCATGCTACAAGAAATTTAAGTATTATACTTACGAGACAGAAAAGGGCTAATTATTTCAGCTTTTCATTCCGATCTTATTCCAATAGCTGCAGTGTCAGCTCTTCCCAAGATGTCCTCGTTCAAATGAACCCAGCTGGCGTTATCTTTGCTTTATATAAGCAATCTTGTAAAAGGAGCCCATCTCTGGTTAAATCTCAACCTGTCAGTATTGTCCAGTGTGGGAGGAAAAAAAGGAGTTATAGAAAAGCAGTTCTCTTCCCCTATATGGGACTGTGTTGCTGCTATTTGATTTTTTAAAAGTCCTTCTGTGGTGGCTTTTTACAGATGTTGAAAATAATTGAACAGAAACCTGCTAAGGTATATATATAACTGGCACAAAATCTTTGTTTTACAAGTCAGTTAGGAAAATGTAGAATGTCTGCAGAGGTGAAGCCAGCTGCCTTCTAGAATTCAGTGAAAATGTATTTACAGGAATTAGATGCCTGTCTTGAGTGGCTCATTGACAATGTCAATCTTTTGTGCTATATGCAAGTGGACAAAAGTAATTCCAATAGATCATATGCCACCTTTGGGGTTGGTTTTTTTACTCATCTTTTCTAAAAGCTCCCCAGGCATGTAATCTGAGTTTAGGTAGGATCTTCCATAAGCCTAAGTATTATACTACATAATTATAGTACATGCATATAAGGCTACGTAATGTACATTAAATATTACACTACAAAATGTGTAAAATTGACCGTTGCACAGAAAGCTGAAACAAATTTGCTTTTCATATGGCCATCAGTCATGTGGTTGCTGTATGACAGTCTTAGTCAACTGGTAAGATTTTTCTGGTGATCTATCACATCCTCTTTTGTGTTAGCTTCTAGTGACAGGCCCAGCAAAAGGACTTGGGTATGCTACTGCTGTTTCACATGCCTGCATAAAAATGTGGTTGTAAATGGTCTTGCTATGTAAACTGTCACTGGACATCAGTATCCACCCAGATCTGGATGTTGTTGAGCTACTTATGCTCCGATACCTGTGTCGAGTCACAAAACACAGAGGATGTCACTGACCTTGCCTGTGGGACCCAGTCCTGTGGGTTTCCTTAGAGATTATTTTGGTGTCTCCTTCTGTGGAGCGCCCCATTCTGCCCCATCTGTGGCAGGAGTTTGATGTGGCTCTGCCTTCTCTGAAGCAACCTTTTGGTATACAGTTGTGCAGTACGAAAACTCTATCGGTTGTTGTTAGTCTGGAGTTTTTGGGGGAGGAGGGAGTGGGATGGAAGAGCACGCTGGCCCTGACCTTAACCTGAAATGCTAGACCGTGAGTTTTCAGCTCTCCTGTGGGTGAGATTTATGGGCTTACCTTCAGGAGAGCATTCACGACGAAGAGTCTCTCAAGCCAGGTGGCATTAGCGAAAGATGGCCATCAAAATATGTCCATCATTGCAAGAGATGCTAGCTGTCCCCCAGCGATGGTGGTGGGCAGGTGAATCTACAATGACATGAAAATATTTATAAGCAGTTAGGGTGGCTTCTGCTTCTTGCAAACTGGTCCAAAGCCCTAATGGAAGGATGAAAAGCTTATAAATGTCTCTATTTATTTTCAAATAATAAGCCTGAACGTAGACCTGAAGATTCATGAGGATTGCAATACAGAGCACGTTGTAGGCTGCTCTCACTGTTCTTGTGAGCCAGTTCCCGCAAGCCATCACATTCTGATTGAAATGGGATTACTTAAAAATGTACACATGGATAAAATCCTTCGGCCAGGGTTTGTTGTTATTTTAATTGAATTTAGGAATAATCCATTGAACAAGAACCAAAGCTCATAAAATGATTTGTGTGACCTAACTGGGGATTATCCTCATCAGAAATCCTAAAATAAGGAAGATTTAAGTCCAGGTTTCTGTTTTATAGCCTCACCCCAAATCCTGCAGTTAAGAAGGCCAAAATTTGGTTTCCTAAGCCCAACTCGGAATCTTCACTGTGTAAATAGTCACTTATTTTTGTCTTTCTCTGTGCGTGTGTATTTGGGTTGTGGTGAGATACTATGACCCACCCTGTTATCAAGCATATATAGCTCAGGAAAAAGAGAAATCCTGCAGGAGAAAGCTTGTGACTTTGGGCATGAGAAAGTCCTCGTGACCTTGTACATAATGATCCTTCTAGCTCAAGGGATCAGACTCAGCCCCAGAGTTGGACTTGGTCTCAGGTTTGCCCACACAGGGCTGGTTTGGAGCACAAGGTCTTTGGCTAGCCTTGATTAGGCGTAGTGTAAATGCCTTGCTAAAAATGACGTCAGTGGTCAATCTCATCATAACATTAACAGAGCACTTGAAACACAGATTAGCTTGGTTCTGATGATTTTTAGCAAATACTGTGATTAAATTATCGTTGGTGTAATGCTACAGGTTTCAGTGGAATTACTCCAAGATGGATCAAGTCCCATAATTTGTGAAAGAGAATAAATCTCTCGCTATCTTCTCACAGAAAAGTAATCTCCATGTACATAATACCCCTTTTAGGTGAAAGGCAAAAAACGGAACGAAATCCATGAAGCATATTTGGCAGAAAGTGCCAGCTGGTGTATAGTAGTTTGCATTTGCATCAGAAACAAGCACAAAATGTACCTAAGCCAACCAGCATCTGATACCTGCTCTGATCAAAGGTGAAGACTTGGGGAAGGGTTAGGTTTCTCTCTGTAATTGCCACACAGAAAAAGGAAAGTCATTAAATTGCAAAGTAGACCGTTGAGGATTGTTGTATTTCCCTGACTCTTTCCAAGCCCATTGACTAATCTCAGCAATCTGTACCTGTAAAGATCTTGACAGAGTAAATGAAAGCCTTATTGTGAATTTCACCTACAAGGGCAGCTTGTCTCTCCAACTTTGGAAAGCTGATGGAAGTATCTGTGATGGAAAGCTGTGCAAGTATCTCCTGTCTAGTTCTTACACGAGGAAAACTAGGTTCTGCTGTTCGAGTCTGCAAGGGATATTGTGACATCCAGTTTTCATTGTTTGCTATAAAACAATAAACCTGAAGAGCCCCTTAGTATGTGGAAGGACTTTACGAGTTAATGAGGATCAATGGAGACAGCTAGCTGATTCCAGGAGGAATGAGATCTGGTGACACTTACCTAAAGTCTGCAATGTATGGCTGATGGTGTTTCCAACCACGCACTGAAACCTGGCATATTGGGGTTTGTCTGAGATAAGGAGTGTATTCATCCCACAGGTGTGGAGGTTTCCATGCTGGGACTGGAAGAATGGTAACTGCGTTTCTAGTGGGCCTGATCTGAGTTAACGGGTCCTCTTGGAAATGCAGCGCGGTGTTGGTACAGTCAAACTTGTCCTGGATCCTAAGTCTACAGTCATCTGTGCTGTGTAGACTCGATGCCTCAAGTCGTAAATACCTTATGGATTTCATCATTTTTTGCCTTTTATAGAATGAATACTTTTCCAATAGTTAGTTACTCATGGCACGTGGTTGGTCACTCACTTCAGCATGCGGTTGAGTCGCCACCCCTGGAGATATTTAAAACATGTGTAGATGTGGAGCTTAGGGACATGGTTTAGTTGTGGACTTAGCAGTGTTAGGTTTGTGATTGGACTTGGTCTTAAAGGTATTTTCCAACCTAAATGGTTCCATTATTTTATTCTATGATGTTTCAGCCTTCTGAGAAGATGATAGACCTGTGCGGGTGCATAACAGCACCTGGAACCCACAGACACCCTGCACCCTAAGTCCTCAGGTAGCTGACAGTCTTCAATAACTTCACAAAAAAAATCAGAAGCAGGGGAAATAGAGGAAATCACGTTTGTGGAAGAGAGATTCACATAAAAATCAGAGGTGGAGGTCTGGGCCTCTGGAAGAGACAGTCTTCTGCTCTAAACTTTCTCATGCATCACCTGCCTGTCTCTGGAACTACACAACGCTGAATCATAGTCTTCCAGCAACTGCCTGCAGCCATATGCTTGGCAAGACATGCCGCTGTTGGGACGTGCCCTCCTGCGGTGTGGGTGAGCACAGGCTCTCTGCTGAGGAACCATTCCCTTGCCATTCCTGCTGTCCAAGGCATTCACACAGGCATCTACAAGAGCAGATCTTGCCGAGCACAGAGTTGTGGCTGAAGTAAATAATCGTATTTCATGTTTGTTTGAATGCCTGATCCTGTGGCTGTTTAGCTTTACCAGTATATTCAGAGTAATCTTCTTTGGAAGCTTCTCTAGCAAAATTCTGCCTGGTGTTTGCTACTGTTGTAACAAAGCATTGGTTTCCAGCTGAGTGAGTTTCCTTGAAGCCTCTGTGTGAGTAAGTGTTATATTTGGTGTATTTTTTTATGGTTTGTCTTGGAGCTAGCTAGTTATGCAGAATAAGGATTTGGGGCTTGATTTAATAAAGGCATGAGACATGTAAAACAGGTCATGTGAGACCAAAACTGATGACTTACACTGGCCATGTGAGACCACAGCTGTCCTTGGGCTGACACTGGAGATGCCCAAACTTGCCAGGCACTTGATTCGTTTGCCTAAATAAGGCATGTATTGCATAAACAGGTACTGTAACGTGGCCAAGATATTTGCATCTGTAACACAGGATCTCTAGGAGACTCATGTGCTTTTGCAGTGGGATCTGGAGGCCAGGCAGGATACTCAAGGACATCTGAAATGGCGCTGGATGTCTGTGTGTGGGCATACGAATTGAGACCAACCAGGCACGCTGCCCTGCTTGGCATGACGTTCATTTTTTGTTTGCCTTGGAAGCCTGTGCACCCCCACACACTGGGGCATGCATCCTGAGCCTGCCCCAGCCAGCGCAGTGCCCTCCAGTCATTCCCCGAGTGCCCCAGGCTAGCTCCTGGGTAGCAGTCGGAGTGCTTCTGGGGAAAGGTAGCTTTGAACTCTACAGGCAAGGAGAATTACCTCTGGGTCTCCCATCCGGCTCTGACCACCAGGTCTGCCTCCTTGAGCTGTCCTTTGAAGAGTGTGGCTGTGGCTGCAGGACTCAGCTGTGATCGGCGCTGCCATCCCACTTGGTACATGCCATAGCAGAACTGTAGGTGTTCTCTGTGCCAAATCCATGGATGAAGTGTTTTGTAGAGGAATTGTGTTGCTCTGGAGTCACCTGAATGTGGCCTAAATGGCTTCTGAGATGCTTAAGTGCTTTTTTGGATCTCAACCATGCTGTCCTGTATAACACCTTGTAAGCCTTTTAGTTCTTGTTATCTCAACAACAGGTCTTGATCTCTTGGCAGTGTGGTGTGGGAGGTGGGGGGAGGATTTTAAGGGGAAGGTGAGAAAGAAAGTAGAATGGTCTCTTTGTGTCATTCGTTAGTTTAATCTTCTGAGGTTGGCAGCTGGCTCTGACTAGTAATCACGGCTCTTCTTGCTCCAGTAATGCTCTCTTTTCTGGATGTTATCCCACTAGTGCTGGGAAGGCTGCACCAATATGATGTTTCGCAGCTTGGGTTGGGGTATGTCACTATAACTTTGAAAGAGGCTGTAGCCGCTCTCTGATCTTCTGCCTGATTCCTGGCCGTGATGCGTTGGCCATAAATAATGCTGCTCACCCAGCTTACACACTTTGCTACAGAAAAGCTGACAAAAAAAAAGACTGCAGTGCAGTGAGGCATTGAAAATAGATTAAAGACAAATTTTTCTCAGGTGTCCCTCAGTGGCAGTTCCATGGACCACTGATGTATGCCACTTACTTTAAAAATATGGTTAAGTAAGAAAGAACAAAGGAAATTAAAATGCAGAGGCAAACTGACAAGGGAATTTCAGAAGCAGTGGGAATACAGAATTACAATAAAGGACTTGATTGCCACCTAGCTTGGAAGTGCCTCCGTCCATTCACATTCCCAAGTCTAGAAACCTTTCCTCAGATTTGCCATCTGTATTGCCATGGGAGCCTGGAGTATCCCTGCTCCCTCTGCAACACCTCTACCCTAAACTGAGCTACAGAGCCTGTCTGCAGCTTCTCGAGGACTCGATGGTCTGAGCCCTCTGAATTATAAGCCTGCTTTGTGGGATCCAGATAGGATTGCACACATGCAGGACTGGTAAAAATCGGCTTCTAGAAATGGTCACCATAATTCCTATCCTTTGAAGAGTTAAGATCCGTTCATTTTCCATATGAAATAATCTTTCAGTATCTGTAGTGCTGCTCTCTCAAATCAAACACAAACCTCTGCACTTCTATCAATAGCAGCTGCTGATTAAAATCACAGTTCTTGTTTCCCAAGCTACATAATCCTGGTAGTTCGTTCTTAGACCTACTTTTTCTTAACACACTGAATCCTTTATACTAGCGTTGTCCCCATTTTTAAGTTTGTGATTTTTCAGCAGTCTGATAGCATCATGCTTGGAGACAGTCTCTTGCTGTGAAAGGGATCTGTTTGTTATAAAGAATTACGTGGCTCTGAGAACTACGTGTATCAAACTTAACTGTATTAATTAGCTTGTGCTGTGCTTGTAAAGTGATCAATAATAATGCTTATCACAGTCTTAGTACCATTCTCTCTGTTTTGCAGATAATGGAACTGAGCCACGGAAAGGCAAAGCCAGTGTAGGGCTCTTGAGCTGGCCATGGTGCGCTTATCTCCCCGGTGTCACTGAAACATTAAGCAGCTTGGAGGAGAAGCTATCCAAGCAAACTTTGGATGTGTCTGTCCTTTGAATAAGAAAAGGTTTCTGGGAAGTTGCAGGAAAATTGCCTGGACTGTCTGGCCATGTCTTCTGGAACAGAGGACTCCCATTTATCTCAGAGGCTATTTTACCACCTAAAGTAGTAAACTGCCCCTGCATGTCAGTTTGCCATTCACACTGGGCCTTACAGCTGATTAACAATGACCTGATGATTCACAATCCATCATCAGTTGAGCGTCTCCGTGGATTTTCCTCTTCTTCCTACTTTGTCAAGTGCCTTTAGTGCATTCAACCTCCAAAAAGATCACTTTCTGAGGCTTCCTATAGAGAACAGACCAAATTTCAGATCAGTGAAAGTATATAGTTTTCTTCAAATTGCACCAACACACTAATGATGATATACACTGAGATGGTTCTTTCCAGTCACAGTGTTTTATTGTAGCAGAGACATGTTACAGGTTACAGGCTCGTCATTGGAAACTTCTGTAGTGAAGTGCAGTGCCTAGGAATGTTTGTCATTTCAAAAGAGAAGGATCCTTTTTTTTATCCTCTTTTATTTGAAAGCAAGTTTTTACGATGCCTTTCAAAATAACATTTAACATTAAAATATTCTTTAAAATCTACTTCCAGAATCTGGAAGGTGTAATGGGTTCCAATTTTGTTTCATCACACAGGACTTGATTGTTCCCTCATGCCTGAAAATCTCGGTCTGCTGCTTTATTTTACATTTTTGGATTTACGCTCCAGAGCCCCAGTGTAAATATGTCAGTGATGTAGTGGGGTGAAGCAGAGCAATTGAGTCTAGAGGCTTCAGGCTCTCAGTTAGGTATTCGTATACTTGTTGCTTTATGACTCAACCAATTGCAAATAAAAACCAGATCTTCCTTTTTTAATTGGCTGTTTCAAGATAGGATTTCTTGGAGAATCACAGAAACACCAAATGCAAGAGATGGCTCTGTTACTGTCCATATACAGCTCTTCAGAGAGTTTCACAGGCTTCCTTTGATAGCCAAGTTTGAGAAAATTGCCACCTTTGCTTTTTCTTATGCTGGGTGGTAGCTGGTGTTGCATTGATTCGCTCAAAATCAATTTGGCATCTTGTATGATGAGCATAACTAATATTTGCTAGCTTTTAAAATGACACTTTCTTCTAGTGCAGCTCACAGGAATATAATTGAATGAAGTATACGCTCTGCAGAAAGCAGTCGTTTCAATCTAGGCTAGCTGAACAGATCATTGTGGTCATCTGCAAAATGTTTGCAATTATAATATACCAACGTTATTGATACAATATTTCCTACAACCTTTTCCAGAAAGTATGACACTGCAGTTCTCTTCTATGAAAATCCCCCAGGAGTACAATAATCTGATTACTTTCCAAGGGATCCGCAGATTTGCTGTCTTCAGAAACCCACTATAGCTCCAAGTACTCGCTTCTCTAGGACAGACTGTGCCGAAGACTCTAGATTCATTATGCTGTTAATGATGCAGGAGGCTCTGCTGCTGTTTGTTTATTCCGAGATTAGCTAAAATTAGAATTTGGCCCTATGTTCCTGAATTAATTTAAAGGCAAAAATATAAGTTACTGATTCTGATGATTTTTCTGGAAATATGGTCTCTAAAGCCAAAGCTCAGAAGGTATCTTCCTTGAGCTGTGAGTCAGTTCTTAAATGATTTTGAAGAGAAAGGTCTCTGTGCTAACTGATATATATGAGCAATAATCCCTAAGCAATTTCCAAGGTAACTCCTTAATATGCTAGGTTGCACATCTACAGATATTTAAGATTTTGAAAGATCAAGATGTCAAAGCCTTGTTTCAAGTGGTTGAAAACAGTTGGATAAATTCAGTGTGTTAACTGGACAGACCTTGATCTATTGACTGCTTGGTTGTGCCAAAAGCACATAAACTTGAAGTTATTTTTTGCGTGTCTGTATGGTCTTGAGATCTAAAAAAGAGTAAAAAGAACATGAATCTTTGATAGCAGGTAGGTGGTGAAGATACATTAATAGTGTTTCAGGAAAGTGCATAAGGTTTGAAGTGCCCAGCTTGAAACACTGGGAAAGGATCTGTTTTCACAGGCCTTTCCTTAACATCATGTTTTGCTATTTCTCAATGTACTCCAAAACAAAGTCTACCCGAATCAATAGATCTGAAAATGTAAGTTGATTTTAGAGTATTCTGATAGGCTCTGCTGGAAACCCTTTGGAAATAAAAAAGTGCAGTTGAAATGCCCACGCCCTACATCTAAATCTGGGGGGGGTGAGGTGGCATTATTTTGACATAGATATATTCAGTGAATATGAATGTACATTAGATATGGCAAAGATAATATTTTCTGTTTACAATACCTTTCATTCTAGGCTCTGAGACCTTTAAAGACTGTGCTGCAGACACCGACTGGCCAGGAGATGGTGTTAGTGGTATACTATAAACAGACACACATGACAGAAAATCAGTGACTCATTCATGTGAAACCTGGTGAAGATGTCCTACCCTCCTCTGAGTACTGCCCCATCTCTTGGACTTTTCATTGGCCCATTCTGATTATTGCATTATCCATAACAATTCTGATTTAGTATTGCTGTTTCAATATGGCAAGCCTGGAACAATATGAAGGCAAACATAATTTCCTTGAACCTTTAGGAATAAATCCATTAACTAATAAGGTAGATAATTTATTATCTGGCAATTTAAAATGGAATAGATCAAAGCCTACATCGCTCAGGAATAGAAGATGTGAGTGAAACAAGTTCAGTCACCCAGACATTTTTGACTTCTGTTCCAAGCCTTAATCTTGTGGCTAGTAACAAGCAGTTTGAAAAATGTTCCTCTCTAGGACAACAAAGGCCAGCTCAGCCAAGATCCCTGGTTGTGGAGTGACCTCCAATCTTTAAGTCTTCTTTTCTATCAGCATTGTTTATCCCTGTTCCAGCTTGTTTCTCCATTTTCTCATCTTCATTTCATCCTGTAGTCGCAACCTTTACAGTCTGGTCTGTCCGATATGCCACTAAAACCACATTGTCTGCAGTTGTTACTATGTAATGCCATCTTCTGGTATTGTGGGCTGGCTGCTCATCTTCATACCACCTCATCTTCACACCAAAACACAGTAACCTTTCCTCTCCCACTACGCTTCTGTTCCGTTACCACTTTAATTGAGCTCAACAAACACTGATACTTGTACGGTCTCCTTCATGACTTTACCAATACTATTTAAGTATGCTTGGGTATGAATTCTGTTTGTAAATCTTCGTTTCCAACACTCCCTCACTTTGTGCAGGGTTTCAGTGGTGGTTTCCTGCTTGGTCTTCTGCCTCTGCTCCTCTTGCCATCAGCCAGGAAAGGCTCTGTGGGCAGGGGGACAGTAGGTGGTGTTGGGCAATCAGTGGTGGTTCCTTGGCACCAGGCTGTTGCGATGATCCCAGGTTATTCATGCATGGTTTTGCACTTTATCAGCTCTTTTAATCATTACTATCCAAAGAGAAGGAAATGAATTTACTGCGCAGCTATAGCCAGCCCAGACCCTTTAGTCTCGGTCTAACTATGTTCTCTTGAAATGAAGTAAGGAGGCTGGGGGCAGCCTGAGGTTTGCTGCTCAGAGGCCCCAGAAGCTCAAAGGAGACAGAGGGAAACTGTATCCTGATATTTCATTGCCCTGCCTTCTTCTGAGAGGTTTCCATGGCTCAGTGTGCAAGGGGACCTGCCCCAGCCTTCCCCCACGGGACTGCCCTTGCCTCTCATTTTGCACAGATCATGCAAGAAGGGGCAGCTTCTCGTGTCCTCTTATCTCTTATTTGTCTGTTTGTGCCAAAGTTGGGGGCATCCTGACTAGTGGACAATGCAGTTTTTGTGCAGGGACATGCCCCAGTATTTATATCTCAATGCTGCATATCGCCGTGTTATCTACGATAGTTATCTTTTAGATTTAACATGCTGGACAATGTGTCCTAGATGGCCTGGGAAAAGAGCCATTGGGATTAAAGGCCACTGAGAACAATCGTGCTGGTGATTTATTTGTGTGGATGACTTTTATGATGGTAATAGTTTTTTTCTGCTTGGCAAGTATGCTTTAATTTTGAAAATTATTTTCTTAAAAATTGTCTAGCTATTCTATTCAAAACTTCCTGTTTATGGTCAAATATCTTAACTCTAGGGGGACTTGGACCTTAGTCTGTTTAAAAAAATTGATCTAAGTGATTCAGATGGCTAATTAATCTTTTCAAAAGAAGTTATTTAGGGGTCTAAATCTAGTGATTTTCAGGATTGTGAAACTGATGCTCCTTTTTTCCATTGTTATTCAGCACTGGAAGCTTCTCCATCTATATTTTCCAAAGAAATCTATTGCACTTTGAGTTTCACGCCAAACAGCTTTTCTTAAAAAAAATGTCTGTCATTCACCAAGTGCCTTTTCCAGTGAAGCTATTTGCCTGCAGTGAGACTTCTTTACAACACGGTTGTTGAGCTAACCACATATTCTTCAGATTAGTCTTCATCCTGCAAGTACAGGGAGCCTCCATCGTTTCTGAGGGCAATTTAAGTTCAGTGCCCTGAGAACACTGGCACAGGGGGCCCTTTGGAAAAACAGCGTTCACTCCGAAGGTGATCTCTTGCCCTTAAGTTATTTAAAAGTGATCTGGTAACAAGATAATGCTCCATTCTCTCAGGAGACTATCACTATAGGGTATATCTGTATCTATCTATAGGATATATCAGTATTTCTGTAGAGTTCATTATTTCAACTTCTCACCCGAATTCTGCAGAGAATGAGTGTGGAAATATTTGCAGTGTTCTTCAGGATGGAAATTCTGAAATTTGGTCAGTTGTGCTTACAAAGCTAGACGCACTGCTTGTTTGGGAAAGTGTTCTGTCCCCCAGAATTTTCTAAAGAATTGTATAGATTGAAATTTTTGCTTGGGAAGGGCAGAGGGAAATATCTACCTTTTCAGTATATTTCTTTTTAAAGACTGGTCTTTAAGAAATTGAAAATGCCTGAGTGTGTGAGTGAAATTGTGTTTCAATACAAAAGACAGTTAATACAGAACTGGAAATTTGTGTATGAGAATGTGAGAAAGCAGAAAATAGGCCAGTGTGGTTTGGGTACACATGTATATGGAATCCTAAGAAAAACAGTGGTAGAATTCAGGAAATATTTAATCAGTGGTTTGACCACACCTGCAGCTCAGGCTTGGTAAATAAGTGACTACTCAAGGCAAGGATGGCAGAGCAGGCACATTTTTAACATGCTACTGACTGTTATTTTAAATGGGCCTTGTAGCCTCATGTCTCTCAGATATCATGGCATATGGCACCTTGGGTGTCATGGCATCGTGGCATCGTGGATTTTTTAAATATTTTAAATATTTTATTATTTTCACCAGGCCGTCTTTGAGCTGAGGAATCTGTTGATTACAATTTCATTTAATTGCTACAGGTAGGATACTCTTCAGGAGGTTACTATCCTCACTCCTGTTGGGATTTCTGTTGTTGTAGTGATGAAGTTTGTCAAACATTGTTTTGGAAAAAAAATATCTAGGGTGGTTGTTATTAATATATAATTACGATAATGATTTATTATGGCTTCAGCTTGCCTTCCTGTAATGCCAAAGGAAGATCTATGTGCATGTCCACAATAAGATAAGAGTCTTTAGGTGTCATTTACAGTAATTATATTAATTAGAGAGGTGTTAGGGGAATATTACTACTTTATAGCCCTTGGACTGACTATTTTGATAGCACATGTGCAAGGACAACACTTCCCCTTGTTTTGGTGAATAAGGAATATCACAGTTACCTGTGAAGAGGATGGTTTCAGCTGGACTATGAGTGTACCTGTGGCTGTGCAGCAGGGGAACCCATGTCCAGTCATCCAAGAAGACCAGTTTCAGGGCATAGCAGCCTTTATTTTCTTGTATAGACATGCTGAATTTGAAAGATATTTCTAAGAAATTTTCTCTACAGTTTATCTTCCAGTTTAGGTACTTATTGACCTTAATATTCTTAACTGCATCCATTTAGATAGAAATTGAAGTGAGGAGTCTTCTTGGTTTTCTATTAAATTGTTAAGTTCTTTTTGTCACCATTATGGAGCGTATGGGTACATCTCTACATACTAAATACATTATAATTTTGGAAGAAAGAATTATTCCTTTTTTTTGTTCATTTCCCTCTCTGTGATGGTGTTAAAAAGACTGCAGGATTGGCATCAACGTTACAGTTGGCTGAATGGTGCTGGTGACATTTCAATCGCAGTTAAAACACATTCTGTTGTACGGAAGGCAACGGAAAGGGAACTACAGAGCCTGATTTAAAGAAGGATTTAAATGATACATGTACACAGAAGAATTAGGATGTCAAAGCAAGCTGGAGAATTCTAGAGTGGTCCAGTAAGCTCTGAGGCAGAACTGAATTCAACAGTTTTGTGCAGATCCTGATGGCTCAAGTAAGTCCGTGTTTAAAATCGTACAAAAGGCACGTGGTTTCCTCTAATCATTGGGGTAGACTCCAAGGGGCAGAGGTGAAGGAGAAAGGGGCAGGTTGGTCAGTCCAGGCACTTATTAGGGCCAAGGTCTTTTGAGGAAGTTAATGAGTTTCTAAATAGCCAACTAGCAGCTGGTAGGGAGCAGAACAGTCAGCTTCTGCACCCTGCTCTTATTTCTGCCCTAAAGTGAGAGATACCCTTAGGAGATATAAGGCAACATCTTGTGGTCAAAAAACCCCTCCCACTAGGAAATAGCTGCTTCTGATGTGAAAACTTTTTTCTTTATACCACGTGAGGGAAAATTTAAAAACAATTTTAGTCTCTTAAGGTTGGTGATTTACATGAGTATCCCTTGAGCCTTATTGCAGCGTTCAGGATAGGACAGTTTGACTGATTTATACTGTTCTGGTCTCTCTGACCCTGCCTTTGGCTATGCTTCTGAAAGCAGCTGGCACAGCTGCTCGTTTGCACTTCTCCCCCATCTTTGTATGTCAGATAGCTTTTGCCGTCTTCCTGACCTTGCTGGGTAAACATTGCACTAACACAGCTTTTCTATAGCATGCATTTGTTTTTGAAAAACATCAAAAAGGCAAAAGAAACACAAGCAGGTAAGCGAATGAGAAAAAAAGGAAATAAGATGGGAGGCCAAATTAGGACAGAGCTGGGGGGGTGGTGGGTGGTGGGGTGGCGGGATATGCTCTTAGCACAGGCCAGAAAATTACCCCGGAGGGCCATGGGCTCTTTCTCAGTGTGTGTGTGATGCTGTGATGTTATCCTGGATCAGGACAGAGGTGCATGTCTGCCAGCGTGCGTGTGTGTTCAGCTGTGGGTGTACGTACACCATTAGCTAAGCACCCACCTGCGGATATGTGAATCAGCACTGCAGTGAGGAGTTCCTCGCTTGGGCTTCAGCTCTAGGAGAGTCTGCTTTTCAGAGCCACTTGCACGATGGACCTGACTTCATCAGTTTTGTGCCCCACAAGACTCTGTGCTACTCAGGTCTAATAGGTATTTAATAATGTTCATGGACTAAGTAAAATATTTTATCTACTATAAGATTCCCTTTCATTTTCACCACCTTACCACCTGGTAGATCTGCATCAGAAAAGACCAGTGCATTTCTTTCCAGTTTTAAATGCTTGTCATTCCTGTGGTTCCTCACTTCTGAGTCACAACTTTAATATAGTAACAAGCAATTGAAAAACCCCAGCATCTATTTGGCCCACACTGTCAATTGAGTGTGATTCCATGGCTGTAATTAACTGTGCAGTGTTTGGAAGCATGTTGTGTCCACTACCTGCCTCCCCTGTGCTGAATTTCTGCTCCTGTGTTGTTCTTACAAGCCTACACAGGAGCAAGGCTCAGAACTGAGGTATTTCTTGATTGAATGTCAAGGAGGCCAGGAATTCTCCTGTGATGTGGTGGCATGTCTTCTGCTGTTCTTGTTGGAGACAACCCACAGTAGTAGCTTAAGTTTTATGATCTTAACATTGAAAGCATCATTTTTTTCCAAAACAAATTGCCTGCCACCTTCTTTTGTAAAAAACTGATTTTCTCCCACCTGTAAAACAGGTAGCTGTTAATTCACTTGCAGATTATGCTCTGCTTTTACATGATAGCAGTTGTTTTTTCATAGATGTAATGGCCTAAAGATACTGCTCTACTTATGTCATGTCTGTCATCCACTTGTAACTGTTTTTGGTTAGTAATCTTTGGCTTAGGACCCTGGTTAGTGGACAATACACCTTGCGGCCAACACCTATATAAACTGGTTATCTGTACAGGATATAGGTGACTGTATGGGCATAATTTCATTAATTCAATATTGTTCCCTTTAAACTGGCATATGAAGGGGAATTACCAGTGAGTCATGTGTTATTTGCAGATTATTACTATCCAGAACCTGGTGCCAAGTAAACCGATCTATTCTCTGTTATTACTGTGTTATTCGATGCATTGTGCAACAGATCAGTTCCTAACATAAATAGACAGAGTAGTCCATGGATAGGAATAAATCCTGTTACATTCAAGTACTTACATGCTATATGCTAGGCCTGGCACAGTGAATCAGAAGTCTCGTGTAGTTTCTTTGGATTTTTCCTTTTCTGTTACTGGTACTTTGATGCAATTCTTTTCATTTGGCTGCTTCATTTTTGATGGTAACTTCAAAGAAATGACTTGAACAGAACATTTTGGACTTTTTCCTGAAACTCGCCATGCTTACAGCGCGTCTCTTGTGTTTTTTGACAGTTGCATAAACTATTGGGACGACGTAATTTCCTCTTGGCTTTCCCAGCAAGATTCAGCAATTAAGGTACGTTTGGTTTTGTATTGGTAATGTTTCGTTAGGTGTAGAAGACAGAATCACTCTGTGTTACTATGTAGAACATATTTCTACTTCTTGCAGCTCCTTGTGTTCAGACTGGAGGCATCCTGGGAACTTTGTTATAGTGCAAAGTCCCTTCCCAGGCCAGCGTGTCCAGTTCAGTAAGGATTTTTGCAGTGCCTTGGACCTCTCCTAAGGCTCTGTCCGTGATTTGCACAGTGGTTTCTGCAAAACAACTTTCTTATCCAATTTCACACTACTCCTAATCAAACCCCACTATTGGTTTCACCAGCCCTCCTTAGGCAGTGCTGGCAGAATCAGTCATTTAGAAGCAAATTCAGCTTTTTTACAGAAAAGTAGCCAGCAACTCATGCAGTCTTGTACTGATTGAGATTTTTGGCTTTGCATTAAGGACAGTGACATCATTCCATGCAACCTTTTTTTCTACAGTCTCTGGAGGGTTTTCTCATTTCTACTGTCACTCTCTGGGTTGTATTTAAGCAGTGCTGGGGGGACAAAGAACAGTCCTTGGGCACGGACCAGCCGTGTGATCACAGACGCAGAGTATCACCCTGTGCCTTTGGCTGCCCTTCAGCCTTGTATTTTTAGCTTGCAGTCTCCGTAGTGGAAGAATTGTCTCTTCTTACTATATTTGTAGCACAGTGGGTGGATTAGCGGTTCTGCCCACTCCTGCTCTGGTCTGTAGTAAAAAGGAAATATTAAAAAAGTATTCCTTAATTGTGATTAAGGAATAATTATATTTCCTAACACATACATGGCAAGGCATCCTCGTTCAAGGGAATTTGTTTGAACTGGTATCCGAGCTTGGATGTCTTTGTCACACAACAGGTGCTTCAAATCACTAAACTGCAGTCTGAGCTGGTATTTATTCCTGTTCAATGTCAGATGCTTTTCCTTGGTGTAGCAGAGCATACCACGCAACCTGCAAATTGTGCTGGCGAGCATATTTAATCATACATCAGCAGATTATCTATAATTAGCTCCATCACAGCTAGATCCGTGGAGATCTTCAGTGGGAGGATAATGTCTACTCCAGGGACTGAAGCAACCCTGCAGGGAAGATGGGAGCCCAGCTGCAAAGTACTGCTGGAGTAGATTTGAGTTGGTTAAAGCCCTTGATGATCAGTCTGACATTGCTTATAGTTTCATATTTGAAAGTCCAGGCTTTGACTTCCTTGAGGTGTTCCAGTGGGTAACGACAGATATCTCAGTGCTTCATGGCAGTCCTGTGCATCTAGATAAACTCTTCATTTATTTGCTTTATACCGTTCTGTCAAGGCTTCTCAGCTGGGGTGGGGTTTACCCTGCCCATCACTAGGAGTCAGTGGTTTGTCTGTATTTGGACTGGTCACCTTAAACTGATTTTGTATTCAGTGCAGAGAAACAGGGTCCTGTGGAGCCTGTTACAAGCAATGCATCTGAGTATTTGAGGCATCTACTTTGTGATCAGATGAACTGTGCCCTAGAAATGAACGTTTCTTTCTAGAGATACAGATACAGATATCTAAGAGTAGCTGCATGAGACTCACCCAGTACATTTGTCCTTCGGTCGAGTTCAGCTTTTCCTCAGCCTCTCAGTATTAGCAGGACTAAGAAGGACTTAGGACAGTTTTTCTAGGTTATAGGAGGCACAGAGAAAGCAGGCAGAAAAGCAGGGTGTGGCAAATAATGTCTATAACTTGTTCAGACCTGTTAGGCCACTCCATTGTGTTATTAATGCTTTTCCCCCAAAAAACCTCCAAATTATCATCCCTTCTGAGTGTACTAGAGCAACACCTGCTACCTCGTAGACCCTGTAGGTCTAGCACATAGCCAGGGAGACAATCACAGCTTTCCTTTGGCTAAAGCTGGGGTTACAATGTTGTGGTCACAATATATGCAATGTTGTCCTGGATGGTTAACTCCTCTAGATTAAGAACCCACAATGGTTTGCTGCGTTGCTGTTTCAGGCTCTCCCACCTGATTAGCGCCAAATCTGTTTTCGCTCATCTGAATGTATATACTAGTCGTATTATATCTTACCATATCAGCAACTGGATTTTCCTAGGTATTGGTATCTAATAATCATATTTCTTGTAGGGATATATTTAAGAAGACTAAAACCTGATTCTTCTGATTTAGAGTGAGCTGTGTCTGTGCCTTCTCCACCCCCACAACTGACAAAGCTGCACCAGGATCACTTTTGTGACTTGAAAATCTGAAAGCTAGTTGCGTCCAGAAGTTTAGCAAAATTAATTCTGACCATGTGGTAGGAGTTTAAGTCACAAATCAGAAAGACCAGGTTAATGAATATTTTCTAGCATGCATATAGAAAGAACTAGAATATGAAAAATACTGCTATAAGATATTCAAGGAATTAGCAAAAGCAGTCACTGAATTTCTAGTTATCTGTGGTAGCTGTAGAAAATTAAGACACAACACATTTCAGCTTTCTCAGCATTATTCATCAGTAGATTTCCATCTCCACTAAACAGTGAATCTACTTTTTCCTTCCTCTTGCTCATGCAGATTTCTTTCTTATTGCCTTTTATGGTCCTTGCATCTTGAATCTTAATCTTTCCAACATGCATATCCAGTGGTTGAAACAAAAATGTTGGAAACCTGTTATAAAAATTTAGACATGCTGGTGTAAAGACGTGAGAACTCCTCATAGCCTTCATTGTGCCCTATTTTCTCTCTGTGGAAAGTACTGGTTTGAAGTATGGCAGCAGCTACCAGCTCATCCCAGTTGCTGTGGAGAGGTGTCTGCTGCAGTGTATTGCTGTTGAATGCTTGTAGATTTTTGTTACTCCCAGTGCTGTATAGCTGGAATGTATGTATCCATGTAAGCCTGCCATTAAGAGAACTGAAACCATACATACATAATGAGTTGGAAATTAATTTCCAGCCTTGCACCATGGCTCCTGTGAGTAATATGTATGTCACAGGCCCCTTCAGCATCACTGAGATTCCCCTTCTGAGAGGGGACTGTTCAGCTGAACAAATATTTAAGGGTCAGGACTTGAATTTTTATTATCTATTAATGCTCTTCTGCTGCGAACTGCCCTGCATGGCCGAACTGACTGGAAATACTGTCATGCATATGTGCAACACTATCTGTGTAAAGAGAACAAAGTTAGTCTGCTTTCACATATTTGTCCAAAGATTTCCAAGAGAGAAAAATGAAATGCTTGTCTATTCAGAAATATCACTGCAGAGACCAGGCAGTGTTGCAGCATTTCTGAGCTAGCATCTTCACTTTTCAGCAAGGGATTGGGTCAAAATTGCTTGTATTTTTGGATGAAATGGGAGCTGAACAACAACAAAAAAATCCTATAAAGACTAACTTTATATAATACTTGCCATCCATTTTTCCATGCAAAAATACCCTACCAGTTCTAGTGCAAGACTTTATTGAAACCTGGTAAGAACATTTTGGAATTGGTTGGCTCTTACATCTGACTAAACCATATGAAGGTTAATGTATTAAATAAACTTCCAACACAATTGGTTACAGCTGAAATAGCCAAGCTGTTTCACCACGAAGATATGAAAGGTGGAGCCCATAATTTCCCAGAATTTCAGGGTCATCTGAATAGGTGCACTGTGTGAAACTGGCTAGTGTTGTTGCCACCAATTCCAGTCCAACTCCTCTGATTTTTATGAAGCTCAAATTGTCACCACTAAAAATTGACATTATTAGCACATGCTGAAAACATCCTTCATTTCATTGCTGCAATGGTGCTGCTGCAGAAAGCGTGTTTGGCATCTAGAATTCCATGACATTTTTTTCTTGTATGCTTTTCCTTTGGTACCTTTATTGGTCACAGCTTTTTGGTCATAAAGATTTACGTAAAGATCTATAACATATCCTTGTGACTTTAAAACCAAGAATAAAAAATAGAAGTTGGTTTATAAAACAAAATGGTTAAAAACCATATTATATAATGAAATCTGAAGCAAATTACTGCTGACTAAGCTTACTGAGCATGAACACTTTGGCATCAGTGATATCGTAGAACAGTTTTGGTTGGAAGGGGCCTTTAAATGTCATCTGGTCCAACTCCCAAATGATGGGAGATACATTAATGCGTTATGTTAGAAGGATGGTACTAGATGAAGAATAGATTCAACTGGAATATTAGGTGTTTCAAGGGAAAGATGTCAACCATTGCCAAGTGTTGTCCAAACCCATTATTAACTTTGAGCAATCCAGCCTTGCTATTTCTTTTGCCTATCAAGGCCCATGAAGACGTGGGGGGGTGTTAACCAAATGTCAGTGGATCATATATTTCTCTCTCTTGCAGGACTTAGCAGTCAGCAGTCTTAAGAGCTTCTCCAAATAACAATTAGCTAACTTTCCCAATTTCCTACCAGGCTGGTAAGTATTTTGCCATTTTTTACAGATAAGGTTAATTATAAACATGTTAATACTTTCTGACTGTATGGTATCATATAGGAATCATAAAGGATTGTATAAAGAGCATTATTCCTCCACCTGTGGCAAAGCAAGTGTATAGAGTTTATGGACTAAGGGGCATAAAATGGGTTACTCAGCCAACCAGCAATGGGTACCGCTGCAGGAGAAGCTATCAAGTGGCATCCAACCATCAGCCCGAACTTGCATCACTCACGGTAGATGTTAACATGCCTGCGTCCCATGGAGAAATCTCACTGCTGGCTTCAGTAGATAAACAAGATCATGTTCATATATTTATATTTTGGGCATAACTTCTTGATGCATGTAAACAGGTTTGTTTTGCTTCCAAATGAACTTCAGGTATAATGCTGCTTTAAAGTATGTTCTGATAGTCTAACTTTGAAAACCTAAAGGCATAAGTGAGCTATTGACATTTTCATCTAATAGAAATGAACTCAATATCATGACCATATGGGCAATGGGGCAAATATAGTCTTACTAGGCACTCTATGATTGAAATGATCAACTGAAATTTACAAGTCTTGACTTGAAATATATTTATCTTGACAGCCATAGCTGAAGAGCATTTGGTGTGCACCAAAAGAAGCTGCTATAAGTCAAACACCAGTTCGCTTCAGTCATTGGTTCATGTTCAATAAAACCTCCAAGATGGGGCTTCTTGACTATTTTAGCATAAATGCTTGAGAAACGCTTGGATACTTTGGGAATGGGGTTAGGTGTTGATTTCTATAGAAATCGTCGATAAACACCTTCTATTGATCAAGAGCTTGTGAAGCTCGTGCTATGATCTATTCTGCTTCAAATTTCTGACCTGGGATAACCCACGTAATTTCTCCACCTCATTTGAGTGTGGTAAGAATAGCTGTATGTTTCTGTATGTTCTGGCATCATAGTAATGGGAGCCATGTAAATGCTGTAGCAAGACAGATAAAATAGCAGGGGACAGAGATCATCCCTGATGCATCTCCTGGGCCTCTCCCCTCTAAATATGAATCATGCTTCATCCGGGCAGATATTGGTTATGATTATTTATGTTCTTGTTCGTGACCACGCATTTGGCAGGATTGGCTAGACTTGGTAAGACACTGGTTATTTTGTCATTTGTTTTCTGCATAAAAGGAAAAGAAAATACAGTTAGAGGTGTCCATCCAGTGCTCAGGGTACTAGCAGGCAGAGGGAAGGGTGGGAAATCAATGGTTCTCAGGTCTTACAATGGACAAAGTAAACCAAATTATTTGGGGAATAGCAGCTTAATTTCTTTCAGACTCACTGCCTGCTTTACAGTTATCTTTTTTATGTGTTCCTTCATTATTATTTTTTAATTGAGGAAGAGAAATCCATGATTAAAAATAAGTCTGTGGAATGATGTTTTGTATTTATCTGTTAGTTAAAGCAATACAATTAGGATGTTGTAGATGACAGACAATTCTGGAATAACAATTACAAAGAAGCATTTAAAAAACTAAGGTAAAAGTAATTCAGAAGATAGTAAATAAATGCTTCATCACATTTCCCAGATTCTTCTGCAATCATAGATCCTTAGTTTGCATGCAGAGGCTTTAACCATGCATATAGACATAAAGTGGCAGTTTGCCAAAAGAAGGCAAGGAAAGAAAGTAGCCTGTATGACAGCTTCCAAACTGTAGGTGGTAGAAACCACTTTGGAAACCTGTTTCATTAAGAAAAAAATTACGTTCCTGACCAACATAATTATAGTGTTTTCAAGCGTGGCTGAACTGGATGTAACTTACAGCAAAACATCACATTGAGGAAAATAACCTTGTTCAAGAAAAATGTGCTTTGATGATGAATCTCATGTCAATGATGATTCATTGACACAGCTGTGCTCTAAAGGGCTTTGACAAATGGAATTCAGTTTTAGTTAGGGAATGAATACAAATATATTCTGGTGAATTGAATTGTCAGCATACAAGCAAATTGATATTTTTTTTTAACTGGGAATTTAAATGAGGGGAAAAGGTATGTTATGAGTATTAAAGTTATTTTCCTTTTTTTCACCCCCAGAAAAAACCCTAAGCCATGACCTGGATAATCATGTAAAGACTGTACTTTTTAAAGCAGTGATTTGACCTCATTCTCCATACAGTCTGTTTTCCTCCCGGGGCTCTCCCTCCCCCATGTTTATGTTCTCTTTTAATAACAGGAAACAATGCTATTCCTCACAAGCAGTAGGATATGACTCTTTGAGCACCACTCAACTTCTGTTTTGATGGCCCTGCCACTTTGTGCAGCTCCTGCCCCTCCCTTGGTTATTCCTCCCACCCTTCCGCTGCCTCTGTGGTTGGACCAGCGTGATGGTTTTGATGATAACTTATTTCTCAGGTGGATTGTTTCCCCCATCTATCTCACTGCACACCTCCCAGCTGAGGATTGTATTTTGTCACTAGTGAGTTTTAACCAAAAAAACCCAAAGGAATTGTGTATTTTCTTTTCTGTAGAGAGAGAAGGGGAAAAAGATGGAAAAGGTGAATCAGGAGGGGAGTAAGGTTTTCAGGTGATTCTTAAACCTGGTCTCTGGGCTTTGTTGGGCAGGCTTTTCAGTGACTGACTGAATGTATTTAAGTATTTCCAAGTGATTGTGCTGGTAAAGATGGAAGCCTAAAAAGAGGAAACTCAACAGGGGAAATAAAATGTCTCCTTAGTAGACTACCTAGTTAGAAGTAAAGTTGGATGGGTGAATTCCTACCACGCTGTGAAAAAGAGTAAAACCCAACCTTTTCCCTTCTTTCAGCATTCCTATCCCCCTGAATCCAGCCCCGTTCTGTGTGCCCTAGTCATCCAGTGCTACCATTTTATTGCTGTTTGAATATATTTCATTCAAACATGTTACCTTTTAAACCATTTATGAACACCTCGGTCAAGGAAGCACGCAATGCCACAGGTTAGAAACAAAACTCTAAGTCTCTTCTTACAGGCCTGATAGTGTTTAAAATATTTGAGTGTTTTCTAAATATGTGATCTAGTTGAACTGTGATAAGCTACATACCTCTCAAGAAGTACTTCTGACCACACTGTTATGTCTTCCCATGCAAGTGAGTATTTTATGATGACTGAGGAAAAAATACCTGTTTTGTTATACCAGTAGCAAGTTGGAGTCATCCCAATTTCTATTGATGTAAAAGTGACCAGAATCTTTCCCATAAAATAGTTTGTATAGCACTTCAACTTCTGCAATATAAAGTATCTAAAAGTGGTCTTGGAATGCTCCTTTTGTAAAAATGAACAAAATTTATCGAGAAATTACATAAACTTAAAAAAAATATTGTGAAGGTAGTACAAAGATAATTTGATGTAATTTCTTAAATTTAGAATATATGCATCTACAGGCATGGATTACTGAATTTAGACATACCCTGTGACCTAAGTCAACACCTGACAGAAATGTATTGCCGGCATTATTATTAAGTTATAATTAAGGCCCATTAATAAACTTTGTGCACAGAGAAATGGAGTATTTTCTTCACCTGTACTAAACCTGAGAAAGCTGCAAGGCCCTGGCATCACGGAGAGATATCCAGACATCAACTGCCAAGTGTGTGAGCAGAGCGAAAAAGGGGATGGCAGGAGGAGAGGGGCCCAAGTAACCACAGTGCACAAAAGTATCTGTTTGCTAATGACCTGTTTGTTTTAGACCAAAAGTTTATTATTGCAGCCAGTAAAGATATGAGTTGAATTGCACACACATTTTGTGGCAATGCTGGTCAAAGTTTGTATTAACAGGTTCTGAAGGATAAAACTTTGACAATAAAAAGCTACTTTGTAGCGGAGCCTGTATTAAGGCTACCAGCAACTGACATACAGAGCATCCCCTGAAGTGCGTTGAACGTGAAAAAAACATTTTCTGCAGGTAGAATTTGCTTTCTGGCACTGCTTTGATGATTGCTCAAGGTCCTGTCTGTGCCATGGATTTTCATCTGTCAGTGGTGTTTGCTTTAAGTTGTGTAACTGCTTCTTAATGCCTGTTACGTAAGGATGCATAGATTGCAGCTCCATGAGGATCCTGCACAAATCACAACTGATAATGTCAGCATGGTGGCAAAGGTTAGTCTCGGTTGAATTAATTTTACATTAATTAAAATTCTCCCTGCATAAGTCAAATACTTGATTAATACAGAAGTGTACAATATAAGTTCAAACAGGGCTGAGAAAGCAGGTAGCTGTTGTTATATTGCAGTTCGTAAGTTTTCTGATATTCATACCATTTACCAATGTGATGCAGCTTTCCTGGTCAGGGTGGGAGTTTTGCCATGCCATGATTTTACCCCAAGGATCTCAGGCCATATTAGCTAAAACTCAATAATATGTTGATAGAGAAGACATCAGAAGTCAACATTCACAATGTCAGGTGGTGGGGTTTTTTTAATGATTTTTATACTATATTTACTGTGTCAGCCCTTTTGCTTGTATTTAATCTAGTTTTAATTAGGCTAAGTCAGGATCTGTACTGAGGAAAGAGAATCTAAAGATGTCTTGGACATTGCACTAAATACAGTTTTGCCTGTAATGGAAAAAATTTAAAAGAATGGAGATGGGGAAAGGAATCTTAGTTTAGCAAAAATAAGCATTTAAATCTGAATCAGAAGGATTATAGACAGAGTTGCAATTTGAAATGTGATCAGCTATAATAACATTTACTTCTTTTCCTTCTCTAATTTAACTTCTTAATTTAATTCTTAATTCTAATTCTTAATTCTAATTTCCTTCTTAATTTAACACCTTTCTAAATGGCTAATTTGAATTCCTGTAGCAAACCCCGCAAGTTAGGTTTAAGGCATTTCTTCACTGGAGTCCTCCATCAGCACATATTTTCTGGTGTGGTCCTCTGAAAATGCACACCTTGCTTTGTATGGAGCCTTTTTGAATTCTGACTATGAACTGGCCGCACAAATATGAGATATAACACATCTATGGTCAGAAAACATCTTACAGGGATTTACCAGAGGAAGAGATAGAGCAGGGAAGCAGAGAGAGTGGATCATCCTACTGACCACAGAGTTCCAAGACAGCACTAGGACTCTTTGATTGTGCACTGTTCTGCGTCCTGATTTTGCAAGTACAGAGATATGAATGACTTTTTCTCCAGATCTGCCTAGCTCAGGTTTTATGAGATTTAACAAGGCCTAGATCAGAAAATAAATAATGTTTCAAAATATATTGGCTCTCAACTTTGTGGGCTGATCAGGAACAGATAGCATGTCTATCTAGTGCTTGAAATATTAGTTAAAATATAGTAACTAAGACATTTTTAGCAACAAGCGTTCCTAGTGTAAACAGACTATGAAATTTTGTTCCATGTTTCATCATACTGGTGTTACTGATGGTACCTCCTGGCCCATATGTACTAATGATCTACCAGAGGAGCTGAAACTGGGCAAAGAATGGCCAAAAATGTCAGCATAATCCCATGATGTAGGTTGGACTTGAGGCTGATGTTTGCCCCATGATTCTCTTGCAAGGCTGTTCTAGAAGTTACTTCTTAACTGCATAGGAGCCTTCTCCAGTTTCCAGTCTGGCTGGTGCTTCCCAAGTGTTTCTTTTTATTCATTAACTTCATTAGCACATTCTAAACTTGTGTCATATAAGAAATATTAAATAATAACTATCCACAAAAGCATAGCTGGGAAATGTCACAGGTGAAAAAGCACAGAAAGTTCTTTTATGAAAAAAGCTGGTGGAGAAGCACCACTTGGCTGGAGTGGCGGAGCTCAGCTGCATCTTGGGGACACTGCAGTAGCACAGGTAGAAAATGAGATGAAAACTTCTTGCAAGGAAGACCCTGAAGCAGATACATGCCCAGTATATTCTGACCGCTAAAGCAGATTTCTGAATGCTCATTCAAAACGCGATGGCCTGCTCATTACTTTTTATATTTCATAAAATCAGGCTGCTGTAGTCAATCCATAACACTGAAAATTAAAAAGTTCCATCACGAATGCAGAAGTGGTATTTATAATTTACTAGTTTTTTCCAGCCCCTCAGAAAAAAATAATTCAACCTGAATTCTATCAACTACTCTGACACTTTTAGTAAATCATGCTGATGGACAGGTGCTCAAATTTGCCCAGTTGTTTATGCTGGATGGATTTTTTTTTTTTTTTTTTTTTTTTTTGGTAACTTTGTGTCCCTGAAAGACAGGTGTTTCAAAGGCAAAAGCTGATACAACTTTCTCCTGTACCTCAGGTTAAGTTGATTAGGTCTTAACGAAAGGCATTGATCATTTCTCTTCCGCAAAAGATCTGGCTCAAAATGCCTCTCTCCTGCAGCCTGGGACACTGTGCTGCAAGGAATGTGTAGTCTAATCTCTTACTGCACCTACAGATAGAACAAACAAGAACCCTCCAGAAACCACCGTTGCTTTACCCCTCCTAAGGAGAGAACGAAAGGGGAAAGTGCAATAAGAATAAAAAGGCATATCTGATCCTGCATTATCCTAAATCCGAAAGACCTGTGGAGTGACTCAGCCCTAAGCCCACAAACAGCTTCATGAAACCAGCCTGGCATGCTATGAACCATGCAGTTTTCCTGAAGCAATGGTTGGTCGTGTGTGAAATACCAAGTTAGTAATGTGCACTGTTTTTCATAAAAGGGAAAGGCCAGAGCTGCAGAAACAGCATCTCTTAGCCAGAGATCATATCCTTCTCAAGACCTCTGCCTTTCTACGTGAATATCCTGGAATAAGCAATTTAACTGTTTAGGGTGTACACATAAGGATTTCTGCTTTCATGAAGGTACAAGGTGCTTGGGAAAGTATTAGGTTATGCTTCTAACAGTGGAAAAAAAACCCCAAAACCCACACACAAACCACCAAACCCTAAGTAGGATTTCATCATGTTGTGAGCTGAATATCTGTTATTTAGTAACTGAAAAGGTAAGCTTTTGCTGGGTCAGTTGGTATTGTTTCGGTCAAACTATCACCGGTAGTTTGTGAAATCCAGCACTGCAGTACAATTGTTGGCTGGGTCTTAGGACTTAAACAAGGGTATTTTTCTGCATTTCCCGGATCCAGGATACACATAAGTGGGAGTGGGAAAAAATGCTTTTGTTTGGGAAACACACTGTGGGAAAATTGCCTAACATGATTTGAATGTCAGAATTGGAATGTAACAACTGGTGTAGCCAGATCAGAGCAAAGTGCCAGCCAAAGGCAGAAAATTGCTTTTTTTCAGGTTTCTCAGTGAATTTTACAATCCTGAAGTAAAATTTATAGTTTACTTTTTGTTGATTGTGTTCATAGATAAAATTTCAGTTACATAAAGTTAATCATGTGTATCTATGATAAACTAAAGCCTGAAGACCTTGTATTTTTTAGTGAGACTGACTTAAAAAAAAAAAAAGAAAAATATCTGGATGTCTGTGGGAAGTTTTCCTTCCTGTTTGCTTTTTGCAAAACCCAAACCGGTGAATCCATTTTGTGTCCCTGAGTAAACTGAGGGGTGGGGGGGTGTTGCCCTTGGGAGAGATGGCTCGTGCCCTGTTCATCTGCAGAAGAGATAATTGAATAAGAGATTAGAAAATACAGGGGTTGTAAAGCCGCCTTTGGAATATATGGCAGCCTGCATCAGGTCAGAACAGATGCCCTGGCTCTCTCCTAACCCCTCCAAGGTGTTTGTAAAATATATCCCCAAAATTTGAGAAAATAACCAACAGGTCTTATGTTTTCCATGCCAAAGGCATTAAGACTCTTTCGGTGGCCCACACAGCAGGATTAAGGTCCCAAATACTCAAAAATAAGGGGAGAGGTGGGATACCATGTGATTTAACACCTGGGTCATATAACCTGTTGCAAAGACTCTTGTGCACTGGCAGTTGAAAGAGCTGTCTGTGATCCCAGCTTCCCATACCTACAGTGCTTTAAATTGTAAGATATGACAAGTCCTTCTAAAGCCAACAACTGCACAACAGAGCAAACCTAAGCAGTGAAAACTGCCTCCTTTTGAGATACTGATTTAAAGGCTTGCCTAGCACCTCGTAATAATTAGGGGTTGTGTTATTCTAGAACAATTTGCAATCCCTCAAGGATGAGTCACAGCAAATTTGATAAGATCACGATTTTGTGATTTTTTTAATGAGATGCTGCTTTTTTCAAAATGGCCCATACAGCCCTCGGATCTGATTTCTTTATTTCTATTCCTTGGTTCTTTGTTTGAAGGGACAGAAAGCAGCTCTACATTCCTGGAGAGAGAACTCTTCTGTCTGTTTTCTGCGGGAAAGTTGGCCACAAGCAGAAGTGCATTGGGCTTGGCATGAAATGCAGTCATTAGTGAAACTTGACATATCTGCAAACAGAAAACTAGATTTATCCTTGCTATAACCAGAGTCCCCCACATATAGCGATTTTTAATGATTTACAAATGGATAATATCTGAGGCATCTAACAGTATTTAGGGCCTTTGTACAGTAAATCAGTTGTTTCATCTGTGTTATTTTTCAGATAAAATCAACTCTTGGATAAAATGTCGGCTTTGCAAATACCCTCAACAAACAAAAGCAGAAAACTGAAATAAACCCTTTTACAAAATATCACAGCAGGCATGGGGAGGCTTGCATTGTTATAGCAGATGATTGCTTAAGGTCTAAGTATGGGAGAATCTTGTTCCAAATTCTATCATTCAGTATTCCTCAATTAAAAATGCTGGCAAATTCCTTTGGATAGTTAAGGTTTTTTGATTTGTGATAGATAAATGGTGCAAAGTTTGTAAGTGTAAACATTAGTTATACTGGTTTTAACCCAGTAGTGCTTTCTGTTAGAACAAAAGCCTTTTTTAACTAACGTGAGTAACAAGTTCAAGAGAAAAGCTAGGAGCAGTTTGGGCTAAAATACTCTTATCTTTTCAAAATTGCAGTAATAGATATTTGAATGAGAAGAAATTGCAGAAAAATGATGTGCTTTATATTGCGTAAGAGAGAGTCACTGTACTTTTAATGGATTTTGCATTTGTTCTCAAGACAAGGGAGGTGAAATAGAAGAGATCATTTGTCTTGAAAGGAGATCTAAAATATACCCAAATCATTTCTACATACAGTCTTATCAGTCCATTTCATGGCCGCTTGCCACTCTCAGAAGCTCTTAATATATTGTACACCAAAGGCAAAACTGCTGACATGGAGTTCTGTAACTGCCAAATTGCATGTTCATAATTGTTCCTAGTCATGTGAGGTCGCGTTTGGTCAGTGCAAACAAAAAACCTTTGTCTGGATCTTTACTCCCTCTTCAAGCAGTTTTTGGTTTCCTAGCTTTTGTAGCACTCCCCGGGTTGAAAGTTTCTTTCTAAAGAGGGTGCTGTGTAGTCTTTTGTAAACATGTCTCCATTACTAAAAGTGACATCATGGGAATTGCTGGTAAGGAGCTGGGAGCACAGACCTGGGGTAGAGGCGATGTACAAAGAAGTTCCCCTTGTCCCTTCCCCCTTCCCACAGCATTGCTGAGCAAACAGGTACTTTGTTGAACTCCGTTGGAAGCTTTATGAGGAATTTAAACATAGGAAGGACAAATCGTTGTTTTTTTTTTTTTTTAAATAGAGTCCTGCCACTTTCTCATCTGCAGGCTGCTATGCACGATATGGTCAGCAGCTTATTCACACAAAGCCAGGGTTCTGCTGATTTGCCATCATATGTAAATTGCCTCCCTGGACTCATTGGCACGGTAAACACCTCAGTTTAAAGAAGTTTAAAAAGATGGATTGCAAAACTTAGGCATGCTCCTGCTCCTACTGAGATCAGTGGCAAACCTCCCATTGACTTCAATGGAAGCAGGATAGAGCCTCTCTTTTCTGGAAGCGAGAGCCAGCAGTATGTGAGCTTTTTGGAGCACATGCAGCTCTGAAAGTCTGTTCCTTTTGGGCATTCCAAAATTTTTCCTATTTGCTTGATTCCATGGCAACACAACATCACCACCAAGCTCTCAATACTGAAATGAGATTTTACTACTAAGCCTGAAGATTTATACAAGTGTATCCTGTGAAAAGATCTTGCTGGGCTACAATTGCCATTGGACTAATTCTGCATCCTTTTCAAATGAGTGACAAAATTAACTCTGGATTTATTTTACAATAAGCCAAGAATTTTATAAGGTTAGAAAAACAAGAAAACTGCTCTACAAATACCAGAAATAACTTTCTATTATTACTATTATTACACAGAATTGCTATATTTGAGTAAAACACTGTATCTATTTACTATTCTTTTCAAAACAGCCTAGAGAATAGCGTAAGCAGTTTTCTCGTAAATGATACTAAAATCAGACTCTAGAGACTGCATAAAATTATGATAAAGCCATTGAGGCTTTTCTTCTAATTTTTCTATTACTTATATCACAGAAATAACTGTTTTGCAACCTGAAAAATATACCAGTGTAAAAGCATGCAAGGAAAAAGCATGCTAAAAGACCCGTATTAGATTCTGAATGTACTATATAGTTCATCTTTTACAGAGGGAAGCAAACAGGCAAGCTTGCTTTCCACTCAGTGGCTGAGAGTTTGCTCCGAGTTACATTATAGTGTGCCGAAACTGAGTGCGCTGCTTGATCATCTCCTGTTTTTATGCATGGAAGGGGAAAAAAAATCAAAGTGATTCTATATCTAGAGAAGATAAAGTTGTGTGTAAGCAATATTTATGGTCCTTTATAACATAGAGTGCCTACTAAGAAGTACCCAAGTAACAATCAAAGTGCAGTTTAATTATGAGAAATTAAATTATGAGACAACACTAATAAGAATTATACGTGTCTTACATTTCATGCATTTTCTTAGACTCTAGAGGTAACCATTCATTCTACCTCTGTTATATTCAGTTTTCATGTAATCCAGTTATTGAATCTCCTCCAATGTGATTTTGGGGATAATTCTGCCACTTCAGTAACAGCTCTGTCTTTCCCCATTGCACACTGTCTTACACAGACAGGCTCATCCTGGAAGCAATGATCAGGTTGGTGGCTGCAGCACTGTATTGGAACTTTGGCTACGTCTGCAATCTGCTCTTTATGCAAAGACAGTTACAAAAATATGTGACGTAACACTGGATTTCACTTTTCTGAGTGAAGTTTCCCCTTCTGATGCTTCCAATACACCTAGGACAAACTCCGTGGAGTTCTGAGTGTGGGATGTGGTCCCGCTGACTAGCTGTGCCCCAGGATCAGAGGCAGACGTCTCCTTCTCTGGCCTCCACAACTCCACCAAGTCAATGAGATGCTCATTATACAAGTGGAGCTGAGATGAGGATGTAACAACTGAGATCACACAAATCTGACAGTAGCACTGTGACTCTGAAAACCTGTATTTTTTTTCCATATAGACTGCCTCTTGGGCTAGGCTCTGATGAGCAAAGCAGTTACAAATCCACTTAGCTGCAGTAGACCCAGATGAAAACAGAATCCATCCCCTCGTTTCCAGCTGACCTTCAGCAAGCAAGAAAAAATTGATATCAAGTCTAAAGCTTTGTTAAAAAGCTAGACAGTTATGGGCTTGTATTTCAAAAGTGACCAAAGATTCTGTCTATGTTGCTTTTCAAGACCAAAACTTGAAAGTGGGTGTTTGGCACTATTTCAAGCAACTGACACACAGAGCTGCTAATCAAATTTGAAATTCTTGGCCCAGATTATGAGAAAACGGGGAGAAACATTAGAATATGAATGTGCTCTAAGAAATAGAATTAGAGATTGTCCTTTATAAAAATGTGATGCCCTAGAAAATGGTGCTTTGCTATACACAAATGTTGCATTGTATATTATGCAGAAATACAAACTTTTAATGTCGTGCATTTCACTGGGCTGCATCTTGTAGTAATTTTTTTATTTGAAAAGTCGACGTCTTATATTCCAGTCTACTTTGCCACAAAAGAAGAGTATCTTTTCTTGCAAAGGGGGGAAATTCAAACTCTCATCTGACCGGTAAATTGCAGAACGCTCTTTGTAAAGTATCAGCTGTAATGCCCCAGTGATACTGCCTGGGACGTGCTCAGTTGTGGGAAGTAGGGAACTCACAGACGCTTGTAGCAGTTTGGGTTCTGTCTATCACATCTTACGTGTGAAAGGCATTTGTAATTCTTAGTTAATTCTCATTTGTAGTAAATCCAAAATGACATCTAGAAGCGAGATCTCTAGAAGGACAATACCTCCTTGGGTCACTTAAATTTATAAGCAGAGTATTTGCATTAGCGTGAAACGATGTCTTGTATTTTGTCACTTTATTCCTGTGCTGTGCTGTTTTGAGTAACGCTGACCACTCGGACATGCAATGAAGCGCAGGCGCCAGCCTTTCTTTCCACAGGCCCGCAACTCGCCTTAAGCCACAGAAAAACGATCTTTAAATAGCCCAGGCCAAGAGATACCCTCACCCGTGTTTGGTGAGGTGCAGCAATCTCAATCAACATTTGCTTTTGCGCTCAGCGCAGGGCAGCTGGCACTGCGGCAAGGCCGGGTGCAGATCGATACCCGTCCCCAGCCCTGCGCAGCTGCTCTGAAGGCACCGCGGCGCGGCCCCGCCGCAGCCCCCGCGGGCGCGGTTCGGCGTGACTCTCGCCGCCGTTTTCTGCCGTGCAGCTCTGACCCGAGCGCGGCGGAACTGCGGCCCGCGGGGGGGCAGCCGGCCGGTGCCCCAGCCTCTGCGGTGGCCGCGCCGGGCGCCGCGGCCCAGAGCGGGGGGCAGAGCGGGGGGGGGGGCGGGCCGGGCAGCGGGTGCGCGGGGTGCGGAGGCGCCGCCGGGGAGCGGGTGGCGTGCCCGGGGGCGGGCGTTGGGCCCGGGGCCGGGCGGAGGCGGGCGACAGGCGGCGGGGCCGGGCGGCGGGCCCGCACCATGGCGACGGGCGCTCAGGAAGTCGCGTCAGGCGCGGCGCCGCTGCGCGGCCCGGCGGGCAGGGGGCAGCGGCGGCGCCGGCGGTGCGGGCCGGGGCCGGGGCCGGGGCCGGGGCCGGGCCGGCGGGGCGGGGCGGGGCGCGCGGCTGCCGCGTGGCCGGAGGGGCGGGCCCCGGCAGCGGCCGGCGGTGCGCGCGGAGCCGGCGGTGGCGCGGGGCAGCGGTCGGCCCGGGGTGCGTGTGGCGGTGCCCGCGGGCGGAGCGGGGCGGCGCTGCCGGTCGCTGCGGCTGCCGCGGAGCCGGGGGCGGGGAGGGGGCTCGGCCGGCCTCGCGGGGGCTCCGGGGCCGGTGGCTGCCCGTCCCTGGCGGCGGTCGGGGGCGGCCCCTTGGCAGCGGGCGCCGGCGGTGCCCGGGGGCGCTGCGCGGCCAGCGCGGCGCTCACCGGCCGGGGGCTGTCCGCCGCAGGTCCGTGAGCGTGCGAGGGGTGCCGCGGCCCCGGAGATGCCGTGCTGCAGCGCGGTAGCTGCCTGAGCGCCGCGGCGGCACCGGCAGGGCGGGCGTTGTCGGAGGTACGTACGAGGCGGCTGCTACTCCAAGAGGCTTTTAATTATGGGGGGGTTATTAATTTGTTTTTTAATTCATCCCGTACGTCTGCCGGTGCAGCCAAGGTCACCTTGAGCTCCAGGAGAACGCGCGTTGCTCTCAGCCTTTAGGTGTTCGTCAGCCTTTTTGTTGTGTGTATGGGGTGGGTTAGGTATTAATTTGCCTGGGCACTAATTAATTTAAAAAAAAAAAAAAAAAGAAGAAGAGAAAGGCGAATGGAGTGTTAAGGCCAGCCAGGAGGCGAGGCCAGCCCGCGCACCGGGCTGTGCGGTCGGTGTACGGGTGGCAGCGCGGCCGCGGCCCTGGGAGCTGCGGCGGGCACGGCGGGGGGGGCTGCGGGTCCGGCCTTGGGGGGGGGGGGGGGGGGGCAGCGGCGGCCGTGCGGGGCGGCCCGTAGCCCGGCCGCGGTGCAAGTTTGTTCGCCGTGGGAGTTGGGAGAGGCAGTGGTGACCGTTCCATGGGTGAGGATGCTGGATCGCTGCTCCCGTGGCTCTGTCACAGAGCACGCTCAATCCGTAGCCCCCCCACCCCCCATACACCCTACAATGCTAAGTTGTTCTGATGCGTTTGGCCTACTTGCTTTTTTCTTTGGCCGGGGGAGAATGATTTACTGCATTTATTATACGAACTGTAAAACTTCCATTTGAAAATAATAGCTCAAGTTTATTCTCTCCTGCTTTTTAAGCCCGTAGTGTCATTGATGTCAGCAGCGGGTTCGGATTTAGGGGTGTGCTTTTGTATAGCGCACGTCTTGCTCTGGGGGGTTTGCAAACCCATCTGACTGCAGCTAGACCAGACACGGGAAATATACAGTGAGGTAGGGCTGGCACCGAACATTAATGACATTTTTTGTAGATAACAGGTGTCCTTGAGAAGCAGATGATGAAAGACTGAGGTCATGGAGTGCAAGGGAATAGTAAACTTTTGAAAGTGGCTGAATGGTTTAAACTGCAGTGAAGAAGCGTAAAGGGACTATACTGACCTGTAACGGGAAGAAGAGCAGGGAGAGGTGGACATGCAGGTAGCCAGCTGGTGTGCCCTGCTTATGGAAGTTGAATGCGCTGGTTTTATTATCATATTAAAATCATGCTGATTTCTGACTGCAATGAAACAGCTTCAGAACCTAACTTGTACTGAAGAGTGTACTAATACCAGTTTGCTAATTTGTTGCTAGATACCCATCACTGAAGTCACGTGTCTGTAGGTGTGTTCCTGTGTGTGTGTATATATATGTATGTACATCTGTATGTTATTATTTTGCAGCTTCTGATCTTCAGTTCAACTCTTGTGTCATGGATGAAACTGCTTTGTCCCTTGGAACAATAGATGTTTCCTATTTGTCCACCTCAGCAGAGTGCAGCATCAGTAGATGTAAGCATTCCAGTGAAGAATGGGTAAGTAAAAGTTGTGAATTTTACTAGCCATATTTATCTTACTTCTTCTTCAAGATAGAGGTGGACTTTCTGTTTTTATTATTATTGTGATGCTTTATCTCCGTTCTTTATGTCTCTCATGAATAATACAGTTTGGTTTTAATTCAACTTGGAAAGTAAGGAAGGAACAAAGAGTTCAGTGCTGTGCCAAAGACTGATGCTGCTAGGAAAGAAAAACCCTGTCAAACCCAGTTGATAGTCTTACTGTCTTCTGGTGTGATGTTACTAATTATTTTAGATACCAGTAAATGTGCAGAATCCCATTCTGGACTAGGCTGGGGTCAAACAGAAAGTCAAACAGTAAGCTCATAGCAGTTCTGAAGGATGTAGTTTGAAATGCATGAGTGAAAAGGAGCGTGAAGCTAGAGGTATGTAGGTCATGTAGCCATTGTAGCTGGAGCTTTTCATGCAATACAGGAGGCAGAGAAAATTTGGTGGATATAAATAAGGAGTCTATTAAAAGTCTGTGTCCTCTGTTGAGTGACTCTTGGGATTTGGAGGAGTCAAAGGGGGCAGTGAGCAGAGGGGGCTGGGTGGAGCAAAAAGCCACATGGGGACGGGGCTGGTACTGGTTGGTTTAGAAGCATAGATCAGGAAGAATTAGACACAGCTCTGGAGAGGAGGAGTTTGAACTCGATACAGAGGAAGAGTTGGAGACATGGTCAGAGTTGAGGGAAAGGACAGATGTCCTGGCAGCTGGGCTTTCTATCTAGCTAGATGTAAGTTGCATTGGACAGCAAGCTGCGGTAACCGACCGATCTGTGAGAGGGTGGGATAAAGGCAGGCAAGATGAAAGAGATAGGAAAGAGTTTTTGTAAGAAAGTGGTATCCAATTCAGTCAGGGCTTGGAGGCAAGCAGAAGGAAGATGGTATCGTTACAAAGCTGGTTCATTTTGGAGTTAGCATTACAGAAGGTGACAGAGAAGGGATTGGGCCAGACTTAGCATCTGGATGCTTGTTTATTTCAGGTGAAAGGCTTAATCTTGGAATAATTGTCATTTCACACCTCTTGCCAAATGTGATACCTGCACATTTTAGGTTTTAGGCGTCTTCAGTGTTGCTTTTGCCTTTCTGGTTGTTTCTCACTGCACTGGCTTTCTAGCTGAGTATGTGGCAATCTGTATTCGTGTTTTCCAACCCTTCTACCCTGCTTTTCTTCCACTTAAATGTGCTATTTTAAACAACACTTTAGTTTTGGCTTTTTTTTTTGTTTGTTTCTATAGCTTCCCTCATTAAAAACTTGGAATATAAACTCAGAAAATGGCAATCCAATGCTCATTCTCAGGCAAGCAATAATTCAGTAGACTTTAATGGGCACAATCAATGTCTTTACAAAAATTGTAGTTAAGTGTATTTTCATTATGCCCTAACGCAGAGAATGTGTTTTGTGAATGCAGTTGCTTTGGATATTTTGGTTCTGTAATCTTCAGAAACACAGTGTAACATTGGAGAACGCACAGCTGTTCCTTTTTCGTATCACTTTGTGTAAAACTGCCAAGAAAGAGGCTACAGAGTTAATAGTTTGTGTACATTCAGTTGTCTTGCAATTTTACAGGGTAATATCCAGTTAAAGCTTAAAACCCATTGCTCATATTACAAGCACCCTTCCATTGAGAGTGTAATTTACTGTTAATTTCTTTCACTTTTCTCAGCTGACAGCTTTCTTGCTGTTTCTTATTAGATTTATTATTTATTTTAAAATTTTGTGTGTCAGTAAAAGCTACAGTGCTTAAGATACATAAGTATAACACTGTGGTTTTGCTTTTATTTTTAAAAATCACATCATCTGGAAATAATTATTTTAGGAAAATCTTGGCAAAATTTGTGTTAGTTTTTTGTAATTGTGCTTTGCTTGTTTGTTTGTTTGGTTTTTGTGTTGGTTTTTTTTCCCCTCTGGTAACTCCTCTTACATTGTACTGGGTATGTGAAAACTTTATTTCTGGATATTTACATAATGCTTTTTATTCTGCAGGGAGAGTGTAATTCTAGGCCCACTCTCTTCAGATCTGCCACTTTAAAATGGAAGGAGACCCTGTTGAGCAGAAAAAGGCCATTTGTGGGACGATGTTGCTACGTATGCACTCCCCAGAGCCGGGTAAGAAGATTATGGACTGGATTATGTTAGACAGTAACGCATAGTTGCAGCATAATGAAGTATCAGTAGTTTTCCTGTCTTCAGAATTAAGGCCATAATGTTCTTACTTCATAAAGGAGTATAGTTTTTCACCTTTGTTTTTGGTTGTATTTGTCATGGAATTAGTGGATGACACAGACTTACTGTGATGCTTTGTCTCTCACTTTTCAGTGTGAACTTAAACGACATTCCAGCTCTTCAGAATTAGCATTAGGAAGTTGTTTGGAAAAAATGATCTGTTCTGCTAAATTAATAATAGGAATTTGGTGCATATGAGAGTGTTTAAGGCTTACTTTTAGGACGCTTAGTTCTCCATCCACAGAATAAATACAGTTTTGAGGGTAAGCAATACGTGTCCTCTCAAACTTGAAGAGATCAATCCTGTGATGGAGAAGACAGGTTGGTTTTCTACACTTGGCTGATTCCTGGCTTCTCTGCCCAGCCTGGAAACAAGGAGTGCCAGTTACGATGGTGAGGATATTTGTCTGCTGGGAACAGTGTCAAGATGGTGGCTCTAGAGAGGTTGCGCAAGCTGATTTAAAATGTGAACTTTATTGAACTGCATTGGGCAGGCTTTCCAGAAGCTGAAGATGCAAAATGCTGATAAATGCCATAATATAGTTTGCAATCAGCTTATCGTGTAATTTGACTATGTGTACAGCCTGGACTTTAAATTGTGCTCAGTTACACCGGCACTGAGCTCCACGGTTGGCTGGACTTGAGCGAAAATTTGCCTATTCCTTTGACCAGGGAAAATGTATTATTTCACTCTATTCCTATACCAGAAAAGAAAATTGCACCAATGACATACAAATGTAGGATAGAAATCCAAATGTTTGTGAAGGCTACGTATGGTGTGGGCAGCAAGACAAGCAATTACATAAACTGAGCCAACATTTAACAGACACTCAAGTGTTTTGACTTGTAAAAAGGTGTGTGGGAATCCTCAGCTTAGGGCTTTATACATTTAGTAATCAGGCTGTTTCTCTCAAGCTGGGAATTGTGCTTTAAAAATAAAAATCTTGCTCTGTATTTTGTTCATTTAATAAGAAATGAATGAACTATCCTAAGATCCCACTTAAGAGAGGGGCGTGACCGGATTAAGCCCTTTATTGCCTTCTGCCACAGGGATTGAACACCATCTTTGCAGCAGACAATAACAAACCAGTTCCTCTCGTTAGATGCCAGATATTTCACTTTTTTTGAGCTGCTTGTTTCGTTAATTCCCTTAAGGAAAAGGGATGGATGAGTGAGACGTTTCCTTAAATGCATTGGCCAAACTAACAGTTTCCTGATGCTCGGAGTGGGAAGTCTTACTTCTCCCTCTTATTTTCCTTCCTGCTTTCCTGGGGGCTGATCAAATTCACTAACCAAGCAGAAAACTACCTGCTTTATTTATTCATTTAGTCTGGCTGTCTTAGTTTTCAGCCTTGCCTGAATGAGGTTGGCTTGGTGAGGGGTGGGATGAGTGCTAGAGGTGGTACAAGTTAAGAGGTGAAGGGTAGTTTTCAGTGGGAAAGCGTAGGATGTCGTGGTGGGAGCTGGGCTTCTTCCTCATGGCAGCAGGGAGATGCTGTTATCGGCTTGCTTGGTCTCACAGAACCAGATCCTCTGCCTGACACAGGGTCAGGGAAGAGTTAAGTAAGAAAAAGCTAAAGTATGACATGCAGCTGTAGGATGAATTTCACAGAGCGAGGTTATAACCACTGGAGTGGACTTGGGCATTCAGTGGTACTTAACTTTGTTGCTGATTTTTGGGGAGACGAAGCACAAGTAATTTCACTTCTCTTTGCCAGAACATTTCATCGGCTTTAAGGCATACAAAAAATTACTAGTGAACAGTCAAAGAAACTAGTATTACCTTGAAGTTTGATCTTAAGAGCCTAGAGCAACAATTTGTTGATTGTATGTACAACACAGTTATGCTTTAACATGGGGCAAAAGACTGTGCTCCCATTGTAGCACGTGACTTCTACCTGATTTGCAAATTACATAGGACATTCGTATATTTAAATTTCTGGCAAATAATGTTTCCTAAATAAAATACAAACAAATGAGAGTCTTACCTGACTCCCATTGCAAAATTGGTAGTTGAGGCTGTTCTGCAGCTGTGCTGTTGCTAGTAACCATCTTTCTCCTTCACTGTCCTGTTTTTGTCTTCCTTGACATGCACAGTCCCAGTGGTTTTAGCTGCAATTCACTGTTGGCATGTTATCAGTTTTATAATTAAATATTACTTGGGCAGAAAGAAACCAGCCTCTTGGTCAAGGTACTCCGCTGGTATATGGAAGATTAAAGTTTAGGTCTTCCTGCAAAGGAATATTTGCTTATCCAAGTGGAACTGCACCCAAACTCATCCCAGAACAGTTAATAGCCTGGCACGCAGAGTCTGTACCAGGGACACAGAAGGCTGGATTGAGTTTGTTGTTCAGGCAGAGGAGGAATGTGGAGGTTTGCCACCTAACCATGGATGGATATCCTGACCCTTGGGCTGCCGTTAGGTGATGCGTGATCTGCTGGCAGACTGCGTGTCACAGGCAGAGTGTCAAAAGGCTTGTGATTACACAAATGCCAAATGTAGCTTAATAAAGTTCTGTCTCAGAGATGAGTTCTGTATTTTGACAAGACCTGGTTTATGTTACATCAGAATATGATAAAATATCCTGAATTGAAGAATACAACTGGTTTTGTATGCGGTAAAGCCTACAGAGTAGTTTGAAAGTATTGGAGTTGGGAATAGTGACTTTCTGAATTTTATTTTCATTTCAGAACAGTTTATGTGCTTTATAAGCAGTTCAGCACTTTCAGCACTTTTCTGCTTTGGGTTTTGTTTGTAATAGAGGTGAAAAACATTGCATTATTTTAAATGTTATGATGAATGTACAGTCACAGCTATTCTTACGTAATGAAATAGTCCACCAATCTTTTTTTACTTTGTTTTACAGGATAACTTCTTCAATGCTAGTATTCCATCTTTGGGTCTACGTAATGTCATATATATCAATGAGACACATACAAGGTAATGTAGCAAGTCTTTCTTTTGCTTTTAAAATTTCATGTGTTCTGATCATATGGCAGGGAAATCTCCAGGATAGTCTGGACTGAGTGAATGTATGTCGCTGTCCTAAAATGCAGGAATTGGTGCTGAACTCAGGAAAGTAATGTACTTGTTAAATCTGGCTGCATGTATCTGGGAGCTGGGCAAAGTCCTTTGGGGTTATAGACAAGGAGTGTAAGGGTCAAACCTGTTTCACAAAAAGCAGAGCATGTTTATATCCTTTCTCCTTTAGTGCAAATGGCAGCATCCACAGCATAATGCTGAGAGGAGCCGTTTTACTCCCATGCTTAAGAATGACTTCAGGCTGCATTTTAATTTACAGAGCAGATCTGGCTCACAATTTAGGCGTTGACTATTATCATTAATGACAATTAGACCTGAACATGTCTTGCGAGACTGTCTCTGCCTCAGTGGCAGAGTGCAGCTCCTGTAGAACGGTGTATATGACCTAAAACCCATGATAGATCTTTGCTCTACTGGAAATAAAACTTCTGTTCTGGGATGAAGATAGAGAAAGTATACAAAAATCTTTATTCTGTTCTTTGAAAAGTTAAGAACGCTTGCTGAAGTTTTTACAGTAATCATTAGCATAAACAGGTCCTGCAGCGTTTGTCATAGAGTCAGAGCAAACAAAGAGAGGCCAGCAGCCTGAAAGAAATGAGCCAAAGTGTCTCAGTGGAAGAAAGGCAGCATTGTGCTGTGCTCGAGCGGGAGGAAGCTAATGTTAGAGGCTGTTCTTTCTTCAATTTGAATTAATTATGGTTTTTTAAGAGTTGAGCTTGTAGTTTAGAGTACAGAGAAATAACAGAAATAGCATTTAACTTTTTTTTTTTTTTTAGTTTCAAAACTGTTTGAATGGTTTTGAACGGTCAGACTTCCTTAAATTAAAAATACAAGGGCATCAAAACGCAGGTTAATGAATTATTCTGCAATAAAATGCCTTTAGCTCAGAATGTTGTTATAGTCTGGAAACTGACAAATATTAATGAAGTTATGAGGTCCCATGGGGTTATATAGTCACAGTTTCTTGGCCTTAGAAAGCAAGAGGCATTCTCTTCAACTGCAAGCGTATCGTGCCAGCACTGAGATGTTACCACAGCCTTTTTCTGAGGTGTGAACATGTCAGTTTTACATTATATCTTCGCTGGGTCTGTTTTGCGTGGGTTTTGTCTTCTACCATTGCTACATGATTAGAAAACATTTTTTTCTAATTATGCTACATCATATCTAAGCTGTAAAATGAATGTATAAGCCTTTATACTTTGACATATCCCTGCAATAACTGTATGCTGCTGTGATGATGTGTTCATAGTTGCCAAAATTGTTGTCAGAAAGAAGCATATCCTCAACTTTGCTTTTTAGAAAAATCAATAAGGCTCTCAAACTCTGATGAGAAGGGGAAAATGGAAAAGCAATTAAGGCAGAGTCACCAGTCTACTTTACTGACAGCATGAATAGTCAGATTCATTGTCCTTCGAGATGCACTGAATATATGTATAACTGTTACATGTCAGGCAGGCTGTGCTGGTGGCTGGTACATGTGCACTCATCTTAATTATCACGCAAGTGGCCTTTTGCAGTGCAGAAGTTCCTTCTCATCTTTCCTAGCTGGTTTTAACACATATAAATTTACTGAAATGTGGTAGGGAGGTTTAACAGCCAAGATCAGTTACTCAGGTGACAACAAAGAGTGGGGACCTTGGCGACACTCCAGCATGGAAAGCAACATGAGCATTGCCGCCAGTTCAGTTTGGGACACTTGGTAGAGCATCAGCAGTGCATTGCAGCAGCAGACTTCAGGACAGGGTTTTTGCATAATACTGAGTGTTCTGGTCTTAGGAATGGCCAGAACTTAATTTCTTCTTCTAGCTGTTAATTCTGCCCCATCGCATCAGCTCTGCTGTTCAGGGGTCCCGGCTTTTTTTGCTTTGTGGAGTGACCCTCATGTGTGGTGGCTTGCCTAGTCTAGTCTAGTCCTGGCCTGGTGAGTGTGGGTGGCCAGGAGACAAAATAGCAGTGAATATTCATTGTTGGGAACTGGATTTTAGCCTTTCCTGTGTCACGTGCATCTTCTGTACTGTTAGGAAAACTGTGAAAAATAACATTTTCTCAGGTGATAGCTGCTTATATGATCCAGATAGTAGAGGACAGGGTTTATTTAAAAGAGACTGGCCACATAAGTTAAGTTGCCTTACTTAAACACTTGAATGCATAGAGAGATTTACCGATTATTCAGTGGTTCTGCTCCTGTTAAAACCTTGGAAGTACAAGGTACATAGGAGCACATAGGGCTGGGTGTTTAAAAATACTGGAAGAAAAGGTTATGAAAATAGTGTTTTTAGTGTTGGTGGCTAATGCAAACATATTTTCAGGAGTGTCTGTGAGAGTTTACTCTGTGTGTACAATGTGAGTAACTTTCCCATGAAGAGTCTGTTTCTTGAGGAAGCGGGCAAACCTCTTAGCTGGACATCTACGTTCCTCAGTGGAAAGTCACTGGATCTGAAATCAGCACTGCTTCTCTCTCCTTTTGTCCTGGCTGGGCCGGGGAGTCTGTTCCAGTGGACAGACAAAATGTATATGCTGGTTTGTCACTGCTTTCCTGTGATACTATGGATATTTTAAGGCCACTGTCACCCTGAATTGAAGTAATGCAGACCCCAGTTGTCTCAGATATTTTACATTACACATCAGTTGTTTCACCCATAACTTAACATATTGACAATTTACTAGACAATACAAAAACCTTAGGCAGCCTTTCATAAAATTTGATTTACTTTTGCTCCTTAATTGTATTTTCAGGTGGTCAATATTCTTTTTTCTGGCAGTGAAGTGTTTTGAGGGTCACACTCAAACACCCTTCATATTTTTGCAGGTACAGAGGGTGGCTTGCAAGACGCTTTTGTTATGTCCTTTTTGTTCAAGAGAGGGATGTTCATAAGGGTATGTTTGCCAAGAATCTGACAGAAAATGTGCTGAATAACAGCAGGTAAGATAATGCAAAATAAACTTTTTTTTTAATGACTGATACATTATAGTATGGTTTAAGAATTTGGAAATGGCAGGTTTTGAAAATCAGATTATTTAAAACGTTAGAAGATACAGTATCTGCAGCACAGCCTTTCAGGACTGTAGTTTGCTATTTCTGTTTGAATAGTAAAAGAGGGGGGATTAGGAATTATGAATCTCCAAATGAGTGATAATAGTGGGTGGACAGCAGAGAGTACACAGGAAAACAAATTGCGGCATGGTAACTTTTCAAATGTTTGTTTAACTAGTTAATGTAAATACATGGGACTGAAGTCACACTGCAGCCATTGGAAATTGACAGTGTTTCAGAAATAAGAGGAAAACAGCATTTCAGAGTACCCTGAGTGTACACCCAGAGCGTGAGGCAAAACTGGGTAAAGGCTATGGCATAAAATACCCACCCTTTATTTTGTGCAGCTTGTTTTGTGTTTCATATACTGCATTGTAAGTGGGGCATTGAGCCCCTGATCAGCTATTAAGGTGTCAGTTTTCCCATGGACACAAAGAAATTCAACCGCATGCCCACTCCTTGAGTCTGTTTTTGTCAGAGGGCACGCACTGCCTACATTAACATTCCTAACTCTCCTGAATTTTTAATGTTCAAGTCCCATCTGTAGATGATAGTATTGCTTTGGAAAAGTAAAGCAAACTGTGTTGTGCCATAGTTATGGTGTGTTAGACCACTTAATCTTTCTTAGCCTTTATAAAATCTAGTTACACTTTGTAAAACTGAGAATTCAAGGAGGAATATACTGTAGAAGTGCAGAATAGCAACTGCATAAATCTGTTTGAGGTAAGTGAAATTGCCATGGCAGGAAAAAAAATACTGAAAACCAGGAGATTTCAGCTCTTCTTTCTGCATTTTTAACCTCACTTAACTGTTTCTGAAAATTGGCAATCACTTAATATCATACCTGTGAACTGTGTACAAACTCTTTTATATGGTCAACGTTCATCCGTCATGCATCTTTTTAATCAGAGCTTAGAAAACTACTGAATTAAATTCTGTGCATTTGGAGTATGCAGTACTTCAGCGTGCATGTTCTTTTATGCCTGCAAATTACTCCTATAGTAATATGCAGCTCATTCCCAGCAGTAGTTGTCTGTGACTTGAACTCTTTTGTTGCAGGACTGTCTCATAAGTTTTACTTTTTCATGTTAGAGTCCAGAAGGCCATTGTAGATGAAGCTTCTGAACCAAGTGCTCCAGGTAGTTTTGCTCAAACGGATCCCAAAGCCATCAACAAAGTGAAGAAAAAAGCTAGGAAGATTCTGCAGGAAATGGTAGCAAATGTGTCACCGGCTTTAATCAGGTAAGAAAAATGGCTCATCAGTATTGTCGATGGGTAGAAGGACAGCCAAGCTCTCTGTATTACACCAGCAGAGCTTGTAACACATTATTCATGAATAATTATTCTAAAAAATAATACATTCTTCATAAAAATCCCTTTTCTAATGTTAACTAATGAAGTGGTACTTACTTTTCATTTTCAGATGGAGCAGAAACCCTCCACCTTTTCAAGGGATAAGTCTTATGATAAGATTAAATACAGACAGATTGTTTTAGTTTTATTTTTATTTTCTCCTGAAACTACGTTTGGTGCTAAAGCTTAGACCAGTATTAGTATGTTTTGTTGTTTCAGACTGATACGAGCGACAGCAGCTAGCTGCAGCATCTTAGACTGTGAAAGACCTTTTTTCCTGTATCCCACTGAATATCATAATCTGTAGTTATAAATATCTCAGACAGAGTCTTGTCTTTAAAAAAAAATCTTCTGCTGTGGTGTCTACCTTTACTACTAAGGATGAATTTGTCTCTGTCATGTTCCTAGTCCCTTTCACCAAATTCTGTGATGCAAACCCTCCGGTTTTTAGCTGTATTAAATTCTCCCATGAGACCAGACATGCTTGTCACCTAACTAGCTTAGCTAATTAGAACTGATCACAGGAGCTCCATTAACTTGCCCCGTATGTAAAGTGGTCTGTGCCCTTTGAACAGCCTTCACTGAGGTTTATGCTAACAAGTTTTGTGTCATAACTGCAGGAGGCTAAAATGTGGTTACTAACCGTGGCTTAGCTGATAGGTAAAAAATGTTATGCAATTTGATTTATAGTAATTTTGTTTGAATATGAAGTAATCAGATTTTATGGCTTTGCTTTTAGTCATATACAAGCATTATAAAATGGAGGCAGAAATGAATGAAGTTTTTTGAGTTGTGTTTGTTCTTCTTTCAGGTTGACTGGCTGGGTGTTACTGAAGTTGTTTAACAGCTTTTTCTGGAATATTCAGATCCACAGAGGTCAAATAGAAATGGTCAAAGCAGCAACAGAGGTAAGGGAGGGTGGGAAAGAATCTAGTAGGATAGACTGCTGATGTAGTTTCTGTTAATGTTTACAGCACTGCCTCTTCTTAGGAGAGTTCTGCTAAGTCTGTATGGTATCAGATTGTAGATAGATAGAACTCTCTCATATCTGTGAAATAGTGTTTTTAATTACATGCAATGCTCTTTGAGTTGTGTAACCTAAAAAACTACGTGAACTCTGGTTTTACCTTTGTTTCAGGATCAAATTTTAACTATCAGGCTGAATGATTACCTCAGATAACCTGCATCCAGCATTATTTCTTTTTTTGTGCTGAGGCAGCCAGTTATAAATTAGTAGATCTGTTTAGGGTTTTTCATTCTTACCTTAAGTTGGAATAAAAAGCTTTAAGAAATAAACTTTTCCTGGTTTTTACTAGCAGTCTGTTCCCAGTCCTTCAGTATTTATTGAAATTGATCAAAGAGCAGGTGTGGGTGCCCCATCCCTGGCAGTGTTCAAGGCCAGGTTGGATGGGGCTCTGAGCAACCTGGTCTAGTGGCAGGTGTCCCTGCCCGTGGCAGGGGTCTGGAACTAGATGACCTTTAAGGTCCCTTCCAACCCAACCCATTCCATGATTCTATTTTCTTTACACTCAAAGGAATTGATTCTTTTTGCAGGGTTCGCCTTAGAAAGATGAATTAGATAAACGAAACAGAAAAGGTTCTTACTGTTTTCTGTTACCTTTTGATTACAGTGTTCGGGAACCCCACTGTTCATAGAGCCTTGCTGATATCTAAGAAACAGCAGTACATTGGTGATACTGATGATTTGGCCATATCCCTTTAATTGATTGATTGTTGTCTCAGTACTGTGAGTCTGAAGAAACTGGGAGTATTAATCTTTGTTAATGTAATGAATACAACTGAAAGCTACAGTCAATGAAAATTAAGAAGTACAGTTGACTGTAATGTTCTCCCAGTCACAGCTGAATGAAAACCAGAAGTAAACAAACAAGCAGAAACTAGCATTGGTTCTGATAATATGGTGGTTCTGATAATATGATGCTAGCAATCTCAATGATGGATTTTAAGAAGGAGTAATATTATGCCTTTTTTACCATCTGTCTTCTCTCTTTTTTCCGCTTCTCCCCACCATAGATGAATTTGCCTCTCATCTTCTTGCCTGTTCACAAATCCCACATTGACTACCTGCTCCTTACATTCATTCTTTTCTGCCATAACATCAAAGCACCCTACATTGCTGCAGGGAACAATCTCAACATCCCCATCTTCAGGTAATAACCTGTTCTTATCTGGAAAAGACTGAGGTGGGGGATCTTCAGGTGACCTATTGTGCTATATATCTTTTGTCCAAGTATAGTCTGAGTATTATTGGGCCATCATGTAGAACTTCTTTGGTTCCTACTACATGCTCAGAGAGACAGCATAATAAAATCCTTCTGAGAAACTCTGCCATAACCTCAGTAGGTTAAGGAAGGATATTCCTTTCTTCTTGGAGTCTCAAAGTGGGTAGGTGACTAAGGAAAGATGAGTATGTGAAAAAGTGTTGTGAATGGACCACTCTTCTTCATGAAGTTTAATGAGCTGGCTACTGGGTGGTAACAGTGCTGAGTGAATAATACTTTGTGGGAAAGTACTCCAGTTTGGTCTGTGTTTAAATTACATTTCTGGTGGCTGAAGAACCTAAGGTCTGTTAGGTAGTGTTTCTGTGAGGCAGAATTTGGAGATAACTCAAAAAATAAAATGATAACTTTTTCTGAAAAGCCACTGGATGTTGCAGGAAATGAAAGAAGGGGGATACCCTAACTTAGAGATTGTTCTGCACTGGTAGGTGTGAATGATCCCAGTAAGGCATTCAGACTCTATAAAGTATTAATTCCAATGCTATTTGTTAGGCCTAGCAGTATAAAAGAAAGAGAGACTAGCATAAGTAATCTAACACCCCTTTAGACGCTGGGAACCCCGAGCTGTGCAGCATCCAGCAGGCCTCCCTCCGCACGCTGCATTCTGTGCGCACCCTTTTCTGCAGAAAAGGTTACCCCATTTCAGTCACTTGAGCTAGTATAGGATTTTCTTAGAGGAAAAACCTCTATTCATCATTTATTCTGTCAGGCAGAAAGGATGTTCTCGTGAGAACTTTTTGCTGCATGGTTAGATAAAGGCAAGGCTGCGCAGGTGGTGTAATTGCTGGTGCCCAGTGGGAGCTGCTGGCAGGCTCCTCTGTCAGAACTGGCCGGCTGAGCTGATCCCGTGGCCACGGGACTGTGCAGCACGGTGTGGGCACGAAGGCTGTGCTGTATGTGCAGCACCGCACAGGCTTGGGCCAGCCTGGGTCAGCTGTTACGTGGGTCACTAGCATCTCCGTGTACCACAGCCTCCCAGCCAGGTCACTGCAGAGGTAAGTTGTCTGTCCAGGGGGTGAAAGGCAGCAAGACAGTATAGAGAAGCCTGCTTAAGTTAAACAGAGCAATACTCGTGTGGTCCCATCATGTGCAGATAGCGTAATATGGTTTCGTTTTTGAGAATTTCAGTCATTTCAGTTCCTGTTGTGTGCTAGGAGTTTTGTGCTGGACATGTAGTAGTTTCCTGCAAACTGAAATCGATGAGTATAATTCTTCTTTATTGTGTAGCACACTGATCCGCAAGCTAGGTGGATTTTTCATTCGTCGAAAGTTAGATCAGAGTCCTGATGGTCGTAAGGACTTCCTCTACAGAGCTTTGCTCTACGTGGTACGTATTTCTTGTCTTTATACAGGTAGTGTTTCAGTTGGGTGGCAAGAGGCAAAGTGAGTTCCATCAGTCTGGGGATGTTTTTTACTGCTTTGAATTTGTCTTATGTTTCATGCTGCAAAAAAAGTATACGTTTTTGTATGAAATTTTTAGCATATAGAAAAAAAGATTGAATGCCCAGCACCTTTGAGGACAAGCAGATTTTCACCTTGTGTAATCCTTATTAAAGAAAGTGGAATTAATACTCTCTGAATTAATGTTAAACTTAAGCCTTGTTTCTCCAATTTATTTTGTACTGGGACATATCTACACTGATTTTGTTAACTTAATGGAAGTCCCTGTTTATGATGGGTTGGTGTAATCCCTTGGGCCTTGCAGTATAATAGCTGTATTTGAGTCTTGGAAGATGGGGTGTGATGAGGAATCAGGAGAGGCATATGCAAATCAGCTGGATCAACTGCTGCTAGAGATGCTGTTCTTGAAAAAATGGCATTATAATGTTTGTATATTCATGCAAATTCAGTGGCACTTTGGTCTGGGTTTGTGTCAGGCATTAATTATTACTTTTTTGTTTTCACTTGTATTCATGCCAACTTGTGGTCTTCCAATGTTTTAAAAAAGAAATGGTCGCTGACAGTATATTTCAAATGTGAATTTGCCGGTATAATTAGATACTTATTTTTACCTCTTTTCCAATCCTTTTGTATTCAGCACATAGAAGAATTGTTGAGACAGCAGCAGTTTTTAGAAATATTCTTGGAAGGCACACGGTCTCGAAGTGGAAAGGCATCTGGAGCTAGAGCAGGTCTTTTATCTGTGGTGGTGGATGCTCTCTTCTCAAATGCTACTCCTGACGTCCTAATTATACCCGTGGGAATCTCTTATGATCGTATAATTGAAGGTCACTATAACAGTGAACAGCTGGTAAGTGCAAATGAACAACTTGTTTTGCCTAGGAAAATTTCTGTTTATATGCAGGACAATGTGTTACATAGTTAAATAATGTCCTAGTAGTCTTCTGTCACATGTACTTGGTGTTAGTGTTGATGAGTGTGTGAATCACAAAACCTCTGTGATGGGGACTGCTGAGGTACAGATGACAGACTTCTAAATGCAAATTCATGACACAACAAATAGTATGTTCAAGTGGATATCTATGGAAAAAGTAGTTCTGTAGATATACTTGAATTTACGAGGTATGCCTAAAGATTTGGGCTTGCTTTGTCTGCTGTTGCATGCATTTTAATTCTAAACATAACCTTTTAATTGCAAATGAGAAAAAAACCCAGAACAACTACCTATTTTTTTCCAGGGCAAGCCGAAGAAGAATGAAAGTCTTTGGAGTATAGCTAGAGGAGTCTTCAGAATGCTGCGGAAGAATTACGGCTGTGTCCGAGTAGACTTTGCACAACCATTTTCCTTAAAAGTAAGTTTGATATTTTGAGGATTCTTTTGAATGTTTGACATTTTTGATGTTTCAATAGTGGGACACGTTTATTTTTTTTTTCTCCTTGTGGGTTGTCATCATTAGCATTATCTCCTGAAGCCCATTTCAATGGGACAAAAGCATCCCTGTTTTGCTGAATGTGTGAGTCTTTGAACATGTTTGTGTTAAGCTGAAATAGTCTCTGAGTTGATATAAAGGGTTATGTTAGTTTTGAAATGGTGTAAATATTCTTACTGGGGAGCTTTGTTTTGTTTTAACAAACAGTCTTTAAAATTGTTTGACATTTGAAGGAGACATTTGAAGTTGAAGGAAACATAATACTGTTCTCCAGTTTTAAGTGATTTAATGGTTTACGCTGTTGTTGAGGAGGGGCATTTATGTCACTGGATTTTAAAAACTGCTAAGCAAATTAGTAGCTATAAAAGTATCATGGGTAATGTATCATAAAAATCTGCATATTCTTTGAAAGTCATGGTTTGTTATTAGTTTACGCAACTATTAGCTACAGTAGTTCACCAAATACTGTTGTGTCGTGCAGTAGTATGTACCTTCACTTTTATTTTTTTCCCTGTTCTCTGCAGAATCTGCTAGTACTAATACCCAATTTATCTGCATTTCACTAATCTGTGTTCTGCTACATTATACCTTATTTTTAGTGTGACTTTAATAAGATTAATTACTGTAACAACAACCTACTAGAACATTATTCAAATTAATTAGGTGTTCTTCTTTCTGCCCTACTTCTCTCAGAAAAGCAGTGGGTTGGAGAGCTTTGGAGGGTTCAATTACCACAGCATGAAATTGTTGTGACTGTCTGCACTGCATTATAATTAGCGTAGTAGGGAAAAGATGTTAATTCACTTCCAAAGGAGAAGGCTTGGGCTATTCTTGGTAGGGAGTTAGCAATTGTTCTTGGATCAGTATAAGGAAAAGAAGGTTATCTGCCCACTTAATCTAGTGAAATGCTAATCACTCTACCTTCCTAGCAGCCTCCGTCAGGTCTCATTTGTATGTGTATTCATTTTTGTACTCCAGAAAGATAATAAATGACACACATTGTTTAAGTATGCCTAACTAAGATTTGCAGAAGTGTAACTATTTTTAAATCGAGGTAGTTATGTTGCTGCAGGTTTTTCTGAAGGAGACTGAGCTTTGGGGGTTAATTTTGAGTGTCTGCAGTCCTGTGAGCACAGGCTTAGGAGCAGAAGAGAGTGAGCTGGCTGTGAGAGTCTTCTAAGCAGCTTTCCTGGGAGGAAACTGTTTTCCTGACCAGCAGGTTAAGTGGCTCTTTAGTTTTCCACATCAGTCTTCATAGCAACTGAAAGAACACAGCGTCCTGAAAACAGAATAATGTGAATGCTAAACTGTAAAGAGAGGCTTTTGAGAAATTTGGGATTCAAGAATTCCCAACATGTAGTACCTTGCCTGCTTCCTGGGTGCTTCAGTTTGTGGCACTATGAGGGGTCTGTCTTGCAACTGGAGTCTCTATGCTAGGGTTTACCTTTGGAGAAGGTCCTTATCCTGGTGTTTGAGGAAAGAAGCAGCAAGTAATAATTACAGTGTTGCTTCTGAATGGGTATTAGACTTTGCTTTCACTCATGTTAATGAAGGCAGTTCTCATTAATTTAATCGTGGAGAAGCTAGTCACAAAAGAGTTGTTCCCAGCAGGGTGCTGACAGGGGTTATGCATTGTTTTTATTGCAATGTTTTTCATGAAGTACAGATTCCTTGCAGTAGAAAGTCTGCCTTTTCATCAAATAAAATCAGAAGTGAATAGACTGTTGAAAACTTTTAATTTCTTTGACCTTATTACTGCTCTTTTAGTGTGAGCTATTTTTAATCAAAGTTGAATTTTTGAATAATTGCCTTTTTCATAAAATAATAATACCAGTTGAATGCAAGAATAGGGTGGGAAAAGTACAAAAAAATAACAAGTCTTCTCTTAACAGGAATACGTAAACAGCCAAAGCCAAAAACCTGTGCCTGCTCCTCTTTCTTTGGAACAAGCTTTGTTACCGGCTATACTTCCATCAAGGTAGAGATTTGTTTGGGTGCTGGGGAGAGGGAGGACAAGTTAGAGGGTTTTGTTTGCTTGTCTTTTTAGTGTTCTGCACTACATTCTGAGCAGTGCTTGAACTCCTCAAGGGTGATCTAATTGTGTAAAGAAAAACTACAAATGTAGACAATTGTAACTGCAATTTATAATAAGAGTTGCATTATTTCGGGGAAGCTCTGTTTAAGCTTGAGGAGGCTTTTTTCCTTTTTTCCTTTTATTTTTTTATTTTTTTATTTTAATGACCTCTGTTTGCCTAAATTTTATGGAATAACTTAGGGAAAAAATGACACAATGAAAAAGGAAGGATTTGGTTTTAAACCTCAGAAAAATTTCAAGTAGGTTTTGGTATAATTCCAAAGTAAATAGGACCTGGGAGTGAGTACCCCTTACTCAAGGAGGTGACTGTCACTCAGAACTGCAAAACTGTGCTCAAGGGCTAGATCTGCATTTATTACACAGATACACATTTTAGTCGAGGTCTTTTCTGGACATGTACAACCCTGTGTGGTTCTAGTAGAGACAACCATTTGTCTTTAGAAAGTTGTAGATCCGTACAAAGATCCATTTCTAGTTTGTACAGGGGACTGGGCTGGAAACTACCTTTTAGGCAATTTGCTTAATCTACTGTTTTCATATTCACTGAAGGGAAGAGCGGAGTGACATGCAAGTGATGTAAAGGCAAAGTCATGAATAGCCTTAGGACAAGGTTGTGATTTTTCTTTTGATAGTCTTAGCTGGGATTGTTGTTTAGTGTGAAGAAATAATCAGAAGTTGGTAGATACTAAAATTTTTGTGGAGCTTGTTATGCATAACATTTTTGTGCCTTTACCAGACTGCATAGTGATGTTTTGCACTGTAGTTCAGTCAGTGTATTAAAAAAAAATGTTATTCCAAATTATTTTACATTTTGATCAAAATCTAAATGTCATAATGTGAATTTTTATTCTGTATTCAGACCTAATGGTACTGTGGATGAAGGTACAGAGGCCTCTCTGCCCAGCTCCAGGGATATCACCAGTGAACCCTTCAGAAGAGAGCTGATATCCAACTTGGCTGAGCATATTTTGTTCAGTAAGTGTCACACTATGACTATCAGCTGCCTGTTATGTTTTGCTGATTGCCAAACAGTAAGTTAGTTCATGCAATGTCGTACTTTCCCAATTCCCTCCAATCGGGTGATCATTTCATGACTTGAGATGCTCTTTGGACAATTTTCCATCCTTTGCCTCCCTCCCTCCCACCTCTTTCTGATTAAATACAAGCTTTTTATTCTGATTGCTTTGTTAACTTTTGTATTCCTTGGACTAGTATGCTGAACTTGCTGTACGCTGAAGTGTTTGACTGTCATGCTGATATGCTGATTTCTTATCACTTCGTATGAGAGGTTATTGCAGAAGAACTTAATGCAGAAGTTAATGGCATTATTTAAGACCGTACTCACATTAACTCATCTGTATGCATGAACCACTGTTGCCAGGTTTTATAGATTGTATGGTGTATGCTTCAGTCAGTAGATCTGTGATTTGTGATATGAGATGCATACAAAACAGTACTTAGCTTAGTAAACATTTAAGCTTTACTCAGCCTTCTTAGTTCAAGTTAATTGATTAATATTGTTACTATATAGACATGATACACTTTGTATTTCATTCAGAAGGTACAGGTCTATGCCAATATCACTTCTTTTTTTTTAAATAATGAGTACTCTTTCATTTGTAATGATGTTCTGCACTTCTCGGGTCCCTAACCAGTTTATCTTGTTTCCCTCTAGCTGCTAACAAGTCCTGTGCTGTGATGTCTACACACATCGTTGCCTGTTTGCTGCTGTACAGACACAGGCAGGTAAGGTTTCCATGCTGCTTCAATAGCCAAACTTTAAGTTTAGTTAAACATAAAAATTTAGCCTTTACTTTAGCCTTGTTAATTAAACAGTATGCATTATACTATTATATGATACTAATAGAAGAAGAAAGACGCATTTAAATTAAAGTGGATTTCAGGTAGTCTGAGTGCTAGTATTTTAATTAGTAGTGGATACTTGAAGATAAGCTGTTGTTGAATGGGAGATAATAAATACTCATGTGGAAACAAATTTTTGTAATTCAAAATGTAGTTAAGCTTTTTTAAAGAATACATGGTTTCGGTTCATTGCGTTAAGGTTGTTTTTTAGATCTCAAACACATTCATCATTGAATATGCTAGAAACTCTTCTGTTAATTTTCAAATTAGTTTCGCTGGTCCTCAATACTAGAATATTATATCACAATGACATAATGGTACTGATGTTTAACTGAAGGCTTGTGCATAGGCCTTGGAAGACTTTTTTTTCCTTGTACAAATGTGTTTTGCGGTTTTTCTGCAATTCTTTCTCCCTGTAAGCTGAAGCTTTTATTGCACATATATTGAGAACAAATTGAAAAATATTGGTCAGATGTGTAATCTTGCTTGTTGAGAATAGGATCATCATTCCCATCAGTCCGGTCTTTATAATTTCCTAAAATAGTGGGATCAAAGAAGCTTTTTGCATTGTGATCTGAAGCCATCTTGACAAAAAAACAGGGAAAAGAAGTGCTTGAGGCAAAGCTTTTCCTCCTGTCCCCAAACAATTGAATAGTTCTGTTAACTACAATATTCCCAGATAATTGATCATTCATTTTATAGCATAAGTAATAGAAATGCGGTGTCTCTGACACATTCTTGAAGAACAGCTCAGGTCTCCGCAGGTCGTGAAATAAACCAAGAAGCAAACAAAAAACTTTCATTCCCAAATACCTGCATGGCTTTAAAATATAATTGCATGTAATAAAGAACCTGTGGACTATTGCAGCAAATTCTCCATGAGAATAAATTCTTCTAGTATGACTGTGGTGCTTTGGATTGTTGACAATTATTGTATTGTTTATGTGTTTGCTATGTATGTGGTTTACAGGTAAACTCCTGTGCAGAAAAATTTTTTCACTGTGTGATTCTCTTTCTGTACCTAGGGAATTGATCTTTCCAGGTTGGTAGAAGATTTCTTCTCCATGAAGGAGGAAGTCTTAGCCCGTGACTTTGACTTGGGGTTTTCAGGGAACTCAGATGATGTTGTCATGCACGCCATCCACTTGTTGGGGAACTGTGTAAATATCACAAACACTAGCCGAAACAATGAGTTCTTCATCACTCCCAGCACGACAATACCTGCTGTCTTTGAGCTCAACTTCTACAGCAACGGAGTACTTCATGTATTCATTAAAGAGGCCATTATTGGTATGTTTTGAAATTTGCCAAGGAAAGACTTTCTTGTAATCCATGAAGTCAAAATATCTGCACAAAGAAACCCATCGGTTTTTCATGTAATTTACTTCTGTATATTTCTTCCCTCCCTGCTTCAGCCCATGTTTACCCTAACAAAACCAATTTTAAAGTAACCTTGTGTTTTGTTTCTGGAATGTTCCCACTCATTTTTCCCATCATCCTTTTATCTTTCATAGAAGTTGTTTTTTTGTTTGTGTTTGGTTTTGTGTTTTTTTTTTTTTTTTTTTTTTTTTTATTGGTCACTGCCATAGCCAAGCCACTATCAGAGTTTTGAGCCACCATGGCAAAACATGTGCTTTATTAAGATTTTGTTTCAATTGACATTAACTGGACACAAGTAAAATAGCGGTGAATTCTGTCTTTATTCTTCAATTGTACGTGTAATGTTGGATGGCTTTTAAGCCTAGAAATAGGCAAAACAAAAGTTTTATGTTTCCTTTGCTATAAAACTCTTCGGAAAAATAAACTTTGCTTCTGTTTGTTTCTGTTCTAGCCTGTAGTCTTCATGCGGTTCAGAGTAGGAGGTACAGAAATTGTTCCAATGGTGCTTCTCCAAGTTTGATTAGTCAAGAACACTTGGTCCGAAAAGCTGCAAGCTTGTGTTACTTGCTTTCTAATGAATTTACTGTATCTTTGGTAAGTAATTGCTTTGATAGTCCATGTTGCAAATTTTGTTCCGCTTGTAACTGTGTATATTACTTTAAAACTAATTGATGCTTCAAGTGTCACAGTTCTAATGTTTGCTGTAAGTACAGTCTGGTGGTAGTGGGTATCAAGAGGCTGAATATAATTTGAAGGAGGAAGATAACGTTGATCCCACTTGCTTCGGGGAGGTGTCTGAACATCTGAATGGCTGTGGCTCCATCAGAACAGTTCATCCAAAAGATGTCAGGCCTAAGATAACAGGTGAATTAACTTGCCCCAGCTCCTGTTGTTTCCTTGTTTCCTCGGCAAGGTGTGACACAACCAGTTGGTCTGGTTTTAGGGCTCCATGCTGACTGGAGTGCTGAAGTGGGTGATGCTGGGATGAGTCTGCAGCGCTCCTGCTGCGCTGGCATTAGGCCTTTCCCGAGAAAGAAGAGGGGCTCGCTCGATCTCTGTCAGCTTCCCACAACTTGAGGCTGGGCTGATTAACGCCTTCTAACAGATTTTGTGTCGCTTATGTCATTAGAACATCGCAACTCTATCTCCGTTCTGCCCAAACTATTTAAATATTTTTTTTACATATATACAAGTCTTTGAGAGTACCCAACTCATACAAGTTTGCGCAGATGATTGGAATTATGCTGGGAACTAAGGCTGCAGATTCTAAAGATATTCTTGATTTGCAGAGGAGTGCAATAGTCACAGCGTGTCACACCTAGTACTTAGTGGCAGTTTTGAACAAGGCCTGACTTTGGTTTTTGTGTTGTTACAAAACACTGAAGAGACCTGATGTTATCTCAGATTTCAGACACTGTATGCTTACACTCTGCATACTTGCAGTTTTAAGTGCTAGGTATTTTTCTTTCTTATGCATAGAAGTTACTTGGAATTCTGGAGATTCTTGAATTCTTACATTTGTACATGTATCTCTGACTTGTGCCTTTTAAAATGAAGCATAAGCTACTTTTAGTGTTTTTGTCTAGGCAGTAATGTAGCTCATAGCGTGGGGTTCTTTAGTAATCTTATCCTTCTGCTTTCAAAGTTAATAATTGATTATTTTTTTAACTTAAAAATATTTCCTACATGATTACAAACAATGTAAAAGAGGTTTATTTTTTTTTTAATTCAGTTTCAAAACACATAAAGGCATTTCTTGAAAGTGTGCTTTCCTTTAAATTCCAAATAAATCAGTGGTATGGGTCTCAATGATTTTAGTTTTATAATAATTTTATTCCAGAACTGTTAAAATAAAATTTGGTTAGAGGTGATTAAAAGAGGGGAGAGTATTTAACGTGTTTTTCTACCAGTGTGGTGATAATGCATTTCTTAAAAAAAAATAATTGGGCAAATTTTAAATATCCAATTTCACTTTAATTTTTTAAATGTCTGCCTGTTTGCTAGGATAAACATAAGAGTGGTGCATTGGGATTATGCTGGTAAAAGTTTAATAACTTAAAAGGAATAATGCTGCTGTATCTAAACCATTCATACTTAATGGGGAACTGCTATTGCTATAATGGGTATAATGGATGTGACTTTTTTTCAGTTCATTTCTTTTATGTTGTGCAGCCTTGCCAGGTGATATATCAAGTTTGCCATGAATCTGTGGAAAGGCTGATACAGTATGGCATTCTTCTGGTGGCTGAGGTAAGGGGATAGAGATACTAAATGAGCTTTGTTTCTTGTACTTGACTTTAGACGTAAGTGGTTTATGCTTCTGATTTGTGAATCTTGTTCTAAATATATGCTGTTACTGAAGGCTTGGAACAACAAGTCCAGGACTGATACTACTTCATTCCCACATTTGTAAGCGTCAGACATTTGAATATAGTTATCCTGTGATGCTAGGAATGACTCTGTGTGTAATTTCATTGTTCCATTAAACCTACTGAGGAAGACACATATTTTATACTGTCTTGTAAAATGGGGGTTTATTTTATTATTGGAGCCCTTTCAAATTGTAGCATAGCTACATGGATGTTTACTTTCTAACATACATGAGTCAGTAGTCCAGATCTTCTGTCATTCTTTTATTCCTTTGCATCGATCTTGAAATTATTGTAAACCTCCTGCGCTAGCACAATTTGTGGTTTCAGGGATGTCCTAGAGTTGCTGTGTGGTGCAATCTGCCAGAGGCATACAGTGTAAAGAAAACCTGGGGAACAGAGGGCAGTTTACTCTGTTTACCTTTCCTTTCCAAACTTTTTTAATGCACAATAAACAAACCTTGGTGCACAGGAGGAAGCAACACAATTTAAAGAGGCCATGAAACAGGAGTTACATATTTGGCTGCTTTCTTCTTGCAGCTCTGCAGTTTCAAAGGAGGCTAGAGCTGCTTCTGGTATATTTGTTAATGGCCACTGCTTCACTCTAATCTTACAGCATGCCTTCTGATACGTGTTTCCATTTTTATTATATGTAAGCATAGGTGCTATTTACTTGATATACCTGGATATTGAACGTTCTCCTTTGGAGTTGCTACTGCTTGCTTTTTATCTGAACTACTGACGTGTCATGTATTAGATTGTAATCATTATTAGGTAAATCCAAAAATGGATGCTAATGAGAGGATTAGGAAAAATCCTATATGTTCCATGCCTGGTGATGGATAGGGAAAATCGGTCTACTCAAGCATGAGACCTGTCCTGAGGGTTCTTCTGTAAGTTTTGGTTGCTGAGCCTGGTACTTTGCTGTTTATAGCTGGGATATAGATAGCTGTTATGCAGTGTGCAAATATTTGCCCGTCTTGTCTGATACACATCAGCAGCGCAACATTTGAATGCTTAAAAAAGAGATATATCTTGTCAGTAAATTTCTTAAAATTAGAAAGCCTCTGTACTTGCTTGCTACTTTTAAAATGTTAATAATTTGCATAATGAGTGGAAACACTGTAAGCAATGGTTGTTTCATGACTTCAGACAGGTTGGAGATGTTTGTGGGGTTCTTACAACCTGTTCTCAAAGAAAGGTCACTAGCTTCTGCCCCTTCCAATTATTTTAGTTTACTGCTGACACTAACGCTCTGATAAATTTCCCATTAAATTGAGCTTGATTGACCCATGTTTTTTAAAAATTCTTTTCCTGTGATTCTAGTGTCTGCTTCAAAAATTAATAAATATTCATAATACATAGTGAACACTTTGTGTTTTTAAAAACTTATTTTGTGACCTTTGCTTCTTTCAAAATAAAACATTTGGTCAGAGTGTAAGATTGGAAGGATGTCTTTCTTCATTTGCTGCAGAGGCCTTTTTCTTTGTCTTGAATATTAAGAAATTATCACATCTACAATGTGTCTGTTACCCATTTAGTTTTAATCTTGCCTGATTCCCATTTCTGAATGGAATAACCTTATGGGGGTCTTTCATCTGCGACTTAGCACTGGTGACCTCTGAAAAACCTTTCTGTTTGCTGCTTTGAGCAAAACAGATAATGGTGAATGATTGGCACTAGGCTTCCCTTATTCTTTCAAATAAATGTGTGTTTACTATCTCTTAAACTAATTTCTGAAGATTTATTGTTGAAATTGAATGTTACATCAAATATTGATCAGTCAGGTGGAGTATTCCTGTTGTCCCTCAGATACTGTACATCTGAACTTCTGACACACTTGCACTAGCGTAATCAAGGTTTAATTTTTGGCCTTTGTGATTAAAATGGGCTCATTGTATACCAACCAAAATCTCACGTGGGGTCAAATGCAAGAACAGCATCATTAGAGGCAGTAACTTCCCACTTCCAAATAGTAGTTTGTAGCATTAATCGAGATATTAACTACTCTAATGTAATAACACAGAGTTTACTACTCTGTCTTGTAGGCAGCAGTAGTACGGAGGTTAGGAGCATCCACATCCAGATAGCGTCTCAACTTTTTGTCCTCACGCAACTGAAAATACTTTCTTGGCAATTGCTGCTGCCTGATATCTTGTAGGAAGGTCCAGCCACACTTGAAAGATTTTCACTATTATGTGACAGGAAACTAAAGAAAAAGTCTTTTTAACCAAATATCTCTTCTCTCTGCTTGTCTCAACCTTCTTTATAGTTGGGTCTCACCTGCTTTTGTTAAGTATTGGTTAATGAATGGACTAAGTCAGATATGATTATAAAATAAATCTATTGTGTTTGCCTGGATCTGGATTTTTTACCTATTTACCACCTTATCTTTCAAATTTAAGCAGGATGATCAGGAGGATGTTAGCCCCAGTCTTACAGAACAGCAGTGGGATAAAAAACTCCCTGAGCCGTTATCCTGGAGAAGTGATGAGGAGGATGAAGACAGCGATTTTGGAGAAGAACAGAGAGATTGCTATCTGAAGGTAATATTGTCCTAAGGCTAATAATGCTGAAGCCTGTTGCAAGAGATACAAACTACTTTGCTAGTTTGGGAAGGTTAATGATAATCTATTTCTTTTTGCTGGTTTGCAGTGTTTGTCTGTTGTATTTCGATACAGTCAGTAAAACACCTTTCCTTCCCATGAGGAAAACAGTTGAAGAAATGTCAAATAATCTTATAGAGAGATGGAAGGGCAATGGTTAGTATAATGAAAACTGATAAAGGCTCAAGTACCTTAGTGTATAAAGCAGGGGTCCTCAAACTTTTTAACCAGGGGGCCGGCGCAGGGATGCAGTGGCAGGCAGTCATCTGCGGCTGCTTGGTTCCCCCTGCAACCCCTGGCCGGGGCAGGGGGTTCTGTAAATACCGGGGGCCAGATTGAGGACCCTGGGGGGCCGTATCCGTCCCGTGGGCCGTAATTTGAGGACCCCATGTCTAAATGTTTTATTCTTTACTGATGGCACACACTCTAAAAGGGGTGCATCCAGCTGGTAATTATTTTCAGCCTAAATTTCACTTCATAGATTGTTCATGTTGATTTTAGACGTATTACCGTTTTTTCACAGAGCTGACACAACCACTCTTTAGGATACCTTTTTGACACTTGCGAACTTATACCCATCTCTGTGGATGTATGGCAACCCTGCTGCTGGCTGCAGAACTTTATGATGTCTTTAATTTTAACTTAGGAAAATAGTTATTAATACCCTGCAGGAGAAAAAGTAACATTGATCTGTGATGTGCAGTGCCTATTTTGTCCCTTGTAGAAAACTGCTTTTTTTGCTATGCTTCCATAATGTGCTGTGTTGTGCCCCCGTATTCCTTTTTGTACTAAGAATTATTTCAGCTGCCATTTTGCTGTGTACTGTGTTGCAGGTAATTAATATTGTTTCCTCTGGTCTCTGTCACCTAAGCTTCTGTTGCCCTTTCTTAGGTGAGCCAGTCTCAAGAGCACCAGCAGTACATCACTTTCCTGCAGAGGTTATTGGGACCTTTACTGGAGGCATATAGCTCTGCTGTCATCTTCGTGCACAATTTTAGTGGTCCTGTTTCAGAGTCTGAATACCTTCAAAAGTTACACAGGCACTTAATAAACAGGACAGAGAAGAATGTTGCTGTATATGGTATGTTACACTGGTTTTGGAACTGGATTTGATTCATTCTGTGTTCCTCCTAATACAAGCTAGTCCAAATTCAGTTGCAGTTTGTTTATCTCTGGGGTTTCTTTCTTACAGCTGAGAGTGCTACCTACAGTCACGTGAAAAACGCAGTGAAAGTTTTTAAGGAAATTGGGGTAAGTGTTCTGTGATCTAGGCTGGAGACTGTTAAGTTCCAGTTTAATAACGAGCACAATTTTGACAATTCACAAAACCTGTTCAATGTCAGTTTAAAATCTGTGAATATAACTGTGCAGAAGTGTTGTGGGTTTTGAGCATTCCGCTTTCCTTAAGGCTCAGGGCTGCAGGAGAAGAGCACACTTTGCAGAGCAGGGCACTTCTTGCCCCTGAGAAAACCTGTCTAGGTGACCAGACATTTTCATTCACAGTGAATGAAGTTCCCCTGCTCTACTCCATGTCCTTATTGGACACCAGTGATAATGTTGGAAGGCTGAGAGCAAGCTCTGTGCTTAGTAACAGCTACATTTAATTTTGAAGGACTACTTAAATCTTCAAAAAATTATTAGTTACTGAATTTTAGCTTAGCAGTGATTGGTGGTCCCAGAGAACCATCCTAATAGACCTCTGGTGTCCACCATGAGGATACAGGTGTTCTTAAAACAAAGGATTAGTTTTGCACTTTACCACTAGCATTTTGAATTTTCAATCACCTGTCTAGATTTTGCAGATGAAGGGTTTTTGTTTCATCAGAATGACAACACTTCCTGAATGCCAGATGGGATTTAGCGTTATAATTTTGAAAGCATCAGCATTTAGGCAAAGTATTGCTCGATAAGGGTTTTGAAGTCTCTGTCTTTAAATTCTGGTGTATTAAATAATCTAACAACAGTTAGCTTGTTGTACAGGTATCTTCCTGTAGAGTGTGAGAGCTGCAAAGAAAGCACATAACAAATCCGTTGCTGTAATACTAGTTTATTCTGCTGCTGGAAAAACAGAACTAGATAGCGTCTGCTGAGCTTCTATTTAGAGCATAGCATCTAAATTCTTCCTTTCAAAGTGCTTACACTTTGAATTCAGGTGCCTGTTGAGTGTGTGCTTTATCCCTTGCTGTTAAGAGTTGGCTGTTTATCATATGCTGTGCTTATTCCTCGGTTTCTATTCTTCTGTATCACTTGAAGGGCTTCAACATTGAGTGAATTCTAATAATACCTGAAAGCAATGCCATCTAAGCCTTCAAGAAAGGAGAAAAGAGGAAAAAAAAGTCTTGAAAATGACGGCAAATTTAGTATAGACCATTAAAATTTTATCACAAAAGAAGAGACCTTGAACATGGTGGTATTTACGTATATTCATGCTGTGCTTTAGGTTTTCAGTCAGACGAAACAAAGGAGAGACACCATTTTGGAACTAAGCACTACGTTCCTACCTCAGCGCAACAGGCAAAAACTACTGGAATTCATCATGAGCTTCATGGTATTATAGACCACATAGAGCACCTTTGTCCAGGGACATGAGGACAGGTTTTGAGGCTGTGTCAAAGCCTGGGGACATTACCTAATCCTTCAAAGTGTAAGGTGCCACTGTCTGGGTAAGGCCTTCTTTGACTTGAACTACTGGAAGACAAGTGCCTTCTTATGTATGCATTTATGGGTTTCTTACAGTCTCAATCCTGTTGTAATACAGTGATACTCAGATGACACTTTGGATACAAGTTATTAAATGTGTTGCAAAAAAAATAGTAAGATAAATGATTAGAATTAGATTTAAAATGAAGAGTGACGTTTTATCAGTGTTACATTTTAAATACACTTTTAAAGACTGTAACATGCACAAATACACATATTGGTGATCTGTAGCTAACCCTGAGATCTTGAGTTTAGTGGCAACACAGCTTATGGCATAAACAAGTAACTTTCATTCCAATTCAGTTTTATTGTTTTAAATAAATGGTTTAAAACTTTTGCTTAGGCAGGATATATATTTCATGGATAAAGCCATAGTTTTTCATAAATGTTAACATAAATGCCAAAATTCTAATGAGAATTAACAGTTACGGACATCTGAGAATAATGATCATGTAGCAGATGATTGTGAAAAGAGTCAGCAGGCACACCTTGCACTATTGGAGCTGTGTAGCGCAGTGGTAAGCTGCACTAATCACTGCTGTCATGAATGTGAGAGTAGCGTTCCTGTTTTTATTATGGCATCTGTCATTCAGCCAGATGACAGGCAGGAGACGTTTGTCTGAATGTGAATATCTTGTAAAATCTTAGATTACTATTTAATTGAAAAAAGCTATTAAGTTTAGGTTTGGGATTTTTAATCAATGGGATGTCAGATTTTATTTTTATTTTTTTTTAGCGGAGTAAAGACTTGATTTGGTGAAATAATTTTTAATTATGGCCCTAAAAATTTCAGCAATAACTTCTGCAATTCTTCAGAAACAAATGTTTATATTGTGTTCTGTTGCTGAGCAGATCTAAATTGGCATGAAGTAGAGTAACCTCTAGAAACAGAAATATCATAAACAATGTACTTTGATCTAACTGACAAAAAAACCCACTCAGACAAAAGCGAATGATTATTAAGTTCTGTCCGATGAAACAGGGCTCCGGTCTTGCGATTTAGTCCTTTTGCATGGAGGACTTGCACTGTAGATTTCATCTTCTCTTCATGTGAGTGGAGATTAGATTGCAACCTGTAGTCCTGTGGTTTTAGTACAGCTGATCTAGCTGAAGCAATAACTTGTTGGTATGTGAAGCTGATTTGCTTGTGAAATGTGGTCTTCCTCATTTAGATGGCCTTCTGTATGAGGGAAGTCAAACATTTCAATCACTGCAGTGTTTCGCTTGATTCTCGTGTCCTGGCCATGTGAGCAGAAAATCCCCCAAACTTCTTCATGTAATCTCTGTTGCTTAGTAAATACGGGAAAGCATACTTGAACCCCAGCACTTGCACTGTTATGCCAGCACAAAACCGATGCACACAATTTTGAGTTTGTGGCCAAGGAGCTTGCATTTGTACTGCACATTTGTCAACAAGAAGATTTCTGTAAAGTTTTTTTATTAAATGCTATTAATATTTGAAACCTGCAGTTTATTAGCATTATACTGTTAGCACTGTGAGATGCATGTGTTTTGTCACTAAACCAGGTGCTCTACAACACTTAAAGAATTTCTGAACCAAAGCTACATTAATATGGATAGAAACTGACCGTAGAGTCGCTGTTGTTCTTATGTCCTTCTGCTGTCTCAGCAGGATAGTGACTACATCACACCTAATTTGTTTTGTGAAGTCTACTAGCTATTTTGAAAACAGTTTCATCTCGTACTAGCTGATGTGCACTGTTGGTTAACCTGATGAATGCTCTCAATACAACGGTTGTTGCTGATGGCTTCCACTTAATGTCAAAAAAAGACCAGGTGCTTCTGAATAACGAGCTCGCGTAGCTTACTGCATTTCAGTAAATCTGAAGTGTACTAACAGCAAAGATTGTATATAAAGATTTTTAAAAATGAAGCAATATGAAGCAAACAAAACTTGGGTCATTTTATTACCATTGTTCTGCCAACTGACATATTAGTTACCATAAACCCCAGGAGTACTGTGGTCACTGGGGTGTTTGGGCTAGGTGTTGCAATTAAGATAATTTATGGCTTATGTTAAAAAAAAAAATAACTCTGGTTAATATAAATCAGTGAGCGGGTAGGGTAATAATGCATGTGAATACACATTAATGAATACATTTGGTATGCAGAGGGAGGGGGCACCTCTAAAACTGGTTTAGTTTTGTATGAAAAAAAACCAAACCTGCATGTGAGAAGCGAGTACTATGAATCATGTGCCACTAGAAGCCTTTGCATTCTGCAGCAAGTGTGTATGTCTACATATATATGCAAGTGTGTATTTTATGACACACAACAACTATGCTTTTCCCTGAAAATAAAGCACAGAATATAAAATTATCAGGCTGTAACAGTCAAAACCTAAACCCAACAGTTTTGCACTGTGTTTACACCTTCAGTGTCTTCTGATTTTATTAATTTCTCATGTTTTCTTTGCTGATAGAATGCCAGGTTGTGTTCATTTCAAGTTACCAAGTAAAGAAGAAAGGATTGGCCCTGAATTACCACAAATGTATCTTAAGACTCTCTTCTTACAAAGATTTACACAAGTCTCATCATTCTTGTGCGCGTATTACTCAGGTGTGCAAGTCTTTTTGGGCCAGGATCTTTCATGATACTAGAAACTTAATCTTTCCGTATGCATCCTGTAGATCTCACGTTTTTAGAGTGATGAAAACGTAGAATTCCACTTTCTGTGCCACCACAGCTACCCCGGCCCCCAGGGATCATAAATGCGTTAATACATTTACTTTCGACTTGCACTGCCATGGGAGGCATACCTGCCTTCTCTTTGGCAGCATAGGGCTTTATTCACCTATCTCTGCCTGGGAAGCATATATCACGCTTGCATTCAGCCTGCTCCACAGAGAGGTATCAGAACTGCTGTGTAGAAGAAGGTTGAGCTGGGAGGTGATGTAAGATACTGTTGCTCTTGTGTTTCTGTGCTAATGAGCCTGATACTGCTTCCTTGAGAATGTTATCACATTTTACCTGTTACATGTAATGCCGTGTCTGTTGTAGAAGCACAGAGATGTACTGGAGTCATTTTAATAAATTAAACTGTTTGCTAATACGACATTTAACAAGCTCTTCTACTGTTTGGGTTTTTTGGGGGTTGGTTTATTTTTGTTGTTGTTTGGGGTTTTTAAAAATAACTTGCCAAGGTAATTGATTCAATAACTTTGTTCCATCCCAGGTAGTTTCTGAAATTAAACCATGAAAAACTTTTATTGTAGATGTATCTCTACCAGTGTATGTAGTGGAGCAGAACCATTTGAGAAGCAGATTGAGGTGACATCCTGACTCCTGAGTCACCACCTGTTTTGTTGCGATGCAGAGGTGCCGTCTTGCTTTTCTGTTTTCCCCATCCCTTCAAGACTCCTGTACATGGCTTCCTCTTTCAAAATTCCTCTCGCCTTACAGGGGAAGGGGAGGGTGTCATTAAGGAGTCTGGGGCAGCTCTGGTGTTGCGGACTCCCTTCTCTGACCTGGGGCGCAATAAGCACTTGTCAGCAATTCTGACAGCATCTGGCAAATGTGAATTGATTGGAGTGGGACTTTAATATAATAAAACCTGCATAGATGATCATTACTTAGATTGAGAAGGAGGGATGCTTTTTCACTCTTCAGAAAAAAAAAAAAAAGTTGTAATCAACTGATTCTTTAAGAGGCCTCTAGCAATGTTCACATGCAAGCAAAGCTCAATTAATTGACAACACTAGGCTGAGGCAGGAAACTAAAATTCAATTATTGTCAATAGCTTGAATAAAACCTAGTTCTTATTGGTGATGACCTTACATGTTTTTCTTCCTGTAAAATGTTTTCCTATTTCTCAGTCTTTTAAAATCCCAAATGTCAGATAAAGCACTTATCTCTGGCTTTTGCTTAATTCGTTTTTTTGGTGGTTTTTTTTTTTGTTTTTTTTTTTTTTGTAATAAAAGCTTGTCAGGCTTATTTAGAAGGATCGCTTGATTTGAGCTCTCTGTTTTGTTCTTTCTTACGGTACACCAAGTTTTCATCAGCTCTCTGTTTTCAAGGTACGATCCACATTGATCTGAATTGCTGCTTGAAACATTTTCTTTTCAGTCTTTCATACATGTTCATCACACTTTGCATTTGCTGGGTGAGAAGTATCATCCTTAATTCTGTAAGTTGGCCCACCTGTTAATGTAATTGTCCAAAAAGCATCATAGTTGATGCTGTAATTAGAATAAGGAACTTTCTGGCTTTTGGGAGGAAACATGTATGAAATGTTCATTGCTGTGTGTTGTGCCACAGTTCAGACCTGAGAGACCATAAACCCCAAAGAGACTTTTAGATGTCACCTGTCATAAAGCATTGGCAGTTGCAGAAACAACAGCTGATTAATTATTTATTATGTGACTATTAGTTATACAAATATGTGTCCATGTAACTATGCAATGCAAAATTTCATTAAAAGATGTATGGCATAATTTACAAGTAACTTGCATTAAAAGGCTGTTCTCCAGCATATGTAATAGTAATAGTATTCAATATTGGTTCTTAAACTGATAGTGTTTACGATCTCTTGGTCTCAAACATTTTATAGAGCAGCACTCTCTGACAGATGAGGAAACCTAGACATGCGGGTCAGAAAGTGTCTAAGGCCAAGCATGGGTTCAGTGACACCTATGAGCCTATTCTTTTGCTCCTAATTTACGTGTCATTTCTGATGTTGTCTTGTGTTTTCATTAGCAAGTGGTGGCAGTTTGAGGAAAGCTGCATGTGTACAGGTACTAAGTAGTTTGGTTTTTTTCTTCTTCTTAAAGCACAATGCACAGTCGAAATGGAAGAATTATGGAATAGAAGAATTACTATTAGTAGTGGACACGAGCCCACTAGCATCTGTTCTCATCTGTTCGGCATTTTCATTACTGACCTGGGGAATGAAAGAGACAGTTTGTTCTTTACATAGCAAGATCCAGGAGAGCCAGGTGTACCAGAGGTTATCATGATCCCAATGGCAATGGTACATTTTGGAAATATCTGAAGGCAAGAAGAAGAATGCAATTCAACCAGGGAAGTACAAGGTATTACAACTGAGAGAACTAAATGTGCAGACACAGGAGAGTCTGTGTAGCAATTCTTTGGAGAAGACTGATTTACTGGCAGATCACAAACAAACCATGAGCCAAGTGGCATGCTGTCATGAAAAGGGCAGGCATCATGCAAACGTACCTTACATCTGCACGTGAATGACAACCACAGGGCAAAACTTCCTAGTCCTTTCAAATTGATAAGGTCTCAGCTGGGTTACCATGTTCTGTTTGAGGAGGAAAAAAAAATGTAATTTTTTTTTTCACCCCTTGTGGAGCAGCAGAGAAGAATCTGGATTGCTCCCTGGATTGGGGAGTACCCATGTTGGGTAAAAGTAGCAAATTTAGTCTTCAGTTACAGTGAAAAGAACTAGGTTAGGTACTGTAAAGTTGTTTTACTGTAAGCAATGAGAACCACTGAGATTGCTAGGGGGGCTGATGTTTTCCTTGTTCTGGGTACTGGGTCCTTGTCCCAGTTGGCTGTGTCATGCTGCGTGGTGGTGAGCAGAACAGATGGGAGGTGAAGCTCTGCCTTTCAGGTCTGGGCAGCTTTCCTTGGCAAAATACAAATGGATTTGTGAAGAAGCAGCTTGGTCAGCCTGTTTTGACTGGTGGCCTGGCTTGCTCTTGATCCCCGAGTCCCGAGATCAGGAGCAGCTCTAATATAGGCTTTGCTTGTTGTTCCTATCATCATTCAGGAATAAAATATACGAGGGCTTTATTAAGGTTCTGTAAAAATGTTTGCTTGGTGTCTTTGCTGGTCAAAAAGCACAGGGAGTGCCAGCAGTGATCAGGAAAGAGAAGCAGCCAGGTGACATGATCATGCCTCTGCACTGCATCTTGCCTTGTGTGAGCATTTTCAGGCAGAGATGTCTTTTGCCTTTGCCAATTGTAAAATCTCTGGTGACTGGAAAATGTGTGAGGAATCCTCCCCGTGGTATTTTCACCTTTCAGACTGTTCCTGGCAGATCACAGCAACAAATCACAAATTAACCCTGTAATCTGTTCACAGATTACAGTTTAACTCTGGCCCTGCTTTGGAAATGCTGAAAGCCAAGTGATGCTTCCTGAGGTTCGGGTTTAGCACTGCTTTGACTGTTGGGTTATCTCAGGAGGTCAGGCTCCAGTGATTGTATCTACCCAAAGGAAACAACAACGTTTATAAATGTTGCAGAATTGACAGTAGCACTATTTTAACATAATGCCTTTTCTTTGGAAGACTTTCCAGGATGCCCCAAAATTAATTAAGCAACCTCTGTAAGTGAGCTCTGTACTGTGAGATGGCTGCTGTGTAGCTGGTACCCAAGATGGCTTGTTAACAGTGAGCTGGAGTGTGTCCAGAAAACCAGTGTCTCATCTTTGACTTGTTGTCATCCTTCAGATGAGGCTAAGCAAGGGCTGATGGATTGGCTTTGTTGCTCGGTTAATCATTTTGCATATCTGTGGAAAGTTACAGGCTCACCTTACGGCTATGTTAATATATGTGTTCTCTAAATTTAGCAGAAGCCTAATTTTAGCAGTGGTGCTAGACATCTTTTTGAATCAGCCTTCCTCTTGTCTCTGCAGGATGGAGAAGGCCAATTAAGCTACTACCTGTCACAAAGCTGCAGCAGCCCTTTTTTCAGTGTTGCTATTTCCCCTTCATTAAACTTAATTATCATAATTCAGCACCTTTGCCTACAAATATCTCCCTTTGTCTTGCTGGCTGGCTGGTCATTTATAGCCTCCAGTTTCCCCAGTTTCTCTTTCCTGTGTGCTGCAGGTTTAGACACTCGTCATCCTATTGACTGTTCCTGTTCCCCAGTGCTTCTCGTAGTTCTTCTTAAAAGCAACTCTTTGGCTGGGTGACTCAGCTTTCTCATTCAAACAGAGGCCACAGAGTATAAAAATAAGCTCCTTTAAAATCCAGACATGGTAATTGAAATTAATTTTTTTTTAAATATTTTTTCCTATCAAAAAATCCCGTTTCCTTAAAAATCAATGCGTTAAAAAGCAGGTTTATTTGTCTCTGTGCTTCCTTATTTTGGCAAGGTGTTTGTGGAAGATTAAATCTGGAGAAAGAGTTTGCGTTCAAGTAGTTCAGTTTGGAGTTTTGAAAGTGAAGGTACAACAAACTTTTCCTTGAAAGTTTTCCATAATAACTTTCAACAAAACAATTGGATTTGAAATGTTCGTGATGTTTCAATCAGCTGTCATTGAAGTGTAATTCATTTCATCTTCTGTTTGGAGACTAGCTTGATTAATCCAGTACTATTTGTTTTCCTGAATAAACGCTATTTATTATTTTTTAAAATTATCAGCCTGACTCAATGAGATGAGCTTTAACGGTATGCCGCAGAATAATATGTTTTATGCAATGAAATTGGAAGCCATACCACAGGGCACATTCCTTGAAAAATGTTTTTTAAATTCCCAGAAGAAATCATTGCATGTAATAAGGTGAGTGGTCCCTGTCTGTAGGAGATGAGGTTTAGACGTGTCTTGTGTTTACATTTTTGTGAATTAATTCTGCTGATAGGTTTTAGAACTGCTCCATTCTTCTCAAAACTGTAGATTCTGTCCCTTGTATCCCAAAATGGTTCTTTTTGTCCAAAAGTCTGGGAAAAAATTTTAGTTTAGTTTAGAATTCTATCCCTTTACCAGCTGTAATCATTAACCCAAGTTGTAGTTTAAGGAAGTCTGAAGCAAAAAAATGTAGAAATATTAGAAGCTGGTATTTCTGGATATAGTCCAGAGCTTCAAGAGAGCAAACCAGGGCAGGAGGTTGTGTGTGTGTGCTTTTGTCTTTTAATTGGTTTATATGAAGTTATCTGTTTGCCAATGCAGAAGACAGTAAAAATGAAAAATGTTGGAACCAGTGACACATGTAGTTAATTTTCTGAAGTAAGTAAATTAAGTACAAATTGGTTATTAATAATTCAGAGCAAGATGCTATATAAGAAATCAGGGCAGCTTGTCTGTCTTTTTCAACCATTAAAAGATTAGTCTGAGCAAGGCAGTCGAAGGCTTCCCTATGTGCTATTAAAGCCTCACTTCTTCATTTATTAAAGACAGATCTAAATGATGCAGCAGGCTTGAGATGTTGCTGTTGCAACAGCCTGGTGTGTTGTGCCTTGCTGTAGACTAGGCATAAGATGGAAGTTGAGTCCGGTGCAGAAAATTTTGGGTATGCAGGATCTCCTGGAGACAGCCTCGTCATTTCCTTGTGGATTGTTGTTGTGGGTCGTGTGAAGAGGTGAGGAGCTGAGAGGGTAGGGAGATACGGGAGGGCTGTGCCCTGGAGGAGGGTTGGAGGGACAGCACTGTGATATGTGGAGTTAAAGACCTCAGCTCCTGGCTCTGAAGTGGTCTCCAAATGTGGAAGATTTCCTCTACGCTCTATGTATGTTAAAACATCCTTTGGTGCCCAGGAGGTAACGGCGTGATGCCCTGTGGTACCCAGGTCCTGGGAGCAGGCTCTGGACCAAAGCCTCCATGGCTCTGCAGGTATTAATGTGCATGGTGCTATGCCCTGCTGTGCTGGCAATCCCGGGGTGCATCTCAGTGCTGGCACGTCTGCTCCATCCCTGCCCCCGAGCAGACAAAGGCACCTGCCCAGCAGGGACTGGTACATGTGCACAGGGAGCTGCCAGGCTGGGCAGGCACTGGCCACCCAGCAGCATCACGGCAGCTAGGAATACATGAGGGGAGGCACAATGAGACTCCCGGTCCAACGAGCTCAGGGTGATTTTCTTCTTTAATACAAGAAATGCAGTTCTCCCTGTTATGGCTGTGTGACTATAGCGATTCTACCGCCTGCATGGGCTCCCGTACAATGATTTCTTTCTCCCAACTCATTCTCATACGGGGAGGGGGGGGGTGTTTAACCTCGAGCCTGACTGCTCCCTACTGTGTAAACCACCTAAGGGTTTTTTGTTTAAATTGCCTAAGAAAACACTCTTTCCTCACCATTTGCCTGCTTTTGCATTCAGGCTGTACTTTGTGAGGTAAGAATTGCAGATCTCAGACCTGTCAGGGCTACAAAAAAGATGAAATAAAACCAGACTTCCCAAAGGAGAGGTATAGTTGCCACTTGGGTCCATGGGTAGAAAAATTCCCAAAATTCCCATTGGCTGGAAAACAGGGGGTTAAGGACTTTGGCCACAGCATTTATAACTTTTTTCTTTAGAGGGATGTTGTCATTTTGCTAACAGACATCCCGATGATCCCAGCTCCATCCTCAGTGTGTCCAGCAGATGGTGGTGGAGTTTCATCTACAGCTGCGATTCCTGCCGAGGGCCTGGACACCACCATTCCCATGCCTCAGCCCCCAGGCTCTCCCTTAGAAACAAATCATTTGCTTGGCAGCCAGATGCAATATTTGCTTAACATGGAAAGCACTTCGTTTGGAGCTGATTTTATCTGCTGCTGTGATTGATTTTTATAGTTGCAGCTGTCAGGCTGTATTTGGCACCTGACATAAACACCACCTCCTTGAAAGACCATCTTTAATGTCTGTGGGCATGGAGCGATGTTTATGCTGCTTCAAGAGAAAATTTACATTAGGGCAGAAGCTCTTCACCTAGTCTTCTTCCTGCAACCCTGGTCCAGACAGGGATTTTAAGGCAAGGAAGCCATCACTCCAAGTCCAGAGCTGAGTGCCTTAAATTTGGAAGTGTCCCAGTTGCAAGACCAGACTTCTGGGTTGCAGACCCATATCAGATCCCTGCACCCTTCCGCCCCATGCAAACTGATGTCCCTCTACAGCACTGGAAGGCAGAGAACTGGATCTTCTGCAAGGTAGGTAGAGAGGAGAGGCTGTGTCGTTGGGGTGTTTCGGAGAGCCTGGCAGGACTGCTGGCTCAGCCTATCCCCCTTTAGGTGTAAACCTTCCTCTGATGCTGGAGGGCAAGTCCAAGACCTTGACTGAATGTGGGTACAAGGTGCCCTCATAGCATCACTACATCTAAATATTCTGTAAAGCATTACAAGCATTAATTTAATTTTAAAATATTCTGCAAGGTTTCTCCTTGTGAAGATAACCTTCTTGAACTCAAGTGTCCTAGGAACAAGAGAGGACAGCCTAATTCATCAGCACACAGTGTTTTTAACTCAAAAACCTCCCGATGCACCTGCCAGTGCAAAGTAGGTTTGAACCTGCCCTAAATAAAAACTGAGGAGCCCCTGAGTTTAAGAAATCCTTCAGGGCAGGGGAGATGGCACAGTTCACTGCTGCACAGCACGTAGGTGTGGGCTTTGGATGGGGAGATGGCTGGTGCCCTGCTGAGTGCCTCCCTCCCGGTGTCCAGATAGCTTTCTGGAGCCCAGGTGATGTGTGTGGTTCATGCGCATTTCTCGACGACATTCTTGATGATGACAAATCCTGCCCTTTCTTCTTTCCTGCCCCTGCTCAGTTCCTCCCCGATGCCTGTACCCCCTGTTCCTAGGCAGCTGGTTTGAGGCTTTACTGCGAGCACAGCTGAATGAAAATCTGCAGCTTCCCCCCTGCCTCCATCCCCATTTTCTTCTGGATTATTTTTCAGGTGGATCAAAGTTCAGCTCCTTGCAAAGCATCACTGGCCACTGTCAGCATGGTGGAGGAAGCCAGGTTGCTGATGGGAATAAATGATGCAGAAAGGCTGAAAGGAGGACAGGAATGCCTTTTTTAGTATTTTTAAGGGCCTTTTACCCTTAAGGCTTTAAGTTTCTGTGGCCACTCAAGCAATTTCCAGGTAGACCAAAAAGCAAGGTGTGGGGAACAAAGCAACACCAACACGGATGATGTACAGGGCAGAGATCATGCATGGGCCTGAATCTGAGAAAAGAGCATTTTCCTTAGAGATGGTTTAAAAGTGAGAAGGAGAACGGTTCTGGCTGCCAACCCAGAAATCATAAGACCAGAGGCACGCTCTGAGCTGGAAGAGGCTGCATTTAACTCCTCGTGCCTGTCCTCTGCAGCCTGGCCTGCTGCACGGTTTCAGTAGCAATGCTATTTTTATTATTCTGCCACTAAACTGCTGACATCAGAATTTGGTTCCTTTAGTCAAAATGACAAGGAATTAATTCCTCTGTCTTAAACTTCTTGTGAGAGAAGTGGTCACTCTAGCACAAATACAACTCAAAGGATTTCTTCCACGTCTGAAATATTAGCTAATCAAGCCTGGAGGAGATTCATGGGTACAAACACAGCCACTGGAGGGCAGTTGTAAAACTCACAACTGCCCTTGTATCAGCTAATCCATCCCCAAATGATTCACTTCAGCCTTATCTTGTTGCAGCAAACATTTCCCTTTTGCTTTCCTACATTCCTTTCCCTCTCATTCCATTATTCTCAGATCCAGCAGCTTTTGGAGCATGCAGGGTGGCAGCTCCCGCTGCTCACCTGCCAGCTGGCAGCAGCGCAGTGATGCTACCGGTACCACCAGCATGGACAAACAACTGTTCTCCTGCCTCCAAGCATCTGCCTGCTTGGTCCGTGCACCATCTCCCTGCTGCTCCTGCTGGAGGCGCGTGCTTTGTAGCCCAACGGGGTGTTGAGCACAATGGGCAGTTTGGATATTCAGGATGAAAAGCCTTTTACAGCTCCCGAGTTGCTTTTGTGGGGGCTGAATGTGTCCCAGCAGTGAAAAGAGGGACACAGACCTCATGCATGCTGTGGTGACGATGGGCTGCGGCACGTTGCAGCCTGGCAGGAGATGCCAAACCGTGGCAGAGCCGCCAGCAGCAGGGAGGGCTGGCTGGTTACACCAGTTACTGACAGCGGGGCGATACTGGTGGTGGGGTGGGCAGCGGTCTCAGCTGACAGGCAGCCTGCTTCTGTAGGCACAGCAGGAAAGGAGTGTTCTGGGGAAGCATACACAAGAGGGCAAGAGGATGGACTGGACAATGTGTGAAAAAAAACCAGTGGAGATTTCTCTGCCAGCTCCCATTGCTGAAACAGCCCAGCGATGGACCAGAATATGCCAGAGCTGGCACCAGAGGAGGAAAGGGAGAGCAAGATGGGCCCACGAGTGCCAGTGCTTCAACTGGAGTGTGGTGCCAAGGCACCATGGCTCAGGAGCTCCATCCTGGCAATCCTTCAACTCGATACAGGGCAGGGACACAATCATTTGAGTGTCTCTGGAAAGCAGTCATAGGCATTCATGTTGAGAAATTAAAGAACTTCCAACCTTCTGTCTTAGGAGCAGCTGCTTGGCTACCCCTCAGCTCCCCAGGCCGGGTGGGAGCAGCGTCTGGCTCAAGCAGCAGGAGGGGGCTGCTGGGGAGAGGCGGCCGCGTCCCTGGGGAGCCCTGCCTGTGGGCTGGGGTGGGCGGCAGTGCCGCACGACTGGGCTGCTGCGGGACGAGGTGGCCTCGAGTTGCTCGCTGAATTGCGCCATATGCCATCAGATCATTCCACATTAGACAAATCTGCACTCTGGATGATTTCCCTTTTCCACCATGGTTGAATGGAGATGCAAACACATACAAACACTCTCTATAATTTTCCTCTGCGTGGTAGATGAGACCTAAAAAAGTAAACACACATGTTTCCCTGTGGGCTGTGATGTTCCTCTAACTGGTGCTTTTGTTTGCCAGCTATAACACATCCCTTCTAGTCTGGTGCCTTTGCTGTTGTCACTGTGATCCCTCCTGCATCTCTCTGGCACTGCCCTGCGGCAGTTGGGACGATTTCCACTCTGCCTCAGCCTCCATTAAGCAGTTTTTAATTTCTTTGGTGGCACCGACAGCTGTTTGCAAGAGCGAGGTAGAAACTAGATACCACCAAGAGGCCTCCAGAGCCTTGGTCCTGTCTGCTCTGCTCTGCTTGGGGTTGTGCTTGGCAGTTTTAAGAAATATGGTTCTTCAGACAGCTGGGATGTCTGTCTGTCGTCTTTTCCAGACAATTTCAAGCAGCTTGCACAAGTCAGAGAGACAGCAGATGTAGTAACGAGCTATGATGCCACCACTATGCAGCCCAGCTCCTTCGCTGTTTCAGGATGCAGCAGTCGCATGGCTGACCACTCCCTCGGTGGTTTCGCTACTGCTAATGTAAGGTAAGGGCTGCGGGAAGATGTACATCAAGGTGGTGGTTAGAGGAAATGGGATACAAATTCACAAGAAATACTGTTTCATTGGTTTTGCTCTTCATGGGATGCCATTCTTTACAAGTATAAATAGGTTACCCTTTCTTTTTATATTCCTTGTGTTACTGGCTTCTGGGCATTGACTGTTTCCTCACAGCCCACAGGGGACAGAATTGCTGTAGGAAAATGAAGGGGAGAAATGAGTCTTTAACTTGACCTGCAACATCAGAGAATTTGAAAAATTGTGGTTTTGTGGAGCTTTTATATCATCACCCTTTTCAACTGAGCATCCTGAATGCTTTACAAATATAATTAAGTCTCATGCGGCTTCTCTGAATTACGTAAAGATAGAATTGCCTCATCGATCAGAAGAGAGGATCCAGAAGCTGCTTAACAATTTGAGACGGCGTTAAATGACACCAGCTCCATGAATACAAGCATAACACCCACTTGAAACTTCTGTGTAAGAGAAAAATTTCAGGAACTGGACTACAGCTTTCCTCTCTTGCAGAAAAAGTAACACTGGATCATGAAGGGCTATATGAGGACCTCTCTTCCCATACCCTCCTTCTGTATCTTCTTTTGCTTTGTGAGAAAATCTTGTCTCCCTGCGTTAACTTTATTTAAGATTAAGTTTTCAAAAAGAAGCAACCTAAGGGAAAATGCTCATAAAAGCCTCACCCTCTCTCCCAGTCCTAAGATGTTGTTGTTGGCTGACCGATGCTGATACTGGGAGCTGCTGGAAGGGAGGGCTGGACCAGGAGGATGGAGGGGCCAGGAGAGCACGGCTGTTAAGGGAACTTTGCAGAGCTGGGAGAAGGACAGCTGAAGCCAGGTATGATGTGGAAACCTCGTTAGAGAGCAGAACAGAGTGATTTAAGGGGCTGTCAATGTAGTATCAGTATGCAGGGGATGTTGCTTGTTTGGGAAGGAATTTCAAGATTATTCCCACTCATTAGGATGACAGAAGCTCACCCAAAGAGATGAGCTAAGAGCAAAATGCCTGCCAATTACATATCAGGTGTTAGATAAATTACATAACTACACCTAGCTGAAGAATTTGGGTTTGGACTCCAGTTCATTAAAAAGTTTAACTCAAAGTAGAGACTGGCATGTAAACAATGCAGAGGGGCATCAGTCATTTACTCAATTTTCTCATCTCCTACTGAAATTATTTTCATTTTCTCTTTCAAATACCTAAGACAGGCCCTGGATTAAATGTCTATCTTGAGCTTAATTGTCCATTAATAGTCCATCTTCAGCTGGACTGCTCCAGATGGGTCTTCTAAAGCCACTCTGGTTCAATGGTTTCTAATAAGACAACAACAGACCAGGACAAAATTAAAGTACAATGTAAAAATTTGTTGGTGTTGGAAAATTCAGGGATGTTTTCTGTGGTGTACCAGATATGCCAAAGCGATTTTCAAATGTTTTAAAATTTCAGTGAGTACAGAAGATGTGCTAGAGATGTTATTTACATCTCAGTACCACTAACTGACCTTTTACATAGAAATTAGTTAGGGAAAAGGACCTGCATGATCTGGTGGGCATCAAACTGGTCATGCACTGTTGCCCAGACCATAAAGCCCAGCTGCACTGTAAGCTGTGTTAGCTGGAGCCCTTGTGCTTCTTCCCCTCTACTGAACGTGTAAGAGGCCACATCTGGAATAATGTGCTAAATTCCACTACCACTATCCCCCAAACCTCAAAACAAAGGCTTGCTTTTTCCTCTTCTCAACAGGGACCAGGCACAAGCTGCAACAAGGGAAATTCCTATCAGATACTGGGAAAAGCTCCACAGTGAGGGCAGCGAAAGCCTGCAGCGAGGGCTCAGCGAGGCAGGTGAATCTCTGTCGGAGGTGTCCAACACCGGGCAGGAAAAAGTGCTGAGCAACACGGACCCTCCGGTGAGGCAGGTTGGGGAGGTGTTGGACCACCTGACTGCCAGAGGTCCCTCCCAACCTAAACCCTGTTGGGAACTGGGGCAGACCTGTGGAATCTATATTTTTTAGTTCTCTAGGCCATACTTACACAAGTTAACAGCCATGAACAGACACCAAGGTTTGAATCGCTGTAAGAATCATGATCATTGTAAGGTCATGTTTGTTCTGCTTTCTTGCAAATGTAAAAGTGGAACTGGTGTTCTTATTTTAATTCCTTTCTTCACCACATATGAATTCACCCCTGCTGAGGTTTAATCTCCTGTGAATTTTCTGGCTTTGTTTCCTGCAGAACTGCTTTTGAAGAGCCCTTGTAAAGAATTGCATGGACTTTGAACGGAAATGAAAAGTAATTCAAAGCATAGATCTGTTAATCCTGAGAGTCTCAGTACAACCTCTTAATATACATTGGTAAAATATGCAAAGTTATAGCAATCAATTACAGCATGGCTGCAATGAATCTGTTATTCGCTCATGCAAGGCACACTGTGTGAGGATTGATGACGGAGGGAGGAGGTGAAAGTGAATTTATTTTTATTTAAATGGCCCCAGTTCAATGAATTCTCCATGTTCTTGGCATGATAACCTAATCAGTGATTGGCTCTGTGAAATAAGAGGATTGACACTATTTTAATGCATTTCCTTTTACAGCAGTTGTTTTCCTACACACAATATTTCTACAGGAGAACTAACAATAGTTGACAAAGTAAGTGAAAATGAAATTAATAATTAAGTAGATTGCCTTCATCCTCTGTAGGATCCATATATCTTAGGAAGGTGTTCTGTTGCTTTTTTTGTGCGTAAAGCAATACTACATACTTAGCAACAAATAAACACCAATCTCTTGCCTTTCCACTCAGGAAAAAAAGGGGTTATGGCAATACATTGCAAAGAAACAAATGGTACTCACGGTAATACACAGTGCCGGGAGTGGGTCAGTCAGGTTATAACATTGTCCTTGTCCAAAGGAGTTTTTGAAGAGCGCTATTAGTTTCCAGTGACGTGCAGGAGGAGTTCAGCAGTGATTTCACCATTTCTCTTTGTTTCAATTAATGGTTTTGCTTCCAGATAGAACAGCAGAAAACATGTATGTGTTCACAGTACCCAGTAAATTCTTTCATTTCTTTCCCCTTTTTGTTTTTAATGTTACCAGCTCTCCCCATGGTCAACAGTGTGTCAGCACTGTCATTAAAACCTCTGGTTTTGTTTTTATATATGAACTGTAAAAAAGTTTGCTTCAGGCTTGCAATTTGGTTTCTAGGGTCTTGCTCATGACATCCTGTAAAACATTTTATGAATTCATAAAAATATGTTAGGCTCTGCTCCAGCTCTTGGATTCAGTTCATTGAATCTCCACCACAAAACTTTACTAAATATGTTTTTAATACAATTTTATTGGTGAATTTCTTATAGAGCATATTACAATTTTGTTATCAGAGTTTCTTTATGGCTTTATTTCTGCTTACCAAAAATTAAAAAGAAAGGTTGTTGTTTCTGCTGCTTCCAAAATTGATTCTTGGCTCAGATAATCAACACACTCTTAGGACCCCCAGCAAGGATATTGCATGCTTGTATTCTTGTACAACTCTCACATTTGCCGCCTTGCTTCAACCTCTCCAATCTGCTTGTTTAAAATACTTCCAGAAGGATTTTGAATGACATGAGCTAGCTGGCAGGGATCTTTAAACAGCGTTACTGTACCTACAAAATCTCCCCAGGAAGGGTTTTAAATCTGCAGAGTACCTCTCCAAAGTGGTTGAGGGAATCAGGTTTCCAGAAGGGCAAGAACCCAGGATTTTCTTTTGCTCAGAAACAAAGTGAATTATCTGTGGTATTGTAGAATTAATAAACACAACTTTTAATGTGACTCTAGTTTCTGTTAAGTATAGAAATGCAGGATTTGTCCAGCTAGAAGAAAACCAGATCTGTGTCATCCTGCCTCTGACAGCTGCCAGGAGCACGTGCTAAGACACAAGTCCAGGAAACCCCCCAGTTAAATAACTCACCCAAAGGGGAAGTTTATTCCCAGATCTCCAAGTTCATGGCTGAGAACACAGGCTGAAACACAGGATAGCTTTTATTGTGCGATCTTCTGTATCCCTCAGCACTGGGGGAGTTTCAAAGGCTCATGAGTGTTTGCGTGAATTGCTCCTGCCCAGGCAAACTGACATAAATTTCCTCCAACCAGCCTGCAACGTGTTCCCAATTCACATTAACTAGATTATCTCCTTCCATCATAAGGACGTATGCAGGAGAGCTCTATTTTCCCTTCCATGTGCCACTTGGTATATTACCCATTTCACTACTGTATCTACCCCTCTTCTCTTTCACCTGCGATTCCAGTTTTGGAGTTGATCCTTTCCATTAGATGCTGGGGTGCCTGTCAGTGTATGTGAAAGAGATATTTAGCTTGGAATAGACTTTTTGGTGGTCTATATAGATGTGAAGTTTATGGTTTATCATTTCTGAGAGTGAAGTTTATTGGTTTGGATAGTTAAATCTTCTCACAGGCTGCCTCTGAGTTGGGGGGGCACAGGAACACGCACTGTCCCAGATTGCTGCAGGAATATTTTTAATCAAATGCCAGTGCTATCCTTTACTTCTGCAATAGAGAGGGATTTAAGCAGCTATAGGAAGTGAGACTGTCAGTCAAATGGAGCATAATAGGAATCAGCTCTCGCTCAATGATGAGATTTAGGCAGTGTGGATGTGCCCTGCATATGATGGCTTTGTGTGTGCAGGAGCAAACAGTCCCTCCCCACCCCCCTGCAGCAGGCCGTGCTGTGACCCCATAAACCTGTGTGATGTTACACTTTTGCTTTCATAAAGAAGCACTATTACCTGCTGCCAGGTTTAGGAAGAAATCAGGATTTCTTTCAAAAATCAAAGTTTGAATTCAGAAATATGTTGTACTCTCATCATTTTCCTCCCCTTTAGCCTCCCCTCAGAAACTCGAGGAGTGTTCCATCACTAACTGGCTGCACAAGCCCCCTGGACTCCTTCCCGACAGCAGACCGTGAGCATCAGTGGCTGGGTCAGACCTCTGCCCTGTGCCCAGCCACAGCGCCGTCAGACAGCACGCTGTGAGTACATCCCTCCTACTGATCCTAATGCTGTCCTAAATTCCCAACAGGTTTTGCTCTCCCCACTTGCTCAGGAGTTAGGCACTTGGATTACCTTCCCAGCCTGTCCGCTGAGCTGCCACGTTCAGGGACTGTGATTGTCCATCCAGAGAACTCTGCAAACCATCCAGGGCGTTGGATCTAGCTCAAACACTTTTTCCTGTGAAAAAGATTGTGTGAGCAGGAAAACAGACCCTTGTTGTTACTATTTGTTCTATACTAACTCCTTGTTTAAATGTTCAATGAAGAAATGGGAGCTATATTTTTTCTTTCAGTATTGCTCATGTAGTGAACCATCTGAGATCACCAAATGAAAGGACCTTGAGAGGAAAGACGTGGGAGCAGATTTCTTGTCACCTAGGTAAGAAAGAGGGCAGGCGGTAAGGTTACTGCCACCGGGACTTCACAATACCAATCTGTTAAGGTTAACGAATGCTTCAAACCATGTCTCAAGTTCACTCTTCTGTAGAATATTAAAAAAAACACCTCATAGTATCATGTGGAAGCTCTGTCTTCCAGTGAGGCTCTTGTGATTGCTGGCATCAGTGAGCTGCTCTATCCCTGGGTGCAGGGGTTGGATCACCCTGGAGAGGGACCACAGGGTTGGAAGGGAGGCATGGCGCTGCACTGGGCAGAGCCTTGGATTTCACATTTATCTGTGCAGGGCTGTAATGCAGGAGCCCCCCCAGGGAGTCTCTTTAGTGTGCCAGGCTTTACAGCACTTCAGAAAGACCTGTGTTATGTAGGAGTCATCCCTCAGCATCTGCAATGGGACTGACAAAAGTACCATGGTCTTAGTAAATTCCTGTAAAATCTCTTATGACTGACCTGGCAGCTCAGCAGCAAATGGTGTTGACCTGGCTAATCCCCATCTTTAGAATAACCTGAAGTAAAATCTAAGGTTTGAACGCTTATACTCCTTGAATTATCCAGATAAACATCTGAAGGTTGTGGCAGTGCCTTGGGTCCCCACCAGTAATAAAATATGTGTGTGAGCTCATGTTGTCATTTGCTTCATTTCTAGTAGCACTTTACCTGGTAGGAGCAAGCAGAGAGAGAGAGTGGCCAAAAATGATAAACTACTGTGTCGGAGAGCCAGTAAATCCTAGCCACAGAGTCCTTCTGCTTGTCATAGGCAAGTGATTTAAAACTTTTATCACTCAGCTTCTGCTAGCAAACATTGCACAGATTGTCCTTTTTTGCTCCACCTTGCAGCTGTCGCCTGCAATGGAGAGCCCACAAGTGATACAAAAATCACTGCTACAAACAGGACGCAAGACTAACAAGGAACCACAAAGAAAACACACGTGCTCATTGCTCGTAGTAAGCATTTCTCTCTGGCAATAGCTGCAAATCAGTGCTTTCCCCCATGGCATTTCTTACTAAAAGATTTCCTTGAAAGGAAATCATAAGCATGGAAATGAGGGTAGAATGCTTGATGGTCCCTAAGGTTTTTGAGTATTCAGTTCTTTCTAAAATTAATGGAATTTTGGCCTGTGAGTCCCTTATGTGGCTTTGAACATCCAGCTTGACTAATATTTAAACGGCTGAAGTTCATCATAAGCTCCCAAGGGCGAGCACTGACAGGGGCCTCTCGGGAGCTGAGAACACCAGCAGCCAGCAAGAAGGCAGGCGTGCTCCTTCCTGCGAATACGGGATGCTTCGCTTCCATAGCTGAGAAGCCACAACACTTACAAATCTTCAATGGCACTTGCAAGTCTTCAACTTCAGTCTTTGATTAATTATTTAGGCAATTACCTATCAGTGGCACTTCTCTCACCCATCAGCTGCCCTGGGTTGCACACGCCCCTTTGACTGTCTGCTATGTGACCGTTTGAGGACCAGACCTTCTATTTTTACCTTTGACAGTGCTAAGAAACCTCCTTCATCCCAAGACCACCTTGTCTGCGCTGCAGATAGTGTCTACACATAGTAAAAAAATGGTTTTCATGGTGGTAACTGTGGTCTGCAAGATCTAGTCCCAGCTGGGGGAATTAGTGGGCATTTCTGCCATAGGAGGCAGCGGGGCAATTATTAAGGCCACATTTCATGTAAACTTTGGAATGAGAACTCAGACTGGGAATATTTGGGTACCAATCGGCAGTTTTCTTTTTTGAAAGTAATTTTTGTAGCTTTTTTCAAATCTATTTAAATGCCCACAGTATTGCTTAATATTAAACCCTCCAGCTTGTTCCACATGAAGTGGCAGTACTGCATGTTCATTGTGATGCCTGCTTTGGAGATGTGACTGAACATTGTGTCTTGCCCGTTTCCGCTGCTGAGGGCTGTTGCAACAAAAAAATGAATGTTCAGAACCATTCATTGTAGCATGATAGAAACAACAGAATAAAAATTGGGAAAACTTGGCAAAACCTTTCATTTCCAAGCTGAAATGTATTTGTTTTAATAGCTGGTCTGAGAGGTGTACTTTGAACTCATTCTCAAAAAAAACTTGTCTTACAACTGTGAAAGATTATATTCCTGCAGATTTCATATCGATCTTCTGTCATTTGAGGTTTTTAAAAAATAATTGTTTCTTTTTGCTACTTGTAGAAAATCTAAGTTTGCTACTTCCAGAAAATCCAGGAGCAGAAAAATGCAACAGCCCTAGGGTGGATCGTACTACCAATGATGGGTTCTAAATAGGACTTCTGAAAACAGTGCGTTGTTTGATCCATTTAAATCTGTCTCATCATATCGGAGAGGATATTCCTTGGTGCAGCTCTCTTGGGGAGTCTTACAGTGTCAATCCCACAATGTTAGATATGATTTTTCTCCATCAAAACACTGATGAACCATTTGAAAGAAGCAAGTACACTGTGATGAACTGTGCAAAATCAGCCCAATAGCTGATAACTTTGCATTCTGCAGAAGAATAAAAGAACTGGAATTTAATAATAATATTTGCTATTTCTTCTGTATCCTTTATGCTAGATTTGAAAAATGTTCTATAAGATTGTCATGTCCTTGCAATATGTTGTAAAATATTTTGATTCCCATGTGATGGGCAATGGTAAATGAAGTCAAGGAACTCAGAGGCACGAGAGAGACAGAGGATGCCTGGACAGTCAGAGGCAGCGAATGGTAACCATCTACTGTGGTTTCTAACCCCTGACCCACACAGGTCTACCAGCTCTGAGGAAATCTTTGTATGTGCCTGACAGTGGCCAGAAACCAAAATGTATGTCACCCTGTTTGCAAAGTCTACATCTGGAAAATACAGATTTGACGTTTTGCATGTTAATTTGCTGAAGACTGCGTTCTCAAGCATGGATTGTCTCACACCAATCAAATGGAATTTCTATCAGCTTTGTAAGTTTTAAAGAAATAAGGTTTTGTTTAAAAAATAACTGATGTTGTACAGGGGAAAAGAAAATTGGTATAGTTTGGATTGACCTTCCAGTTCTGAGAGAAAACTTCAGCGTGTCAGTGATCTAACTGTGCCTTATTTACCTGTATAATGGGACACAGATACTTTGGAATATGCGTTCCACTCCAGCTAGGGGTCAGAAGTAGCCATGTAAATGATGCAAAGAGTATAAAATCTGATGGACTAAAGCATTTCTGTGAGCCCAGTTTTCTGATGCATTGCAATTTAAGATCCAGAAATTAATGTACATTCAAACAGCTCAAAATACCCTGCAAGAGCTAATCAACCCAAAAGTACTTACAAGCAATAATTTAGTCAGCTGGTGAACTAACTGAGCACTAATGATGAGTGAGGAAGATCCCCTACATTTGTGAGCTGTTATCTGGATCATCTAATCTGGTACTGAAGATAATTGCCTATCAATATATATGAAAAAAAAAAAAGTGAAAAAAATTTAATCCCACCAAGTGTTTGTGTAGTTGAAGGGGATCTCAGAAAGCTGCCGAGATTATAAAATTGAAGGTAATTTGTTGTTAGCTTTCATATTGGCATTAACATTTGTAAATGTAATCTTTCAAATGAAGGGATGGGTCACACTGTCAGGGACCTGAGGGCACTAATGGCCCTTCATGTCCCCTGCCCAGCTTCCCCCACCCCTGCCTGTGGTCCCAGAGACCCACTTTAGCTCAGCCAGGGGCTATCAGCCCCTGCCTGTGGATGTGCCTGACTGTGACCTTGCCTCCTGGATGGATCTGGACCTGCCCTGTAGGTATCCTGTCTCCTGCATCAACCCCTCAGGAATATCTCACAGCTTTGTCTCCATTCCTGTCTTTCTGAAACAGCCACTGCTGCCATACCCTAGATGTAGAAGTCCACTAAACTGTACCTTCAGTGCTTTCTTGGATGATTGCCTGCTTCTGTCTGTTTTTTTCTTTGGGGGCTAAACCAGTGTGGTGCAGATGCCTCTACGTGCTGTGGGAGGAAAGGCCAAAAGCAGCAGCTGGAGCTCACTATGGATTTGTTACGGACAGACAGTAAGATCACTTGGGATGGGAAACAGTGGCTCAGATGTGGAATGAACCTTAAGCAGGGAGTAGAAAGAGATACTCTGAAAGTTTCCGAGCTCTGGGGAAATAAATCAGTTGCTGAACAGTCCTAACCAGCTTGCAGCAGAGACTCGGGTGATGGAGAAGACCCCTGAAGCTGGGGTCCGTGAAGCACAGCTGTAGCTGCACAGGGTGGGGTGGAGGGGAGCTTCTGGCCACCTCTCGCAGCCCTTGGAGGGGGTCCTGGCACTCTGCAGCAAGCAGCTGCCCAGACCAGGTCATACATATGCTCCCTTTGAGAGGCTGGTATGGAATACTTCCATGAATTGTGGGTGCTTTGACGAAGCCACTTCTGGGTGGGATTTTACCAAATGTTTGGTAGTATTTGAATTTTCAGCTGGGCTCTGGGGAGCTAATTTGTGTCAATGCAGCTCTCCTCAATTACAGTGGCTAGAAGGCCAAGCATATGCCTCCTTATTGAAGACACCTGCTGGAAGGAATAGGAAGTTTTAAAAATATCTCAAGGGAAAAGAAGGAAATAATCAATCAAACTTTTTACTCAGGAACTTCAGAAAAGCAGCAAGTTAATTAAAAAGTGACACTTAAAAAAAAAAAAAAAAAAAAGGTGATGTTTCCAGAAGCTGGGACAAAATTAAGTAACTTCAAGAAGAATGAGAAGAAGGGAAACATATTTGTGGTTTGTTCAGGCTTTTTTTTCCCCACACTAAAACTTCATTTAATTGTTAGTGAATCACTGCACATCAAAAATGTAGCTTTTTCTTCCGTGGTGTGATTAATGCTGAAACACATCTGATAACATGTCTGCTTGCCCAGCACCAGACAATTGCTTCATGGCTTTCCTGAGATGCTGGAGAGCATCACTTGGATCCAAATCCAGCTGATGGCCCCTGAATTAGCAGGCTGGGGAAACACAAATTTGCTTGTTGTCTGCCTGCAGCTGTTGGAAGCATCTCTGAGCTTTCTCTTGTTTTCCAAGAAAAGGAGAGTTAGACTGCGTAACTTTGTCACCACAGGCTATTTATTACCATTTCATAGCAAAGAAAGATCATCTTTACTTTTAATTTAATTATAGTAGATTCCTGCATACGACAATACTTCGATAGGAGCTCACACTAAATCTCTGTGGTAATTTTCTCTGCCTCTTTGGGCTCAAGACCTTATGAAGATTTAGGCAATTTGTTTCAAAATCCATTCTCTTGTGGACTACCAGGGTTTTTGTGATGTCAATTGCTGTACTAATTCCTACTTGCCGCACAGTGTGCTAATTAATTTTGAAAACAATTTCACACTTTACTGGGAAAATAGAAAGGAAATTGTTTTAGATACCATTTAGAAAATAGTGTGGACAAGAATGGTGGCTGAAGGTTTGTCCATGATATTTAAAGCATCAAATCAATCCTAGTGTTGTTTTAATAACAGCAGTGGCAATTGCCACTGAAAGATTACACAAAAAAACCCTAAAAAAAGGACTTTCATGAGTTAGGCCTGAAACACCAGGTGCAATTAATTTAACATACATCTGTTTAGTAGTTTCATAATTTATTAGCTCTGTACCTGTGCATGCAGCCTGGGTTTGCACAGCCGTACATCTTTTGGTATCTGGGTCTCTGGCTCACACTGGTCTTAGCTTAAGAGTTGCTTTTGCTGACATTCTGGGGGCCAAGCTGGGAGTTTGAAAGCTGCGTGGACCTTCCAGACAAAAACCAGGTGCTTTTGACTGTTTTGTTACACAAATTCTTCAATCTCCCTTATCCAGAGGTGAGTTTTAAGGCATAGAAGACTGACAGAGATCTGAACAAGCAGCTCTGGGGGAAGGCTGGCTCTAGAAAGCTGGTCTGTGAAGACAAGGGCAGAGGTGACTCCATGCAGACCTAGAGTGATCAAGACCATGCAGAGGATGAATAATACACTTGTGGGAACTAGTGCCTTCCCAAGACAAGGCAGCACAAGCTGCTATTGGAGCCCAGAGGTTTGTTTTGCTCGCACTGGCATACCTAAAGCGCCTGCTGGAAGCCGTGCCACTTACAGGTTTAAAGGTGATGGGTGTGGGGCCTATCTACATCCCATAGGAAAAAGACGTTCCTTTGCTCACGTGGGGCAAAGTGATCATAATAACCAACGTGTGAGATATGGTAGCTTGTGGTCTATGGTAAATCTTTCTTAGAAGCAGATTCAGCCTGAAAGATTTGAGTCTTCAGCTGTATTTCCAATGCCAGCTCAGGTGCACTGTTTGTTATTTGTGGTTTGACCCGCTGCACCTAGAATAACAATGCACACAGGATTTGAATTTATCCATAGAATGTTAGATTATCTACATCAACTCAGGCAACATGTAGGCAACCTGGTGCATTTCTATTATGTCATCAAAACAATGCATCGTATTGTAATTCTGCAGCAGTAATAACAGACAAAAAGCCAAATCCCTTGAGTAATGTGTAGTGTGTCATGACTGGCCTTATAACTGATGGCACTGGTGTTAGTTTTGCTACAATATTAACTAGTTTATATTAATTTGCAATTCTGTTTTGTAGTTCTTAAGTGAACTGCAAATTTTCCAGATAATATCCAGAACACAAAACGCTATTTAGCAGAAAACAGCGGTAAAATTACTGTATAGCTTCCTGTATGTGTGTTTTAATTATTCAAAGAAAATACTCTGTGTGGAACATAAAACAATTAATTCTGGCTAAAAGACAAAGATGAAACATTTAGCTACTTTACTAGATAGTCACAACAAAAAGGCACTTGAAGCTGAGAGAAAGAGATAGAGGAAAGCTGCTCTGTTAGCACAGGGAAAGCTTAAAGGGGAAGTTAAATGAAAAAGAGTTGGGTGGGTTGAGCCTAGCGGAGAAAAGGTTGGTAATGATATTTTGGGGGGCTTTGGGGTTTTATTGCTATGGTGATACCTTCTGTGTGTGATACGTGGAGATCAGTCCTGACCAAAACCAAGTTCAGTCTGATATGAAAATGCTTGAGCTATTCTTTACCATATAGATAAACTCATAAGAAATAAAATGTCTTGGTGGATACTATGGTAAAGACCCACTGCCACTCTCACAGGTGAAGAACTTGAGCCTTGCTCTGAGATCCCGCTGGCAGCAGATGGGGCATGAGCCGACAGAGGTTGCAGACTCCTAGAAAAACTGAATTATTTTCAAAAGGGTTTGGGTTCCCAGCAGAGGTAAAGGAAAAGGCAGTTCAGAAATCCTCACAGTTTATTTAGGACTAAGGCCCAGGAAAGTCTGTGGAAATGCTTGCGTTGTCTGTAGCGAACTCAGAAGGACACGCAAAGTATTTCTTTTACAAAACATGTTCATGGCACCTACAAAGAAAGCATGCAGATAACTAAGAGTAGTTACCTCTTGGAAGTAAGCCTAGAGAATAAGGAGTTACACAGGTGTATCACAGTCCACCTACTGCTTGTCTCCTCTCTCTCATGCCTGGGCCTTCAGGACAAAAGTATCATCAGATCACCTAACATGATCTGTCATCCAGCTGTCCTTACTAAGCCTCTACATCCCAGCTGGTCAGCCAGGATTATCACATTGCTCTGATTTAGCTGCCAGCTTTGTCCAAAGAACATCTTTCCTGCAGGGAAAGAAAACGTAAACTGTCTTGTGGCAGTTTTTGAAAGATTAGCTGATCTGGGAACTTCTCTCCGTGTAGTCCAATCCTATCCTTCAGTTAATCCTATACGTATTGGGAAAAGCATGTTTATATCTAACTTGTACATCTTAAGCACTTAAAAGTATCAACACTGACTGTCTCTGTGCTCTCTTAAGGTCACCTTCCAATGCACTTTGCACTTATTTCTGTAAAAAGACACACGTTTTATCAATGTTACATTATCAATGTATACATTACATTGTCTGCGTGGCTTGGTCTCCCAGATTGCCTTATTGCTCTCACCTGCTCCAGGGGAAGCTGAGAGCCTGGCTTAATAAGCCAGTGCATCAGAGAAGATAAAACCTGAAGTAAGAAGTGAGGTTTTCGGTTGTGTAGGAATGATTGTATTTTCCTATGAGTCTCTAGGAGAAAAGGAGCTCTTTGGACAAGGTTTGGTTGAAGGTAAGTGCTTCACAAGATCCTGCTGGGGGAGGTTTTTTTTTTGTTTGTTTGTTTGTTTTTAAAAAGGTGTTGATAACATTTGTTATATGGCTGGAGTTTAGGTACTTGAACACATGAGTCTAAATACTCTTAGTAGCTACTGATTTTTGGAGATGTGTGTAATCTGTTTGCTAAGTTTTGCTTATTGGCATAGGCATGACTGCTGTGCCTCAGATGGTGGTGAACTACAGCTAACTTATAATTAGTTCTGATGAAAATGAGGTGGTAGATTTTCCTATGGAATTCCTTTAAAGGGTTGGTTTGGGAGCTTTTTATTGTTGTCAAAAGTGTAATTGGCAAAACTCCCCATGTGCATGTATGCTTTCTACCCTGCTGAATACAGGAGATCTAGTTATTATCTTCCTTCATTAAAACAGTTGTTTCTACAGAAGCTGTCCTAATTGGTAGGCTGTAGTACCTGTTCTGAAGCCTTACTTGCTTTGGATTGCAGTACTGGAGGTTAATCCTCTCTCTCAGGTGTTGGTGCCTGTAACGCACCTCTAGGTAAACCTGGAAGGTAGACATGACAAAGGTTTCAGGCATTGTGTTTTAGAAGAGATTCTGTATCCAAAATCTATTTGTCTCCAGGTGCTCTTCATAGTTTACTTAATGCAAGCATTTTCTTGTTAGTTTACTGCCAGCCTCTCTGCGTAGTGCTGATGCAGTGACTCAAGGCATCCCTGGGTTTTCCCCTGGAAAAACTTACTCCAGTAAGAGTACTTACACCAATGTTCATGGAGGTAGTGCTGAGCCTCAGCCAAGTGCAACTTTGTAGGAGACTGTAAGCTGTACCCAAGGTACAGGAAGGTACAGGATGAGCTCTGAGCTGGAGTCTGACAAACGAGCTGGCTCGTTACATGCTGTCTGCTGAACTTGGCAGACTGAGACTTGTTCTAGTTTCACAGTGGTCAAGCTTCATAGGATATGATAAGCAAAGTATGCATCAAACTGCTTTTCAAAAAGTGAAGGTAGGACTCAGTGCAGATTAATTCAGTGATAGAATGTCTATTGTATGACAGAGATAGGGGTTTTGGGTTTTGTGCTGTTAGTTTTTTCCCCTCTTGTAAGCTAAATGACACTTCCCTGTCAATGTATTTGTGAATCATTAATTCATAACCAAATAATCCCTTTCTTTTATCAACTTGTCATAGTAGTAGCCAGAAGATTTTGTTTAGCTATGTAGTATGAGGAGCCAAAACTTGTATCCAAGTTTTAGTGAAATGTAACAGACATCTTTCAAGTAGGTTCACTCTGACTCTTTGGGTGATGAATAGATGAAAGGTGATACGCTAAACATTAGGCATAATTAATTATATACTCACACTGTTCTGCAACCTGCAGAGCAGACGGTGGGGTGCTGCAACATGGAGCCAAGTCCTGTAACAGGGTTCTCTGCAGGCTGTAAAAAATGGAGCAAGTTACCCAGCAGGGAGTGGGTCCTTCTTGGAGAGGAAAGACAACACATCAAGAGTGAGGGGAAATAAGGCTATTTTTCATGTGTGTGATAGGGCTGCTTTTAATCTAGCGCATATCAAGCGGCCTCAAAAAGAGGTAAATTATAAACAATATCAGGCTTATGCGTAACTTCAGGCAAATGCTGTGCTAGGCTGAACAGGAAAAATGAGGTGTGGGAGGGGTGAGGCTGGCTGAATGGAAGGACTCTGTATGCATATGTTGTTTTGGTTTCTAACAAACGCTGCTGTGTGAGTAATGGTCTTTGACTGGGTGAAGACTTTATTCAGCACGCTATCTTTGAAAAGTGGAGCAAATAGGTAAACACTCAGCAATGCTTATAGACAAGCGTGTTGCATGAGGGAGTGGATGTGTGCGGGTACGGCTGTTGGGCTTGAGCAGGAAGCTTGGCAGATATCTAAGTATGAACAAGAAGGGGCTTGCAGAGCTGCTGGGGGAGGTCCTCCCATATCTCTGTGGAAGCCTATACCTGGAGCTCTCCCCCCTTGTCACACACTGTGGATCTGTACCTCTTCTGGTTTATCTCGGCTAGTGTTCACCAGAGCTATTGCATACATGAGTAGGTGGAAGGAGGGCAAGTTTGGGTAGAGCCAGCTCTGTTTTGGAGAGGAACATGTAGCAATGATAGCTCGTTGAGTGCACATCAGCAGACTCAGTGTTGAAGAAAAGGTCTTTATGGGTAGTTAAACTTAGGCTCAAATAATGCAAGAGAAGATGGGGAATGTGTCTTGCAATACTTATTTGTTCAGTTGTGTGTGTTTGGGAGGTGTTGAAATGTCTGTGGCACCTGCAGACACAGGCTGGGAGGTCTTGTGCAGGGAAGTAGTTAACTTTTGTGGGTATTTTGCAGGGATCTATTTGGAAATAGCAGATGGCTAAAATTAGTAGAATGTAGCAGGTAACGGTGGCTGGTTTGATCTCAAAAGCAAATATGTGGCAAACATGGGTGTCCTCTTTCTTTACTATTTTGGGTAGGTACTTCTAATCTCATAGTATTGTGTTAAACAGGTGTGTTCTCCTTTTTGTAATTTTTTTCTGGAAGGGTTGACTTTAACTTGCTGAAGGTAATGATTTTTCACCTTTTTTTATGAATAAAAAATCCTGCTGCATGGAAAAAAAAATAAAGCTGTCTCTATTTTCCATGCATCTCAGATATGACTTCTGAACATGTGCTGAATTGACTATGCCTTCAAGAAATATTTTAGCTTTTTTCTTTCCTTCCAGTAAGGATTTGCTTAACATAGTCTTGCTTTTCTCTGTCTGCCCAGAATTGTTCAGTAAACCCAAAAAGTGACTGCAGCAATGAGTGCTCTGTTCAATTCTCATTCATTGCCTAAACTATACCAGGCTAGATGTCCTTCTTTTAGAAGCACAGGCTGTGTATGTATGTTAATCACAGTGTCACTCAAATTCTCCTAGAGCTGTGGGAGACTTGTACTGAATTCCTTGCCTTGTGTAGGTCTCCTAATAAACTAAGGATGTGCCTGTTAAGTTAATTGCATCTCCTTTATTCTCTAATAACACATGCCATCTGTGTAGCTTCTTCTGTCTGATGCTCTTCAGGCTCTTTAACAAAGAGGGAGGAGGGAAGCTTTTTATTGTTTCCAGTGGAATATTCTTTTAAACTGTAGGCAAAAGCACTCTGAAGGAATTTAATGCTCTTCCTTAAATGAGTGTAAAGAATGAACTTGCATGTGAAAAAACTTACCAGTGGTGACCCATGAGGCCTGGCTGAACAATGGAAAGACCTAAACTGTAAGAGAATCTCAACTCCAAATGCAGTGCTGGCTCTTGTTTTAACTGTGGGTCTTTGTTCCAGTGCATTAGTCATCTTGAGCCCTGACAAAATGATGCCCCGATGACAGCTCTCCTTCATGAGTTTCTTGTGACTGGTAGGCTCAACTGAGTGTCCCCAAAGTGTCTGCGGCAGTCTGGGCACAAGTTTTGCTCAAGCATGTCCGAATCTCCACTGTTAAATTCCAACACTCCAAAACCTGCTGATCAAAACTGTCTTTAGTGCGCACTCACAAAAACATCGTTAAGGTGGTGTGTACTTCCACAAGCATTCAGGCCATTCCAAAGAGAAGTGAAGCCTGCAAGTCTGGCTGGGACAGTACAAACACCCACTTAATCATCTTTGCTTTGGTGTTACAAAATGTCAGCTGGCTCTGTTCTCTTTGAATCCCCAGGTGCAGCGTTACTGTATAGGGTTATTTCCATCTTCAACAGTAATTTTCATCGTGGGAGACTTGCTGCCCAGGGTACTGGAAGTGAAGGTGACTGTTGCCTGCAAGCTCTTGGAGCCCTGGTGCAGATGATCTGTTATGCATCTCTTCCCCCTTACAGAAAGGTGCTGTATTATGGATGTATAGCCTGTCAGGCAAAGACCATGGAGTGACTTGTGAAAGAGCTCTGCTCTTATCTGCTGAGCTGATGTGAAATCTGGGGTGAAGAAAGGTGAGAATCGACTATAGAATAGGATAATGCGTTCTGTAACGTTTTTATTTTCTTAAAGTAGCATGCCCCCCCTTACTCTTCTTTCCCTAGTTCTGGGCTCTCCAGTACCCTGTTTTTCTCATCTGGTGTTACTCTTGTATAAACTCAAGCCCCAGACCTGGGGTTCTATTTGTGTGTCTCTGGGACCCTTAAACTTTGTTGCAGCTGATTTTGTCTTGAGGAGATGCAGAATCCCTTTTGTATTCAAGTATGCTTCAGGGTGTGTGACTACGCCTGGGAGGCAGTGTGTGGTGGTCTTGGCAGTGATGTTCATGCTTGGTCTGCACTGATGTGGCGTCTGATATAGAATTCTGTTGTGTTCCTCTACTGGGGGCTCTGTTTTCCCCTCCTTGTGTTCTGCCCTGTAAGTGTTTGTCTGGACTTGAAGAGCAGTTTCTGCTTCCTCATCTTTTAGTCTCTTCCATCTGAGTCACAGCAATCTATAATTATTCAGATATTTTGATGGCAGGGCCCTGGGGCATGTGCTTTCTAACGTACAACAAAACCTTACTGTGTATTTAAGAGTTATGTACTTAAATGTAAAGAATTTCAACCTGTAGGAATATCTAATGTAGTGGCTCTCTAGGCAGAGACAAGATGAAGAGTCACTGAAGTACTTGATGGAAGGTGATCTGGAATCTTCTCTCTTAATAGCTTGGCACCAATGAGTACATGGAGCTATGTGTCTGAGGGGAGGTGATCTGCCAGCAGCTGTGACAGTGCTGCTTCCAGAAACAACTGGACTGAGTTTTGCTGACTCAGTAGGATGTGCAAGCACTAGGGACTGATATCCGCAACCCGCCCCCCCCAGTACATCCAATGTCCAATGCTTTCTGTGCTGGCTTGCTTCAAAGCTGAAGGAATTCAGACGGGGGGAATATTCAGGGGTTGTATGGATGTGCTCCCCCCATTTAATAAAAATTGAGAATTATGTTCTGGGTGTTCAGTACAAGGTTATGAACCCAGTGGTTCATGCGGTTCATTCTAGCGTTTAACCCCAGCCAGCAATTAAGTACAATACAGCCACGTGCTGCTGGCCAGCTCCCCCAGTTTATATACTGAATATGATGTAAGGTATGGAATATCCCTTTGGCTAGTTTGGGCCAGCTTTCCTGGCTCTGCTCCCTTCCTTCTCCTTGTATACCTGCTTGTTGGCAGAGCATGGGAAACTGAAAGTCCTTGACTTTAGAGTAAGCCCTACTTAGCTACAACTAAAACATCAGTGTGTTATCAACATTACTCTCATACTACATCCAAACCAGCACTACACTAGTGACTAGGAAGAAAATCAACTCTATCCCAGCTGAAGCCAGTACAAATGGGAAATTCTGAGTTGTGGGCCAGTTCTGATGGAGTTCTGCTGGTTAGAAATTTCTTGCAATGACTAGCTGGGTTTTGATTAAATTGTTAGTTGCCTTTAACTGCAACAGTGTTAAGTGGCTTTGGCTGTGCTTTCATCCCAGTTATACGGGTTTGTTACTGATGTACTCAACTTGGTACCAAGGTTTTACTTGCAGCCTTGCTTCTGCTATTCTCTAATTGGTCTCAATTACATCTCACAGTAGAAGGTTCCCCCCCCCCCCCCCCCTCTTTTCCCTCAAGTGGCTGGAAACAGCTGCTCAAGGCTATTAAGTACTACTGGTAGAATTAAAACAAAAACAAAAAAATAAACAACAAACTCTTGGATTATTTTCTAGCCTTCAGTATAAGAAATTGGCCCATGGGCTAAAAAAGTATGCTTGTCTTTCCTTAAGCCTGCTTGTCTTTCCTTATTCTACCCTATATCGTGGGCAATCTGGGTACTTGTCTGTTGTGAACTAAACATTAAGCAACTTTGTGTTTCAGACCAATCTATAGTGAGTAGACAATTGATAGGGATTCTCAGTTTTAAAGAAAATAATCATCCTGAGAGGTAGCCCTTGCTACTTGGCCAAGGGGATTGGTCTTCACTGGTTTTCATCAAAACACTCAGACTTCCAGAACAAGGTTCTGAAGGAAGTGGTTTTTAATTACATTCTATTTTACATTTATTCTACATCCTGATCTCTACGGCAAACAAGTGTAATGGCTTACTTCTGAGCAATTGGTGTTATGGCTTGCCCCTTGGGGATTTCTGGGGTGCCACAGAGGTTTACAGCCACTATTAGACTTCTTGCAGCCATCAGAAACTGAAAACACAAGAAGCCAGGAAAAGTGTCTTGCAATTATCTTTGAGTTACAAACTTGCAGCAATGTCTAATTTGTTCCTAAATTAGAAAGGAGATGTTCTGGTGCAGAGAATTGTGCCTGCATATTTTAGCAATACGATGAATTGCTTAGATGCTTTCAATCTAGTATCACTTAGTGGTGACTCTATCTGCATATGGTATTTTAATTAGTACAAACAATAATTGGGTGACAATGAAGTCTTTTTCAACTATGAATTCGTATCTGTGTTTATACACCTTACTAGACTCTTGCTTGGGAAATGGTGCAGGGAATACTTACCAGCATCTGAAGAAGGAAACAAAGGCTTCAGTTTGTATATATGTACAAGGAAGTCAGGTGGTGGTGCAAAGTGTAGATACTCAAGACAAGGTCTTGTATGTCTTCTTGCTCTGCTGGTGGGAATAGTCTTTTCTGGCAACTGGATAACTGGCGTTACTGTTACATCTCTATCCTTCGACTGCTGTACCTATGTACTCCAAATGCAGCTATGGTTCTGGAAATCAGCCACTATCTTTTTCGTAAAAACTATCAGCTGAGGCCAGGGTGGGAGCTTGAATTTCCTACTAGCAGTCCCCTGGGCTGTTCCCAAACAAAGCTCACTGCTTGACAGGGGGTGGTGTATCTCAGAGGCTCCTTTTTGAGAACTGCCTTGTGGTAGCAGTGACCTTGGCAAAGGGCAGGGAGCTGAGGGGCAGAGCTCTGTCTTTGCGATGTCAGGGAGTTATGGGCACCAACTCGAGCCATGTGTGGTCTTTGCAGCATCAGTCCTATTTGGTGGTGGGCTTGCTCCTGTGGTGTGTAAGGCTTGGAGGCTTTGGCTGTATGCCAGCTACAAGGTGGTGTTGGGGGGCAAGAGCAGCCCTACTACTTACTGACCAGAGGGTGCTGAGGTTTAGCCTGTGGAGCTGCTGTTCACTGGGGGTGCCAGGAAACAAGCTAAGTGTAATGACATTTAGAGGAACTCCAAAATCATCATATTGGTAGCTCTGCCTTTGCCTAAAGTGATGTGAAGCCATTACTCTGGGAGGCTTTTCTGCTTGTGCTTATCTAGAAAGACTGCTGTTTCTTCCTGCTGGCCCTGGGTTGTCACCACATTATTTCTGCCACATGTGTGGCTTTTATGAAAGTTTCCCATACTAAAAATGGCATCTGTCAAGCATGTGCTGCCTGGTGAAATAGTGGATAGACTTCACCATGCTGAAACCAGAGTGCAGTTCCCTTATTGTCATTCCATGACCTGTCTGAAGCTTTGCTACTGCTCTGTGTGCTTTGTCTCTGCATGAAGCTAATGTCGTCTTTTTTTTTTTCTTTTTTTTTTTTTTTTTTTTGGAGTAACCTTCCTTCCAACTTGGTCAAACCTGTTTTGCTGAGATGAAAAAGAAACGTTGTTTAGTGCGTGTTAAACGGTAGGAATGAATGTTCATGGGATGGTCAGGAACCCTTTAAGAAAGACGTGCTCTGGAGATGGCTGCCAAATCAGGAAAATTAATGCATTTGCTGAGAACTGCAGTGCAAAATTACTAATGCCTTTTGTCAGTTACTCCTCAAGAGTATGGGATATACTTCTAAAGGAAAAAAAAACACTAGGAATAATAGTCATTATATATTCCCTGGACGATGGTTAATTTTAACCCTGAATTTCAATTGTACAGTTGAAATTGTACAATTGAAACAATACCTGGCCTGAAATAAATCTTCAGATGTACTCTGGGAGGAATCAGTCTATTAGAGCAATTTAATATAGAAGAAATAGTAATAAATGATTTTACCCTTTAAGAAAAACTCTGCATGGCCATTAACTAATTACTCTCCTGCCTGCTGATATTAAAATTAATGCTGAAACATTGCATTCATATCCACAGCTTCATTTTTGTCTATAAATAATTTTGATTATGCACAAAGAAAATTGTAAGGCATTTGCATTGTACGCAGAGTACTGAAAATTAATTATTACTTGATTGCATGTAAAGAACTTCGGGTAAATAACTCTGAAAACCTAGACCAAAGTGTGTAATGCTAGTTCTATAGAACAAGTATTTTTCATATCCCCAGTGATTTAAGTCAGGCTGTCACACTTGATTATTTTATTTACTCTTTTCTCTTTGACTACTTTCCAGTCAGAAATTCAGGCTGTTTTCTGCTAGAATTTTCTTACTGAAAGGAATAAAAATAAGCTCTGTTTATCCCAGAGCAACCTGAGGTTGTTTTCTATGGCTTCCTATGATGTCTAATAAGATACAAATTCCCACCTGAAGCTTTTCTCATAGCTCACTTGCTTGTATCCTCTTTCTCCTGGGTAGATTCCAGAGTCCTTCACCTGAATACTCCATAATAATTTTTGCGCAACCCCAAAACACACTTCACCCAGACTCCTACAAAAAACCTTACTTGCCTTGAGGGGTTAAACCCCTTGAATATGCAAGACTTTCAAGGGAGAGCTGCTCTTCTTGGCTCATCCTTGTGGGTTTCACACAAGGATGTGGCTCTAACTGTTTTCGTTCTTGGGGTTCCTTTGTAACAACTTGGTAACTTCAAACATTCTTTAGCCCAAGAAGAAATACTTTGCCTCCTAAACCTGAAAATTCCTTTAGCTTGTTTGGCTGAATGAATTTTTTTTTCTTTATAAAAATACCACCTTTTTTGTTCTCAAAAACCCCCAACTAACTACTACAGAGTTAGAAGCTAGGCAGAGCACAGAATTCCTGAGGCCATCTATCCTGCTTCCAAGAACTGACCTGTAAAGGTAACTGCCTGCTAATGTGGCTATTGAGCAAACTAGGAGCAGGAGTGTTTCAATACAGCACAGGAGATCCTGGGAGTCTGTAGAGCAGAAGCCAGAGAGGCTGCTGCTCTTTCCAGGCATTTTTAATTTTCTTAACATGAAACTACTTTTTAACTGGGGCTTTTGGAAGCAGAAAGATAAGGAAGGTTGTGCCTAGACCTTGGGGCCAGATTTTGGAAGGCATGTACACATTTTGCAGCAGGAGACAGACAGGGATTGATATACACTTGCACAGAAAGTACTGCACTAAAAGTCGTTACTGATAACTAGGTGCTTTTCACTTAAAACAACTTGGATTTGAAGGGAAAGAGAAATATGTAGGGAAAACCTGGGTTGGGTATGATGCAGCAGGATCCTTTAAAATGAGGGGAGACTGTCTTGGTGAATGAGTTGACTAAATGTTCTTGTGTCAGATCAGTGCTATACAGTGTTATGTTATCCTGGAGGATGAAATAGTCTCATCTCTCGTGTTAGGAGAAGTGCTTGCAGAAAAATGTTGCTGACTTTGGAATTGTATCCTGGATTTATACCCCTACCATGCAGTATGTCAGCCCAAGTGATGTGAGTCTAGGCTACTAGTGTCTGGCTCTTAACGTTATGACTTTGAAACATCTTCATTTCCTTGTACTGGAGACATCTGTATCTTGCTCTTCAGGATCTGCCTGTTACTGTGGTGGCTAGCACTGACCTCTTGGCATACTGAAGGACCCGTGTTTGGCTCTGCTGTTACAGGTATTCTTGTTCCTGTGTCCTGCAGCCCAGTGGTTTCTACTTGGCACTCTCCAGATGACATGTGGTGTTTCCTACCTTACCTCCAAGACCTCTAGCTGCTCCATTGATCCTGTTGGCTACCTAGGCTCCCACCCACCTTGCCAGGTGTAAGGAGGCTACTGCTGGGCTCTTGCCCAAGGATTGAAAGCACTAGGGGACTCTCCTGAAGGGAGAAGGGAACCACTGATCTGACCCTTCTTCCTTTCCTTCTGTGGAAACAGCAGAAGGTTGCAAGAAGAGTCTGCAAGATGCTTTAATATAACCCTATGAGGTAGGCAAGCAGGTATTTCTTCAGAAGGGATAAACAAAACCCTGTTTGTGTCAGTGCTCTAGAACCCTCAAACTGTCAGCAGTATAGCTCACAAGTATGTGCTAGCTCACTGCAGGCACAGATAGTTCTTCCCCCTGCCATCCCGCCAACTACTGGCTGTGTTCTGAGGAAAGCTAAAAAGTTAAAGAAACTTGAAGGCATGCTTTGAAGAAGTCACTTCTGTTACTTGTTTTTCCTTACTTAATAGGAGAAAAATGTTTCTTTTATTCTCCACCCTCAGTAAAATTGTTATTGGGGTGGGGTTGGAAGGGATGAAGTCTGAAGATCTGTTCTTCTGAACCAGAATGCTTTTATGACACTTGTAGAATATCTTTTTGTGTGTGTGCTTTGTGGCTTTTTCCTGAATGGTAGAGCAGAATTGTCATCAAATAGTAGGTTAAGGATACATGTAACATGATAGAAATCATGAATAACAAGCCATTTCAAGGGGCAGCCTGACTGCCTGAGGTCTATTAAATCAAAGTAGGGAAAATAAGTGGAGAACTCTTTTTTTTTTTTATTATTATTATTTTTCTATCTTGGAGACATAACTTTTCAGGCTACATTTTCTTCCTGTGAAATACTACTTGTTTCTAGGCCCAGCACAGGGTTTGAGTTGCTAATCTGGTTTACCATTGATTACTCTCAAATGTGCTGAGTCTGGGAAGGACTAGGTTCTTCTTGGACTCTCCTGATTTTTCTAGTGCTGCTGTAAAATAGTCAGTTTTCTTAGGGGACTTTGGACCAAGTTCCTGTGGACTTCAATAGGAGAAATGTCAGTGACATAGGAGATGCATACTGCTACAGATGCAGCCGTGTTTTTGTTTGTCGTCAATGTCTTAATGTATTTTTAGTGCTCTCAAAATGCTAAAATAGAAATTGTGTTTAAGTTTAAGAATTTTCTAGAAATAAATATGGAAGTCTCCTGGCTCCCATGTTGCCAGCTGGCTTTCTGCAAATAAAGTGTTAACTTGTTCTTGAGGAACCGCTGCAGACTTTTGCTACTGTGATACTCCGGAACATATTTTCAAAGTTAGTGATTCTGTGCTCAAAGCTGCTGTGACTGTAAAGTGGTGAAGTATCTCAGGGTTATCATTACTGGCCACTGTGAATTTGAAACAACGACACAGTGACCTTAGGTATATCTATCTGTAAGTTCAGGTGCTTGCAGGTGACTTTAGGGCAAGACTCTTAGACTTCATTCAGTGTAACTTTGGGCTGCTTCCATACTATGATCCAGTCCCTTGCATCAGGAATAAACATATGGCCTCAGGTTCAAATAGTCAGCTGATATAAGAACTAACTTGTTTTGGGGGAGAGGGATTAGATTTGTCTGGTCAGCAAACAAATGCAGTCAGCTTTGCATCTGTGGGCTCCTTATGTTCAGTGCAAAGAAGAGGCAGAAACATGCGGGTGGGGACAGAATCCTATTCTTGCAGGCACACTCTTATCGGTCCGTATCATTTGTCATGTAAAAATACATTTCCCCATAAAAATTAGCAGCCTCAAAAGAAATGCTGATTTCTTATTCTGCTACCTGTTTTGGCCTCCTGATTGCATTGAAAGAGCTTTCCCTGTGTTGTGCAATGAACAGAACAGGGGTTTGATCTTTGCTAAAAGCAGGAGCTTCAGCCCTTAGGAGGGTGCGGTGTCTGGGGCTGGAGCCCTGACCCCTAAGGGGTGATGTGAGCTGGAAGGAAGCAGAGCTGAAATTAGAACAGTGGAGCGGAGCCCTGAGAAGTGGCACAAACTGCTGTCACCTGGGATTTTGTCCCATGGGTGCCACAAGTCTCATTGTGGCCCTGTTACACTAGGCAGTAACTTGCCTCTGCCCTTCCCTCTTTTTGGGGAAGAGTGGAGGGGGATTCATGAAGTCAGTAAAAACAATGACTGGCACACAAAAGAATTTTCTACAATGGAAAACAAGTGAAAATACTTCCTAGGAGACCCTGTGAAAAGCTCTGTTAGCTTGTCAGTCCACTGTGTGCGCTCCCAAAAGGTATTCTGTGTCTTGGAGAAATCAGATCTGGTAGATGCTCCTGTTGCTGTAGTAACAATCCCTTTTTAATAACAGTAAATAATTGTGCAACTGATAATTTCGTTAGTTGCTATTGCAGAGGACCTAACTTGCTTTTGTTGCCTTGCACTTGAAAAGCTTCCAGACTAGTGAGTCTTCTGTGTTCATGTTTCTTGTAGTGCATCAAGGCAGAAACTGGTTTAGTATTAAAATGAGGTCCCCCCTCCATGGCATGAAGATGAGGTAACTATTCAGTGGAGAATTTTGGGGCAAGTTCAATGTGACTAGAGTCCTCTGGCAGCTGCAGCCAGGTCTAAGGACCATCTCCCTGCAGTGTGGGTGGGCTCCTGAGGCACTGCGCCCCGGAGGAGTACCCCTTCCTTGTCCTGAACAGTTCCCTGCCCTTGTTCCTCCTTTCTTCTGCTTCCAAGAGAAAGCAAGAGATGGTGGAGTAGGGAGGGTATTGCCATCGCATGATGACCACCAACATTAAAACCACAGCAGGGCCTGTGGCTCAGGGCATCAGAGGGCTGCCTGGGCTCCTGAAAAACCTGCCATAGGGTGGATTAACCCTATCTGTGTGCCTATTTCTACACCATCTCTTCATGAGCAAATTAAAGTCTGTATACATTTGCATGTGGTAATACATGCATGTGTGGAAATAAAAGCGTTATCCCAGCCTACAAACAAAAGGCTGGAGAAAAGAAATCACTTGGATCTGTGCAGTGCTTTCATGGTGGTGTAAGAACTGCATCTGGATCTGCTACGGACTAGACTAGAGCAGCGCTCTCTGGCCCAGAATCTTATCCTGAACTGGATAAATCATCCAGATGCTGACAGCCAGCTTCTGGTATAACACTTTCTTTTTTTTAATTAGATGAGTTAGGAAGTCAGATGGAAAATCCAAGATTTGAAGACTTTAAACTGTGCCCTCTGTTTTACAAACACTTCTTACAGTTTTCAGGAGCTCCTGTGCCTCCCAGAGGGAAGCAGCTAATGTTATATATGAGCCTGCATGCTTCATTAACAAATGTCATTTCTTCTAAGCAGTGAAGGATATATGACCTGTGAATTGGAGAAAACTCTGAGGGAATCTTTCACCTGGATGGTCTAAGAATGCAGCTATCATTTGTTATTGTTGACTGAATTGCAACTTGTGACTTGTTTTGCAAACCAAAACCTTTCTAGCATGCATGTTTTTTCCTTTTACTTTATATCGGCAATGTTTCCTGTTGTGTCTTGGAGTACAACTTCCAGTTCCCTCCAGACTCACCAAGACATGAACCAAGCTAAGAAGATGTGCATACATTTTCACAAAATTTCCATGATAACAGTTTGGAGAGGCCCTTACATTAAGAAAATGCACGCAGGATTTAAACCAAGCTCTTGTGATCCCTTAGCTTATGTTTTACCACTAGGAAAATGTCCTATCTCTTCTAGTGGTGGGATTAGTAGTTGTGTTTTTCTGATCAAAACCACTTAGCTGACCTGCCTCTATGTATTTTATGTCATGAGTTGGTTTAGTCAGAAATCTTCTTCAAACTGGGAAAGAACTAATCCATTGTTAATCCATGCTGGTTTTCACTCTGCTTCTAATGAAGCAACTGCCTCTGGATTTGGTGGGATTATCTTTCTATTTATAAATTTGACTATAGACCTTAAGCTTTGACTGGCAAGGAGTAAATTGGAAAGGGAGGTTGCAGCTTCTTCTGGAGTCTTAGGGATAGCTGTTGGAGCCTATGAAGTTTTCCACCTGATGCCATGGCAGAAATACTGCTGCAGGCCTTGCCTGTTGGTTGGGTGGTTCGTTGTTACTTGTTAGTTACGGTTTAAGTGGGACACTCGGGATACAACATGATTGGAGAGGAGGTGAAGTATTGCTAGTATTGACTTCCTTAGAGATTACTTGTGCAAGAATGCCCTTTGCTGCCCTGTCTTCTCCCTGTTCTCCTCTTTCTTGCCCCCTTGAAAATGGGACTACATGTGAGGAGCTTGCATTTGTCTGGAGTAAGGAGAGAATCCCTTAGCAGGTAAACAAGGAAAAATAAAGTGACTCATAGAAGTCTATACTACCTAAGATGGGTTAAACACTGAATCAGCTGCATAAGGAAAAGAAAGAAAATTTAGGGTGGTATCTAAGGGGTGGAGACTCCTTTAATCTCATCATAAATGTAAAATAGTAACTAATACCCTGTCTTGGGGAGCTAGACCAAGCAGCAGTGTGTTAGTTCCTCCACCCAGCTCAGGGAGAGGGAGAGCTGCCATTCCCCTTGTGGGACACCCACTACCTTGCATGTGAGATGTTTGTGAAGCTCAGTAGCTGCCACTCTTCCCCAAAAAAATGTGGTAAGGAAACCAGTAATGTTATCTCCCATGCAAACCCTGGTGTGCCTCCTTTAGTCACTGCTGCGCACACAGTGGTAAAAACCAGTTTGGGTTTTTTTTTTTTTCCTCTGTGGAAAATGTACTTCTCCTGAATTTCTGTATCAATCATGAATGGTAGTAAGGCAGTATTCTAATTCCTTATTTTGCAAAAAGGAACAATTAAAGTTTCAAGGCTGATTCTTTGTCATTTTCTTTGTGGGCAAATTTGTCATTAAGCTTGAAGTGAGCATTTTTAAACCATTCTGTTAGTCAAATGTTATCAAAACAAGGCATTTTAATGCTGCTTCATTTCTATAGATTTCAAAGATTTTCTTCTCATAAACTGTTTTGCATTTTGATAAAGCTGCACTCTGCTAGTGTGAAGTTTATGGGGGGTGGGGGTGAAGGGGGAGGTAAGGAAATTGTGAGCTGCTAGGGATTAGATGCTAGACAGAAAATGGATGTCTCTTGTTCTCTGCCATTTATTTCTGATCTAAGTAGCAGGCAGAAAGGTGGGGTTTTTTGCTCCAGATCTCCTTTACCCTGCTTCAGTTTCCTTGACTGGCTATGCAGCTCAGACCCTGAGAAAACCAGTTGTCTAGGTGATAGGCAGTATAATAGATTTACAGACTTATGCAGGTTCATCAAGAATGACTTTTCTAAGGCTTTAGGGTTCCCTAGTAATAGAGATAGGAAAACATAACGCCAAGCTTTCTCTGACTGAAGTAAGAATTGTGCTGGCTGCTCTATCTGCTAAAGCCAATTTATTCCTTGATGTTAGTGGCAGGAGGGAGTGGAACAGGCAGAGACTAATGCCTTCAAGTGCTTCAGGCTGAGAGCGTCAGGAGCAGCGTGGCCTCAAGGATTGGGTTTTACTGGGCAAAAAAACCAATTGGTCTTGATGAATTTTGTGTTTAGAGAACGAGCAGAGAAACATGAGAGATCATGCAAATGTTTCATTAGGGTAGTGTGTGTATGTAATATAATCCATGGATGGCTTCTCTAGCCCTGACTTTACCAAAAGAGTCTAATAGTAAGTAGAGATGTAGTCCATTGCTTTCACTTTACTTGGCTTCGAAATAGTGATAATCATATGCATTAGGATGACAGGCCCATGGAAGTGGGCTGACAAACAGCTGCCTGAGTCAGGCTGCTGAGCATGAGCAGGGAGCAAACTGGGCAACGAGACACTGCCTGGGGAGGTGGTCTGACCAGCACCACTGCCTCTCTTGCTTCACGTGCACTGCTGGCTTGCTTGAAGGATGTAGTTCTGTCACTTAGACCTGGATAGAAAGGATGTATGGACAAACTTGGCTCTGTGTGGGACAGAGGGCTCAGCTGCAATTCCCCTAAATATTCTTTGTGGGGTTTTGCCATGTTGTTCTACAGTGCTGCCTTCTCTAGTCTTTCTAAGGGAAGAATTGGTATTTAAGATAGGCAGTTGTACCAAGTCTAGCTAAGCTTCTCTTCTTGACTTAGCTTTGCCTAAGATTTTATCTGCAGGCCTGTTAAGGACTGCATGCACATTCTTTCACTGCCTGACTCTTTAAATAAAAAAGGGGGAAATGCCCAAGCAGTCTCTTTCTTGCAGGTAGCTATTTGAGATGATCTTGTAGTAGCTTCAAGCTCTGCTTTTTCTACATGGATGTATGTCAGGAAAGATTGTTATAGGACTTAGAAGACAGGCAGTACAAATTAGAGGAAGATATGCAGTAGGAAAAACTAGATTAAAAAATGGTTCTGTATCACCTTCCTGCAAACTGTCCTGAGCCTGTGAAGTTGCTGCAGAGTTTGCCAGCACAACTCACTTGTGTAGCTGCCCTAGATGATGTCAGAATTCTTCAAATGTCAACCAAAATGTCAGAAAGAAACCTTTTTCTGTGACTCCTGGAGCTCTTGCTTCTCATCAGGTGAGCAGCTTGCTCTGCTGAAGGCAAGTAATTAAGTGCCACTACTGGATGCCTAGTGAGTGCCTCATGGAGTCTTGCAGTGATGACAGCAAAAAAGAAAAAAAACCCAACAAAATAACTACTCTAAAATAAATGATTGGGCTGGCTCTATCCTGGGTGTTCAAGGTTGTGCTGGAACAATAGAATGAAGGAGTATGTTGGGTAAAAACTTCTGGTTTGTGATCTAGGAGAGCTGGGTTGAATACTGTGCTCTGCTAGTGACTTCTCACACATTCGTAGTTAAGAGCCTCTGACCTCAGAGCCCCAAAGTGATATTATAGCTGGAATAGACTTGAATTGGTCTTAAACTGCTTCACTTGAGTATTTATCAGACAATGCAGCCGCAGTGGTGTAGCAGCCACCCTGTGTTGAATGCTGCTGTTCCCCAGGTGCCATGCCTGGTGTCTGTTCAGAGCTGGCTTGCTGGTGAGCAGTGCTGTGCTTCAGCTGCAGGGCAGGTATGGTGTCAGTCACCAAACCTTGTCACAACAGCTTCCCCACCCGTAAATGGGGCATAACGCACCTTTCCCTTCTGTAGTTTCTATCACTCTCTCAAGAATGGCCTTCCAGGGTAGGGATTGTTTTTATTCAGGTGTGTACGTGTGTGTGTATATATATATATGTATCTGTGCGTATAGGCAATTGCACATGATGAGAACCAAAGTATCTCTAAGTACCTAAGTAATCTCTACTCCTCCAAAATAAAAATTAGAATTTTGTTTAGGAAAAAAGCATTTGTGAAATGGTTAATTTGAAAGCAGCTAACTAAAAATAATTTCTGCTGTTCTTGAACAGGCAGGTGTACTACAACTGCATGTAATGTGAAGCTGGGTGCAGTCACTGCTGATGGAGTATATCTTGTAATTATTCTGATTTAAGTACTATCCCTTCAAAAGGCTCCTTTGTGAACTAACGGGAGGGGATGGGGGAGTGGGGAAGCATCTCAAATAGTTATCTAAGTTACTGGCAGGGAGATGCCAGTTAGAAGCATGCATCCTTTCTAGCATAGGAAGACACTGGGTATATTTTCTGTGTTCTTACACTTTCCCATGCTGCAGGTATCTTTAGACAGTCACTCATCCTTATACATCACAAATATTCTAATTGCCAGTATATATCTAAAAGGCTTATCAGGTTTGAGCTCAAGCCTTCTTGCTTGTTACACAGCTAGAATAACTGTGCTCTACTCTTCAACCTTTCTAACAGTATTTTACTGTAGAGAAGAGATTGCTTGAGTCAAATGCTTTAGAAAAATGAGGAATTTGGCTGGGCTTTTCAAAAGCTTCAAACTGAAGATAGTCCATCTCTGAGATGCAAGTTGACAACAGTGTTGCAAACTACAGAAACTGTGCTCTAAACTTGAAAAGATCAATATGCTTAGTCTGAGGTTTTTCTTTCACTGTTTTTGGGAATGTATTACAAAGAGTACAAGAAGCCATAAAAGCCTGTATAGAAAAGAAGACAGTATGAACTTGAAATACCAAGAGCTGTTCCCTGACTAAAAAGTCTTGCAGAGCCTAATTACTTTGCAATCAGAGAATTGAACTTTTATACTAAAAATCTTACTATTCATTGTTCTAGCAGTAGTAATCACACAACTTCAGGGTATTTTTCTGTCAAATTGTTACTAATGGGACTGCAAGAACATAACCTGACCAACGTAAGCCCTTAGGAAACATTTTTCCAGATGGTTTCACTCTTGCAATGACAGAAAAAGCAACCATAACCTTCAGTAGTAGCCCATTTTTACTTTCTACTAGTTCAGTTTCAACTGACCTTAGAGTTGAATGCAAGAGTTATGCTTTCTAAGGCTTTTCCTTCTTGGGTGCTACACTTTTAAATGCTATCTGTGTTCACAATTCATGCTTTTGCTTGTCATTTCTGTTTTGGAGGTTTTATTCCCAAACTCAGTAGTCCTTTGCACCACAAATGAATTGTATATGAACCAAATTGTATATGAGAACCAAAGTATGTTGCTGCTCTGTGGCTAAGCCTGGGGACTCCAGTGTGGCAGGTCTGTTATGATGCGTGTCCTGCTGTGCTCTCCCCTTGTAACCAGCTGGACCCTGTGTGCTCATGAGCTGGTCTTCCATGTCATCTTCTCTAGTTGCTTAGTCCTGCCACCAAGTATTTAGGAAACAAAACAAAGTTGGAGGATGGGATTGGGGATATGTGAGTCTTGACAGTTTCTAGAGGAAATATGACAGCGTTCTTGCTTTCTGCATAAGAGAATACTGCTATTCCAGAGCTACAGAAGCTTGTGTTTGCTCAACAGTGCAGTGGATAGTGGTAATCTCTGCTCTGCCAGGTACGAAGCAAATTCATCTGAAAGATTTAAGGCTTTTCAAGCAAGCCTGCAGTTTGAGGGGTAAATCCGCAAGACCTGGATATCAAAATTCCTGGGGGATCTCTGAGCCCAGAGATCTTCACTCGGGGCACTGACTTTTTTTAAAGAAAGTCAGCAGTTTTTTGCATGGAAACAGGTCAGGGAGCGCTCAGATACTTGGAGAGGTGCAGTGAAGGAGAATTTTGGCTGCTCCTCAGCTTTTATAACTGCTTATAGAAAACCAGGCTGCCTTTCTCAGCCTGGCAAAGCACCAGACATCCTGCATCCAGTGACCAGCCTCGCTGTTCCTCACAAAGCTGTGCATATACATATATCCTGTGGGCATAGCACTTAATCAAAAAGGCCCTATTAGAGGTGAACTCCCCCCAGAATCTTGATCTCTTGTCTCTACAGCAGGTGATGAATAACTGATCCAAATGTGTTGATCTGGACAGTGTTGCCAAGTCCTGGATATGATGTGTTGGTTGCTTTTCTTTTTGGAAGAACTACACCCTGGACCTCACTGGATATCATATTTTCAGGAGGTCATTCAACATCTTTACTGGAGCTTTTACCTGCAGTTTCTACCTAAAGCTGGTGAAAGCTCCTTGTATTCCTGTAATGTCTTTTTTGTGGCTTACAGTCACTTGGGGCAATGAAGCAAAGAGATGTAGTGTTTCCCAGCGAATCCAAAATAGCTCAGGAGGTGGCAGTGTGTTGGCAAGTAGGTGGTGGGAGAGTGAAAAAGAGGACTAGAAAGGTACAAAAGAACAGAGAAATTACTTATTAGGCTACAGAAACATAAGATTATTCATGGTGATGTGCAAGGTGAAGGGAAAGGATGATATGACTTGCAAAACCAAGTAACATTAAGAATCTGCTATTCCCTTGGAACTAAGCATGTCCTTCCAACATTAAGGACATTAAAAAAAGCAGGAGGAGGGAGAGTGGAAAAAAGAGTGAATTAAAGAACTATAAAATACTGCTAATGGTTTAATCCTTAGTTATGAATATTCAAAGTTCATGTCCACAGGGTCATACAGACTAGCATGAGGTTGTTCATGACGTTTAGATATGCCTCAACTGACTCACTTGAGCAGATCAAAAGCTATTTGCTTCTGTGGGATTAAGGAGTTAAAGCTGGGGTTTGCCCTTCATCAGGCTGAAACTAATGTGCCTTATAGAAGAGATGAGCAAAACGGCAGGTGCTAGCTATCCTCAGGATAGAGGTATTCCATCACATTTAATTGAAAATTCTTGGGACTCCTCCAGCACGAAAAGGAGATGAAGAGCCACTTTGCATGAAGAGCAGGATGTACAGAGAGAAAAACTGGGTCATGGAAATGTGACTTGGCCACCAGGATTATCTCTACATTAGACTGACCTGACTGGATAAATACCAAATAAGGAGGAGATGTGGGAAGTGTCAGGAAGATCAGTCACCTGATGCAATGCCTATACTACAGTTCACGTGACATCTCATGGCTGCAGTTTTAACTCATGATATGGCAAGACTGAGTGCTCAAAACTAAGTGTCTGTCATTTGACTTAACTAGGTCATGAAGACAAATCCGAAGTTAATTGTTTGATACATGGATGAAGAAGAACAGATCAACTAAATTTATTTTAAAATAATTTTAAAGCAGTTAAGAGGTAACAGTGTCATGTAGAGGTTTAAGTGAAGAGAGTCATCAGTTTGTAGAGAACTTGACTCCTCTACTGGAAGAAGTGAATATCATCAACTTTTAAATATAATTAAATATATGTATGTGTTGACTTTTGATCCCTGTGATGCAGGCTCCTGGTATGCCCATTTATAGCATGAGAACTGAACACTCTATTATCTATAACCTGAAATAGTTGAGTGTATTAGTGGATGATTTCATTCTGACTGGTATGAGGATAGGGAATTGACTTAAAGTAATAATTCAACTTGCAACTGGATCCCATGTTTCGGCAGAAAAAAAATCATCGCTGTTGTATTTGTCAGAATTGACAGGTACATTGGCCAGCAATAACTCAGGGAAATAAAGCAGACTGTTTTCCTGTACCCATTAATGGCTCAGCTGGAAGATACAAAGGCTTTGTAAAAGATGTGTGAACACTCAAATCATAAAAGAAGAGAGAATGTTCATTTTGTCATAATTTTTAGTAAGTCATTGGACTGACTGAGGTTTGTAGGTAATGGAGAGTGGTAAGTGGCCATTTCAACTGGTAGAAATTGCATCAATTTAAGTGACGGGCTATTTTTGAGAGATAGTGCCTGAGAAATTAGAGTATCAATAAAAGACCTGAAGCATTTACTGAAGGTGGTTTTGAAGCAAGGTGTCATGGAACTAACATGCTCGTTTTAGCTCAAGTTCTTGGTAAAGTTAGCAGTGCAAAACTGCAGTAGGCACTCATGCAGAAACAAAGGTACAAGCTGGCATTTTCACTAGTGGACTCCAAATTTCAGTTAAATAGTGCTTTACCACTAATATTTTTTTCATATGGCACTTAAATGAGACTGTTACTGGAGTTTTGGGCCCTGTTTTTTTTTAAAGGAGCAATGAGGTTAATTAGCCCAGTTGCATTGAAAAGGGCTTTTTAAATTATTTTGTATGGCATGCTGCAAACAGTGCCTCTGGAGAAGTTCTTGAGTTAATATCAGCATGCCAGTTTCTAAAGAGACAAGAATCTGAAAATCAAGTTAACAAATTGGTACTTTTATGTCTTTGACCATGATCAGGTGAATTTTGAGCATATCTGAGGTTCTTGGAAGCCAGTTTCAGAGTGCTCTGGGCTTCAAGCATTTCCCTCTCCTCACCACACGTGCACACTTTCCAAAGCTTACACATGGAACTGGTAACCTTCTGCAACACAGGCTTTTTTTTCTAGCTCAAGTCTCTTTTGCCTGAAGTTTTGCGGAACAATGCAAAAAATAAAAAGTAGGTATGAATTTAGCAAGGTAGACACAAAGGCCAAGTACCTGAGCAATTCTGAGATCAAGCAGTATGCTTTCAGAGGACAGGCTTGTATAAATATTAAAATATCTGGTGCAATATACATAGTTTTATTCATGTTTTGAGACTGTCTAGGATGGGATTTATGCAGCAGTGGATGTAGTCTTATGAATTCTTGAGTAGCATGCTTTAGAGACTGGGGCCTGGTCCTTCATCCCACTTGTCCTTCACAGGTGTGAACAATGTCCTGTAGAATTAAGGTATTGAATGATGGTATTGGAGGTAAACAGCATGAAATAATACAGGCTTGGGGCTCCAGAGCAGGCTGAGTTAAGCTTCCAGATCAAAGCAGACAAAAGTTCAAGCAAAATTCTGCAGCTGAGACCTGTGTCTGTGTTACTGTGGTGTCCTCTAAAACCAGTGTCTTCTGCTGAAAATACAACTTAACCTGCCTGAATGTTTTTGATTTTTCCTGGTAGTGACAGTCTGAACCAATGGAAGTTTTGCTATTTGGCTTGATTTCAATGGAAAGGCTCGCATTAATTAATTATTAATTGTATATTCATTTAGTTGTCTCCAGAGGGGTTAGAAAGAAGCTGAAAACATCCTCACTGACTACACTTTAGAGCGCAAAGATGACTTTGTATGGAAACTTGTATTCTGCAGAACACTTCAAGCAATACTAAATATTTGTATTCCTATAGTTTTCTGTTTGAAAAACTTTTAGTGCCTGCATAACTGTTATCTACATGGATGCAAACCCATCAGAAGTCAATTAAAAAACAAAACCACCAAAAACAAACCAGCCAAAACCAAACCACACACACCCCTCAACAAAACCTTTTAAAAGGATGTTTTGTGTGGATAATATGTTGCCTGAGCTGTTGTAAAATTATTCCTTTGGGAAATTATTTATGCCACAATAAGTCTTGCAAGATGTACATAAAAGGAGATGGACAACAACTTTATGCAGAAAGGGGCTCTTGCTTTGCTGGTCAGCACAGTAAGTCTCTGGTTTGGGAAGAAAGGACTTACTGTGCTGTGTAAATAAATAACAATAAATGGAGCTTAACATTTTTTGTTATAAAGATAACTTTAAGCTGTGGCCCGACACAGGTCCTTTGCCTCCAGTTCACTGGAGGCAAATTGCCAGTAATATTTAAGGGGGGTTGAATTTTGGATGTCCAGGACTATCACGCTGGAGCTCTTCACTGTTGGGTTTATAACAAGAGTCACAGGACTAAACCAGGATGTGTTAGCCCTTATTGGACCAGAGTTACAGAGGAGCAGTCTTGTCTGATTAGCTTTCAGTTGCTCTGCTTCCCAGTGAAGTACAGTTGGTTTCTTGAACTGACATGCTGAAACTGTCCTACCTGTACAGCTGATTTCCCTGGCAAAAGCAAAATGATGAGCAAGAAATGCCTTTTATGAGGTTTCTGTCACAGTAGGTATATTGGGATGGAAAGGTCATTGCCTTTATGGTAGTGAAAGTAGTAAAGGTCACCACTTTAATGAACTCAGCTAAGGCAGCAACTCCTAAATGGCCATTACAGATTGGCACATCTTAGACCTGCCTTGCACTAGCTCCTGTTGCACTGGGGGAAAAGGAAGTTGTTGGCATTGGCAGAGTGGCTGGAAGATGTTAATCTGAGGACTAAGCCTTGCAAATATTTTATTTGTCTCAACTTAATCTTCATCAAATCTTGATGAATTTAAGAATGCCTTGCAAAAATATAAAGGTTAGTTTTGGCTGACATTTGGAAACTTTTTTTTCTGCCTGGGTTTTAGTTGTGAGTTTTCTTTCCTTTTTTTCTAAAGTGTTTTTTTTTCTCCTAATTATTAGGCTGGAAAAAAGACAAATCAAGATGTATGCTGCTGATATTGCAAGGGATGAGCTGAATTTATTTAAACCTCACAGATGCTCTTTCTGTCATTGAGTGTCAAAGTATTTGAGCAATTAGATCACTCTAACTCAGTTCAACAAACCTGTGCTCAGGCAACACTGAGGCTAACACAAATGAGGGCTCTGTAAAAATCATTTACATCAGTCCATCTGTCTGTCCATACTGTGTCTGCTCTCAGAGGTTGCCCTCCCCACCCCAAACATTTCTGAAATGTTTTAACACTCCAAGTCACAAGAGATTTTACAATTAGAGGCAACTAACCCTTCCCTTCTGTGTGAAACACTTGCAGCCCATAACTGGAACTGCTGTGCTTGGTCTCTCCCTTGGAGAAGTGAGCTGGTACCCTTCTGTCTGAAGAGGGTTGTCCTTTGCAAGCCTTTTGGTGCTTTATGACCTGTACTTTGAGAAATGCTGCTTTAGCTGGAGCTGTTCAGCTGTGTTCATAAGCTCTGCCTCAAGGTTTTATCCTTTGAGCATTGCTACATTTTTTTTTTCTCCTCTTCTGGAATTAACAAATCTTCATCTCATTTAAATGCTTCATTTGGAAGCTTTGTCATGTGACAATGACACAGTTCTGTGGCTTTATAGATAAGAAATGCAGTGCAGAAGAGAACCATAGAGAAAAAAACAACAACCACCCCCAAAAAAACCCATAATCATTATTCTGTAATTATTACTGTGCTACAATGATTTGTGTTGTATTCCAGAGCTGCAGGAAATGAATCATAAAACCACAGAATGGTTTGGGGTGGAAGGGACCTTGAAGGTCATCTAGTTCCAGCCCTGCTGCCATGGGCAGGGACACCTGCCACTAGACCAGGTTGCTCAGAGCCCCATCCAACCTGGCCTTGAACACTGCCAGGGATGGGGCACCCACAGCTTCTCTGGGCAGCCTGTGCCAGTGTCTCACCACCCCCGCCCCCCAGTTAAGAAATTTCTTCCTGAGAACTAATCTGAATCTATCCTTTTTTAGTTTAAAATGATTACCCCTTGTCCTATCCCTACAGGCCCTACTAAATGTTTGTCCCCACCTTTCTTATAAGCCCCCTTTAGGTACTGGAAGGCTGCTATAAGGTCTCCTTGGAGCCTTCTCTTCTCCAGGCTGATCAACCCCAACTGTCTCAGCCTGTCTCCATAGGAGAGGTGCTCCAGCCCTCTGACCATCTTCATGGCCCTTCTCTGGACTCCATAATGAAGCAAAATGCAGGTCTGTGTGATGCTTGCAGGTAATAGTTACTAATCTATTGTAAACTGGTACTAAGAGATGGTATTCTCACTTAACTACCAGAAAGCTGCTCTGTGAACCTATTGCAGTTCTTGTAGCTAGTTGAGCTTGTTCCATTTCTTTCTGTGGCTAGTCCCCCAGTGGAGAACAGGACTACAACTTCTGTTGCACCTTACCTCTGATGTGCGATACAGTCCCCTTTCTGCGGCAGAGTGGTATTCAAAGAAGCTCCAGTAACTCGTCTCACAGTAATCTTTTTCAGTTCTGAAGAGACAGCCTCTCCTTCCAGTGAAATTCCAGTCTCTGATTACAAAACCTTTTTACTTTGGACCTGTGTGTCTGCTTCACAGTATATGATTGCTGATAAGATAGTTCTCCCAACTTAAAAAAAAAATTAAAAAAAACAACAACACACAACCAAAAAACCCCCAAACAAACAAACAAAAAAACCCCCAAAAACCAGCAATGGCCAATGCTCTCTATCTGTTGTAGCTTTTGACTGTGATGCTTCTACTCATGGAAGCATATATTAACAGCTGTCACCTTTGTCAGAAGATAATGTAAGCTGATTCAATCTTTCCTTGACTAGATCAAGTTTGATTTTTTTTTTTTTTTTTTTTTTTTTTTTTTGTCGGCTGTTTCTTTCTTTTAACTACCACATATTTTACAGTGGGAGAAAGTGCAGAGTCCCTGCAGAACTTTAAAAAACCAACAAACCAAAACCACCCCCCCCCCCAAAAAAAAAAAAAAAACCCAAACAAATAAACAAACAAACAAACCCACCCCAAAACAAAGCCAAACTTGAAAAAAACGGAGCAATTTCTCAGGTTTGGTTTATCTCATACTGATCTTATGTTTGCTGAGTGGAGAAAGCTTTTCCCTACCTCTTATGTGTAGAAATAAGAGTATGAAAATAAGTTCAGGTACTTGGTGTCAATTATAGTGATACTATTTAAATGCAAATTTTGTTTTGGTCAGGCTGTTTCAATAAGATGAATAGAGGGCATTTATGTAAATAAGCATATTATAATAAGACAATGAAGTATTTGTAATTTTGGATGTTAGTGCTTTCCTTTCTCCCAAAGGATGAGTTGGCTAGGCTTTTAGGAACACAGGGAGGGATGGGGAGTGGCACTTGACATTCAGTTTTGTGGGATAAAATTGCATAAAGCCATAGGCTGCAGACAGAAACAGACCATGTTCATTAGATGCCCAACAAAAGAGGACTTGCAATTCTTCATTAGCAACATGCTAATAGGAAACTGTAGGGAAGCAATCTAGTGTCAACCTTTGGAGACATGATTTTGAGAGTAAAATAATCTTTTACATTTTTAGAGTTTTGTTTTTTTTTTTCCCCTCACTCTTTTGAGATACTGGTAACATACCTACTAACGTGGTCACACGAACGAAATCATTCTCATACCCATTTTCTGTGTATACCAAGCAACTTATTTTCATACTGGTTCTTAAAGTCAGTTAAAAGAACTGGCATTGCTAATGCAAATATCAAGAAGCTTAAAATGTTAACATCTGTCTTGTTTAGCTATACATCCAAATCTGAGATTCTAGGCTCCCTCTATAGTCAGTGGAGGTTAGATGACACGTCCAGAAAGACAGAAGGGAACAAACTGTGCTCTAGTGGTGTTTTTCTATTTCCATAGGTTATGGAAATAATCTGGATGAGTTCTTTAGATACCTATCAAATTAATCTAGGAAGATGAATTGGATCCTAAAGGACTGAATAATATTTTTATGCTCTAAAAGTACACACACAGAGTTGGGTTACATAGGCTTGCAGCAGTAACGTTGTCTGGGATTCAGTTCTACGGTGGAATTCCCTTTGAAATTAGTAACTAGGGATCTGCTCAACAGAAAGGAGATCATTCTGTCCTTTATCTCTAAGGTACGCTTAACATCCCTCAAATCAAAAGATTAACAGGCTGTTGATATCTTATAAAATAGTAGATGTAAACCACACTGGAAGGAGTCACCAACACAATCTTTTACTGCTACCATAAGGTATTCAACATGTATGGCTTTTTTAAGTTTGCACTCTGCTTTTCTCAAAACCATTAATTTTTTCTAAACCTTTAAAAAAGTATTATAGCACAGTGAGGAAAAATAATTTTAACTGCTGTTTATTTAAAATTGGTGGTGACTTGTTTACATCATATTTTTTGTGAATATTTGAGGTCTTGAATGTCACTACTCTGAAGAGCAATGCTCCTGAAAATTGGTGATTGGCCTAAATTTTTATGTCAAGTTGACTTCAGATATTGCAGATTAGATGTATCCTATAAAATCTGCAGAAGATATTGCAAACAGGACCAACATTAATAATGTGAGTAGTATACCTATGATACTGTTGATCTAAAACTTTTAGGAATGTAACTGATACTTAGTCTCTATACTTTAAATTTTCTTGCTTTTTTTCTGTTTTTAATAACTTTGGGGGGTGTTATAAGCTGTTGTCCTCCACAGCCATGAGAGCAAGGTATTTACTTTCTATCTTATAAGAAATAGAGATTCCTAGACAATCACTGAGCCATGTTTATCTCTTGTAGCAGACGCTCCAGGTAAGAGCATGGCTTCAGCTCCTCTGGAGGTGGCTTGTTTGTAGTCTGCAGTCCGAACACTTTCAGTGGGCTTTCTGTCTCAGTCCTGCACAGAGAGCTGTGGCGGAGGTTTTGATTTACACGCAGCACTGAAGTGTTGCAAGGTAGACGTGAGTCCAGGTCATGATAGCTGGTTGTCTCAGTGCCATGGTGTAGGTATTGTGTTCCTATGTCTGGCTTAGCAGTGCCACTGGATATTTTATCAAGCAGAGGACACCATTGCACTCTATGCCTCTAGCTGTGTTGCTTAATACAACATACTACATCTGTGATGATTCAAGAATGACTGGTGAAGATTAGACTCCTGTTTCTTAATGTACAATGGTTTTTAGATCATTGCAACAGTAAGGTAGGACTTCACCTTCTTATATTGACTGCGTGTATAAAATAAAACTCTCTATCTACCTTCCTTATAGGAAGAGTCTTATTAATCTTAGGACTGTGATGTTTTAAAGATTCTGGTTGATATGCAGTGGTGACTCTAAGACCACTTTTAATAAAGTGTAATTCTGGCTCCAGAAGTGATGCCTGGAGGTACAAGGCAATGCACTGGATTAAAAATTACCATTTTGGGAACCAATGGATTTGATGTACCTTTAATTGCTAGATTTGGAGGTACCATGTGGCTACGCGAGCATATAAAACCCCTTTCCTATCTCACCTGTATAGTAGGTAAAGGCCAGGTTTTTTTTTAAAAAAGCTGTACTTAAAATGAGAACACAATTTATTTTTTCTTCTGACATCTTAAAGAAAATTCTAAGGGAACTGAATACACTTTAAAGTTCTGAAACTTCCTACAGCTTTTTTTTCTGAAGGGGACTGTCTGGTAGAATTTGCTAGAGAAGTAAAAAGTAGATTTTCCCATAACTCAGTTATAAAGGCATGTGGATGGCTCAGTAGAGCTACTAAAAGGAAGTAATTTCCTCTAAACTATAGAGATGTTTAGAATAATTGTTAGAGTCATATTTTGTGTCACATTCTATCTGAATTTTCTGCAATGGTATGCTGAACAAATAACTTGCAGAAAATAATCCATCTGGCAATCCTGGCGCTCTGTTTCTGCTCCTGGAACATCTACAGCTATATCACAACTTTTTCAAACTAATTACCAGAACTGCGCTGTGAATGTTTATAGGTAATTGAGAGACTTTATTATACACACAGGAGTAGTCTAGTCCTGTCATCTTGTTGATATTTGAAATGTGCACAGTAAGGCTTAATTGTATAAAAGCCTGTGAAATAAGAATGTTGTCAGGAAGATGACCATGCCCCCCTCTTGGAGCCCATGGATACAGAGAGCACACAAATGCTTTGAGGAAACATCTTCTGATGTTCATCAGGTCCTTCTCCCAGGTAACCTAGAGAACAGAATCATCCCTCAGATATCAGTGGCAGTGGTCTTACGGAACAAAATCTGATCTTATGATTCCTGGACCTTACAAAGGAATATAGAGGGACTATGTAGAATTAAAAAAAAAATAAATAAATAAAATCTAACCATTCAATTAACATAGGTACTCAAGAGTACTAGCATATGATACTCAGTAATGAAGTAGTGCAAACATTTGTAACTTAGCCTTTTCTACATCCAGTATCAACAGGTCCCCAGTGGGACCAAATTTACCCTAGTATTTTACTGCCTAGGTATTTATGTGAACAAGGAAGTTCCTCTATACAAACGTTTGTGGTAACAACATGTAAGCCCTCTTTAGTTTAGTGTTCCCTTTCATTCCTGTCACCCCAAGCCGTTTGCTTGCGAACCCTGTCCATCAGTCCCTCACAGGGCTGCTGATAACTCTTTTCCTCCTCTGTAGCTCCCAATTTAAAGCCCAAAGAACAATTGCCATGGAGGCTTTTGGCTCCTTGAAACAATTATGATTCAGTTTTGGTGTGGGTGAAATGAGATAAAAGTGCAGATGCAGTAATTCCTTGATGTAATTGATACTTATTCATGGCTTATAGCCATACCAAGCATTCTTTGTAGGAGGTAGTGACTTCATCTGGAAGAATCTGAGAAAATGAGCTTCTACTAATCAAGTGAAATGAAAGTATTTCAGGCCTCTGGAGCTCTCCTCAGATGAGGGTTCTGAGTTATGCAAACCCCCACTACTAATTTTTTCCTCACTCATTTGTCCACTATTAATCTTAATGAAGCACACACCATTTTTCTGTTCCCACACATGAGGATGATGACCCTATCAGTCAATTCCAAGATGCGTAGGACAGGTAGAGCCAGGTTTAACTTATAATGATGCTTCTAGTTCCAAACTTGCTAAAGGTTTTTAGTATTTGTTTCTATACTGCACCACAGATTACTTCCTAGAGAGTGCCATCTTGCTGTTTATGGAAAATGCAAATGTAACTTTAGAAGCCTTTGATCTACCATTGGGGGAAGTCTTTGGGCAGAAGTTATGAAGTGTTTCTTGTACGAGCTCACCTAGATTTTATCCTTAAAGTAGGAGCAGAGAATAAGCGAAACAGGAATCAAAATCTTAATTTCTTACTGTGTTTTCTCCGCCTCCCAGCGGTGGTAATTGTACCTTCAGGATATTTTGTGGCATAATCTCTAATGCTTGTATCAGTTTGGCTAACAGAAGCTGAAGAAAGGGCAAGGCTATCTTCAAGACTCTTTACAGAAAAATTATTCTGTCAAGTTTTAAAGACATGCTTTACCTAGGGCAAAGAAGAATTGAAAAGATAACCAGAAAAAAACCCAAAAACCAGGGCAAACAAAGCAGTGTATCCTATAAGACTTAAGGAACTAGTGAATAGGTGGAAGAAGCCAAATTGGGAGCTGATGGAACTGCTGAGCAGGATTGTTTGCTTATAATGAATGTTCCTTTACTCTCTGCGTTCAAGTGGCTCCTACCAGCTTCCACTATGTAAGTTGTAAGCAAAAGGCTTGTATGTATCTATGTACCAGTATGTTACAGGTATCAAAAAAAATCAGCTATAATAAAAAATTCATGTCCAATTGGAAGCTGCATGAAGCCAAGGCTTAAAACAAAAAGAGCTTAAAAGGACCCTTGTGTTCCCAAGGGGTCTTAATGAGGTGGGTGTAAATTTAAAATGTGTAAGTGAGAGGAACTGTAGAGCTGTCAGCCCTTCTGGAAGACACTCTGATAAAAGAATAGAATAAAGCAGGAAGATTATTTCTCTGCAGCTGAGACTTCCCTGATGTTATGTAATTCTGTATTTACTCAGTTACTCTTTTGTTCTAGCACAGTTTAGTTAATTTGTTCTTTCCCTTCCTAAGATATTTTTATGAGTTATAAATTTTAGTGGTAAGCTTACTAGAAAGAGGAATTGAAGGGGGAAGTATTTTTAATGTTATTTGTCCTGTAATATACACTTCAATAATTTGAGGTGGATGGACTTTGATCTCAAGCTTTTTAGTAAAGTTTTGGCGGAAATACTCAAGCTTTTGTTAGAAGACACAATTCTAATCAAGACAGGTGATGGAGAGAGGATCCTTAAGCATTGTGTTTCAGTGGAGGCCAAATTGGTGTGAGTGTCTTGGAGGAGAAACATATGAATTGAGATATTGAAAGCAGAATAAATGACCGCTAACTATTCAAAAGTGTAACTTCCTTATACCGTAGCATGTCAGAAAGCATAGTTCCTTCATGATTCAAAACCAATTGGTGTTTTTTTAGAAATATATTCCTACCAATGGTCTTGGAACAACTACTGTCTCTACAGCCAGTAGGACTCACACTGAGGACTGAATAGAGGAATGGCAGCTAATTTAGCTCAAACCATTGTCAGCAGCAACATTAGCCAGCTAGTTGTAATGACAAGGACTAGGAAACCTTAATGAGCATCAGTATGGTATAAATGGAAGGGAGGAATGATCTGCAGGTGGTGGATAGTAATGAATACATGGTAACGATAGCCTGCCAAATTGCTTCGCTGGCACTGGAGAGATGATGCCCTTATGTTTCTTCTGCAGCCTGGCACCAACACCAGCTTGCTGCTTCCCATTCTGGATCCAGGTCAGCTGGAGTTAGCCGAGGGTTCCCTGCATCAACATGCCTTTTACATGGAAGGCCCTTCCCCTCCCATGTCAGGCTTTCACTACTCATTTTCATCATATTCTAACAGTAGTAATAAGCTAAGGCCTGTCATCACCCATTGGGTTGGTCTGCTCCCCACCCCAGCCACACATGACCTCACTCTGCTCTGTTCACAGTTACAGTAAATCTTTAGAACATATTGTGCAGAAGCTGGTATGAATAGCAACAGGAAGAAATGCAGAGAACCTACATACTATGCTCCCAAAGATGCGTAACTACTCCCTTCAGTTTCAAAATCCAGAGGAGCGGTTTTACTTAGCTTTACTGAAGCCATGCCTGGGTGTGTGCTACAGGGCTGAGACATCTCTGTGCCTAGGGATCCTGGCACCTATATCACTGAGGGGAGAGGGTATACCCAGCTCTGACTGTAGTTCCAGGCTTGCACTGCTCTGGCAAGCTGCTACTTTTTTGCATTTACTCCAATGCTCTGTACACTTGAAATCAAGATGGTCTGATCTGTAATAACTCCCGAAGTATGAACTGATGTACTTAATCTTGATGAGCAGCTGTCATGAGCTGAACATACTAGTTGTTCTTGTATCTGGGTGTCCTTAAAGTCCCATCCAACTTGATCTATTTCTAGTTTACCTCTGGTTTTATTATTGCGCCTCTCTCTAGTCTAGGCTGTGTAATCCTTCACAACTACTGGAGTTGCAGGCTTAGTGGAAAACTACCACTTCCTGAATTATATTTTTTTTTTTGGAATATAGATGTGTTCTTGGTAAGACATTGCTCATGCTAATTTGTGTTCATATCAAATCATTATGGGGAAAACAAAGTTAAGTCTGTATTGAAACCTCCTACTAACTCAGAGTTCAGTAGTATGAAATCTTGATACAGAAACCAGTTAATGGCTGAATTGGTTCCAAATGTGAAAGTCTTGCAAATGCAGTTTCAACAGTCTTTGAGATGATCAAGATTTTGGAGAGGCCTGCTTATTCAGGAGATGTAGTGGCTGTTTCTCCTAGTAGTTTAATGTTTAAAAAGAGGTTTGGTGCTGTGGAGTAAATAAATTCACAACTGTGAAAGAAGACGTAACTGTGCTGGGCCAGAGATGGGTAACACTGATGTTACCAGGGACAGACAGAGCAACACTGGATTAGTCTTTTTCAAATTGGGTTTTGTAGGAAGAGAATTGCAATGGATCTCTTCACTCAGTTTGCCTCTAACTTAGAAACAGATGTGAAATGTTTGTCATCAGAGGTGGTTTGGGGGAACATCCCTCCTATGCACCATGAGCTTGCAGTGGCAGAGAAAGTAAGTTTTATCAAAAAAAAAAAAAAAAAAAAAAAATTGATCCAGAACACAAGCGATGACAGTAGGTAGTATCGGGACCACTGACTTTAGTTTCTATGCTGGCATTGGAGCTCTGAAGTGGAATATGCTCAGGCTTGGTGAAAGCCCTGTGAGCTGTCTTCACCCTCCCTAGGTCTGAAAACTCTTGCACATTTGACTGAGCTTAAGTTCTTAATTCCAGCAGTAGCCCCAAAAAATCACGTGATGTGTGGGATTTTCTGGATGGCTTTGAAGCTGGAGAGCTTCAACTTGTGCTCCTGCCACAGCTTTTTAGGGAAGCAGATGAGGTGTGTACTGCTTCATCCTATTACTTAAAACTGTCAGCCCACGCTGTGTTTCTTGGTTGATGTGACAAAGCCGCTCTACAGCAGTTACGAGATGTTAAGCTCTTGAGTCCTTGTTATGCCAAAATGTTTGTGTCACTGCAACTCTATCTCACTTCTTCTGGATTCTAACCTTACAGAAGCTGTGTCCTAACGTTGCTGTAAAGACTAGCAGTAGTCCTCCCTGGGTTGTTGAAGCAGATGTCTGATCCTGGAGCCTGTTCTTCTCTCGCATACAGAAGCTTTAAAGAGAACATGGCAAGACTGTAGTTTGAATCATGAGAAGAGAACAGAGGTGTAAAGGAAAACAGAGGTATTCTTAGAAGCAAAATACTGGGTACTGATCTAGGACATCTGGATTCAGTTTCTAGTTCCTGTAACTTAAAAACACTTTATCAGTTCTGTGGTTGTTTTCGCAAAGTAGTATATTCTCAGTAGCTGGGATGTGCTTTGAGGTTGCAGTAAAAATACAAGGCATAAATTTGTAGTTGGCTCAGTTAACAGATGCCAGAAGTGAATAACATAAGGCCAAAACTGTTATATCCTCCTCTTTGCTCTAGGGAGGCAAAAGCTGAAGCGTTGGGTCTGAAGGTGAGACTAGGCTTGGCAGACACACCGAGAGTTCAACAACAAACAACAGGATTTTGCAAAATAAGCCTTTTAAAAGTTAATCCATTTTACCAGCAGTTTGCATGCTTGTAGCTTAATGCTACTTTTCACTACACCTAGTGAAAACAGTGCTCCTTCAGCTGCAAGCTGCATAGAACACTTGCACTAGCCTCTACTTGAAGTGACCTCTTATATCAGAGTCCCAGCTTAGTAATATTTCTTTTCAGTGTTTCCTCCCTGAAGTGACATTTAGTGTGTAAGAATGAAAAGGAGGTGAAAATAACACAGCCTGTTGTTCTGTTTAGCAACACTGGATCTCTGTAACTTGCACTTTACAGACTGCTTGTTTGTCAGACTGAGAATAAGGCATAAATTTTTGACAGTAATGATTGAAACAACTTCCCAGGAAGACTCAGAAATGTAAAAGGTGAGATTTTGTGACTATACAGCTGAAGACTGCAAATTTTCCCATGATGATCCCTATCAATGCATATTTGTACCCTTAGGAACAAAATGCATTTGAATTCAAACTATGGTGATGAGGACTTCATAGAGGAAGAAGGGTCATTAATTCCAAGATGGATTTTTTTTTTCTTTCTTTCTTTCTTTCTTCTAACCTATGGTCTAACCAGAGAATAAGGGCTTCTAGGTGCAGAATTTTTTGTGAGGTTGTCAGATCTTCCAATTCCATCCACTTTGACTTATTCCATCCACTTTGAATGACTCTTACATATAAGTTTTTGTGAGCTTTTGATTATTCTCCTCACTTGTGGTCTATGAACATGAATCTTCCTGCTTGGTGCTGTCACCTTATGAGATGCAAAGCCATTCCAAAGCTCGAAATACCTGGAAGAGTTTATTTTGTAGAGAAGTGTCCGCTAAAAACATTAAAATGTCTTTTGTGCATCTGACCCGTTGAGGGTTGGGGTGAAGATGCTACTGGGTGGTTGCTCTTGAGGCTTGTACAGAGACCAGAGATTTAGTCACAGCATTGAAATGCTTCTTGTGTTTTATTACGGGATGCTTCTGACAGCAAACAGCTTGCACAATCCACAGAAAAAAAACCACACACACACAAAAAACCAAATTCTTGAAAATCATGAGGGGTTACCTCTGTGAGGAACGTACTTGTACAAAACCCCATGCAGGTTATGCCTCACAATAAGATATTTACCGAGGGCTTGCTGTGCCGCCCAGGGCCAGTGCTGGCTGTGCCGACACTGTGGTCTTGCTGCTAAATAGAAATCATGAATAGCAAGATGAGGTGTATGAAATTAATAGTAATAATATAGAAACTGCTTGCTGCCTTCATGTGGGTGTACCAAACGTTTCTGGTAATGGCACTTAATTTCAGTAGTACTGTTTTGAGTAGCTGTAGTAAAATTACCACTTTACTCTGAGCTGCTTCAGTCTTCTGTTATGTTTAAAACTAAGCATGTAACAAACTTACTGCTAGCAAAAACATATTGCAGCAGCTCTAGCTGGGTACAAGAAAAGTGTGTTTGTGACTTATTAGATGGCTAATCAGTTGTGTCAGGCTTGTGGGGATAGTAAGGTACAGAACTGAGCTTGTATATTAGTTAGACTCCAATAAAGACACTCCTGAGTAGAATTCCATGGTGTGATTAAAATGCTTATGAACAAAATTCTTTCTGTTGTTTTTGACGTGTTTCTACAGCTCAGAGATTTTACTCAAATCTGTTTTCCAAAGCTGTTCCTTGGCAAAATTTCTGGGTGTTTCATTGAACTTGGCTTCTGGGTCTGCTCAGCAGCTACTGGAAGGTGTTCAGGCTGACCTCTGAAAAATCTCCCATGCTCTTAAAATCCCTGTCTTGTGGATCCTGGGGGAAACAAAGAAAAACCCTGAGAATTTCCAAAGTTTAACTTCATTCCTACAAATAACTGCTGGCTGCCTGCAAAGCTACTAGAACTGTGGAGTATCTGCCCAGCCTGTGCTGGCAGCTGGACCTCACTAGAAAATCATTTACCTGGTGGCATTGGAAAAAAAATCTTTGAAGCAATAAGCTCTCAGGAAGCTCTTGGAATGTTGCCAAATGCCATTCTGAAGGAAAAAGCACAGGGAAACATGTTTGGTGAACTTTCATTTGGGAAAGATTCAAACTCTCTTCCTCTAAAATGACCTTTTGGATTTTTTATAAAATTAAATGGTACTTGACCAAAATATTTTGGACTCATCAAAACATGATATCCTAACTCACTTCAATTTTAAGCATTTCAAGATGCTTGAAAAGGCAGCTAAATGGAAATATAGAGCCTATGCAAATTATGTTCTTGGGGGGAAAAAGGCTTTTTTTTCCTGTGCATTCTACCTGAAGTAAATTACTAGCCTTTTCTGTGCGATAACCAACAGGTGCTATGGAGTGTGTAAATTCACATAGGATCTGTGAAGTTTCCAGCTATTTGCTGCAATATTATTATGATAATGTTGCACATTGTTATTGATTCCACCATAAGAATGCAGGCTAGTCTAGTGCCAAACTTCCCCACCACCATTATAGCAATCATTAGCAAACTTAATCTATGGGTATTAATGAGTACATGCAGCTTTCTGAGCACTGGGTAATCATAGATGGAAACCAGCATTTCACTCCTGATCTCATCCTGAATGTTCATATTCTTTAATAAACTAAACTATCCCATCAAATTTATCTCTTTTTCCAGACACATCTAATCAGTGAGAAGTAACTGTACAATTAGACTCCAAGTAGGTTAATTACTTTAAAAGAATTGGTTATGATGTCTCTTATGGAATTTTTTTTTTCCTTCTGTTGGACATACTTGCAGCCTCCTCTGGAGTAACAGCAGAGTAGGTGTCAGAAGTTTGTTGTTGGGTGAGGAGACAGAAAGCAAAGCTCTTTTTTCCCCCCTGTTTTCTCTATCCTAAGGAAAGTAGGAAATGACATGGCACTATCACCATTATTTATTCCTTTTTAAAGCATCAAAAGTGTATACAACACTACTCAATAGGTGAAAGGGAAAGGGCTAAGCAAACATGTCCTTACTGCAATCCTTAAAATTTAAAGCAAATCTTATACTCACATGGCAATGAACTATGTTAAATACTTCATTAGTCTAATAATGACTGGTCTAACAAATGAGCTCATTTCACATGTGTAAGCTGTGCTCTTTGAACAGTTACCTTGTTGTTTTGTCTTTGCCTCTTGTCGAGTATCGTGTGCTCTTTTCAGAGCAGGGTTTCTCTTTTGTGTTTGCACAATACTGAGTGACGGCTCTCATTTCTCTGAGCAGCCTCCTGTATTGCTGATGCCAGAGAAAATGATGAAGAAAATTATGTTCTCCATGATATAAGATGTATTGGCTAGTTTGGAAATGGGTACTTCTTGAAATTATCTCTTATTTGTGGGATTAATTAAATATTATCTTCAAGTGAGTAAATGTGCCTGACTCTTATCCAAGCTCTGGTTGCAGATCAGGGTCTGCAACACTGATTTTCTAAACCCTGCACAGTTTCACTGAAAATAAAACTGACAGCTGTTGGCTTACAGTTGTTATGTTAGTACTGATGCAGAAGAGCATGCTGTAACATCTCCAGGGATGAGCTGAAATTTTGTGTTATTTGCACAGCTCTCTAAAATACTTCCAACGACTTCAGAATTTCCAAGAAAGGAAACAAAGCCTCCTGAACTAGCAAAGCAAAGAAAACGTCTATGACCAGCTGGATCATATTCTTTCCACGTTATCGATTTTACTGGTTGTCCAGTGAAGGTCTTGCAGGCCTTCTTTTATTGTTTCCAGGCAAAGTTTGCTCTGAAGTGTGTAGCACGCTGCAGGCAACACATCAGTGTTATTTGTGATCCTGTGAAGCCTGGAGATCACTAGCCTAGCAATGAAGCTCTGATACGTGCCATTGGAAGGCTGCATGGACAGATGAGAAACTGCCCAGGATCAGTTGCCTTCATGTTGGATGGGAGCATCGTTGTGAAGGGTTCTCGTGTGTGTCTTGCTGAGAAGCACCAGTAACAGAGGTGGTACCAGCAGCAGGATCACCTGCTGGTGAGACACACTGATGAGATGGTTTAAGGGTAAAACCTGTATTCTGGATTTGATTTCTTTTTATAGCAACCATGGCGTGATAGCCTTGTGCCACTTACAGTGATGTCAAGTGGACAACTTGTATCGCTTTCTAGCTGTACCTTTGTGTTCAGGCCACCGTGCAGTACTGACCTGTGTGCCTGGATCCTCCTCTCCTCATAGCAGGAGGAGGTCAGTGCATTTCTCTCATTGTTTGTCATCTATTACAAGCTAATATTGTGTTGGATGCCTACAAATTTATCATGGGGGACTGCTCTGAGAAGGTTAACAGCAGGTGTAAAACGGACTCAGAGCTTACTAGAAAGTGGGAGTTCTGTTCCAGGGAACTCTGAGTTTCTGACATGTGTTTGCTGTGCGTTGAACACCAAGTCTTCTGAATTCTTGTTACTGTAAGATCTTAACAAGGGGGAAAAATTGCTGGGAACTGTTAAGTGTTTAACAAGGGAGCAGGAGCCTTCTGAGGAGAGTTCAGTAGCCAGCAGAAGCCTGGTAACTTGAGCAACAATCCTATTTACTGCTGCTGTTTGAACTGCAGATGGATGAGAGTTAATTATACTTCAAGCAGAACCTCTGTGGGCTGTGAAACCAGGCTGGAGTGTGTGGCTTCCTAATGAAGCTGTAGTATCAGTCATGGGCAAAGAAAAGCAGCTCCTCAGCAGACAGCAATTTGCTGGTTCATGGACTCCGTAAACTGCTGCTCATCTACTTTCCCACTGCCACAGTTAATTTTGCTCAGGTCTGTGTACCTCAAGTCAGTAGCACTTCAGATATCTGTGTGAACTGGCACAAGGTAGGGCTTGCAAAAATGCGGGAGTTGAATGAGAGGTTCTGGGTGATGAGAAACGTGTGCTTTGCAAGTTCTCTATCACTGAAAGCGGGTGTGTTTGACCTCCCTGGACACCCTTTGGAGGAAGGTCAAAAAGGACCATCAGTCCAGTGTCAACAGAAATCTACTTTACTTTGAAGCTGCAGAAATTTCACTATGAAGAACCAAATCGGGCTGAATAAGCATTAGCTACCTGTGCTTCTGTAGGAAAAACGAGCCTGCTAAAAAATGCTGGTGTAAACATTATGGCAGCTGAAGAATAAAATCAAACCTATGGGACAGGCTTCCTAAAGAGGTGGTTGGTGCCTCAAGCCTGTCAGTGGTCAAGAGGCATTGGAACAATGTTTTAATTTCTGGTCAGCCCTGAAGCAGCCAGGCAGTTGGAGTAGATGATTATCGTAAGTACCTTCCAACTGAAATATTCTACTTTAGATTTGTTACTTCTGTTTATTAAGAAGTGGAGGAAACAATGCTTTTAAGTCTAAAAGGCTTGTACCTGGTATTTTACTGTGTAGATAGAGGCTTTTGCTTGTTTGCATCTGACAGGACTTGCTACGTATGTGCTGCGGAGGTTAGTCTCCTGAGCAAAGAACATGGGTAAGCAGATCCCACCCGAAGCTTTAAGCCACGTCATATCAGTGCATACACTGTCTTTACCTGCATTTAGGAACTGACGCAGTGAGAACCAACTGAAATGGCATTGACATGTCATCTTCCTGGGCTTCTCTCCAAGCTACTGCAAAAGAGCTGATTTATGGTGGGAGCTTCAAGTCCTGGGATGGTTTAAACACGTGGTAGAGCCTCAATGACTGAAGCATCCCAACAGCTGTCAGTACTTCATTTACAAATTCTTAAGAGATTGTGGGGGATGTTGTACTGAATACTTGGTCACGCAGATCAAACACTTGCCTCCAAACGGTTCTTGAAAAATGACAGTTTAAACTGTCAGCTTTTAGAGCACAGGTTCACCAGCTTGGTACATGTATAAGAGTGATCAGCTTGTGATAGTTAAGGCGTGTAGTGTGCAGGTGCTGGCTGAGCAGTCAGTGTTTGTATTTGCTGCTACGGCCAATGGCTGGACCAGAGATGGTTTGGGAAGCCTAGCTGGAGGCTTACTAGGCATGTAACTGCTGCTGTGTCCACTTCACTGGAATTTTGCCGGTGAATTGTGTGTATCTCTACATACCTGAAGTAATTGTATCACTAGAGGCTCTGACCTCTCCTTTGACAGTGGAATGTCTGAAATCAAGATAAGTCCTTAAAGGACAGGAGATACCAAAACCTCTGACTTGAGGTTCTCTGCCCATCAGGTTAGGCAGCTGGCTATAGATTAAAATGCAAACAGGATGTTAATGATAAAGGGATTCAGATTTTATGTCAGATGCTCCTCTTTGCTCTTCTGAAACTTGCTGACTTCAAGCCTGTGAGTTCCCGCTCCTTTAAGGGAGGGGTTTGCCTCATGCTGTTCTTAACATTGCTTCCTTCTTCCCAGCTGAAGGTTTTTTTAATCCACTGTATGTTATGAAACATGCTTTTTAGAGTAGGGTGCCCCCTACAAGGATACCTTGTTAAGCACTGAAGGATGTGTTTATACCTGTTCTTGCTCTTAAGTTTCTAGAAGTGCAAAATTAAGGCTGGGGGGGGGGAGTTGGTTATTGGTTGGTTTGTTGTTTTTTTTTTTTTGGGGGGGGGGAGGGTGGGGGGCGGGGGGGGGGGGGGGGGGGTGTCGTGTGGGAAGGTATCCCAAGAAGAAAACAAAAGAACATCTTCTCCATTTATACATAATAGATATTAATTGCATCGTGCAATTTGCTAGTAAGAAGTGTTTCTTTAATGAAGGTAATGAAATAACCCACAAAGAACAGATCAGGCATCTGCTTGGCTGGAATTGGCTCAGATTTCAACTTCTGAGCAGCAGAACACTTCAGCAGTTGTTCTTAACTCATGCAAGAAATTATTTGGGGATTGCTTGGCATTGATCTCCTAACTAAAGCCAAACTGAAAACTTAACGCATCGTTTCTTTGTTGATTTAACAGCAGATTGAGTCAAATATTTAGACTGAGCTGCATCAGAAGATCCCTTCCCTGCTGGAAGCACATAGTTATGTCTGTCTGAGAAATCTTAGTTTTATCCTAAGATCCTACTGGCATCGCTAAGGCTCTGCCAATGCCAAGGGTTTTGACTGTCAAACTCTATGGTGCCTCTCATGGGATCAGGGATTGATGCTGAGCTTGACTTTCACTAGTCAGAGCAATACACTGGGTAAGCAGCACTTTGCATCTGTGAATATTTGCTGGAGCATATATCTTCATGGCTTAATTGTGATGGGAATGCCATCCAGGAAAAAGAAAAGCACTAAATTGCTCTTAATGTTCAGTACAATATTTAATCAACACCATAGTACTAAAAACATTCTAACTTTCTTCTGCGTCTCTGCTTCATTAGCTCTCCATCTTTCCAAATCTGATCATACGATGCATCTTTGTCTGTATTGCCCTGTATCTTAATTTCTCTCTTTGGTGATAATCTGATGCCTCAGTGCCTTAATTGGTTAATCATAAAATCCCTTACAAATCATAGGCTATTTGCTCGTCTGTGTGAGCTAATATTTCTGCAGTAGCCATCACAAAACATGCTTCAGAACATAAAGCTACGTTTAACTGTAATTGTATGGATTGTACAATGGGATGACGTTTAGTACCAGAAAGTCAAACACAGGTCAGTAGAACTGATATTGTACTTGGTTATGAGTACATGAGTACATTTTTAGTCTCTTTAGAAAAGCTGAAAAGGAAATTACTCCTAAGCTTACCTGTTCTTATGGAAAAGCCCAGCAGGAGTTGTTGAAACATGTTAATTTATAACAGGTTTCATGCTGTCATGTAAAATTTAACAGACAGTCTGCTGCTAATACTGAAAGTCTCTGGTATATAATTATTCCCTCAATTCTACTTGGTGGCTTAAGGAAAAGTTATAAAATAAGATTATACTACCTACAAATTCTGCAGGTTATAACTGTTCCTTTAGGATCTGTTATGCTTCTGTAGTGCCTATTTGTTTTACACTTATTGTAATCTGGAAAGCTTTTCTGGGGAAAAGTGAAAATATCTGTTTTAAACAACCTACACGTCTACGTTCTGAACTGCCTAATACTCATAGAAACATGCTTTTAAATGTCACTGAAAGTTATTACACAGTTTCCAGCTATTGTATCTCTGCTTGTGAAGACCAAACTATGAAACAGAATGAAAAGCAGAACTTAAAAAGCCTGGTCTTTTATCGTCCAAACTAAAAGAAAGGAATAACAGATATACAATGAAGGGGGTTGGCGGGGGCCCTCCTGTTAGATACCAAGCTTCCTTGTACTTGTACAAGGGTTTTACTTTAATTTGGTGCTGTTTATGGTGAAGCTTTGAAATATTGTAAGCAGTCTGATGCTTAGATGAGATGAATCCCACCCAGGCTCTAACCCTGTAAATATATATAGGGTGACATGATTGTAGAGGTGTGTTTTATAGGTGCTAAAGGAATCTACATGGCAAAGTTAGACAAACTGCCTAACTTCGAGGTGAAATGAATTCTACCCTACCTTTTCCATTTACAATGAATCAGCCAGGAGTAGCAAAAACACTGTTTGCAGCCCTCTTATTTCAGTAGTAAGCCCCATGTAGGTAGTGTCTTTGAGTGAAGTAATGTTAAATAGCCATCCCTAGTGACAGATGTTTATTTAGATCAAATATGATTGATCTCAACTGACTAATTGGTGTTTAAAAAACCCCCAACAACCAACAAACAAAACCCACTGCTTTCTCTGCTAGGATTTGATACTAAGGTAACCTCTGTGCTGAAGACTCTAAGTCTTGGTTATACAGTTTGTCTGTAATTTCACTGGAGCTTCTAGATTTGAAAGTATGGAGAACTGTGCAAGGGGTCTCAACCTAGTTCTAAGGGAGGTAAGTTGGGTACCACAAGCAATATAGTTGCCTCTGATGCATCACACGGTCTAACTTGTTCCGTCACTAACAGTACAAAGCTACTTGGAGTTTATGGCAGTTCTTCTGGTTTATTTACTGCATTGGTCTATGTAAGCTTAAAATAAATGGGTTTCAATTAACGTAAATTTTCTAAAAGTGTTATGGCTAGTTTAGAAGATTCAAAGATGGATATTCCAGGTGATAGATCCTTCTTGCATGGTCTGCACTGAAATGGTTTGTGGTCCAAACCTAACCCTCTGAGCAGCCAGTGTCCTGAGTGATCAGGAAAAAATAAAATGTCCTGCGCTTGACCGTCACCTCAAGACTTTAAATTTGACACTAGCTAAGAAGAGGTTTAATGCACTGGAAGGGCTTAGTGTTCTCTAAAAGGAATGCTAACGTAAGACAAAACGTGTCCAATATAGGTTGTGATGAATGACACTGCAATGGTTAGTATTGCAAGCCTATTGTGACATTGATCAGGATAATATATTTAGCATGTTAATACTAGGGCTTTGCCCAACAGTGACTGAAGATTTCATCAGCTACTCATTTATCTCTGTGCTCTCTAGATAGAACAGGGGTTATTTATTACACTGCATCTTCCTGAATGGCTTTGCAAATTGGAATTAATTATTAGTTGCTAATTTCTTCTAATGTGAATTCATCCTCCTGCTTGCAGCACCACATTTTCTATTGCCTTGTTTTATTTCAGTGCTTCACAACTCTAAGCTTCAAAACTTTCAGGGAATGAGAACCATAATCATAAAGAGGTTAATTCAATGTCAGCATTGCTGGAAAACTCTGACCAGGATCAGTGTACAGTAACAGTGGCTTTCTAGGCTGGGCTTAGATACTACTATCAGGGAAAACCAGTGTCTACAGTAAATCTGAAGGGTCGGTTTTCAAGGACATTTGAAAGGCAGATAAATGCATGACTGAAGGCAGGGAGAGGGGAGTGAAAGCTCCAAAAGATTCAACAAGGCAAAAGAAGACCTTATTAAAAAAAAGCTGGGAAGTGAAGAAGTCCTTGGAACAACACTGAGTCTAGGCTGAGTAGCAAGTGGGACTGCAGGCAGCTGAACAGAAACTTAAGGTTGGAAGGTCGGGACTGGACATGGCTACTGCAAAGACTTTCCCTCTTGTGCCTGAAAGATGAGGCAGCTGCTAGGCAGTAGCACGGTGCATGGTGCATCCACTGGTTTGTCATCTGAAGAAGCTGCCCTCAAGCCCTGCACCCTGGAAATCCTGTTTTGAGGGCACCTGACAGGGAATTAGAGACATAGCAAGGACTGCTTAAGAGTCAGTGAAGCTGTTCTGGGATCACATACTTTCCTTTCAGACTGTCTGGCAGGAATCCTGGCTGGGGATTCAGGGTAAGGTGTTAAGGGCTGTGTTTGGCACTTGTCTGCCCCTATGCCATCCCCCAACAAATTCTTGTCATTAAATTTAATACCGGTCTAGCTGAAAGGTTCTAAAAAATGAGTTTCTAAGCTTTTATCCCACAACGAGTACATCAAGCTCATAAATAGCCACATAATTTATATTAAATCATTAAGATCTAGGACCACCCAGACTTAATGCTGGTGCATTGTGGATTTCATAAATAGTAGCAAAGGGTCAGTAAAAAGCTAATCACTTTTAGGAACAAATGTTGCAATTACATATCTAGGTATAGCTTTGTTATTTTAATGTTTATTTATAAATGCATCTTCAGAGGACTGTTTAGTATCATACTAAATTATTTTATTATTTTATTTCACTAGTTAATTCACTAGTTGGCACTTCTAAACTTCCAAACCATTTTTTTGAGCTTAAAAAGCTCTTTTATAAGACTAATATAAACCCAGAAATCATACATGAGATGGGACGATGCTGAATTTTGTGCAGGAGGTAGTTCAGTTGCAGACCTGTACAGCTGAGCTGCAGATAATGTGCAAGCCTAGGAAACTCTGCAAGAGCTAACAATTGGAAAGCAGTTTGAATCTAACGCTTGCTAAATTGAGAGTTAAATGGCAGGGTTTTAAACAGAGCTTAGCCTATGCTGTGTTCTCTTTAAATGCGTTCACTGATGAATAACTGAGTGTTTGGGTGGAAATTGAGACTCTGTAGGTATTTGACTAATTGATCTGTAGAGGCTAGAAAGTAGTTAAGTGTTGAGGTGCAGAGAGCACAGAGTCCATTTCTACAGGAAGAAATTAGTATGCCCTCAGCACAGAGCACTGAGAAAAGTACTGCTTTTTCTGGTACTGCTTGCAAATAGCTTTAATAATACCTTTGTGTTGAGGGAACAGGGACTGAAAATCTGGCTCAAATGGGAAAGCTGTCATTCCTTTGCACCAGTGGTGTTCACTAAAACTGAAGGAATCTGTGGCGAGGCTGGATGACTGCAGTATTTTCTTGCTGGAGAAACAAAAAATATTGGGACAAGGTGGGGTTAGATAACTAGATGGAGCAAGGAAGAGAGAAGTCGCTGCCTACAGCAAAGCTTGGAGGCAAGAAGGGAAGAAATTGGAAAGGGCTGCAAACTAATAACAAAATCCAGACTGGTATAGAACACAGGAATGTCAATAGGTGCTTATAGAAGCTGTATGAAATACTATGTGTCTTAATCCTTTTTTTTTAAGTGATTTTTTTTAAAGTGTAGTAAGGACATGGGAGTTGAAAGGGAATTAAAGGTGAATCTTTGTGAAACCACTTGTGTGGTTATTTCTTATGCACTGTTGTAGTGAGCTGTGAATCACAGGTGTTCGTCAGACACAGAAACCAGCTGCTAGCTGGGAAGTACAGTTCATTCCCATTTGAAAAAGACCATGAAGCTGTGTAGATAATTTTTTTAGGATTGCTGGGCCAAGGAGGTTTCCCTTTCTGCACTTGGAAGTGAAGAAATTTTTGGAGCTTTGGTATGGTAGCAGAAAGGTAAACAGTACAGATGGGAAAGCTCTCATGTCATAGAAGAATGGAAAGGGCATAAACAAAATGTAACTAACTTCATTTTCTTGTTGTTTTATGCCATGCTGAGAAGCTGTTCTTCCCAAAACACCTCTAAATGTTCGTGTTCCCTTCTCCCATAAAGTTGAATTTAATAATCCTGAATCTCCTGATCTTAGAACTCTAAGAAATACACAGCTTTTGTAATATCAGACCAAATAAAAGCGGTGGGAGTCCTGACTATCTCCAGCACAGCTAGACATTAGTGTTAAGGATTACAAAACAGCAACAAGAAGCTTGGCTGAGAACCCCTCTTATCTTTTGTTTTAATTCAGGCTGAGAAATCAAGCCTTATAGGGCTGTACTGTCGGCTGTAGTCTTGCCTTTATATTCCAGAAAGAGTTAGCATTTGTAGCAAGAAACTCATGGGGAAGACTCGGTTCTCCAGCTGTGCAGATGTGATGTCAAAGCTCCTGCCCTGATGTGCAAGAGGACTCTTGAGTCAGTTAAGTGGTGAGAAGCTGCTGAGTCTGTGCCAATGAGCAAGATGCCTTGATCAACTGTCTCCCTTTAGGCTGGAGAAGCACTTGCATTTGCTGGCCTTGCTCCCTGTGCCAGCACCCCTGAAGCAAAAGCACTGGAGTGAACAAAGCAAGAGCTGGTTTGGGTTGGGGCTGACCAGATCAGCTGTCCCACAGATGAGGCATGTGGTGGTGAGCAACCATCCAGGGTGGTCAGGCTCTGCTGTGGAAGCATTTGTGGCAGCACCTCTCATCTGCATCCCTGCTGTGCTCTCCTGATGCATGCCACGTGCACAGATGGAAAGGTAAATCCCTGACACCCCTGCTTGAACTGCTCTCCATTGACAGCAAATTCAAAAATCTTTCTGCAGCAGAGTATAGGAGGGAATTGCTTAGCTTAGCTGCTGATTTCAGTGAATTTTCCTCTTTAAGGGGATTAGTCAGGCCCTTGTGGTATTTGTTTCTCCTCATATGCTTTGAATTTAAGCAGGAAATCATCAACAGAGGAATATTTTTGTTGCTTAACCACAGGGCATAATGTGCCTTACCATGAGACAGGACAGTTGGCTTGCTCTTAGAGGAATTTTTCATTAGGAATGTGGCTGCTTAACTTGGCTGATAAATGCACAGAAATTTGGGATGTTGCTTGCACAGAACTGCCGCCTTTGTGTGTAAGTCACCCTATCAGTATGGGAGACTGATTATTTTCAAATTACTATTCCTTTGACTAAACACCTCGACTTCGATCCTCACTCTTTTACCTTCAAACTTTGTATAGTAGCACTTACACTGTAAGAATTTTTCTGGCAATTATAACTACATGGAATAAAACTGCTGAGATAATAGTGTAGGAGAATAAGAAACAACAATGAGGATGTGTTATGCTCCTTCTGCATTCCCACTGAATGGGAAATGTGCCAATGAGCATTGCTATTGCCTCTTGGCTCCCAGCTGAATGGCTGATTTGTTGATATTGTGATTTTGCTAAGCAACTGTTTGAAGAGATGGTTTCAAGGTAAGAAAAATAAATTATTTTAATGCATATCTGTACAGGAGGCACTTATTACAGCTGGTGTTGTATTAAGGAAGAAAGGAAATTGCTGAACTTTCCAGGAGAGTTGTGCAAGTCTCAGGTCTCTGGTATACGCCTCTTGGTATCCATTATTCATAGGATATGTCCTATATTGATCCTTCTTCCAAACTGTATTTGCTCTTTCCTCTTTCCCTATGCTGCATTCCAAATTTGACTTTTTCTCCCCCTGAGGTATGGCAGTAACACATACAGCACATAAGATCTCTAGAAAAACTGTAGAAACATCATTGACCACTATGCATTATTTACAGAAAGACCAAAAATCCACCAAACACAAGTAGAGGAATGGGAAAGTATCTAGCCTTGTTGCAGAGTGACTGAGGATACCCTGCCTAGCATGTGTTAGTTCCCTTTTTCTTCCATAGAATCCACTTTTGAGTAGCAGCTCTCTAGGCTGCTCAGATGTGTTCCCTCACATGTGTTCTCTGACCCTGGAGAAATCATGTCATTGTCATGGGTCTCTGTTGGGACCAGTACTGTTCAATATCTTCATCAATGACATGGTGGGACAGAGCACACCCTCCACAAACTTGGACAGGCTCCAGAAGTGGACTATGTGAGCCTCACGAGGTTCAACAAGGCCGAGTGCGAGGTCCTGCCCCTGGGTTGAGGCAACACCCAGCATCAATACAGGCTGGGGGATGAAGTGATTAAGAGTAGCCCTGAGAAGAAGAACCTACGGGTACTGGTGGATGAAAAGGTGGACATGAGCTGATGGTGTGTGCTTGCAGCCTGGAGAGCTGACTGTATTCTGGGCCGTATCAAAAGAACTGTGGCCAGCAGGTAGAGGGAGGTGATTCTGCACCTCTGCTCTGGTGAGACCCCACCTGCAGTACTGTGTCCAGCTCTGGGGTCCTCAGCACAGGAAAGACCTGGAGCTGTTGGAGCAGTTCCAGAGGAGGGGAACATAAATGATCAGAGGGCTGGAGCATCTCTCCTATGAAGACAAGCTGGGAGAGTTTGGGTGTTCAACCTGGAGAAGAGAAGGCTCCAGGGAAACTTTATAGGTGCATTCCAGTACTTAAAGGCAGCTTATGAGAAAGATGGGGACAGACATTTAGCAGGCCCTGTTGTGATAGGATAGGAAGTAACAGTTTTAAACTAAGGAAGGGTAGATTCAGACATATGTAAGGAAGAATTTATTTTTTTTTTTTTTACAATGAGGGTGGTGAAACACAGGGACAGGTTGCCTCCCAGAGAGGTGGTAGATGCCCCATCTCTGGAAACATTCAAGATGAGGTTGGACAAGGCTCTGAGCAACCTGATCTAGTTGAAGATGTCCCTGCTCATTGCAGGGTGTTTGGACTAATGAACTTTAAAGGTCCCTTCCAACCCAAACTATTCTATGATTTTATTCTATCTAAACCTGAATTTCAAAGATATCTGGGAAGTGAAAAAGAAAACATTGAAACCATAGGTGTACAGTCACTGTAGTAGCGTTCTTCCTTACCTCCGATATAAATGCATATCCTGGCTTCCCAGCACATTTGCAAGGACCATGTAATTGTTAAGAACTAAGTAACTGCTTCTGAAATTAGCCTTTTGGACTTGATGTCAGAAATACAAACCATTGATTTATACTGCTTGGCTGGCCCCACTTCATTATCTTGAACGCACTCCAAAGTATGAAGAGGTGCTGAGCTCAGCAGCTCTCAGCTCAGTGCTCTCTTCTGATGGAGGCATTGACATGTGCGTGTATGTGTGTCCCTTATGGAAAAGCAGGGATCCTTACAAGGATATTCCCTGTCACTAGTGTATCTGTCACCACCTCTAAGTCCAGAAATATTCTGTTAAAGGTCCTTAGATGCTCGACAATCTCATTTACACACACACACACACACCCCCCGAATTTTAAGTTTCATCTTCAATGTCTCATTGCAGCCTGTGCCTATAGCAAATGACTCTGTATGCCACAGGTCATTTTAATGGCTATCATTAGTGGTTTTTTGAGCTATTTGTCTTAGTACTCTGGGTATTTTTTATTTCAGATGTTCTCTGGAACCATTAGCACACTGATAAGGTGTAATACATGTTGTCTTCTGACTGATTATTGTTGTCACTCAGTACAGGTTTGCAACCTCCTCAAAGGCACAGTGCTCTGAAATTTGCCAGGCAGTGCCTAGAGCTTCAAGCTGCCAACTGCCAGTTTTCATCAGCAATGACTAGAGAAAAAGCTACCCTTTTCCAAATCACTTTACACACACTCTTATTGCTTATATAATTTGTTTCTCTTAAGTGTTCATCTTTTCCTGTTGTTATTAGGGAGCCAGAAGCCTGTACAGCTCTATTCGGTTACTGTTCTGTGAGCTCCAGAGTGAGTGCACAGCACATCCCAAAGATTTCTTTGTGCTTCCTTGCCTCTCTTCCACATAGCTACTCTCACAGAGCTGGCTAATCCATCTGTCTTGTTCTGAAGAGAAAGGATGTTTAGATGAGCTCACACTAATCTAAATACAGCAATGTTTTCAGAAGTCTGCAGTTCAGTGGTCTTGGCAATTTTAATCCAGATTTGTGTCTACTGCTGGTGTCAAACAGCTGTATTTTTCCCACCTAAAAACCCATAATCTATCTCTGTTAGGAAAAACAACGCCTCCCTCCACCCTCCAAAAAATATAATAAATTAGAAACAAACATATTTATTCTTCAAAAAAAAAAATATTTTTACTGCCCCAGCCCCAACTTAATAGAACTCCAATTATCAGCTTGTAAGGGGAAGACTACCTCAAAGCCCTTATGCTATGTGTATATTCAGGTTATTGAGGATCACAGAACCACTAGTTTCAAAACAGCTGGATGGAAGATAGGCAAGAAGACAACAGTGAGCAGGCTCAGGCCTCAGATTCTGGATTTGTCCCACTCACAGTTGTCACCCAGTTCATTACAACTGAACAATGACTTCAGTCTTGCCCCTATAGGTAATGCAGATCCTATAACTTCAGCTTTGTTTGTTTCAAGTATTAATGTACTTAGCTAAAAAATGTGTTTGCATCTGGTGGATAGCTAGTAAGACATGTACCTAGGCAACAACTTCCTAGTTTTGTGTAATATTTTCTCTGATATGTTTCAGTATTATCCTTGGGAGCTGTGGTGGGATTGTTTTTTTTGTTTAGTAAGAGGCATCACGATCTCTGCCTCGCACGCAACGTCCCCCTTCTGTTTGAGTGAATCCCAGATCTTGTCAATACCACCCTACCAACCCTGGCTAACAATTTCCATTCCTTTTTAAAGAATTTAGTCATAATTTCACATGTTTAGCTAAGCATTGGAAAACAAACAAACAAACAAAAAACCACCATAGAAATGAGAGAAAAAGAAAGTAAATATAACCAGTGATGACATATTGGGATGTAGATTTGTGCTGATAACGGGTCTAAGGGTATTAGGGTCTTTGTGACAGCAGCAGTGCTCAGTCTTCCAGCTTAGCTACAGCTGGATGCTTACCCTGCCAGGGGTTAGAGGTTGACTCTGTGTAAAACTCCTTATCTTTGTTACAAGTGCTACAAGGACACATGAGATTATTTTTTGTTGTTGTGGGTTTTTTTGTTTGTTTTGTTTTCATGGAAACAGCCTGGAGCCCACCAACCCTTTCTGGAACAGTGCAAATGGTTGACTCCCTATCAAGCATCAGAGTGAGAGCTAGCCCGTATAAATCCATCAGAAATCCAAACCAAAACAGTAGGTTTCTACATGAAGCTTGTCAAAAGTCAGCATCAAAGTACAATGAGGTCATTTAAACCTGCGTTGCTTTTCTTTTCTTCAGCATGTGCCCTAAGCTGCTTTTAACTTTGTCCTCCCCTTATTTTTGCTGTTTCTTCTCTCCCACATAATTTGATAGAGAACAGGCTGTTCTTACTGGAACTGGAAAACACAGGCTGCATTTACTGGAAAAGGGAGGCAAAGAAGGCCTATCCCTCCCTTCTCAAAAGAGAACCAATGAAGTTTTAAAAAGAAGGTGGGTGGCAAGTGACTATTTCAAGGATGCCTGATCAAGATTTCTGAAAAAAAAAAGAAAAACCAAAACCCAAAACCCATGCAAAATTATTGAACTACTGACTGTACTGTTAAAAACACAAGCCAGTGGAAAAGAGCTGCTAGAACTGCTACTTATTATCAAAATGTATGTCTGTAGATTTTAAAGTGTTCTTTTGGGGAGAGTTACAACTCTTAAATTTTATACCAGCCAATGAATATGTGAAGCAAAATTATCTGGATACTGTGTTATATCTAGTTTCCTTAGAAAGCTTTTGTTTAGTTTCAGCCAGGGGTTTTTGTAGTAACTGAGCTATCACTGATGTTCATGTAAGTGACACGTTGTGAAAGATGGTTGAAAATCAGTTTGTGCAGTGGGAGAAGCTGTATGTCCATAACTATGGAAAAGGGGTGAGTGAAAAAGAGAGAACTGCGCCTTGATACAAACGACTATAATATTAACACTGCTGCAGAAAGATTTCATCATTCTGAGTTTCTGAACAAGAAAGTGGCAGGATGATTCTATGTTAGCAAAAGGAAATTAATGAGCACAGGGAATATTCTCCTGACTGTATGTGCACAGTGATGGGCTTGGAATTAAATATTGTCATTCAGAAAAGATATCTGTGAATTATAATCTTTGTCAGGACAAGAACTTGAAGGCCAAATGAAATAATGCAGAAGGTTTGAATGCCAATAATTTTGATGGCAGTGTCAGCCATGTAATTATGTGCTGCATAGAATGTGTTTTTTAAAGCCCAGAAATATAGATGGTTTCAAACAGCAGATGGTCGTGGAGGTAAGATCCACCAAGAGTTCTTAAACAGAGGATGGCAATGCAAACTCCTGCTCTCACGTTTTCCCGAAGAAGGTTTTGTAGCTCCTATACCAAGAGGTGTAAAGCTATGTCTGCTTTAAGCATGTTCTGCCTGCCACTGGGAGCCTCGTACTCAACAAAACACTGGTTTGTTAAAAGTAACTGCTAAAAGGTTAAGAGACTCTTTTTTCTTTTCTTTTTTTTTCTTTTTTTTTTTTTTTTTTTTCCCAAAAAGACACCCAGATTTAATCCTCTCATGCAGGGGGTCTCTGGGAAATGTGAAACTGTCTAAGTGGGTTTCTTACAGGCTGACATGTAAAAGTTCTGTGGTAAGATCAGTGCAACACGGGATGGACAAATCTTAAATGTCACTTTCACCTAATGACTTGTCTAACGAGCTTTGCTACAACCGCTATGCAAGTACCTTTCAGTGCCATAAGGCAAAGTTCGGGAAGGACTGCCGTTCAGTTCCTGATGGCCTGCTGCAGACTAGCAACATCTTACCGTACTTCTGTACAGAGGGTAGTAGTGGGAGTGTATTAGCACTTCATATCAGGCTATGGTGATTGAAATTTTTCTACTTCATCACCACTTAAGTGACATGTGATATTGGTAGCTGGGGTGGAAATAAGTCCAGACTCCCAGTTCTCTACTCAAAATAAGAAACAGTGTTTCCAATAGTGAAAAAGAAAAGGATTTCTGTGATACAAAGGTGTTTTGAGGAAAACTTTTTAAGTTTTGACCCAAAAGTCAAGGGAACCAGGGGAAGGGAGCCCTCATGGAAGGCAGAAAAAAGAGACTATGATTAAAAAAAGGTCAATAGGCTGTTAGTAGTAGAAGAGTCCAAGTAGGAGGCCTTTTGAGGGCATTCCCATAGTAGGAAGAAAATGGTCCTCTAGCACAGCGTTCCTTTTCCTATGAAACAAACATTTGAAGTAAGGTGGTTGATACTATGATATGCATCATAGGTAAAAAGCCTCACAGTTTAAAATGCCAGAGCTGAAGAACTGAGGAAACTCATTTCAGGAGGAACTTTCCTCAGTCTCTGTCACTTTGATGCAGAAAGTTAACAGATGTCTTTCTGGACAAGAAAGAATGATATGAAAGTTTCATGAATCCCAAGATAAATGGAGATTTGGAGGGAATCTTGTTAGTAAGAGATGAAGAGAAACAACTGAGAGGTTATCTATAAATGATGAATATGCTTTGTGAGGAGTAAAAAAGATTCTGCATTACTGTGGTAGTGATAATGGAAAATGGCTTGCTGAGTGACAGAAAGGTATTGTCTGCGAAAGGATAGGGAAGCCATTTACAGACTTTTCCCCTTTACTCATAAAATTATCTCTTCTGTCAAATGTCAGTAGAAACCACTTTTTACAATATGGTCAGTTATAAAAAAAGTGATCAATGCAACAATAAAATAGACTGGTAGGTTTTTTCCCCCTGTGAGTAGAGCATTTCTCAAACATTTAACTTGTTTAAAATGTGGGACAATGTTCTACTGTTTTCTGCATTTCCCCTACTTCAAGATTTGTGGCCTGGAGGTCAAGGCTGTCTGAACCTCCTCAAAAGTGTGACGTAAGGCCTTTCCAAGTACTAAATCCTGCTTGAATCAGAGCATCCTATTTGATGGGAAAAACGTCTACTCTGATTCTAAATATATTTTTTGATGTACAAATGACCATAGAAGTTGAAACTGCTCACCCAAGATGAATCATCTTTTTTGTTGGTGGAAATAATGTACTATTTTTAGTTGGAATAAATTGTACTAGTAGTGAAAGGATCTGAGAATATGGCCTGAACGTTAAGAGAATGTCCTGGCTCTTCCTGGTAGTGCAAGAAACTTCCCATTTAGACTAATTACTTCAGCTCCCTATTCCTCATTCGTTCGTCTAACTAATGTCAGGACCGTAATGCCAATGCCCTTCCTGCCTGTTCCTTTGCAAAGCAGCATGAAAAGATTCTCTGTAACTAGCCTACCACCATTACCTACTGGTGGCCAAGGAGTATTTTTTTTTTTGAAAATGAAGTTGAGTGAACACTGTCCTGATCTCTATGCCTGTACAGGACCAAAGATATACCTGGATTGGAGAGTTAAGAACTGTCCTTGTTTGCTGTCCAAATAACCAAAGTATGTACATACAGCGCTTGTAGGCTGTATAAACATACAGCAAAAGTGTTTTTTTCAGGCTGGTTTAGCGGCTCAGCAGATCATTGCATCACACTGTGGTTACTTTTAGTGGATTAAGCTGCCTCCCTGCTGTAACGCACAGACTGGAGTATTGCTGGTTTTGTGCCTTTTAGATGCAAGACACAGTTATTTAATTAGGAAGGTAGAATAAATATAAAATGTACTCAATCATGTTGGGTATGTAGGAAATCAGGAGCCCAGTCAGCATAAGAGCTGCTTAGAATTTTTAGGATGATAGAAAAAGGAGAAATTTCTTTGTGGAACAAAGTTTCTCAAAAATACTTGAAAACCAAAGCATTTTAATAATAGAAGGTGTATCATAGCTCCACTGGCGCGTTATAGAACGTACTGTGTTTTTGTACATTCAGTGTCATTGAGCGAAGGTGAAGTCTAAATCTCTATTGGAAAAACCTTAGTGCTTATCTCTAACAAAATATTTCAACTAATTTTTGGAGGTATTTCAGAAACTGCTGTAGAATGGTTTCACTTGTTTGTTTTGAGGTAGGGAAAGAAGGAAGAGAATTTTTGGCAAAGCTAAACTTTTCTACTGGAAAGTTTCAGCTAACCTTTCAACCTGTTAGACTAAGGTAGAAGTCATGATTTCCCCTCCTAATCATCTCCTCCTGATGAATAAAGTTCTAAATATCTTGCATTTTAATGGTTATAAATTACAGAGCTGCCGAATGTCTTTCTATCTAAACTTATCTGGTGTTTTCCTTAAAAGCTGCTTGACCCTGCAAACCCCCTTGTCATCTCTTGCATTCTCCCTTATTTCAGGGACAAATGGTTTTGAAAAGCCAGTGACCCATTGTGTTGCCAGGCTTCTGACTTGCTTTAAAATAAAGTTGAAAATCTATGTCTTCATTTAAAAATCCTAAGGAAGATCCTGCGTTCTCATGCAGCCAGTAAAGCTGTCAAAAACAAACCCTAAAAATAAGTAATTTATTCTGCTTCTCCTTGCCAAAAAAGTCCAGTAACATGATGGACTTGATGTTCCTAGTAGGGTCACAGCTCACCTCCTTGAACATGTACCTGAAGCCCTGATAAGTTTAATGACAGCAGAAATTCTGTCCTGCTCAGGAGCTGACTTCTCACAAAGCAAGAAATTGTGAAAGTTACTAAATGAAGCTGTGAATTTAAAAACAAAAAAAAAAAGTCTTGGATTATACTGAGGGTTATGTTTCATCAGATTTCTTAAAGTGAGATGTTCAATAAGTATAAGCCCTAGTATTCGTACTTCTGCTAATAGGCAGCCCAGTGTTCTTAAATTTTAAATATTTTTGTCGTTAACATTTAGGCTTTTTTCTGTAGTTAAAGCAGAAAAGCTTAAGTCTTCCTATGTATTCTAGAGTTGATATTTACTCTGTTTCAGTAATAATTTCTAATTTTTACATTTGAATAGCGTGGAATTGAATTTTCTGATTTCATATAATTTGGAATTCTGGAGATGTATTACGATGATATTTTAATAGAAAAACCTGAACTGTGGTGATTGACTGTCTTTGTCTGGACAGTTAGTATTGTAATACACCTCCTCAAATTCTCTGCCATTGAACCTTTGCTCTTACTTAAACCGAACACTCAGCACCTGCTCTGACTGCAGACCCAAGTCCATGGCTTTTAGCGATTTGCAGTGTGCTTGTTATTGTTAGCTGTGCGTGAGGAGCGAAAGCACGAGCTGTAGATGAGCTCTCGATGAAAGAGGCAAGGCTTTGTCACTAAGGGGTATGGTTTTGCTTTCTAGTTGACAGCTGAATGTAAATTGTTATTTACACAATTGCTTTTTCTTGCCCTGGAAGCGGCGCAGGTACTTCAAGAGAAGGTGTGCTGGCAGGGTTATAATGGGCTGCTTGAGCAGCCTCTGCTGAGCTTGGGCATGGATCCTGCTCTGTTTCTAGAGCAACCAAAACTTTGCTTTCCAACTGTGGACAACCAAAGATAAGTAAAGCCAAGCAGACTCCAGGGCCCTTATTTCAGGTTTGTAGCTAACTCGCTGTGTGAGATTAACCTGAGTGTGTGTGGCAGAAGGTCTGGGAAGGCTGCTGGGAATGATAGTGGGGTGGCCTGTGGTGGCAGCACACAGGACGGCTGTTGGCGTGTGGGAAGGGGAACCCCGCGATGCAGGGCTGTAGCTCTTGGGGTGGTGGCTCACAGCTGGCCCAGCAGCGTGGGCAGTGAGGGGTGCTGGGCAGAGGAGGGTCGCCCACAGCTGCAAAAGCTTTTCTTCCAGCAACATCGATAGAGGTAGCAGCATGTCTGCTCAATCTCCAGACTTCTGAGTGCTGACTGTTGTCCTTGCCCAGTGCTCCACAGTCAACTGGCTTCCAGCAAGCAGGAAGCTTACCTGGGAATGACTTCCTCTAAGCTGGTGTCAGAAAAACAGTGAAAACATCAGCAGGTTTGGTTTCCGTATTTGTTAAAATCAAGCTATGCTTATAAGGACTTTTTTTATAGGCTTTTTTAATGATTATACTATGGAAATGTTGACTTGTTTTAGACAGACACAGTTTGGGTAAAAGTTGGCCTGTGCTTAAGAAAAGTAAAAGCTTACAAATAAATGATAAATAGTCAAAAAAATGAAAACAGCCTATTGTCAGGTTTTGTTTTGCTGGAAAAATAACCTCTCAGTGTGAACCATTATTTCCCCCCTTTCTTTTCATCAGGCCCTTTGAATTAAAGAATATATTTGTATCAACCACCCAATTACATTGCCACATGTCCGTTTTCCTGGGTAAACAAAACTAATGAATGCGTAGTATATATTTAAAAGCTATTCTCAGTAGTGGGACATTTTTCTCCTCCTCCTCCACACCCCACTGCATAAAAGGGGGATGTTCACACTGCGGTAATTATTTTTTTTCTAAAAAAAAAAAAAAAAAAAAAACAAAACAAAAAACAAAAAACAAAAAAAAAAACCAAAAACCACCAAAATGAAGCAGCAGGGCCCTCCTGTTCTGTTGCCTAGGTTATGCCAAAGGCTACCAAGCAATCTGCATGTTATCTGACAATTATGTGGCAAAGCTAAACCACAAGATAAAAAATCCCCAGGGTAGTCTCAGTGCCAGGAGCACCCCTGACTACACTGTGAGCTGAATTTTGCCCTCTGCCAGTGCCTAGTGCTGGGAATGAAACAACAATTGCTTATTGCTCTGTAACTAAACCATGATGCTAAGTGCTAATTGCCAAGCCTGGTGGATGCTAAACAAATATATGAATGGCTGCTGATCCTGGCATGTAGAAGAGCAATTGCCTCTTGCCCTGATAGAGAAGCTATTTCAGTGGTGAGCAATGAAGATGTAATTTTTTGCATGTGTTTTGAGACTGATTTATTATTTCCATCTGCCCTTCGAGTAAATTACCACGACAGCCCATAGCGCCTGCTAAACTCTGACTGAGAGTGGGTGTGAGTCAAACTGCTCGAGGTGGATTAGGTCAAACTCCTAGGGGGAAGGAACAACAAGGGGAAAACCTGGTTTGTTTGGAGCCTTGCTATCTCCTCCCAGAGAGCAAGAGGGAGGAACTGCAGAATGTTTGGGTTTTCTGTCTGGTGAGGGGTGCTGGGGGGAACCCTGGATAGGAATATTGAGTGGCTGTCAGTCTGTTGCCAACAGAGCAATTGGACGCACCTTCCTAGCCTGTTTTCATTATTTATTCTTACAAGTCATCTGTGATGGATATTTTTTTGTCTCTCTACCAATAGTTAATTTCTATGTTCAATGCTGTTTGTTGTTAGCTGTCCTTACTACTAGCATAGTTTTCCTTGTGCCTCCAGGTCTGTGTTCTTTGTGTCACGCTGCTTTTAGAGGTGACCCAGGGGTGCTGCATTTTGACCAGGGACAAGGCTGTGAACCCCTGGACAGTCACTCTTTTTAAGGGAAAGGTGGGCAAAGTGGCCTGTGTTGTTCCAGGTCCCTTTTGGGTCGTGTTGTGCTGCTGTGTAGGGGGGAAAAAAATCATTAAGTATGATAAAGCATAACTTTGGGCTGTAGTTCTAATATAAAAAGGTGGCTTCAACCTCCCAGAGGCAGGTGGGAAAAGGTCAGATGCTAACAAGCTAGTAAATCAACAAGAATAAGGTCTAATTAAGATTTAACCATAATTTTAATATATGCTACAATCTAAACTGAGCCAAGAAGTTGCTTTCTATCACAACTTATAAACAGCTAGAACACTGCCCTATTAGACTAGGTAATAGGGGTCATGCAAGAGATTAGAGAACAAAGCTCTGATTACCAGTATTTGCCAGTTTTAACTATGAAAGCTTGCAAAACTGAGATAAGATGGTAAGAGATCTCAAAGGATGCTCCTCACCTTTCCAAACCAGGTTTTCTATCTAATCCAGTCATCCAGTTATTGGTTTAATAACCTATCTACCCAGTGGAATAAGTCAGTAATGTTAGTCCTTTTTTTTTTTTTTTTTCTGTATTGCAGAAAATTCTGAAATTTCCTTGCAGAGCTGTGTATGAGCTAACTCCCTTTAAACAGATAAACAAATAAAACCACCAAAAAAAATCCAAACGAAAATAAACCCCACAAAACCACCAAAAAAAACCCGCAACACCCAAACCTCCCAGCACCACAGCTCAGAAAGTAAACTGTCTATGGCTGACTTAGCCCTTATATTTGCTGCATGCAGTTGCAAGGTGTCCTTATCAATCAGAAACAATCCTTATCAACTCGATCTTCCTGATAGAGGAGGAGGTGAATTTTGGCCTGTAGTTTTCCCAGAGAAGGGGCACCCCTGAGGACATGGTACCCCTTCTGCAATACAACTGCCAAAGCTGAGCTGTTCTGCAGGGTTTGAGTAGGGGCTTGGAGGTAAGAACAGTGGTTAAACCTGCAGATCCTAGGGGGTGTAGTTTCTGTTTTCCTCCATGGATGCACAGTTTTGGGAATGTAAAGCTAAAAAAGCAGTCTTAGCACCTTCAGATTGTTTTCTTTTTGCTTTGCATAGCAATAATGTCCTATGATGTGTTGAAGACCTAAATATGCGTGGATGTGAGACTTGAGCATAGCTGGACAAAAAAACACTAATTGTTGCATGTTTGTTATCTTTCTCTATCCTGGACACAGTCAGTGGGAGTCTAATGACTTGTTTAGAAGATTGCAGGAGACAATTGCTGAAACAATCAGCAAATATGATTATAATGTCTGTTAGTAGACTTTGTATCTTAAGTGGATTTGGAAGTGAAACATCTCCTAATGCAAAAAGCAGCCTAAAAGGAAGAGAGCTTCTTTCATAAGTTAAAAATTGTCGGTTATTTGACTGTCAGTTACTCAATATTTCACTTCTAAACTGTACTTCTTTAATGGTGTATTTATATTTTTCTTGCAGCTGTAGTTAAAGAAGTTTTGAATTAAGGAAAAAGGGAAATGAAACTTATGTGTCTTGGTTCAAGGGAGAATTCTTGGATGTAAATAATGCATGAGAAAGAATTCAGCAAAAAATGAAGGATTTCAGAGCCTTTGGAATTGGTCCCCTTTCATATCATTAATAAAAAATGAACCATTACAACAGTCAAAGTGCTTTGTGTAGTCACAGCAGGGTAATTCAGTAAGTGAAGCTTTGCATTACACAAGTGAGATTTTTTTTCTCTTTTATTAGATCAGGCATTAATTGTGGGTTGGGTTCATTTTTAAGGTGAGCTAATGCCTCTGGACTTACATATGCAAACCACAGCTGTGTGAGAGTTGCCTCTTGCTGTATGCTTGCCCCTCTCTGAGGCTTAGCCTGCGAATGCTTGGTCCCAGCTACAAATGATGTTAATTTTCCTTGCATAAAACACAGATTTGTGAGGAAAACAAACACATTCTTCTGAAAGAAAGAGATGGAAGTGGATGGAAGGGCAAGGGCAGCCAGTGCTGCAGAGATCAAAAACGCGAGCGCTGGAGGGCAGCAAAGCAGGATCTCGGGAGAAAGGAAGGCAAGCGGGGTCCTGAGTCCCATGGGGGTGCTGGTGGGAGGCTGTGGTCCCTCTGGCAGGTGGTGGGATGGTGGAGTGTGAGCAGGGTGGCAGCCTGTCCTTCCTGATCAGCGAGGGCTGTGCACGTCTGTGCAGTGACAGATTGCGCAGGGATGCTGAGTGCTACCTGCTCTGTGGCATTTGTGCTGCAGGCATTGGAGACTGATGGAAGCCCCGTAAAATCCACCAATGCCTGCTATAACTGTAGGCTAAGCTTGCCTCTGGGGCATGTGGCAGGGAACTTGTAGTCCTTGCAGGCTTCGTTTTCATGGGCAGCTGGGATGAGATGGGAGAAGGCTCTCATTTCCCCAGCTTTTGTCTCACACAGCCATGGGGCCTGGAAGGGTAAGGAGGAGGTTTGCTTGCTCTTCCAAGTCAGGGACCATAGATTTTAGCAGCTGTTCAGGTTAATCTTGAAATCATTGCTGGACAGATAAAACCTTCCCAAAGAAAATTATTTTACCCTGTCTTAAAAGATCAGTCAGATGTTGCAAGTGAGTGGCAGCTGGCTGCGCTGATGAAGAAATAGAGAAAACCTCCCTGTTTCCAGGAAAGCAGTAAGAGCATCCAAAGCCTGCTATGGACATTGCTATGGCTGCTTTGTTACCAGACCAGGCAGTTTTCCCCCTTGGTGACACCAGTAGGAGATGCAAAGAGTTGCTCCATCCCCATTTCCCACCTGTCCTTGTTGTGGGATTGTAACCTCCCCTGTGGTTCAGTTAGGACACTTATAGGTTAGCCCACTTCAGGGAGAGTGTTTTTATTTTTGTCTCCACCTCCTCTTCTATTGCACCCTCATCACCCTCTGGAAAGGGCCTGTTGAAAGCTGTGACATGGCTGTCTGCTGCTTCTTACCCTGATAAGCTCAGGTTTCCACTCGCTGCTGTGGTACCAAAACCCTGCAGAAAGACACTGACTTTTCTAGTAAGTTTGTGCTAGCTCTTCATCAAAGCCTTGTTAGTTTTTAAAGCATCAACCTGCCAAACCTGTAATAATATATCGGAGCCAATGAAAATAACCTTGTTGCTTCAGTACATTTCTGATATACTTCTGCTTTTTTTCTGGTGGCTTAATATGTATCTTGAAATGGTTTTCAGCTGTAAGAACTCTGAAAGCTCATGTGATTTTCTTTGTGGTTTTTTTTTTTTTTTTTCTGGTTTGGTTTGTTGTGGGTTTTTTTTGGGGGGTGTGGGGTTTTTTTGTTGTTTTTTTATTATTATTATTTGTAATCTTCTATATCAGCTATTGTCCTCTTTCACTATTGTTTAAGGCAAGGTACCTCAAGGTACTTCTTCATTAGCCTTTTGCTTTGGATCAGGAGAACATTTCTAAAGTGAATCGTGGAGCAGCCTCCACAATATCCCTCGCTTTCCTGAGCTACTTGAGGGCTGTAACTGGTCTTCGTTTTTGGTGAAGTAATAGATATATATGCTCTGGGAGTGTATCTGAGGTAACTGAACTGGCAGTGGGTGTCTAGTCCGCATGACCAGACTAGAACTAGTCCAAACTTACAACCTACCCTTCAAACACCTATAGTGGTGGGGAACTTGTTACCAGCTCTTCACTGTAGTGATTCACTTTGAACTGCTAACATATACAATGACTAAATACTTTTTTCCCCATGTGTTCTCAATACTTAGTGCTCTGAATTTTTGAAATTTGAAAACTTCCTTCCCCCCCCCCCCCCAGTATATTTGAACTGCCAAAGCTTTTCGGTACTAGACTGCTTTTGGATTCTTATTTGACTGTTTTGAAACATGTCATTTTATAAGCACATAAGGTTAAGCAAATCACTTATGAAGGTGTGGCCTCACTGTTTAAACATATGCTTATGTATATTGAAGTATAAGCACTTCTGACATAACAGGTGGCTCCTCTGAACTGTCACATCATTTTATGGGCTATTAGAAGTGAAGAAGGATGTAACAGCTCAGTGAAACTGCAGAAAGTATTTTACTCTCCCCGGTTTGCATCTGGTGATGCAGTCTGAAACCCTTTGTTCTGGAAACTGAAAACTGTTCCTGTAAAGACACTTCCCCACCCGCTGCCATTAGAACTTTCTTCTTTTGAAATCTCTCTGTGGAAGTCTTTATCCTGACAAATGTTCCTTTGCATTGGATTGCAGCAAGCTACAGGGCCCTAGTGCTGCTCAGGTCACTAGGAATGAAGTATCACTGTAAAATTACTTCTCAGCCAAGTGAAAAGGGGTTTGGCGTGGAAAAAGAAGTCTGTGCTTGTGGATGCGTTTGCTGGACAGAGACCTAAGGGAGAGCAGTTTAAGATAGAAGAAACTGTATGTGGAAAAAGTTATGGCTGGTTTTAAGGTGATTGGGATGGAGAAAGGAGGTCTATGTGAGGAATAAAAGATCATGAATAGCACAAGGGGCTACTAAGATGAACAGATGTTTTGGTTACTCCACAGTCTTGGGCTTCCTGGATGCTTCCTCTGTGGTACTGGGTCAGGACCATGAGGCTAAGACCTTTCTGCTTTCTTCAACAGCCTGGCACTGTGTACAAGCCTTGGATCTACCCTCCCAGCAGTTTTCTCATGCTCAGCTGGGACTGTCAAATTTCTACTGTTTTAGTTTTAAGGTGAAATTCTGTTATATTCCACAGAGGAAATAAGCAATAAAGGTGTAAGTGACTTGAGAATACAGCAAAGGCACATATCACATGAGAGCTTGCTGTGCTACGCCCCAAAGTCCTTCCTTGGGTTTTATGTTAATTACTAGAAAACGTGCATGAAGCGTTTTGTCAGTGGAAAGGATTTGTTCAGAAGGAAGGCAGAGCGAGTGTTCTTCATGTCTCTGGGTTTGGCTGGTTGCCCTTTCAACCATCAGAATAATTTTGACTCCAATGTCTTCTCTTAGCTGCAGCTGAGCTGGGCAAAGGAGGTTGTGCCTGGCAGCAGAGAAGTCCTCTCATGCCTGCACGCATGGCTGCATCCTCCATCCCAGTTGTGTTAGAAAGATCTGAGCTGGATAAAAAAAAAAAAAAACAAAACACAACCAAACCTAAAAATACATAATACATAAAATGTTTAATCTATTAATCTAATCCCTACATTAGGGACCAACTGTATGTGCAGTTATACACAGAGACTCTTCTTTGTGTACTTCCATTCCCTTCACTATTGAATGGGTCGGGATCATTTGGCTGTGCGGGTGGTGCACCCAAGTACTGCCTTACAGCAGCTGTATGTTGCTGAAACCCTCTGCAAGAAAAGGTCTCACAGACTCAAATCCACATCACACAGTGCAGTTGCTAGGTGTTCAGGAGGTTTCCACCTGTTTTGTGCTATCACTGCAAAACTGACAAAGTGATTGCCCTGCAAAGGTGATCACCACATTTATGTCCTAGTATAATAATCTTACCACAGAGTGCAAAAATATCAATGTTAATTTAGGTCATTTAACAGGACCATTGTGTGTCCCTTGAACAAGAGACTGTAAAAGTAGTAATAAATTTAAATAATAGAAAAAAATCTGTTATAGGAAGCTTTGAGCCTGATGTCCTTCCAATAGAGTACTCTGCTTCTGCTAAAATGCAAATTTTGACTCATCACCTGGGAGAGTAGTGAACACCAGAAAAAACACTAGAGACAACTTACAGGTATCTAGTTCATTAAAATACATCCTCTTCTAATAAAAAGTACTACTACCTCAGGAGGGCTGTGTATTTGAGCTTGCTTCTCTGTGAAGAAAGACTTGCCAAGAACTTTTAGATACACAAGGGAAACTGGAGGAAAACTTGCAGATCTTATACAAGATTAGACCTTCCAGGATTTATAATGTTTCACGTACTATCTCACTCTTATTAAAGTACCCTAGAGTGTGACTTTTAGAAAGTTATTTTAACTGCCAAAATAAATGTGACTTTTACTTATGGTTGCTGTCAAAAATGTACTTGGGAGAAAGAAGCCTTCTCAATTTTAAAAACCCTGAAACTCTAATACTGAACACAAACATATGTATATATATAGAGAAGATTGTACTTTTGATAAAAAGCAAAATGTTTTGGATTTTAAGAAGTTTTCAAAAACTGAAAACATGAGTTTTTCAGCAAAAAATAATATTCTTAATAAAAGCTATAAAACAAGAGGACAACTTAAAAGTTAATCCCTCAAATAGTGTAATAGTAGTATTTTTAATGAAAAAAATGTTAAATGGTCATATCAGCTGTTGGTTAGGCTGAATTTATATTATGGGCCTTCCTCAATGGAGAGGTAAATGGCATTTGGGTACTGCGTTGTGTCAACATATTTTGATGAAATTCAACCATATTACCTCTTCTATACGTATGTGAAGTGTCTTACAACCATATTTCTTTTGGGATTAAGTAATTTTCACATCTATTCCCTTTCCAGGGACCTTAGTTCAATTTGCACTGATCAGTTAAAAAAAAGAAAAAAGTAATTATCTAAATCTCTTTAAAAATGCCTCTTCCCTGTAAACTTTGCCACCCAGCTGTGACACTAAATGTTTTGAAAAAGCAGCCATCAAAGATGTGTACCTAGTGTATTAGTTCTTCTTTATATTGTACCTACTAGGGGACAGAATTAGTTCTCAGTGCTGATCCCTGAAACAACCAAAAGAACAATAAAATATAAAAGAGAGATTGACGTAGCAATATCCCTTGATGTGCTTGTTCCTCATCCAATCCCTGTAAGTAATTACCTGTCTGAAGTTGTACAAGCACTTCACTTTGGCTAGAGACAGCTATTGATTTAGAAATCAGATGTTCTTGGGCTGGTTTGAAAAAAAAAAATAATCACTTTTTAAATTAATTTTTTTTTCAGCCTGCTGTGGCCATGAATAAGCATCATTCATTTTATGCAATTTCCATCTGAAACATTTTTGTATTGGGAATTTGTTTACTACCTGTGGCCTGCTAGTCTGAAAATTAGTTTTCTAACCATGCCTTCTAACAGAGTGTTTGAAATGCTCCATTAAATTTTGTAGGGTTTTTGTCTCCATTGTTTATGGCAATGTTATCTGTCTGTCTTTATGTACAGAGTAATATGATTTATTTTGAAAGATGTAAAAATCTGGATTTTCATGAACTTGGAGGGTTTATTTTGATTATTTAGGTTAATTTTAAAAGACTGAGCTGCTGTAAGAGCCATGAAGTTAAGACCTGAAGAGTTCCGATCATTTGAAAATTTAATTAGGAAATAAATATGCTTCTTCCTTTTCTCTCCCTGGTATTACCTTTAGAAATAATTAAGCAGAAACTTGAGCCTGAGTAGCTGAAAATGTCTTCTGTAGGAAACAGCTGTGGAAAATACATGTTGAGTGTAATTTTAAAGATAAAAAGGCATGGGGTAAAGTAGAATGTGTCTTACAGGAAAGGTAAAGCACTATGAGCTCAGGTAAAATCTGGAAACTAAATGTGTACATTCCGCTTTGTAAATGCCATTAGTGAACACATTCATTTATTTACTTATTTTAAGAATCTCACAAGGAGATGCTAGGGAGATTTATTCCTCAAGGAATAGGGAGGTCACAGCTTGACCACAAATTAATGCTTACAGAAAAGTTCTGAACACCTTTAATGGCTCTTATGGTTTGGAAGTAGGACATGTGGATGGTATAATGCTGATTTCTACTGTTAGCTGTGGCTCATGCCTGCCAGGAACCAGGTGGTGAAGTTGGTGACACTCATTTGAACCCAGCTGTATACATCAATCATACACCAGATTGCATTGGTGTGTTTATCCAGGCATTGTCTGCATTTTCCAGAAAATGTCTTTTTTTCTTTTCCTTGCCCCAGCCCCCCACCCCCCTTTTTCCTTCAGTAAATTAAGCAAGTACTGATGGAAACTCATTGTAAGCAATGTTTTCTCCTGGTTCTTTGCCTGCTTCTGTGCATGGGGAGCTCCTCAGTGGTTACTCAAATGAAGGCAATTTAGGGTCTGGGTAAGAGATGTGTGGGAGCTGAGACAATGAACTTCTGTACATCGCTGACCGAAGCAGCTATCATGGGATTATTTTGTTTTTTCCTTCTTTCTTCAATTATTGGTTAAGTCTCTCCAGAACTTGTTTCTTTCTCAGAAATGTGTATGGAAACTATAGTTTCAAATATCTCTATAAGTAAATTTTAAACAAAAAAAAAAAAAAAAAAAAAAAAAACCACCAAACCAACTTTATAAAAGGTTTTAAAGTTTGTGCTGCTGGAGAAGGCTGAGAGTCTGAATGTTCTCCAGGAATTTTCAGTTGAAGCCTTTCCTCATATTAAGAGATTCATAAAAGCATCAAGAGGTTATACTGAATTAAAAACTACTGGACTTGCTGTTTCAAGGCTCCTGTTTAGAAGAGAACAAATATTAAAATATACTCCTGAATTAAACATGAAAGTCAGAAAGCACCTGAAAATCTTCTTAAGAGGAAGAGCACAGGGAAACATCATGGAGAAGCTGGGCTGGCTGAGGAGGAGCTTCCTAAATGTAACCCCTTGTGCCCAGTTGCCAAAAAAGCAGAGCAGAATGCCTGCTATCAAACTTTTTAGGGCAAGGTGGGCAGAAAAATAAGAGCTCCTCTGTTTCACAAGTGCCACACTATGTCTGGCTGAATATTTAAAGCTGCTCAGAGGTGTGTGCTGTTGTGATCTGAAAGGTGTGAATAGACCATAGTCTTGCTTCTGTGCTTTAACCACAGCCCTTCCTTCTGCTAGCAGGTATAATGAGACCTTTTGGGATAGTCTTTCTGGCTCTGTTGTTTCCAATGCTGCTCGCTCCCATCACTCTCTAGAGTTCAGAGATTGCTTACATAAAGAGCTGAACTTGTGGGCACTTATTCCCTTAGGAATTGATGCATCTGCAATCTGAAATGCTGCCACAGACATAAAAATAAAATGGCAGCAGAAGTAAAAAAAAAAAACAACCACCAGCTTTTTGAGAGGTTTCCCATCTCCTAGTTCTTATTTTCTCCAGATTGAAATGGAAACAGTGTACCAGGCAGGCAAATGTCAACAAACTTGGTATTTGTTTTTGGTGAAACTTCTGGATTATCTACTGCTACTGTACTGAGAAAAAGTTTTCAGTGTGGGAGTGTCAGGTTCATTAATTCAACCAAAAAATAGACAGGATTTATTATTTTCAATAAACTCCAGTAAGAAATGTGATAATATTTAGTTTTGCCGAAACTGAAAGGAAGAAAAAAAGTGTATCTGCTGCTGTAATTTGTTTGGGTTTTTTTTTATTATTTTTCTGATTCCACTTCTGTATTTAAATTAAACTTATTGCTCCTGAGAATTGAGTTGATTGACACACATTACCATATTTTTATTGTTTTTCTAGCTGTTACAGAAAGTCTGCATGTTTTCTCCTATTAAAGTACGCGGGAACAGAAAATGCTATTATGGAGAATCCAGTCTTAGGTCAAGCTGTTAGGTCCAAGGCCATCTGGCATGATTTGCTATTTATTAATGAGAGTATCCCAACCAAACAGTACAATTCAAAGGGTTCATGGGTGAAACCCTCATATTCAGACCTTTGAATTGCTCAGAGATCTTACACCTCTACCCTGTTTGGTACTTGCATGGGGGTATGTGTACCCACACTCTGCTACCGGCTCTGCAGATCCCCTTTGCTAGCCACAGTCTTTTTCCTGTTGGTGGCTTTGGGATTTACGGAGAAGCAAGAGTCAGGTAGTCATATTCTTAGTTAGTCTCTCAATATCAGAAAATCCCAGAGGAGTTGGTTGAGTGTAGGCATTTGAAAATCTGGTGATGTTGTGGGTCCTCCTACGTTAAATAGTATGTGAACCTCATAAATCTTTTAAGCTAGCAAGGAGGAAGGGGATTTTATGCCCTGTGACTTCACACGCTAAAAAATTAAAGTGGAAAATTACATCTTATTTAATCTATCTGAGCTAAGTTCCTGGAGTTCAACATAATTTCAAGAATCTTGTGTTGAGCTTCTAAAAACTCACAGCTACTACTATAGCTGCTGTGCTGGAGTACACACGGATAGAGTACAGCTGTGAAAATTGTCCAGAATTGCTTCTTGGTCGTGTCTTGTTGATATAAATTCTGAACTTCGGCAAGGAACTGCTTCATCAGCTCCAAAATGACCTAACCTTGCCAAAACTGGATTTCCCAGGACTCTGCTTGGTTGTTTTTTTTCTTAAAGAAGAAATAGTGAGAGTGTTATAGGAGCTGGAAGTCAGTCAGAGAAATGCTTAGAAAAGCTCTCCTCCAGGAGCAAGGGAAATTCCTATGCTACAGGGGAAGGAGAAGGGAGGGATGTTTAAAAAGATCCCTAACTACTCCAGTACAAGGCTGGAAGGAGTCATGAGAAGGCAAGAACAAAATCTGCAAACACTTCAGCTCACAGCAGGTAAGAAAGAGTGGGCTGGCCTGGCAAGCAGCCATAGCTGCTGTTTGTCAAAAATGAAAGTACTTGTAAATAGCATGATTTTAAACCAATTAACTCTGTGTTCTGTAGCGGTACTACTGGCTTTAATTTTTAATTTATTTTTTTTTTCCCTAGATGGCTTGTTAGTTTAAAAAAAACACCAAACCAAAACCAAACATCTGCATATCCTTGTTCCCTTTTACTTTTAAAAGACTGCTGAGATGACTTGTCATCAATTTGCTGTTGTGAAGCAGATTACTGGCAGTAGATGACTGTCTGCCATCTGGATAGACTTTGTGGCTGATAAAAATGTATAATTTGGACACAGATGTGTGTGCTTGGTTCCATTCCAGCGCAGTGGCTCTACAGACAGAGCTGTGGAGACAGCCCGCGGGTCAAGGGGAGTGCAGGCAGCTGTGGAAGGAGGAGCCGGTCCCATTACCTTACTTTGCCAGGAGTAAGGGGAGTGGGCAGAGGTTGTGCTCTGGAAAGGTCTTTGAGGTTATTAAACTGCTTAGTTAGGTCCCCAATAGTTGGAATTATTTTATTCCCTGGACACCAGTGTAAATCTCTCACTCTTTCCTTGCTCCTCATTCCTCCTAGCACTGCCCAGAGCTCTGCTGTTTCAAACTCTTCTCCTCAGGTGCTTTCTCAGCCCTTGGCTTCTGAGTCCTGTCTGGCCTTTTGGGGGAAGCCCTCTGCTAGTCACTTGGCTCCTTTTCCTTTCTAAGTGCCTCCTTTCTTGAGGACTTTGCTGTAGGCCTTGCCCATAATGGAGGGGATGCATCTGACCTGGTATCACTGGAGCATGTCAACGTCTAGCAGGTCTTTTCTAGCCACTGGCAATCTCTCTCCTTGGAGCCCAGGGCTTTCACCATGTCAAGGGCTCCTTTTGTTCCGAATATATAAGCTATGTTCCTCTAAATAAATAGTTATGATCTTTTGTTCTGTAGAAAGGTAGTGTTGTATCATGTTGTCTCTGTCCTGCCACGTCTACACGTGGCCAAGCTGCTTGTTCCAGCTGTGTCTGACCATGCACAGTAACAGCAATAGTACACAGAGCCCTTGCGTCATAGTTGTCTTTATAAATATTTGCTTTCATTTTTAATGTGAAATAGAAGGGAAGAGGTTTAAGCAACCATGAGCAGGCCATGTAGCTGGCCGCCGTGGCTCAGTCAAGAAGGAAGGATTTATAGCACTGTCAAGAAGCGCATCACCCTTTGCAAGCCTTCAACAGCCTCCATTTTAAACTAGAAAAAGTTCATGTACACAAGTAATAAGCCAGTGCAGGCTTTTTGACAATTTGCCTACTCACCAGCCTTTATTCTTCTGCACAAAATGCATTTTATTTTCAAAATGTGGACAGGGATATATTTTAAATTATCTGTCTTAGCTCACGTACATTTTGACTCCTAGGAGGCCTTTCAGATGAGTAGCGAGTTGCTATTGAATATTCAACACAGTCAGTCTAATAAGTCCCACAGCTGTTGTGAACCTGACAAGGGAAACAGTGGTATGCAAATATTCTCTTTTTGAAGAAAAGGTTTCCAACAGGTTGAATGTAGACAGATGTTTTATTTCTTCCAACTAGCAACAGAAATGTGTTTTTCTTAGTCTAGGGAGAAAGAAAAACCAGTAGTAAGGAACCTAGAGGTTGATGTGGGTCCATACAGCCCATTTGCTATCTAGCACAGGATGATAGCTCAGGCTTTTTCTTTTTCCTTCAGCTCCTCATGGTGTTATGTCATCCTACATATGTGTGTCTGTGGACATGCAGTCCTTCAGCTATGAAAGACCCTGAGAAGGGTGAGAGAGAGAGAAGTGCTTTTCTGCTGTGTCAGAGCCAATGTTCTCTGCTCTTGATCAAGCAGGAACTGGTTTAATCCTTCCTAGGGATGTGGGGGGGGGAGGGGTGGGTGGGTGGTGGTATTTGGAACTTGATGTCCTTCATTCCCCTGAAAGGATTAAAGGGGGAAAAACCAAAATATAATATTTTGAAACCTTATGCATTCAAGCTTATGAGCTAACTCTTCTAATAGATTTTCAAAGAAATGCTTCACCTGAACAAGATGTAACTACGTATGGTTTAGCCACAGTGGCTGGGTAAAGGTACATAGTATAATTTTCGTGTTCTTCTCTACATTTCTTTGAAGCTGAGCTAAAAATCTCACCAAAACAGGTTTTCTGATACTATTTCTATTCAAAGTGAAAAAAATTGTAAATTGTATTTTTCAACACCCCAAAAGAGAAACATGACTTGTTCTGTGGGGCATCCTTCCTTCCTATAAAACACCCAAGTTAGCTGAAGCCAGAAAGCAGCTTGCTTTATATTTTAGCTTTTTGGAAGATTGCCTTTATTATTTTAATCAGGTCCCTGGCATAAAGAACACAACTTTTGGTTCTACACCAGTGAGAGCTTTCTGTAGCTCAATGGATAGTATAGTGAATACTGCAACTCCCTTAGATGTGGTATGCTAATAGAAAAGGCCACAGAATGCCTGAGGACTACTAGACACTGAGGTTCATCCAGAGATATTAGCAATTGCCAATATGAAAGCTCTGCTGCACATTAAAGGAAAATATCATTGCAGAGAAAAAGGCAAGGTTCAGAGAAAAATTCCCTTATCCTTCCAGACTCTTCATGACATTGCTGACTCCTGCCCTTTCTGCAATTTCTGAAATAACCTCTTTGTCAGTTTTTGTTTCGGCCCTCATCCTGGTTTCCTTGCTATATTTATTTTTGCAGGGGTAGTGCCTCATCATTTCAATTTTCCACCAGCAAAGAGCTATGCTCCTGGTTTATGTTTCCTGAAAGCCCTGCTTGTTCAGCCTTCGCAGCAGGTAGATATAATTATGAGCTCCAGGACAAGATAGGTCAGTTTTCAAAAATGGGCTTTTAGAGTGGAGCAGTGAGAAATCAGAGCTATTTGGCTGTGATTCTGGTAGCTGGCAGTGGGCATTGCTAGATATATTTGATTTAGTTGATACAGAGACTCTTCACCTTCAAGAGGTTTGTGTCATCCTCTAGATATACAGTTCTTGTTTGGAAGTTCCTTCTGGGCAAACTTTTACGTTTCTCTTTCTTTACCTTTCTTACTGGGAAGCTGAACTAGAAGATTTTTGAGAGAGACCCAAAAGAAGTACCACCTTAAAAAAAGTAGCAGGCAAAGTCTGTTTGACTTTGAAGCAGTTGAAATGGGTCTCTGGGCAGCCAGGCACTTAGAAGAGCATGTGCAGCTGCAGAGAAATAGAGCTTTTAGCTTGGAAAGCCAGGTACAGAACTGACGGTCCTTCCGGTTACGTGAGTTTGCATTTGTAACTGTGTCTTGCTAAGGCACCCCTGTTTTGTTTTATTTTTGATACTTTTGTGATGGATTGATCAATTGCTTTCACCTGGAGTACACTTAGCCCAAACTTGTTCTTTCACGCCACCCCCTAAGTCATCTCTAAAGATTTGTGGGTTTGAGTCACTCCAGACTCAACAAAAAGCAAGGATGCAGTAAAAAGACATAAAAGGAGAATAAGCATAAAGTATACTTTAGCCAACAGGCATGACATTTAGGCCACAGAGCTGGTGAACAGCAACAGGGCTTGCAATGCGCACAAAAGATACAGGGAAAATTGAGTTGTGTTTGCAGACACATGTTATTGTTTGGGTTGGTTTTCTTTTTTATGGTATTCATGGCCAAATGATTCAGATTCTCACAACTAGGCCTTGATGACATTTTCCCCAAGAACAGAACTTTGTCACAAAGAAAAAGGAAGGGGGTGGGGGTGTGTGGGAAAGGCAGCATCATAAGGACTGAAAGTACCTGGGAAGCCGAGTCACATTACATGAGCAGCTTCAGACAGTACATAAATAAACGGTGATGATGCTGTAAAAATCAAAACATTTCTTTTGCCATCTAAAAAGTCATTCTTTTGTGAATGCTGGTATGTTATGGTTTATGCTGTTTTGAAATGGAATTTTTGGAGATGGGTTTCAAAATTACTTTTTCTTCCTCGCTGCTTTGAAATTGTACCTTTTTACAGAGAAAAGTTTGAAATAAGCAAAATGAGCTGACACAAAATATTCCTTTTAACATTTAGCTTTTTTTGAAGGGAGAAAAAAGAAGGGAAAATCCTATTTCACTTGAACTCATATTGATAATCAGCTGAACTGAAGCTTTGGAAAATCTCTTGGGATATTTTTTAGTTTAACTAAAGCTTGAATTCTGAGCTCCCAAATTTCAGTCAAATATTTAAAACATTTCCATTTCTCTCTCATATATATATATATATATATATAACAATAGGAAGAACTCTTAGGAAATCATAACAAACTGACATCACTTAGAACATCACTCTGTGCTAGGGTTAATTTTGAGTCTTAGAGGATTACATTGGGTAATCTTGGTTTTAGCAAAAAATTAACTTAATTTCTTATTTATCTACAAGCCTAGCCCCAATGGGGAAAGGAATTATGATCAACAAGCACACCCAGATACCTTTCCTGTCAAGGGCTACAGGGCACATAAGTATTTAAGACATCTAAAGATTCAGACTGGCACTTGCTGGGACTTTCTTAGGCACCTTTCTGAAAATCCCACCCTTCTTTCTCTTTAGGCCTATTAATACCCTGAAAATCTATCTGGAAGTCTCATATTAGATCATGCTGGAAAGTATTACTGCACTTCTTTTAAAAAAAATTGTTTTGTACATTTGCTTATCTTAGCGAGGGATTTTTTTGTGAGACAGCCACCAGTTGTATTTCTGATTAACAGCTCCTGACCATTCTCCAGCTTCATATGTCCCCCTGCACCTGCCCATCATATTTAACACATCCAGGAGTATTCCATCTTCCAAAGCTGAATTCATTCAACCTTTATGCCAGGGCAGTCACTATGTTTATCTCTCTGTATTTTTCCTTTCCTAACCTATTCTATCCTGTGTGGATAAGCTGCCTGGCTTTCATTTATCCAGAATGGGGTATTTTTCCTAGGGCAGGTAAGGAAAGTAAGTCAGTGAAGAAATTGTTTGCAAACACACTAGTCTTAAGCATTCAAAACACATTATTATCTTGAGCTCTTCTCAGCTACCTGGTGTCCTGCTCGAGGGCTGTAGAATGAGTTGAAACCACGCAGCCTGAACTGCTCTGAGCCCTGTTCCTCACTTTGTTTACTAAATCATGGTAAGATCTGATGGTGCTGGCAGACAGGGGAGCACTTCTCACCAAGTGTCTATATTATTTTGTGCTCTATACACACCTTTCCTTAACAGACCCTCAAGAGCTCTACTGCTGTAGAATAAAAATCACATCGTTAGACTGCTAACACCCTTCCCTCACCTGCAACAAGCTTTTGAGTCTTGCCTCATGAATCCTTCCGTTGAACAAAGATGGATCACATGTTCTATAAAGTTCAGTCTAATGGGAGCTCTGCTGACATAAAGGATGTCCTTGCACCAGCACAAAATAAGGATTTTGGCGCCTGAGGAGAGGCTGGGGGGCACCTGGTCTCATAAATTTTGGGAGCTTTCCCATGGCATACTGCAGAATTTGCAACTTTTGTTCCTTCACGCTAACGAGCTTCTAGTTGTGTGTTTGTAGTGTATGGGAGGTTCTCTTTGACCCTTCTGGTTTAGAAGTCTGTTTGCTTAAATTTGCACAACTCCCACATTAGTAAAGGGCTTTCTAGGTAGGATGGGGTTTCAAGTAGCAATGTTGTGGGAGCAGGTGCCTTGCAGAAAGCTAGCAGAGGATTAAAAGATTAAGAATAATGGTGCTGAGAGGCAGCAAGAAACAAAGAGATTAGTTTTCATCCTGATACTTAATGCAGAGGAGAGAACACTTTGCAAAGATTTTCCTAAAAAACAAACAAAAAAATTGTTCTGTTTTATACAGAAAGGTTTTAAGAGTAAACCAAGTGGAATGAGAATGGAGCAGATGTTATGCCAAACCCTGCAGTCCTGCAGCATGGTTTCCCTTTATGCCTGGGAATCCAGAAAAAAATCACGGAGTGTATGAGATGAACAGCCAAGGGACCACCCTGCTGGGAAGGAGAATGGGCTTGAAAGCACAGCAACCTCTCTCTGCTTCTAGGGCCTGACTGTCAGCTTGACTCAAGAAGACTGGAGTACTTTCCTTTCTTTCTGCCTACCATCAGTTGTGCAAATACAGGTATTCCCATATCCCGTTTTAGTGAGGGGAAGCAAGCCAGAGCTCACTGTGATCTGAAGTGATGCATGGGTTGTTACTGCTTAAGTTAATCTGCAACCTCTCTGCCACTTCCCAAAGGGTGGCACCCTCTACGTAAGGACAGGGAGAGATTGCCAAGTTTAGGTGTAGAAGCTTCATCTTCACAGTAGCAGGTCACCCCTCCAGGCTGCTGGGACTCCCTCATGGCCACCTGGGTCAGCACTGGCAGGAATCTGGCCCCAGCATGCCCTCGTGTCTGTCGCCTGCTCATAAATGCTCCTGTGTAAAGTACTACCTCTAGTGACAACCTAGAAAGTTACTTAACTACGTTAACAGTAGCTGATCAAAGGAAAATTTTCAGGAATAAAGTGGATTGGGTGGGAAAGTTAATGAATTCAGCATGACATATTTCCATAACGTAATATTGAATAAAGCTTTTGGTTTAGCCATTTAGCTTCATAGCCTGTTTCCAGAAAACTGCCTGCTTCAGCCATACTTTTGTCTGCAGTGATGATGTCTATGAGCCTTTAGTTAATTACTAAGTGGCTTTTGGTACAGACTCAGAGACAGTTATAATATGCTATATTCAAGCTGAGATAGAGAATGAGGTTGTGTTGGGTTTTTAGAAGATGAAAGCACAGAATAGTCAACATTTTCTCATATTCCTAAATCTGTGAATAATGTTTGATTTAGATTTAGTAGGAAATATTTTTTATTTGTGAATTATTTTTTGCTTGGTTGAGTTCTTAAGGCCAGATTTCTGTTATTTATTTGGTTTTTTTCTGTTTTTCTTCTTTCTGTTCTTAATCATTCCTGGCTTGAGGAGATTAATTCTGTAGGTAACACAACATGGGTTATCTGAAAAAATTTCAATTAACCAGACAATTATGACTGTAACACCACAGCATGACACCAAGCCCTGAAACTTTGTGGACCATGCAAAGACATTCAAATCTAATGTAGGGAGGCAGAGTTTCTGTGCTATTGACCTTGGGCTAATAGGCTGGCAGAGGGACAAGTCTGTGTAACGAGGATCCACTGCCAAATGAAAACACCTGTACTGCTCCTGCATGTAAACTACTGAGCGTGCATCACAAAACCAGATTTCAGTAATATGGATTTCCACCAGTTCTTTCTTCTTACCTGTTGTTTCCAGTGATGAAATACCAGCCAATAGAACAAATCTTCATTTTAGTCAGTAGGCGTGTATGTATATGTGTTTTCTATGCCTCATCCTGGTTTTAGCTCAGTTCTCAGATTTGTTCAGATTTTGTCTGCTGTTTGGTTCCTCTTCTGTATAGATTTGCTTCTCATCTTAATCAATATTGCACATTTTCTCAATGTATAACTTATTTCTGAAATTCACACTTTGAGGAACAGTCTTTCTCCAAGTTGCTATTCCCCTTTTAGAAAGAAAGTGGCTTTAGGTCTTTTTTAGTGGAAGTCTTATTTGCCTTAAAAATCTCTTATGTAGAAAGATATATAGGTAAATTTCAGCGTAGCAAATCATCTGTATAGATAATTAACCAAGTCTGAATGTTTTTAAAATCCAGCCTACTGTTTTAAGAACCGTGTTCTCTCCATTTGCTTGAAGTAGCTATGGTTTATTTACTGTATAATTCTGGTTTTACGTTCCTTGTAGTATGATCAATCCAGAAAAATAAAATAATAATAACAATAAAAATTAACTATACTGTTGAGGGGAAAAAAATAATCAGACTTCTTATAAATAATGTCTGAAACTGCAGGCATTGCTGTAGAAAATGTCAGTAATAATCTGTAAAGCTATGAATAAGTGGTTTAGTTCCTTGTGTACAAAAGTGCATATTATCACTAGTGAGCAAAAGTAAAGTAGAAAACGTGCACAGCCTTGGACGAAATCAAATTTCTGCATCTTCTGCATACTCTGATCTGTTAACTCTCTTAGCTACTAGACACCTTCCTATTGATTTCACTGCACTTTGAATCAGAGCTTGAAAGCTATTTGAGGTTTTCAAAACTACCACAAGGACTTATTTTAGTAGATGTAAAGCAATCAAACCTATTATTCAGTTCTAAAAGTCTCATGTCAGTGTTTTCCCCCAAAATGCTTTCCCCTCATTTGTTTCCTCCCTTTATTAATCTTCTGTCATTTTGTGTTTAATGTGTGTGATTGAATAGACTTTCTGTTATACGGTGTCTCAGGGGTAAGGCTGGATGTGTGAAAGGTGGTTTGTATTTGCCTGTCAGAACAAAGCAGAGCAGTGACAAGCTGTCAGGGTCAGTGGATTCGATGAGCAGGCAGCGGCTACTTCCTAGAGGGCTGGTCCACAGCCTGTGAAGTCTGGAGATGTCTCCTGCTCGCTCAACTTGACTGCAGTCATGAAAACAGCAGTGGCTTTGGTACTATTTTTAAAAGCCGGATGCAACTTCTAGATTCCCTGTAGATTTCTGAGCATTGTAAACCTTGGTACCATTTTTCTGTCTCTTGATGCGGGTGTTTAACAAGTTCAGGAGAGGCAAAGCAAGATTTAAAGCCAAAATGAAGGTGTTCTGAAGCTGTTGTAAGATGTTGCGTGCTGTGTAGGTAGCTTTGCTCAGCAAAAAATGGGAAAAGTTCTCCTGAAAATCCGCCCTCCCGCCATCCCCATGATTATCCAGTCATTGCCAAAAGAACTATTGTAATTGTTGCGAAGAGTCAGGTCCAGCTCTCCTCTCACCTAGAGTGCTCTGGTATTGATGGGGATGACGTGTTAAGGAGTTGCTCTGGTATTGGTGAGGATGATGCGTGTTAAGGCTTTTCAGGGTGACAAACTGCTCATAGAACAGTAGGTTGGGTAACAAATAGTAGGAGAAAGTGCTTGAAAGGATGGGAGATGGGTCTGTTTGCATGTGTCTGACAAAAATACTGGTGTGAGTTAGCATACTTGGAGAGGTATCGCCATCAGTCCCATGTCTTGCAAAGAGCAATTTGTCCTTATGGATTCTACTTAATACCACAACTTCCACCTTTTTTGTGTTCCTGAATACTTCTTATTCATTTTCCTGGCCAGTCCCCCACATATGCATCTTGAAGGGCATACATCCATAACCCAGTGAACTAGGGATGCTTCAAGTCTTTGGAGAGTTGTGTTGCTCTGTCAAGCATATGGGATTATCCTTCCAATCTCATTTCCTGGAATACAGCTAATTCTTTGGGAGTTTCCTGGGCTGACTGGGACATTGTGTAACTGTTTGGGGGTTGTTTTGGTGGTTGGTGTTGTTTTTTTTTTTTCTTTTTTTCATATTCATGGACTATAGGATGTGAATAAGAGCATATAATAAATAAAAAATTGACTTTAGTTTTTAAAAGGCAAATTACAAACATATAGGTAGTCAACTAAAAGTAAACTAATGTACTCCGGTTACTGTTATCACTGCTAGTATTACCATAACATTTTTAGTTATCTGACTGAGCTCCATCAAATGTATAACAAAGCTGTTACACCTGTATGTACTCCAAGGTGGTTGCCCATCTACTAGGACTTAAGGAAATTTCTGCTCAGATGAGTATTACTCTGACAATTTGCACATGGGATGGATGAAACAAGTCAAACCACATTCAGAAGCAGCAGTCCAGATGAGGTGTGCCCATAAATACAATTATTTCTACAGTTACTGTGCTCAGAAATGTTCTCACACCACTGAACAGTCTTTGCTCTGTTGATCCAGAGAGAAAGTCAACAGGATTTTAGTCAGAATTCCTGTGAAAAAAATCCTTAATTATCTGTTAAAGTTTGTGTCATGGAACTTTCTGAGAAATGAAAAATTATCCCTCTTCCCTATGAGTCATTTGCTGCTGCCCTCTGACCAGTGGTGCTGGATGGAGGATTGCTTTTGGGTTCTCAGAACAGGATGCTGATACTATCCTATTAAATGGATGACCTTGTGTCATTTGCTGTTCCTCAAATATTCAGCAGGTATTTTCTAAAAGATACCCCCTGGAGTTCTTGAAATTCAGCAGTGGTATAAAATAATTAACTGAAGGTCAGAGACAGTTCCTGCTACATCTAATTTGTAAGCATCTGTTGAGAAGCTACACGTAGTATACATGCTAATGAAGATCTCCATTTCAGACCATACTTTAGTATTATAAAAGTCCTTGGGGATAAAAGTGGCAGAAATTCAAATGCTGAGGAAATTGGAAATACAGGCAGGCTTCGAAACAGGTAGGTGCTTCTGCCAGTGTGCTTAATGTAAAGCTTGTGCTTACAACCACTGAGGACATTTAGTCTTGCACCGGATGTAAGCAGATGTCAAATTCATTTCCGAACAGAAGCTACAAGTTCCAACACGTGCTTTGCTGGTTCAGGATGTGGCTGGATGTAGATCACTTTACAAACAGCAAGAAAACGCATTCTGCTTCAGGAGGAGTGGAAGGGGTCCCCCTCAGAGCTGGAAATTGCCTTACTAGACCCAAAGGCACAGGCATATTTCATTGGCCAGTTATGCTCAGCTTCTAAAATTTCTCAAAAATGTGATATAAATAAAGCAATAAATTCATCCAAGCTGAAGAAAAAAAGATGCTGTTAATACAGGAATATTAGTCTGTTTGGGATCTCTCATAAATCAGCGTGATTCCAAAGACAGTTTATTCAGATACAGGGTTCCTTCCCCACCTCCCTGCAATATACATATGTAGGTGTCTGAAGTGCCCATTGGGAAGGAAAATCTGAAAACAAATAAAATCAAGAGCATTGCGCCCTATAATTTCAAGAGAGGCTAAACAACAGGACTTTCATAAGACTCAATCTTGTATTTCTTTTAGTTTTTTTTTTAAATACTTGTTCATGCCATGTTAATAAAGCCTATTTGCGCTGTCTAAACAGTCTGCAAGTTATGTAACACATCACTGAACAATGAATTTACTACATATTTTAATTAACTAAAAAATAATAAATTGTTTAACTGGTGAATATCTGACTTTGTGTTCAGCCGAAGAGAGTCCAGCAACCTAAAGCAAGTTTTCCTGCTCAGCAAAATTACGTGCTTTCTTTGACCAGCAGTCAGTCGGATTCTTTTGTTCACGTATAAGAAAACTTTGATGAGGATAAAAAATTCAGCCTTACTTCTTCTTGTGTTAGATGTCATCAAATGCTTTTGACATGTTACTTGTCTGCAAAAGGAATTTTTGGGTTATCATATATTATTATATGTCTTTATATGACAGTATTTTTCTAGGTAACCAAATATTTCCTAGTAATCCTAATATATTTTAAGTAAACCACCAATAATAAGCCATTGGACTAATACATCTTAGATAAGAGCCTCCTGATCTTCTGTATCTGATTCTCTTCACTTAAGAGCAAACTGGTTCCACACAGGAATCTTATCTTTTTCTGAAAAAGATACATGGAGATGATGAAAAAGGAGCGGTGATACCAGGTGTTCTAGTCCAGCCCAATGCTGGACCATTCATCTGCAAAACAAATCCAACAGTAGGCAGAGAGGATTTTCCACTGCTTTGTGGCCCTCGCTTGCCTATGATAACTTCTTCTGTGCTGTGCCCAGCACACAGCAGCAGCAAACAACTGGGTAATGCTCAGCCAGTAACAGCACCTGAGGAGTTTTGCCAGGCAGGTCCTGCACGTATATAGCTGCTTTGCTCAGAGACACAAGTTGCCAGTGAGGCTGGTTTGGGACATGCAGCTCACAGGGACACACAGCACATTGCTCTGCTGTCCCCAGATGAGTCTGATACTTCATGACAGCATGGAATGAGGGAGAGAATGTGAAATTCCTCCACGTCAGTTGCCAACGCTCAGGAAAAGGGGATGTTTTTCATGGGATAACTGATAAGAGGCGAAAGGAGAGAACAGGACAGAAGTGTGCTGAAGTAGAGTCATGTAGAAGAGGAAGAGGGTGAATTCTGATTGCTCTTAGTTAAACCTCATCAAGGTTTTGATCAGCAAAATAAAAATCTTACTCAGTGATTGACTTGGCTTTCTCTGTGCCTTTCAGCTCCAAACAATCAACCAGAGGGAAAGCAAGAGATGGATAGGCTTCATGTGTGATGCTCACTGTGGTTAATATTTGAACAGCCAAAGTTTACAGGCTTTAATCCAAATTACACATAATTTTCTACCTACCTGTAGGAATCAATCTTACTCCTAGTGATATTTAAAAAAAATAAATAAAAAAAAAGAGATGGAGGACCATCAGTCTCTTTCATTACTGCCTCTTTGGTTTCTTTCCTTCCCCCAGGTGACACGGGAAGAGGAGGCAAGTGGAGATGAAAGTGCAGGAGCTCTAGACTGGTCAAAGACAACACAATACTTTCTGACCATAAGATAGTAAAAATGCTTGTGGGGTTGTTAGTCTTTTCTTGCCTTTTGTCAAACCTAATTTGAAGTGAAGGCACAGGCCAGTGCTAGGTTGCTGCTGCTGTCTTTTGAAATTTGTGCGCTGTGTACAAAACAAGGTAAAGAACTGAAATGTTTCCCTATCTGAAGGGAAAAAGGAATCTATGTTTAATTCCATCTAAGGGAGATCCTTTAAAAAACTGGAGACTTGCAAAGAAATTCAAGCCATCCCAAGGAGGAGGAATAGAGCTGTGATTCACCACGCACTCTTGGGAGCTTGCTACCCAGCTGTTACAGAAAGATTATTTCATAATGTTTGATATCCATTTCTGTAAAACCTGTGTGACAGTGTAGATAAGCTTTGGCTGAGAGCCCTGTTTCCTGGCATAAGTAGTCAAAGATCTAACATCTTTGATGAGTATGAAAAATAGGAGATTCAAAAATGAATGCTGGTTTAACTATGTAACCTCATATCTGTCATAAGGTATAAGGAATAATGATAAAGGTCTTAAATTTTCCTGCTTACAAGAATTTCACAAGCAAGTTCATCTCCCTACAGTGCTGATGCTGCCTTACTTTGGGGAAAAAAATTCTTGTGCCAATTCTTTGTTTTTCTAGTTCCTGTACAATAAAGTTGAAAGAATAGACACTGCTTCTTACTAATGGAAATGAAAGGAGTGGGGACTGATTGGTCAGTTAGTCCAGTCTTCCCCATTCAAGGAATTATGTATTGTCCATAAAGCTGGTGTGGTATCGCTGTTGGTTCTGTCTTGGCCATCTGTGAAGCTTTCTTTCCAACTGGCCAGCGGGTCACTTCACCCTAGCCCTGTTCAGCCCAAAAGGAGGAGAGAGCTATCAATGCTCTGATATCGCTTCTAAAGCCAGTAGCAATTAATGCATACATTAATTTCTTATTGTGTTTGTCTGAGGCATATTTAGCAATATGCATATAGGATAGCTTTAATGTATGTATGACAAAGGCATGGGGAAATACGAAGGCTTGATTGTCCATTAAAAGATCTGAGTCTCAAGCTGAACATCCTGAAAGGAAACAAATGATTTCGTTCAGCTTTCTGCAAATATTAAGTTGGTGTAACTTACTTGTTGTAGGTTTATTTTCTTTGTTAATGGTCATACTTGGACACTAAAAGCAGCACTATAAAACCCTCATCTGCAGATACTGAAGGTTTGTAGGGAGCTGGATAGAAAGCTTAATTTTAAAGATCAGAAAATAAGGCTCACTAACATTGAGTCTACATTTTCAAAAGAGCTGGAGGGGATCTGACACTGAAATTCCTTTGAAAATCAAGGATAACGAGCAATTATTTCTTTAACAGCTTTGAGAATTTGTCCTTAATAATTTGTGCAAGATTCTTGGAAAGTGGTAGTCAGTTAAAAAGGCTGCCCGGTCTTAGGACTGCTGTTCTACAGGGTTTATAAGTATTTCACTATGCTCACAATAGTTTCCCAACTTTTTCTCTTATGTGGAACTAAAGCAGCAGGTGCACAAACTTTTTTTTTCTCCTTGCTCAGTGTTAAACGTTTTCTCTGTAAACTGGATTTCTCTGTCTTTCAGCTCCTACAGAAGGAACTGAGGGTTTAAGCACATGAGGGAAGAAAGGAATAGTTTTAATTTAATACATCACTTTAGTTCTCTAGTATTCAATTATCTCATTGAGTGCTTTATTAGCAAGAATACCCCATGTACTAGGCATCAAAGGGCTCACGACTAATTGGAGGTGATGCTGTCACCAGCAGCACTGGGAGAGCAGCACTTCCCACCATTTAAAAACCCATTGGCATCATGCTTTATGGCATGAGAGGGGTAACGTAATCCTGACTCATACTGACAAACATCAAAAGAGTAGTCCTAAATCCTATCATAATGCGGTGAATAATCACAACAAATTATGTAGGCTCCTGGGGATGTTACATAAACTAGTGGATACAGTATTGGGAAGAGCAGGGAAACTTCAGCATCTGGAGCTACATCACAGCTACGAAAGACCTGCATGGGTCTATCCTGCAGAACTGCCAGCTGAAACAGGGAGGGTTTTACGAGATAAATACCCTGTGTAAGCCCTGTTGTTCTACTGTGCATCTGTCACATTGGTAGAGGAGGCAAAGCAACTGGCTGGAGGCAGAATAGATATGGGAGAAACAGCAGGGAGATGCGTGCATGTCTGCGAGAGGGACAAGAAGGTAGACAGCCAAAGGAAAACAGAGGAGGGGGGTAGCAGGCTTTGGTACTTGCCTGCTCTCTGGGAGGCAGCCAACAGATGACAAAGTGAGTGAAGTTGGGATGGATTGTACTTACAAGATGCCGGTCAGGGCTAACAGCACATGTTGGGCAATACTGGGGACTTTCTGGGGTCGTGCTCTGATGTTAAGGCAAAGGAATTCAGGGTGGAACTGAAGCAGAGTTTCTCCATGAATAAATCAACACCTACCTATTGCTGCTTCCCGGGAGCAGGATGATGTAGCATGATAGGGAACGCACTGTACTGTACTCTCACCTCATACCAAGGAATTTAATAGTCCTAGAGCCAGCCAAGCTAGCAGCCTATCAGTTCCTAATCAGATCTAATATTTAATTTCAGTTTTCTAAGATGGACATAAAAGGAATACAGCAATTGGTTTTTTTGCTTTATACCTGAAATCTAACCAGCTGCTTATATGTAGGTATACTGGTTATTTTCAGGTGCTGTAAGAAAGAATAAGCAGCTCTGCAGACCATGAATGGCTTAATGAAGTTAGAGGAAGCTCCATAATTAAGCAAGGTTGGGGTAAAATCATAGCTACTTTGGGAGAATTCTAAGTAAGTTTAACAAGGTCAAAATTTTACCTCAGGTCTTCATAGAACAGTTCACCACCAACGATTTTTTTTATTTTTTTTCTTCCTACCCCTGCAGGATGAAGGCTTATAGCCTTAATTTTATTTATCCCTTCTTACGTAACCACGAATGCTCTCATTAGCCATATAAATGTCTGATACTCTTTTGAATGCTGGTGAACCCAGCCATTCATTAGTAGCCCAAGGGCTGAATAATTCTTTTTACCAGTACTGCAGATTTATAAAGTTTGAGCCCTATAATATTTTTCTCTTAGGTGGACCAGGAATATGCTTAATTCATTTTCTTATAGTTAGAGAATGGTTATTGAATGGTTTCAAGAGTCTAGCTTTTGGAAAACATCTGCATTGAATTCTCTGGAGCTTTTTCACAGGAGAAATAGTTGCAAATATTCATCGAGATCAACTCAGCATGGGGGTTTCTGGCATGCCTTTCAACCTTTCTCCATTTTGAAGAATATCATGTTAATTTCTGTGGGACAGACTTACTTCCATTCCACACAGACCCAATCTCCCTTACTTTGACTGCTGAAAACTATTTCTACTGTGAATTTAAATATAAGGTGGTAGGGTTTCCACACTGAAGGAAATGCCTTTATGTTTCTCTATGGCTTTAATTTTCCAGCATTTCATTTGGAGTTTTTAGTGTGTATTTTCTCACATTTAGCCTTTGGCAGGTTGGGATTTGTGATTTATGATGTAGCAAATATATTTTGACCACACTCTAGGTGATCAAGGAGAAGCAATTTTAAACAGAAAAGATGGCTGAGTACAGTAAAAATAATATTCTCAAAAAAAAAACCCCTGATATAAATTTGAGTGTAAGGGTAATAGCTTTGTTCAGACACTATTGTGAGGGGGTTCTCAGTAAACAGTTCTGTCTTTGAATGGTTGTGTGATAACAGGCAAATTATTTTCCTGCAAATTTTGTTTCTCCTAATCCCTCTCATGTTTTCCTTGTCAGCATTGATATCTCCAGAGATGAGATGCGCTATTTGCTCTTAGAGTGCCTGCAGTGAGGCTCAGGATGTAGATCCAGGTCACAGCTTGTTGACACCAAAGAGCAAGATCTTTCCCTCTCCTCATCTCTGTCACTTCCCTGTTTGTATGGAGAGCTGATTCACCTCTCTGACCCACCTAAAGGTTTTCCATTTTGCCGAGGTACTTTTCTGCTGGCTTAGTAAATGCACCGTGGGATCAGACCTGTGCCATAACTGGCTCAAGGTAGAGCACTGGGAGCACATGGCATGGCAGTAAGGATAAACAAGAGACAGCTGGGTCAAGAGCTGTTGATTTGGTCCAAAACCTGCTGTAATCTGGGTAATGATGAATTGTTTGCAGTTTTTTACTGCAGTAAAAACTTCTATTGTGAACTTAGATGAGTAATGCCATCTTTTTCTGCCTGAGATCTGTGTTACTAGCAACATGGTAAGAACAGGTAGGCTTTAAAGTCAATGCTGTGGCTGCGAGGTATTTGTTGAAAGTTGAAAGAATTCAGAACACTGTGTTATATATCAATATAAACCAACTTTTTCAAAAATACTTGCTTTAAATACAGGTTTTTAAGTAGATATCTAAGCTTTCGGGCATTCAGCCATCATCTGTTCACCTTCCTATCTCTCACTAACATTGTTATGGTTTATAGGTGATGGATAACTCCAAATACAGGCTGATTCCATATGTGGGTCAGATTGCATGGAATTTGAAATGTCATGTTAGACCAGCAGGTTTGACAAATCAGGCCACTGTTTTGACAGAGATGTCTTTTTACCTTCTGAATGCAGTCTGGGCTGAAACTCAGTGCTTGTCACAGGGGCGCTCCTCAGCACTCTCAGAAAGGAGCTGAAAGCTGTCAAATAAGAAACTATGGCACCAAAGTTTTGTGCACGCCAGTGTGACTGGAGAACAGGACAAAACATGTTGGCAGCAAGGATTACTGTCCCTCTTAATGTGGATGTGCTCTTGGCTTTGTCACCTCTCCTCACTCACTATACATACAGGTGGCTATGGCTGAGGTGTTGTGCTTTGGCAGATGACAGCAACAGGGAGGGTTATGCAGGCAAGAAGTGTTGTGTTGCTAACCAATATGCAAGCTTTCATTTGCTGCCATCCTTTGCAAATGTTCACCCTCTGCACTTTCAAGTCAGCAGGATGAGATTTCCCTGTCTTCCCAACACCCAAAGCTGACCTATGACTGAAATTTATACAGTGCTGGAGAGCAACCAAACGTGCAGAGGTTTGCTGATTGAAGACTCTTTTGAAAATGTGGCAAATGTGGCTGCTGCACGTTTCAGGGAAATTGTATACTGTGGCTGGACATCCTTTACTGATTTTTGGATGCACTGCCTGAAGCACAAGCACCTCTGCCGATTGCCCATCAGCTGGTGGTTGCTGGCTCACCATTTCCACCATGCTGCTTGTGGAGGGAGCTGGGCAAACTGCTCCCTGTCCCATTTCTGGAGAATCATCTGGGCTAGCACAAGCCTTTGGGCTCAGCTGAGTGTCCCCTAAGTGAATTCAGGGATTCTCATGTGGCTCCTTTGGCTGGCAGAGCTGTGGGGATGTGGACCCGGGCAGGGAGCACTAACAGACACAGTGGTACAACCTCTCCCCAAACCCACTGACATGCTCATCGAGGCAAATGGCCATCAGTTGCCTCAACACTCTTTCTATACCATTTAGACCACCCAAAATGGGTTTTTACCCCAGAAGATGCAGCCTGAGTGCTGGGACGTGTGTCTCTAGCCCATCCCATTGGCAACCTGTCTCTTGTGTGTTCATTGAATTGTATCTGGTTTAGTCTTTTAAGCTTGGAGATGAAAGGCTCATGGGTCTGGGTTCAAGGGTCTCAGCCCAGTATTGACGTTTCTCTGAGGCTCCTCTGGCATCTATTTTTTCTCTGTTAGGGACTGCTGTACCCTAGGGACAATTTCCCCTTTAAACAGAAGAGCATTACTATAATTTTCTCTAGCAGTATATATTCCAGTTCACAAAGGCATACCACAGATATATTGGCCATTATGGTTCCCTTGAGTTTTCCTCTATTAACCGTAACAAAACATCATTAACTATTCAGGAAGTGCAGCCTCTAAACACACTTCTAGTTTCACAGATTTTTGTTGCATCTTGTAATGTACACGATAGAAAGAAAAGATTATTTAAAGACACAGCTTTGAAGTAACACATTACTGAAGTAATTTCAAATGATCTGAAGGAGTCATTTGGAATGACAGCTTTTATTATTTCCTCTGCCAGTAAATTAAAGAGAGGACATAGAATGCAAGTGATGGAACTGAAGCAAGAAATATATTTCCAGGTGTTTGCAGATGATGTTCTAAATAATTTAGTAGCTGGGAACAGTGTGTTATGCAGCAGAAAAGGGAAAATTAAGGGTGTGTAATTCCCTCAGCTACTATTCTGGTCTTACTGATGTTTACATCAGTAAAGACGTGGAATAACACAGTGACTAATCTAGCCAGCGTATTTGCTGTTTCATAATAGTATATGCTTCCTATTTGGAAAACGTAAAACTGAAAGCTCCTCGGGTGTCTCTACTATCTTTCTATTGCTCTAATATTTTTTTCATGATTAAAAATTCTTCTAAAATACTTGCTACATATGCAACTCTGATTTTACGTCCTCTAGTTCCTATAGAGGCCTTCTTTTCCTAGCTATGGGATGTATGTATTGTACTCCTTAACATGCGCTTTCATCCTTGATCTTAGGTGATATCTCTACTATAATTCATTTATTGTTCCTAGACTGGGCTGTGACAGCTTTTTTAAGAGTTACAGCTATGAACACATGAGGGTGAGGAATCAGCTAGCAGAGATTTTAATTTGCATCATTCTTATCAGGAGATACTATGGTACTGTCACTGTAGGTTCCACTCTGGTGCAGGTACAACAGGTTACGGCTGTAGAGACTTATATTAATTCAAAACAGTTTGGTGAATGAGTAAAGACCTTTGTTTATTTTAAATAGGAGATAGTGGTGATGTTACAGACTACAAGAGGGTAAAAAAAAAAAGTCATATATATGTGCGAATTACTAACCCACTTCTAGCTTGAACGGCTCTGTAGTTTGTTTAATTTTCATCCTCTTTCTCGAAAAAAATTCTACAAATAGAACAGACACTTCTCCAGCATGACTGTCAGTTGACATTATTGGTCAGATGGTTCATCTGAGTATGAGTCTGCAGATGGTTTGTGAACACTTTGTTGTGGACAGAGTTGTTGTGGAAGGTTTTGTTCATGGAAACGTGGACATATATATGGGGAAACAAAAGGGTTTTTTTGGTTAAGGATGACAAAATTACATTCTAACTTGGGCTGATTTCAGAGAATATACACTGCTGACAAGATTGGGATATCAGACTCTGAAAAGAAACTACTGTGAGATGATGAGAAAGTCTGAAAATTTCCAGTTTCATATCCTGGTGATTTCCTGCAGTAGCTGGATGGTTTATCAAGAAAAATTGTGTTACATCCATTTGTGGAGATCTTCAAGGCAGTCACATTTGAAGTGGGAGGCTGGACTCCAGGGGTTATTTCCAAACAGCATTACATCTTTGTGAATTAAAGCATTTGGGATTGCATTAGTCAGCTTCCAGTTTTTTCAGAATTTTCCTCTCCAAATGTTACCTAATGTGATGTAATGTTGAAAACTCCCCAAAAGAGAAAATCAGAACCTCACTTGTTCTTACTGTATTCTGCTTTAGAGCTTGTCTGATTGCATAAATAAGTCATGTGTTTATATGATGTATATACAGACATAACAACGTTTAGCACAAAAGGTTAGAAAGGTCAGGAGTGTGGCAGATTTTAGGAGAGAACTAGATACTTGTAGGGGTTTTGAACCACTGATATTTTACGTGAAACTCAAAAAAAAAACAAAAAAAAAAACAAAAAAAACCCTCAGAGAAATCTAGGTTGCTCTGTGTTATTGCAAATGTTTGAAAGTCACGATCCACAGCTCAATAAATCACAAAGGAGTTAGTCATGTATCAAAAAAATTATTTTTTCTGTATTAGTTTTGAGTTTCTAAAGTTCATTTCCTGCTCTCCTCTCCCTTCGCCAGGTTTTTGGTACTTTTAGAAATGCTATTCCACTAAAAAAAGAAGTTGCATTAGATTATTTTATCTCCCTCCCCTGCTATGAATCATTTGCTATGAAGCAAATTGTATCTTCATTATTTATTTTGGTATTCACTCTGTATTTTGAGTTCACTTCAGTACAGGTTTACTAGTTTAGGTACGTCACATATGAATGTATATACATATACGACTAAGTAGATCATGGAGAAATTATACTCTGTTCATCTGGTAGTCTGTTCTGCCGATGTTTAGTGCTTTTCATAGTCAGTTTAAACACCCAATATAAGTTCAGTGCTTGGAATAAGCAGCAGTCCCAGCCTTCCCTCTTCCAGCACTGTAAACTGCAACAAGACCCATAGGTCGCATAAATGATTGTTTTCCCATCTCTAGAGCGCTTTGCTTCTTTCCCAGCATTGACTAAGTTTCCTGAAGCCCCGCTGCTGCTGGGCTCCTTCAGGCTTTGCGTGCTGCCCTTTGACTGGCAGCCACAGAATTTGCATTAAGTACTTTGAAGCTCTTGGAAGAGACCGATTGAAGTCTTTCTTTTTCAGAAAGCAGCTGAAACAAAATCAGCTTTGGTGTTTGTGCCTTCATGTGAAGCATGGTATTTTCCTTAAATGTAAGGAATTGCTTGGACTGACATTTTCAAAGGCACAAGTGTGATTATCAAGCAGAAGTTTCAAAACTCCAGACTTGAATTACGCACAGTTCTAACCAGCCATTGCATTCTCCCCTCGGAACTATGTTTTGTTAAACATACGTTCAGGTCTCAGAGCTGTTTGGAGAGAAACAGGTTCTTATTCCAGGAACTGAATTTGGATAATCTTCACCTAAAAGACCTTCTTTTTAAACCAGCTGCACAAAGGAAATACGATAATGCGTGGAAAAGGAATGCTTTGGCTCGTCTTACTCTGGTCACATGCAGATCAACTTTGCAGCGGTCCTTGTATCTGCATGTGTATTTGAATAATCTGTCACTTGACAAAATCTGGTCTTGGGTCTAACAGGAAAACTGGCCTCCCTGTTGGCATTTCTAGTTTGTTGATAAGTCTAGAACTCATAGTTTTAGGCAATGTGTTTTTCTTCCCTTGTTCTAGGGCAATATTTTGGACACCAACCATGTTTCTGAGTGTAATGAGGGAGCAGCAAAACTTCCATTTCCTTAAAAATTATAGAAGTCTGTTCACAGACAAACTGCTGCTTACGTTTCCTTTCATGCCTGTTACAAGAACTTTTAAAGTCAAGTTCTGGCATATATTGGTAATGGTAGAAGATTGAAAAACGCTTGAAAAACATGAAGTGGCCTCAAGCCACAAGAGGAGTCAGGCTCTGAAGTCACTTCTGAATCGTGAAAGGTACCTCAGTAAATGAAAACCCCAAGCTGCAAAACTACCTGTGAGCTGAGGATTTCTGCTTCTGATCTACGTAGATCTAATGCCTTCATGAGCTGCCTTTGCCTCTAATTTCATCTGTTTTATTTTTGATGCTTGCTTTTCCGGTGGATCAGTAGTTTTGGAATGCGGGTGTCTGACAGACTTCTTCAGAGTAAGTCTTTACTACTACAAGAGATACATGTCAAGCTGAAATGTGGCAGGAGATGAGGACATCAGTGAGAATAAGGTTAAGGAGATAGAGGGCTAGGACTTCTAGACCAGTTATTGCATGGGGGTGTTAGAGAGACAAGACCTTCTGATAAGGCTACTGTACTGCATTTCATGAATACAGGTGAGTTCCAATTGTTAGATAGGACTTCATTGTTTATTTGATAGTTAAAAAACTTGTAACTTGCAGTGTTCTTTTTAGTCTATGCATGTTTTCTTTTTCTTCTCCTTCTTCTGGAAGGGGTAAATTAAATAGGAATATTTAAAAAGTAGATTTGAAAGCTTCTCTGTTCATTATTATACCCAGATATAGAGGGCCTTTTACAATCTTTAATCAAACAGGAACAGTCTTCTGTGGATTTTTTTCTTCCCCCCTCAAATAAATAGATGCTGGTTTGCAAGTTCCTTTTTGAAGCGGTGGGATACTTTAGAACTTCTCTGCTCATTAGGAAGCTGCTTTGGTGAAACATAGTGCTCTGCCTAGCTTCATTCTGTGGAAAAAAGACAATAATTGAGCAAAGAGAAGAGAAATGATAAAACTAATATTCCTTTTGCAGGTCTCCTGCTTATGAACTATTAATATTTTGAATTAGGGTGAAAGTTGCTATATCTATGTTCTCCATGAATAAAGCACACTATAGAGCTTTTCACCGTTACAGAAACGTAACTGTCTCTGAGGTGGTGATTAGATCCCAGACAATGCATGAGTAAGCGTGTTTCCATCCCACTGGATGTTAGCGTACCAGCCTCACCTTTTCATACACCTCCTGCAGTCTCCCTCCCAGCTCATCTGGTGTTCACCTTCAGAGGGAGGATCTGATATTTAGGAAAGTTAAAACTAGACCATGTTTGAAACAACGTGGACAGAGGAAAATAGCTTTTATTTTTAATCCCGGATAAGGGACTACAGGCGTACTCTGTTGTCAAAGATTATGCACGTGGTAACCTCTTCTCTCTCTTCTTGGTCCAATGGATGGACTCACTATTTCTCTGCATAAAAAAGACACAGTGAAGTGCAATGAAAATAGAAGCTGACAATACTCTCTCATAGCCTGTGCTTTTACAGACAGATAAGATGTTTGTTTCTGCTGCTACTGAGCATTCTGTGAAGCTCTGTTTAGTGGTGGAGTGGGGTTTTATGTAACCTGCACAAGGCTCAGGTGTGTCTCTCCTGAGGATGCAGGTCTGAACTTACCCTGGCAGGACTCACATGTTCCAGCGAGTGTGGGTATATGACACTCAAGTGCTAAGCTGGTTTTCACTGCTGATTCAGCTTCAGCAATAGACTCCATAGGTTCTCTGATTGTGAGAAATTCTTCACTCCAGGTCACAAACTATGAATGAGGAGCCAGATCTCCCACTGGAGATCACTTCCCACCTCTTGAAGTTAGCACTGGACAAGAGCTCTGGTTCAGAAACTGCTTTTAGGGACCTTTTATTTCCTCTTCAGGATTGAGTTAAACCCACAGAAAGAAGGTTCCCCAGCTCTTCTGAATGTCTACTCTGTGCCTCTTAAGAAAAGGCATCTATTCAGCTCCCAGGCTAAGTACACCCATGCTGCTTGTCCCAGTGAAAACGTTCTCTGCTGAATTGTCATCCTAAAAGAACAGAAGTATTTACCTGTTTGTCAGATTCAGCAGTCCCACCAAAGGATCATGAACACAGGGTTCCCTGGCTTAATGTGCTTAATTATAACTTGGTTTGCACAGGGAAGAAGGCAGCAGTTGCATATTTCTACAGATTAGTTATAGCTTTAGTTAAAGGCAAACATATAAATAAAACCAAACTGATCATTGAAATATTCAGCCTAACAAAAAGATCTGATAAAAAGCAACAAAACTAGCTATACTTGACAAATAGTTAGAACTTAAACTATGCCCTAAGACAGCACACCCAAAATCAGGCACAGGTCAGAAGTGGGAACTGCTAAGTTGGTGTCACACCCCTGTTTTTCACATGCCTACAGTGTTGACCCATAAATCCAGAATGGGTATTTTTAATAATCCTTTTGATTCTTTCTTTCTGTTCCAGTAGACCTGCAACTAGCAAGAAATGCACTTTGAGGATGAAACATAATATATGGAAATTGTGATAAGAGCAATTTAATATATAATCCAGCAGCTGGTTATACATATTTGATAAATCTAAGCACACAGAGATATATGGAGAACTCATATATATATATGTTTGTGGGTTTATCAGTAGACAGGCTAGAGGATGCTAAGTCTCCAAAGACGTAAGTCATGGCTGACACTAATGAAACTGGGTGAGATTGGTAAGATAAGCCTGAATGTAAAAATCAAAGGGCAGAATATGGATAAAGGAAAAAACCCAACTATGATGCTTTATATCATAGGCAAAGTTGTCTAGTTTTGCATTAGAAGTAACACAGTATTGCAGAAGTTCAGATCCTTACTGATTAAAGCTCTTTCAGGACTGCAAGTAAACATCTGAAGGACATTTGTTGCTTTCTATGGAACTGAAGAATTGTTCCCATAAATATTTGTCCTTCATGGTCAGGAAGAAAATCTATATTACCACAGGTCATATTACTTTTGGAGAATTTGCTTAGCATTCTTAAAAGTAATACATGACAAACACAGAGCTATTATGCCCATATAGCTTGACTTTGAGTTGGGCTTTTTCCAGAGGTCAAAGTCTCATCACTGACCTAAACTTACTAATAGCTGCAGGGGTAAGAGCAATTATGACTTACCTTATGCAAGCACAACATGATATCTACCTGAACTTTTTATGTTTGGAGCAGAAAAGATCTGTTAAAAGCCTAAAGAAAGCTATCAATTACTAAGAAGAAACATACTGAAATGGTAACAAAACCTGTGAGCTACAGCAGACTATCCTAAGGGATGGTGCAATTGTATTAGCATAAAAAATAATTTGGAATGGGGGAGGAAATTGAAATCAAAAGAAGAAAAAATGACACCTAAAAGATGAAAACATAAAGTGAATGCACATGAACTGAACTTTTCTACCTGAAACATTTTCATCTCATTAGAGAGGGCTCAAAACATTCAATACCCTGGAATTTATACTTTTTCAGTATTGCTTTCTCACAACTTTTCACACACTTTTGATATTACGTTCCAGTATCTCATATGGTGGGTGAGAAAATGTTATCTGCCATGACAAATGCTGCCCTTTAAACGTCAACATTTATATACTTAAACTGTTACCACAAATAATATTCAGTGCTTTGTGTGAACTGCTTGTGGTTTTCACAGTGGTGAATAGTCTACTGCATTGGCACTTCAGAAATTGGATTTTTGTTTCCAGTTCTGGCAGTGGAGTTTAGTAAAACATTATACTTTCCTTTACACTACATCTTCTATCTGTTTAGATTTGTAGACTTCATACTTCAAGTGTTATGGCTTATTTCATACTTTAAATAGATTATACAATGGGCCTTGATTTCAGGCAATTACTTTAGAGGATCTCACAGTACAAATGCATGATAACGACTATAAAAACAAGAAAAGTGACACCTACTAATATCCATTTTAATTTCCTTGAGCAGAACGTTTTTCCTTGTTCTGCTGCCAGGGGCACAACTTCACCCTTTCAGTTCTGTTGTGCTGAAAGGAACCTCAAAGTTGCACCTGAAGAGTGAGAACAGGAGGTAAAAGTGGGTGCAAGAGAGGTAATTAAGAAAGTGTAAATTCATTAATGTTTTAGAAACTACATCTGACTCTTCAGACTTCCGTGTAATAAATCTGTGCCTTGTGATTGTCATACCAGTCTTTTTCTTCTTTTCAATTTACAAACCTTAATGTTTCTTCACTGTGAAGAAGAAAAAATGTGCAAATGATTTAATTACAGAGGTTTTTTAATTTCCTTTGCAGCTCTGCTCCAATCATGCTGAGATGTTCAGATGAGTTCTTGTCTCTTTCCTGCACTAGATCTCTTTGAGGATACAGCCATAGGAACATACCCTGCAGGGTAGTTGCAGTTGAAGCATTTTCCTCTGTTTCCTGCTTGTTGTTGTTGGTTCCTCAGCCTCATCCAGACTTCCCCCCCTCCTTCTCCCCGGGACAGTTTTCAAACAGATTTGTTTCCTAATCTGGTTGCCATCTCACCAGATCAAAAGTATGACTGGGATGATGAGGGGGAATTATGCCAATACCCTCGGCCAGCAAGCCTTGTTACCAGCAGCAATCTGAAAATGATGTCATATGAGAGTATCTCTTTTTTATTCCTGCCTCATCACAAAATCTATACGTTTTCTTCCTTAACTATCCATTGATCAGCTACATTACTGCAACTTACAGTCATTCTTGTCATAATCAGATGTACTATAAAATCATTAGATTTATTACTACAAGGTTATTCTAATTAGACTTGCTGTGCAATTACCACTGGAATTACATAAACCAGTTGTGTGCCTGTTTTGCCTTCTGTTTCATGTTGTACCAACACAGAGCACCTAGGTACCCTCCTCTGCCAAAGCTGGTGCTCATTGTACAAGACCAGAAATGGAGATGGTCAAATGGACATATGGAGATGGCAAGTTCTTCCCAGGACTCTGCTCTACTAGCTGTTTTAGATATCAGTTGCAGGTATTGTATTGCTACTGTCTTTGCTATATTCTATATTCTTGGGTTTAAATTGAGGCTTCTTGAAAAACTTCTGTGAAATAGCTGAAACCTGGCCTGTCTCTTGCCTTAGCTGTTCTTGTGACAGGAGATATAAGGACTCACCAGGAATGTTTCCTGAAGTTGCTCATATGACATTGACCTAGAGTCAGGAAGGCTGGATGGAAGCGGTTGGGTTAGGCATGGAGTACTAGCATTAGGTCAGGCTACTTGTGAGTGCGTTCAAGGACAAAGTTTGAGGGTACAGATGGGTTTACCCTCAAAATTGTCTTAATAGCAAAGTCACATCAAAGCCATTCAGGCAAGTGGCTAGTCAGGCTCTGAGGCTATTCCTGTACACAATAACCCAATGATTTTTTAGTCCAAGGCATGGTCCTGCCAGGCCCTGGAAAACCAGTTTCCAGTGTATGTGGGTTTTTTTGAGGATGGAGTCTTAATTGCCCCAGGTTGTCTAGCAGTTATCCAACCATTAAGACCACAAGGGCATTAAAACTCATTTAAATTGTATATTAAAATCAGAAATGCTGTATCGCTGAGAACAGATTTGGGGAGAAATTATTATACCCTGTATAAAATACAACATTATTATTAATTTTTGGTTCTAAACCTGAAAAGTGGTATAGATGAATGAACGATTTCTACAATGAATGACCCAGAGCCATGAGAGGATGCAGAATGTCTGAGTTCATAGAGTCGATTGTGGAACAGTTGCCCTTCTCAGAGCCAGTAAGTGTTTGCATGACTCAGTTACTCTTGGGAGTCAAACCTGCAAAATGTGTGTGGTCTTGGGGATGTATCACAGCAATTTCTGCCATCTTCTACTTCCTGTCAAACTCTGAGTAGTCTGTTTAGCTTTCTATTTGTTTCCAGTAACTGTTATGAGCAACAGCTAAGTCTTTGCCCACCAGTATTCCCCATTGTGGCACTGTGACTGGAAGAACTAGCAAAGGCTCTGTCAATAATACAAGCATATTAAGATGACTACCCATGTTGTAGGCATCTTAACATCTAAACAACATTTCATTAAAATGTCTTTGTCTGACCTATGCAATGTTCCTGTTACGCAGCTGTGCTGGGTGGTAGGGAGAGTAAGGATTTTTATCCAAGAAACACTGATATTTTGAGCCTGGAGAAAAACTAGCGCAAAGGATGTTTTGTGGATGGGTTCAGTCATAAAGCAAAGAGCTCTCATAGTTGCATGGTTCACATGAAGGAAAGGTTGTTGCAATTTCGAAGATGTATGGCTTTCAGCTTGTATTTTGTTAGTTGACAACAACGTTCTGTTGGCTGGATGGGATCCTGAACCAACAAGCTCTTTTTCACCTGTTTTGCTTGCATAATTTGTATTTAGCTCTTACTTAAGATGTTAGTCTTCTGCACTCTTGGCAATATTAAGATATTATTATTCTAAGCACGGAACTAACTTTCACTGGCAGGAAGAGCATCTTCAGGGGTTGCTATAGTAAATATAATGTTGAAATACCCTTGATGGCAATGAAATTGAGCATTGTTAGCATGCACAGAGTATACTCTCCAGCTCAGAAAATTATGCATCATTTCACTTGATGCTATTAACGCCCATCCGTATTTTTTTTTTGCATTCATGAGAACAGTTGGTCAGATTTGAAAGAATTGATGAGAAAACCTTTTGTCCTGTTAAGTTGCATTATGTATAAATGCATTAGGAAGGCGGATAGTGGCCTTTCAGGCAGGTAGGATTATACGGGTTCATAGGAAGCAATAGAAGCTCATCTGTATAGTTGCGTCCATTACAGATTTGCACTTGCATTTCCTGAATTGAATGGTGATACCTCAGTTTTCACTGTACTGCATCTCTGGTGTTGCTGGGTTATCTGGAAGTTTGGGGAAATCCTGGCCTGTGCTGATTTAGGTCCAGTACTGTGCTAGGTTTTGTCCAGACGTTGTGCATCCTCATCTATCATACTGTGGAGGGCAAAATGTCTCTCCTTCTGCTTTTCCAACTGTTATCTTCTCCTGTTTTCTTCTAAGCTAGCAAAAAAGCCTACAGAGGCAACATAGCAAGCCGGAGGTGGTGCAGTGTTGTATTTGGCAGGAAAGAAATGAGTCCGTGTTCCAGCAAGCAACTGCATTTCCTTGTTTGTGTTGCATGATGCTTTGTTTGTAGGGTCTCTTTGGGGATTTTTTGACTTGTAAATGAATGCATTCTGCACCTTGCTGAACTGGCAAGGCATTAATAAATAAATAAAAGGAAAGAAAGAAAAGAAAGGAAAATGCCGTCTGCCAAACAATTACAAAATGGAGACTCCACTACACTACTGTATTTGTAGAAGTGTGATCTTCATTCTTAAAACATAAAAAAGGATTGCATTTGCATGAAACGCTTAGCACAACATTTTTTAGAGGTTAAAAGCCAGCGAGCAAAGGCTGTAAAGAGTTACCAAAGATAAATGATAAGCTATTAATATAATTTTTTATCTGATAAACTTTAGATACCTGAAGTTCCTTAAGTCTAATTCCCTGCACTTCAGTAAAGCATTTGAGACAACTGCGCAGGTGTAGTTATTAAAACTGGGGAAAAAAGAAATCAGCTGTGGCTGAAAGAGAAATAACAGTGAGTTGATCTGGAAAGGAAACTGTTTGACTGGAGATCAATTACTGTTGAATTGCTCAAGCAGAGGCCTTGTTTAATATTTCCATTAATAAGCTTGGCAGAAAGCATAGAAGCATTTTAAATACATGTTGATCTCTGAAAGCTGGACACATTGTCAACGCAGTGGAGGAGTGAAATACCATACTGAAAGAATTGGATGACCTTCAGCACTGAAGTAATAGAAATGAGATGTAATTTAATACAGCAAAGCACAGGGTCATGCACAGAGGGATTTATGAGCAGAATTTTTGCTACTAGTTGAGGTACTCAACACAAAATTTGTGTTGAGTCAGCCTGTACACTTAATAAATTGCCTTTCTAAAATTAACCAACTGGAGGTTAGAATCTTATAACTCCTGCATGGTCGTAAGATGGAGTAGTGTTTTTATTATGATTTATTTTTTATTTTTATTTTTCTAATTCTGTTATTTTGAGAAGTTGACATACACTTTCTGTAAGCAGTTTTGACACTAAACATTACAGCAGATCCTTCTGTCATGTATGCCAGTGTAATTTAATTAACTTCAGTGCAGTTATATGAACCAAGGTCCCAGCTTTCAGGCCCTGTTAAATTATCTGTCAGGAGTAATTTTTGTTACTCTGCATTTGTGTAAAAGACCAATAACAAAGGCATAAAAGTGTCAGAAAAAGCCAGGTGTATATGTTTCCTGTTCTATCCCCAAGGAAGACTTCTAGCATTCTGAGTTTAATAACACCTCCTATAAAGGTGTAATTTTGCTGATGATGTTGTTGGGAGAAGCGTGAGACCACAAGTGACCAATCTGAACACTTGTCATTGTGAGCCAAGTCCTCAGCTGGTGTCAATCAGCCTGACTTTCTAGATATCAGTGAACCTACACTGATTTATACCATTGACCCCCAATATGAGACTGCTTGTGAATAGCATCTAATATGTTTTAATCATATTATTGATAAATAATATTGATAAATCAATGATAATATTGGGGGGGGGGGGGGGGGGGGTGTTGCCAGAGTCACATCATCACTATCAACTTCTCTGGCAGAATCTTTATAATTTATAGATACATGGTCCAAGCTTATTCAGCTTCTTAATTCCATCAGATATTTTCAAAAAGCCATACAAGATATTTACAAGCCATATTCTATCTCTAAACAGAATTAAGTAATGTCACAGCTTCTGGGGAGTTGAGTCACCATCCCTGGAGGTATTTAAAAGATGTGTAGATGCGGTGCTTAGGGACATGGCTTAGCAGTGGACTAGGTTTATGGTTGGACTCAGTCTTAAAGATCTTTTCATAAATTCATAAATGATTCTATGATTCTGTGATTTCCTTGTCATTTTAAACCATATTTGCAATAAGGGGCTGATGAAAAGCCTGTTGAAATCAATGAAGACCAATGGGTTCTACTTCAGCCTTTAATGTGCTTAATATAGCAAGAAGTATACCATGCTGGCCTTGCTGTTCACTGCTGATGCTTCTCTTCCCCTCTATTTATTTTTCTTGTTTCCCCGTAACTTTATTCCCTAAATTTGGTAGGCTCTGCTCAGAGCTCTGGCAAGAAACTGTCCTGAGACAGGTCAGCACTTTCCAGTACTAGTCAGCAGAGACATGTGGGATGCTTTCCCACCCCCCTTCTCACACCTCTAGCAAGGGGGAACTTTCAGGAGTTATTTTTCCAGGCTGCGTTTCATATGGCAATGGATTCATGTCAGCTGCCATTTCCTTGGAGCCTGCAGTGTAAGCACCATTCCTCATTGCTACAAAACAACTCCAACATCACTCTCACTTGGTTGCATTGATATCCTACATTATTTGAAGAATTATTTCCAATCAAGCACTTATACACTGACAAACTACAGCATGAAATGCTTTTCTCTCCCTGGAAAAATCTATAAATTACCACTTATTTACTCTTCAAATTATCCCTTGTTCTCCCAAAACTCAGGGGGCCAACATTTCTACATGTCTTCAAGGCTACTGACCTGGTCCTTGCAATGGCCACAGATCACTTTTCTAAATAGATGTTAGCTGGTTTCTCTTGCCAGCTTGCATCTGCCAGGGACTGGATCTGCTGGTCACCAGCCTGTTTTGTGCTGGGCTCAGGTGAAGCTCAGATAGCACTCTCATGTAGTCATACTGGCTGAGGTATTGTGTTATCCTCTCTGGGGTAATGAAGATCAAAGTTTTATGTTGGGCTCGTGTTTGAAATGAGCATTTCCAAGCATTTTCCTGAACGTAAGTGTCCCTGATAGGCAGGCACTGTTTGCCCAGATGACCGCAGTCATAATCTTGGAGAATGGTTGGTGCTCAGACCTCTAGCTGGGTCCAGCTCTGCTCATTTCTTTACGGACTTTCAAAGCTTTCACATGCCTGTCTTTCTCATACTCTGTCTGCCGCAGTTACTAATTTCAACATGAGCTCATTTATTCACAGCGCAGCAAGAGATAACCACTTCAACAAAGAGTAGTAAAACCTCCTACATTTCTTTTCCTTATTTCTTCATCTGGGTGACGGGACAGAGGCAGGTTGGCGGAGGCAGCTATGACCAGTTTGCCCTTCTCCTGCCCCGTGAAAGGCAGGCAGGGTAGGGAAAAGGGAAGGGGCTCTAAAATCCTTAGAATTCAGAAGACTGAGAGATGTTGCTGTGTTTTAACTGCTTTAACATAAAATAATCCAAACAAGCAGGAGAACAGTCCCTTCTGGTGACAACAGCTGATGGTACTGCTTCGGGGAGCCTGGCAGTGACACAGCTCCTGAACAGCCTGAGTCAGTGAGAAGATTGTTGGTCAGTCAGTCCTGCTTTCTCAGGAAGAAACAATGTCCTTACCCAGCATAAGAAACAGAACAATCCTTTCTGTGCCTTGGAAACATTTCCTTATTCCTGTGCTCTTTTATTTTCCGAGCATTTGAACCTTGTGACTTTTTCTACCTCTCCTCCATTTCTTCACTTTCATCTGCTTTACTTTTCATATTCACATCTTGTATCCTTTGAAGAAGGGCAAGCCTGCACATTATTTTTGATAAACTGGCATATAAAAGACAGGATACATGCTGTGGTGAAAGAGAATGCATCTGTAGCTTCAGGAAATAAAATGTTTTATCGGCAGAACTGATTTGGCAGGGTACACAATAAACTGATGAGGACTTTTGTGTTCATGGAAAACTATCTGTCAAAGAAATCTGCTTAAAAATATTTTGTTGTTGCCTTTATGACTTTTCAGCTTGTTGGGCATCTAGTACTTTCCTCAGCCTCAAACAGGGACCTTTAAAAACCTTGAAATATATTTTTAAAACATTGAAATGGTTTAACCCATCCCATATTTACTTATTTATGTACAACAGGTTAATAAGAAAGGGTGTTTTGTCCAGCATCCCAAACCCATAAGACAGAAGTCTAAGAACAGAGAAGTGTCTCATGATCATACACAGTTATGGTCTTCCACATCCTCTACAACATTGTGTCATTACGCAAAGCCCCTGTTAGCAGTTCTACTTGTTGCTGCATATGACCAATGCTACTTGATACACATGGATATTGTCAGAGCAATCTTTTACCACAGGTGTGAACCAGTTGAGTAGGCAGTTCACTGCAGACAGGGTGGTGAGCAGTGGAGAGGGACCAGTGTCTCTCCCGCACGGGACTGCCCAGTGTGGTTGTAGCTCACTCCTGACAGCTACCAGGATTCTGGTCTGTTTGTTTTTGTAAGTTTTTAAATGTTTGTCTCATCTGCCGCTCAGACAAGAAGTCTGGAGAGATGCAGGTCCGGAATATTGTTAATGCAATCTTGTTGATTTTGTTTGTTGGTTGGTTTGGGTTTTTTTAGTCAAAACCTGTAGATAAATTCTTGCTTTCTGGATGTATTAGATGCAGACAAAAGCAGACAGTTCCCTAGTTCAGAAATCTTCTAAGTCTACTTTTTTTGGAAAATCCTTTGCACCATCTCACATTAATGTTTGTTACTTTATTTTTAAGTCTGTAACTAACATTCTCATGGTTTTGTAATAAAGAGAAAAATTTAACTGCCACTTTATACAGAAACCGACATATTTCTGTAGCATAAGATTCACCTATTCCCTCACTCATTTGTTTTTAACTTGGTGTTACTTCTGGATGTAAGACCTCTCACCTACTAAATAGTAATTTTTTTCCGTCATGTTTGCACTGAGGTCTTAATAGCACTTGCAGACTGGAAATTATCATAGATGAACTCAGAGAAAAATAGTCAAGACCTGCTTGTGAAACCCAAAAAGAGAGGGACTAAGTCAAAAACAAGCAAAAATCCCCCTGCCACCGACAGCAGGTAAGGAGAAATGCTCAGATGGGCCAGAGGTGTCAGTTTAAGTAGGGAAGAGTTTGAGGGAATCTCTGATAAATTATGGTTGTGTGTTGCGAGTAAGTTGTTGACCTTCAGTCTCCTATTCTCTTTCTAGGGGTGGGAGGATGATAGGCCCAGGGTCACAGCTAAACAACACAGGAAAAAAAGAAGCACAGCTTTGTTTCGTTTGATGCAAGTCTATAAAATGTGCTTCTGTTTAATCAAAATGTGAATTATGTTGTTCAGTTAAACAAAAAGTATCAGACTGGGAGTCATAGAAAAAGTTCCTGGCTTTTTCTGCATTGACCTTTCTCGGTTTCCTTTGGGATGCTGTTGGTTTTCTCTGGAATATCTTGTCTAAGTCAAGTCTCTGCTGCCTTCTATCTACAAGGTGCCAAAACATGGAACGATGTGGTTTGTTTTCCCTATGTATGTGGAGTAAACAAAGGCTTGTCTGTGGAAGGGTCTGCCGTATCCTGGCTTTGCTGATTCAGCACAGCTAAAGTGGATTAAATGATATACAGAAAAGACTGTGCTCTCCTCTTGACAAACTTAGAGTAAATTGCAGAACCAGACAGGAAATTTGCTTAAAGGATTCCCTGGTTACTTATTAACAAAATGACCCTTTATTTTGAATTGACTGCTGCACCTTGGTCCTAAAGCACCACAGTCAGGACTGAAAGGCTGTAAAAGACTTGCTTGCTTGGACCTTGAGTGAAGGACACTTGGGTGGTAGAAAAAGGATCCCAGTGGTAATCAAAAAAAAAAAAAAATCAGGACCTGGTTTTGTTGCTGAAGCGGGATTCAGAACTTTGCCATCAAGTCCCTGGTAATGCTATTTCTTCATAAAATCCTGTCTAACATTTCATTTTAGATCATGCTTAAGGCACACTTCAGTATTCCTTTCTACAGTGAACACTAGATCTTTAGAAGCTGAGTGAATATTTCCCAGCTAATATATTAGTCCACTGACATATAGATGTATCTGTACTCATCTTCTCCTGCCTTCCTTTCCAGTCACTGCTCTGTACATTTGACCATTAGAACTTCACGAGCTGGTGTATTTCTTTTATTTTATCCCTGTGCTCCTTGGTATTTCTCTAGCTGCCAGAAGAGCAATTCCTTGGAAGCCCAACATTTTTCCTATCAGCTCTACAGTAATAGATGTGTGGATTTTTTGGGAAGAAAACAATTTTATAGGCTCAGGTTCCTGTACTTCTGTTTTATAATTGTGGGGTCTTAGATACCTGGACATAACTTTCCACCAAGGCTACAACTAATTTCTGCTACCATACCAATAACTTCAGTTTCCTTTTCCCCATCCAAGCATTCTTTCCTGTGAGAGCTACTAGTATCAGACTGCCCGGTTGTCCTCTGCATACCTACCATGGGAACTACTCCCCCACTGTTAACCGGCACACAGCACACACGTGCTAGCTTGTGATGTTTTGTGGCCTTCACAACAACTTCACAGGTTTCTGTAATCCCCGATTGCTTCTGCCACTTCTTTCTCTCCCCAGCTATCCTTATAACCTAGTGCAGCTCATCAGAGAACCACTGAAGGTTATTGAGAAAAGGGATTTTAATTTGGAGTAAATAGATGCTCTTTTCTCTGTGCATGCCATTTATAAGAAGAAAAGTGGTGATGTGGAAACAAGTTTTTTAAAAAACCCAGTAAGTTTGGACAGCTTCAGCAATAGCGGTGATTTTAGATCTGGAAAAGGCACCTTATAAATCAGAGATTAAAAAGCTCAGGATCTTTGGGCTATTTGGAAGGAAATTAAGAGATTAGTTTAACAATCTCTTAAAAAAAATATACGGAAAGAAGTAGTATGATAGAAAGGGGTAAAGTTGCAAAATAATTTAGTGGCTGTAATTTGAGGATACACTTAATCTAAAAATAAAGTGCAGATGGTTACTAGGACGACTTATTCATGAATGTGGTAAGTTTTCATCACTTCAGGGTCTCGAATAAGGACAAGAGGTCTGTCTGAAAAGTCAGACCAATCAGAAATAATGGGCTTCCCTTGGAAGAATGATCAAGTCAATTTATGGCAGTAGCCCTTTTTGTCACTGCAGCTTACGCCCTGCTCCTCTGCTCTTTTTTCTTTCTTGAAAATTGGAGTATCTGGCCAAAGCTTTGCACATTAGACTTAGCACTGGAAAGGCAATTTTGAACTGATGTATTTGCCTCCGTGTGTAATAAGACAAAACCATGAAATGGCTTTGTCATGTGTCCTCATTATTGTACTACCTCAAAAGGAATGACTCACCATCATGGCATCATACGCATCGATGACCACTATGTTGTATCATAATGATCCATTGGAGTTGCTGAATCTGCTTAAGTATGCAATGATGATCCTTATAACATATCAGATCTTGCATTGAATTCTTACAGCTGTTAGTACAAAGATCTTCCTAATTTGCTAATGTTATGCAAATAAATATAATTGACAACAATGTCTGTCATATAATTCAAAAGCTATGATAAAATACTTAAATAGGATCCATGCTCAATGAAGAAGGCAAAAATCAATAGTTTATGAGGAAAATTCTTCACTGAGGTAAATAGAGGTATTGGCTGTAATGGATTTTGGCCTTGCACATTTGATTCTTTCAACATTTTACATTTCCTCTTAATTCAACTCAGCCTTTCAGTACTTGATTCTCAACCAGCATCTTCCTCTGATTTCACTCAAATAGACATTCAGAGTATCAGAAGAAGGTTGTTTTTTTACTTTTTTATACTGAACAGCCAGTGACTTTGAAGGCATTTACCTTATAGATTGTTTGTATAAGGCTTACAGGGAAAGGCAAACATACATTCCTCTTCCTCCTCCTGTAATACATTGAGCATTTTACTGTACGTGACAAAGGCAGTCTTTAAAGCAATTTCTTAAAGAAGTTGTGCCTGGGTTTTACATTACTGTAAGGAAGTATGGGAGATGTGGAAGAGCTTCCAAACACATCAGTCATGTCAGGCCTTTGCTTCTTAAAATGTAACCATTTTGCTCCTGTGGAATGAATTAACTGGTATTAGGGAAGGTGAGGTTGTCACATATTTCTGCACCTCTCCTCTCTCCTTCAAGCAGGGAACAAATTCTGTAGTGACTCTGCAAACTTCTTACCTGCATTTCTTATTCCACCTGCTCTGCTGCAAGAGGAGATCTGTAGTTAAAAAAAAAAAAGAAAACCCAAACAAAAACCAAAACCAAACCACAAGCGTTAGTTGTACTCTATTACACATCTAACTTAAAGGGTTTTCATTTTTTCCGAAGGTCCAATGGTGGTATTCTTACTTCCAGAAAGATTGTGACTCAGGTTTGCTGTTGCAATGAAGACCCCTCAAAAAGATTTAGATTGAGGACACTTCTGAAAAAACAAGTATTTACCTGAATCTTTGCTAAATGCTGTAGTTCTGGGATCTGCAATGAAACCAAACAAAGCTCAGTGATGTTTCTAGCAACATGCTGGTTTTCCTAATTCTTTCCAGATGAAAAGAATGTCATCTTACAAAGTCCCTTCCCCAGTTTGCTATTTTAGTAATTATGCCATTCTTCAGTGTATGAGTAGGCTATAATCTTAAGGACTCCAGAGTTTTGTTACCAGTTCTCAGCAATAGACTTTGCCAGAAAACTCTGTTTTAAGTGGAAAATCCCATTCTATGAAGGATTTTGAATGTTGTTGTTCTTCTGTTCAAAACAAATCCTGAATTCAACTGGAGTGCTATAAAGTTTTGAGAGATAAGTATTTCATTTTAGATGTCTTAGAACTGAGTACTTGGTTTTTTGCTTCTTAATATATTGCTTATAAGCACAGAGGAAGGGGACAAAATAGAGGAAAAAGGCCATGATTCATTTGTGATTTTTTAGATGCATTCTGCTTTCTCCATCTGAAAAAAGTTTTTGGCTAAATCATTTCTTTTACCCAACATGTTTCTTTTGGTTTTTTATTTAGTTGTGTTTTCCCCTAGGAAATAGTTAAAATGTTCCAAATCAGTTCTTCATTATTAAGCTGTAGAATTTGATTTTGAAGATGTAAGTTTAGATCCTCACTTCTCCTAGTCTCAAACCTAAATCACGTACCTGAGACTGGTTCAATTCACCCTTTAACCTGATGTATGCTCTCAAGTGATGAGATCATATTTTCTTGATGCATCCATTGTTCAGAGTAACATAGAGAACATGAACATGATGTACTCTGAGTTACCACCCATGTTGTAACATTGCCATTACTGTCATCCAGCTACTATTTCTGTTTTAAGTGGCTTCTGTTATCAAATTCTCCATTCATCTGTGTTACAAAAAGTCTGTGGGCAGGAAATTTAACAGCATCATTCCCAACAAAATACATATAAAAATAAGCAGGGGTATTACATCAGCTTGTTAAAAATCAAATTATAATATATCATGAATAAATATGAGAGGTGATTTAATTTTATGGCAGATTGGTCATTTTTTAATTAACCTTGAGGAAGGAATTTTCAAAGTTTTTGCAAAATCTGTCCCTAACCCATCTTTCCCTTCTTCTTTCTATTACACAAACTAATTTGCTGTGGAAAACCTTTTTTTGACACACTTTTCTTTCTATATCTGATTAAGATTACTCACTAAAACTTCAGTCTCTCACTCTCTCCCCCATCCTCATAATATAGGGAAAACGGTATCACACAGTCTGTTTCTAAGAAGAACATTTTCATGACACAAGCCATTATGACAACCCCACAGAAGTGAATAAGGGGAATGGATTTAAATGTAATTTTGTTTGATAGTTTATGAAGATAACAATGCAGATAGAGCTGTGTCTTGGTGCAAGGACTATCAACCTGAAGTGTTCAGCTGAATGCTATGTGGTGAAGGAAAACTATTTTTAATATTTATCTAAGGTATTTAGTTTGGGTAACTTACCTGCATGCTTTTCCAGTGAGGAGCAGGGCACTGCAGACTACAGTACAATGATTTGATTTTTGAGAGAGCATCTGCTTACATTAAAATCTCATGTTTAGTACTGCATGCAACAATGAATGAGAGAGTGAATGTTGCTTACTAATCAAGATTCTAGTGATGCACTGTCTTGCTTAACTACAATTATTACATTATAAAACGTGCATCAGAAAAATTCCTTTCATACTCTAATCTTTGCCCTTCTTAAGTTCAGCTCGTAATGTTATTAGGCAAGTGCCTTATCTAAACCAGCATTAGCCTATGAATAGAAAAACTTTAAAAAATAGAACAAAATTACACAGATAAGAAACTAGATAGCAGCTATAAAATTGATTGTTGTTATTAAGAATCCAGCTGTGGCTGATAGCAAAAGAAACAAGTCTGAAACTGTCCACTTATAATGCAGTCTACATCTTTAGTTTGCTACGGACAAAATAAATACAAAAGGATCCCAGCAGAACATGAAGATACTAAGTATGTGTTCGCTTGTGCCCAGAATTATTCTGGCACAGTAATTTACTTCTGCCTATTAATATTATGAGCTGTCACTGTTATGTGTCTAGCCAGAAAGTTTGGCTCTGCTCTTCTTCCCAGCTTTCCATGAGATCTTACTCAGTTACTACTTGGCAGTTTGTTATTACGAGAGATGTGCCAGTAAGCTACAAGTGTCACCCTGTCACCCTGGGCAGGGTTGTTGTGAGTAAAACTTCCTTTGGAAATGCTAGTCCCTTTCAGGTGAAGATTCCCACGCGAGTGTAGGCAATCCACTGCTTTCTGAGTAACCAAACCCAAGGATGAAGGGCTTTGCCCTTTGGAGCAGTGATGTACCTTTCTCTGGGACTTGCTATAACTTCCAGAGTTGAAAGTTCAATGTGTGGGTCTGGAATTGTTGTTCCCCACCTCCCTGGTGCAGTACAAACAGGGATAGCAGAAGAAGCTGTGATTTCTTCTTGCATTCACCTGAAAGAAAACCCAGAGAAAGATCATGTCTCTCTACTTCCAAGCCTATCTGAATTTTATTTTGGCTTATTAGCTTTTAATAAGAAGTTAATTAATTATTTTCCTGATCCCTGAACTTGTTGTATGCATTGACTTGGAAGCTGGTTTTAATTAATGAAGGATTCAATGCCAGCTAAACCCAGCTGTTCACTCCAGAAACAGCCTATGACCTCCGATTTATCAGAGGTCCTAGTTAGTCATTTAACCTGGTGGGATGGTGTGACTTAAAAATCACAAATCTGGTAATCTGTGGAGCAATCACAGAACTCTTAGCAGTTAACCCTGGGAGTTCAGGGATGATAGAGGAAGGGTGAGTACAGTTCATGCCTTAAAGAGTAGCTAGGGAATTATAAATCTTTCTATGTAATTTTAATCACTGCATAAATTATGGAATAAAAAATCATGTAAGCAATACATAAGAACACGAACATAAGGACAGACTTAGAAGACAAGATGCAGATGAATAACAGCTACCCAAATTTGTGAAGATCAAGGCATGTTGGGCTGGTCTAGTTAATTTTCTGGGCCACGTGTCTTAATAGGTCAAAGCTGACATCCAAAAAGTGGCTCGTTACATTGGGCACCAGCTCTTATGTGAGAGGGAATAGGATGGAGGAAGTGATATGTGACAAGAGTGCAGACATGACCGAGACATGGCAGAGCGGTAGGCTGGCGTGTGAGCACTGTGGGGACAGAATGACTTGAAAAGAGAGGTGATTCCTTGACAGGTAGAAAGAATTGGGAAATGCTGAGAGGAGGTTTGCAGCAGGAGTGGGGAGGCTGTGAGACAGGAAGCCTGGGGCTTTGGCTTGGGATGGGGACCCTCTGTAGTAGTAGAAAGATAATTTCAGAAGCATGAGGTATCCTGGCATCCAAAAGGCTGTGCTCTCTATCTTTGTAACAGGACTTTAGTATGGGACTGAAATATTTGCTGCTTCCTCCGCTGCATGTTCTTTTTGCTTTGCTGAGCCTTAGCAGAGTGATGGAGCTATAGCAGCCTTGAGTAAGACAGTCTCAAGCATCCTCATTGTATAACATTTCTAGGGCAGCCAAGGGAGACAGTGCCCTTTTTTACCTTTTCATGATATAGTTCTTATTTGTTTTAAAGATAATGAAAAAAATTTGAATTATTTTTCCACTGGAAGATGTTTTTCTTTGAACGGAAGCATACAACCATCTGTTTTTGAAAATGTTTTTTGCCTCCTGAAATACTTCTTTTTAAAGTAAGAGCTTATAGAAAATGTTGAGAGAAGATCATGTGGTCTCTGGGTTAGGAATTACCATTGCAGTCAGTCAGAGGTGTTATGAAGAGGTAAACCCAAAGTTCATGTCTGCAGAAGTCAGCATGCAAGCACAGTACTTCACAAGGGGCTGCCCATTTGCAAGACAGAAGCCACTGGAAGTGGATGCAAATGCTACAGCTACAAGGAAGAAGAAGAAATTTGTCTTTGATCTTTCTCTTAACAGACTTCTAAGCCCTTTCGCAGCATTCGTCATGGTAAAACTAAGGTCATAGCATGTAAAACAGAGCTGAGAGAATTGCATCGAACAGACACTGGCTGAAATGTCTCACGCAGTTTTAAACACTGCAGACTTTCTGAAGAACCCAGGGTAGTCAGTCTTCTTAACAGCTGCCAGCACAGCTTTTTCAAAACATCATGCCCCAGACACCTCCCTTAAGAACATAATCTCATTTTTAACACTTCCCATGGTCAGCCATTCCAAGGAGGCAGGCTTTGCATGTTTTGGTTTCTTCCACTTCATGCCTGTGTTCACTACTTTCATGTTTTCTGTTCATTTTCATCTGCTAGAGAACAGCTATAAAGGAAGACTAAATTATTTTCAAAGTTCCAATTGCTCAGTTTCCAAGAAAAGCTGGGTTTTTATTGGTTTGCTTTTCTGCTACAAAAACCCCAAATTCCTTCAAGAAAATTTGCTTGCAAAGAATGCAGAGTTATTGCCATGAAATAGAATTGTACTGAAAAATCTGTAGTGAACTAGAGTTCTGTTTGGTTCTCAGTTTGCCTCTATGTGTTTTATTGTTCTGCTAGATGATATCCCATGGGACGTAAAATAAACATCATATTTCTTAAAGGTTTATGAAACATGGCAGGAATTTGTGAAATTATAGACACATTTTGAAATAATATGCTCATTCCCTTTCTATCACGTCTGTGATGTTCCTAGAGTCCTGTGACAGACCTACAGGTCTCCTGCCTTCTTGGGGGAATACTGCCACGTGCAGATGCTTTAGACAACAGCTGAAAGTCTCCTTTTTGAGGACCTTGTTACAAGCCTTTAGGCAGTGAATCTGATGGGCATAATGCAAATCAAATCAACATCCATCTGCTGTCAGATACAGTTTAAGAGAAGTTTGCTACCCCAAGAAATTGTCTTAATGTAAATAGCCCAGGCAGTCCATCTAGATTATAGTCAAAGTCCCTGTAATACATGAGTCAAGTGTTCCTTATGTGATTGTTTAAAATCAATGTCAGAAACTCCAAGACAAATCTTAAATATAAAGCAGGAAAGGAGAGAAGAGGAAGGATCCAGCGAGGCAGAAGAGCCTGACCTAACTTCTCATATTAGGTGCTAGCGTTTCAGTGCAACCAGGCAATATGTTCCCTGTGTAAAAGTTTTGCAAGATAAATATCCTTAACACAAGCATCTACCTTCCTTCTCCCTTATCTGTATCTTACAGTTTACCTTGCTCTTTTTGCTTGTTTCTTTGAAGAAGTCTCTTCATCCCAGTTAGTGAGCCTGCTGTCATAACATTATTATCTTCTGGAGTTCTTTCACTTCTTTGTCACCTTTGGAGTATGAGTACAGTCTATACTTTAGTCAGAAAGATAAAGTGCAGGATGCAAGGCACCAGGTTTGGGGGTCTAGGCTTTTATAAAAGTTAAAATAAACAGCCTTTCACTCTCGTGTAAGGTACTCAGTGACACAAGAAAGACACTGTTTCTTTGCTACAGGAACTGAGAAAATTCTATTAAGTCAGATAAAGGGCTTCTGAGCTTTTACCTCTGATGGCTGAAATCTGGTTTCCTTTGAATCCCCCTCTTACAAAGGATTACAGAGTGCTGGGTTGCTCTGTTGCTAGTAAAGGGTGTGGTGGTTTAATGCTGGCAGCTAACCCCCGGCCGCTCGCTCGCTCCCCCCACAGCCGGGTGAGGGAGAGAGCTGGAAAAGCAAAAATAAGAAAACTCGTGGGCTGAGATAAAGACAGTTTAATAGCTAAAGCAAAAGCCACGTGCACAAGCAAAGCAAAACAAGGGATTCCTTCACCACTTCCCATGGGCTCAGCCGTCGGCAGGAAGGCAGGGCTCCATCACGTGTAACGGGGCTTGGGAAGACAAACGCCATCCCTCTGAACATCCCCACCTTCCTCCTCCTTCCCCCAGATGTATACACTGGGCATGACACCCTACGGTGTAGAATGTCCCTGGGGCCAGTTTGGGCCAGCTGTCCCGGCTGTGTCCCCTCCCGACTCCTTGTGCCCCCCTCCCTGGCTGCTCACCGGTGCGGTGGGGTGAGGGGCAGAGAAGCCCTTGGCTCTGTGCAAGCCCTGCTCAGCAGCACCCAAACGCCTCTGTCTTACCAACGCTGTTTCTGCACGACTCCAAAACACAGCCCCACACCAGCTACTGGGAAGAAAATTAACTCTATCCCAGTCAAAACCAGTACAAAGGGCAAGGAAGGTAAGTAAACCTCCCAAGTACTGTTGCACTCAGATTCTCTGTCAATGCACACAAACTCCGTTACTGTTTCTCCACAGCATTTTACTTAATCGTGGCATGAAACTGTCATTGTCATAAAAGACCTCTCAGTCAAGTTCAGGCGTGAAAGGAAACTATTTTCTCTTTTCAGAGATTGGAAACTAGAGGTTTCTGTGTGGTGCGTTTCAGAACAGAATTACAACAAGAATACGGCAGTTTGCCTCTGCCTCGCCTCCAGTCTAGTCAGTCCACCTTGCTAGCAGAGCCAAGATGCTCTACTGTTCTATCAAAAATCAGGGGTTAGGACAACAGGTAAATAATGTATATAAAAGAGAAATTTCTTTTAAGGTTGGTTTGACATTTGGGAATACCAAGATATTCCCCTTTTTATTGCAAACATGTAAATATTCATCTGTGTGGTTTACTTCTGCTTCTACTTAAGATGTGATGGGTCAGAAGATGGGTACTGTATGTAATACTCAGAAATTCTCTGAGGTAGTTGTTAAATCTTAAGCTGTTTATCAGATGTTTTGCTTTGCTGTTCAAGAGCCTTGCTGACCTTGACTAATTTGTCCTGAGGTTCTGTTGAAATGTCTCAGGCTCCTGGAAAGGGCTGTCTAATATTGTATTACAAATAATCCCTTCTGTTTAAGCTTAATACAACTTTGGCCTTGTTATGGCTGTGAAATAATAAGTTGTTTGAGTGATACTGCACAAACAGGATGTTTGAAGATGGTATGGGTTTGACAGATAGCAAGTTCTTTCATCTTCATAGGTATCATTCTAGCTGTAACCTTGATAACTGGGAAATGTTTTTAAAATATTATTATTTTGAAAATGTACAATTTGTGAATTTTAACGTTCTTATTTTAATTTACTTTTGATTGCTGGCATTTTACCAGTAGTCTGAGTTAACCAAATAAATTATCATTAACAAGTTAAAACATGGATCTATATAATCACGGTTAGAGAGGCAGGTAAGAATCACAAATACTACAATTCAATAACTTCAGCACCTTGTAATTGCCAAAAGCTATCTGAAAGTTATTGTGTAACTCCAGATTATTCTTGTCTCAGTACAATCATACTCATCAGACTTTTAGATACCAGCAGACGTTGGTTCCAGCCACAGTGCTATCTGAAGAGTTTTCCCCGTACTCTGATTTTGTTGTAGTAAATGTCAACAAAACAATTAGAGAATTCTCTGTGTGGGAATATGAAGCTTAAGGAAATCTCACCTTTCCCATTCCTATGATTTCATTAATTCTTTATATGAATTTGCTCTGTACTTGGAGCCTTCATCACTGCATATAAAGCCAAGTGTTTCAAACAGTTCTTTACTAGGGAGATGCCCCCCGTGGCAAATCATTCTTCACCAGTGCCAAATCTTTTTCTTGTTGCAGTCACTAAAGCTGCTGCTCTTGGTGTCTTTCTGGATTCAGGAGAGTTTTCCCAGGCTGGTCTTCCAGGAGTTTTCATGTGCTTGGACATGTCAGGACCTAAATTCTTGTGACTCTAAGTCTCCAGTTCATTGAGGTCAGCTGGCAAGTACTCTACTGATTCCTTGCTTTGCAGCCCAGGAGGAGCCAAAAGGCAAGCATTTCCAGTTTTCACAGACTTTTCCAGCCTGAGCAGATCTGTCAATAACAGTTCTGTGGTTCTTTCTAGATCTAGTCTTCTAGAAAGCAAGCTGCACTGCTCATCTCCCAGTCTTGCCCAGGAAATATTTTCAGGTCTCCTCAGGGGTTTTGGCAAGCGTTGGCCATCTGTCTCCCCCAAGAAATTCCTCTGTCCTTGTCTACTTCTTTCCTGGGTGCCACCTTTTTCTTGTCCTCAGTGAGGTAGGACATCAGTGAATTGCTGGACCTTCTGCATGTAACGTAGATGAGGTTTGTGTAACTTGTATTTGGCTTAGTGTTCAGACTGGCCCTCAGAGTTACTATTCAACATCAGGCATATGTGGAATGGCAATTAAAAAAAAAAAAAAACCACACACACACACACACACACACACACACACACACAAAAAAAACCCCAACCAACCAACCAAAAACCACAAAACACAAACCCCAAACTCCCTGCACCCAATAAATCAACAGCAACAATGAAACAAAAAAATACTCTTCTCCTTAGCATTTTTCCTTTGGACACCAGGGTAATCAAGCTCAACTAGGTCAGTTTAATTGTTATACAGTGTAATCAGAAATATAAAGTCCTTGGCATGTTGCAGACTTGCAATATTCATACCAGAGACTGCCTGAGCATATGGCTGTAAACCTCACTTGCTCACCAGCAGGATGTTCCATATGTTCATCAAAATCTTGGAAACCAGATTGGGTGAATTTTTTACCGTGTTTTCCTCAAACATTTCAGTGATGGCAGTAAGTTAAAAGTGCTCTGTACTACCCAGACGCTGGTACAGAGCCATGCCCTTTGCTGGTCATCACCACACTCATCCATTTTTTCCTGTCTTCTTGGTACGGCTTGATACCCAGCTCAAAGAAATGTTACAGTTTTGGTGCCAACTTGCCTTAAGCAAACTTAGGTTATGCTTTACCATTATGTCACTTGCCTTAACATTGAAAAAGCTTTCAAATTTTTGCATATATAAATACTCAGACATAATTTCTTAACATTAATTATTACAAAGACTTCTAGGCCTAAAGAAGATGCAACATAAATAGATCACTATTTTTTTTTTCCTTCAGTATTTGATCACTGTAAACAAAAGGGGGGGGGGGGAAGCTTCCTCTAACTGGTAACATTGGCGTAGCAAAGCTGCGAGAGTTACCTTTGAGTTACTTCTGCTGTAGATACCGTGGCAAACTTTGCAGGCAGAGATTTTTCTGTGCAGATCCTGTGTAAACATTTTTACTTTCAGCCTGGTGAATTTGAAGCAAGACTGAACTAGAAAGTCCCACAGAAGGCTGTGGTATTGATAGCATATGTTTTAAGTAGTACACGTGACAAGATGAAGGTTTTGAGCAACTTCCCCAGTGTGGTTGTCCTGGGTGTTAAACCAGGTAAGAAACAGCTGAGCACAGTTCACTAAAACGTATACTTCACTTTTCCTTACTCTTCACTGAACACCTCAGCAAAAAGCAGCTGCTTGCTTGGTCCGGTAACAGTCTAATCCTGAAGGAAGCTGCTTTTAAAAGGTTTTATCTGGCCAATGTGCCTGTACCTCTGTTCACAGTTTGCAGTGCAGTCCATTATCACACATCCGTGCATATCCAAGAACAACAGCTGGCTTCACCTTTTAATTAGAATTCATGTATGTCTGTTGACATTTCTGGGCTAATCTGTTACCTTAATAAACTTCCCTGAGAGGTACTTCTAGCATGGTTTGACCATGCCATAGTGAGAACACATTGGTGGGAGGTTAATTTAAAAACAGCCTAAACCAGCCTTGATTAACATAGGCTGTGAGAGAGCGGGCTTCAGCATGACCTGAGGCCAGATTTGCAGCAGCCCCCCAGTGACACTCGAACTGTTACAGCACTGAGCACGTAACCTGTTCCGAAGAGTCCCTGATGAGAGATGGTGCCAAGCAAAAGGTTTTGGTCCAAATGGGCTTGGTGGGATCTGTGCCCACTTGACCCAGGAGGTGAGTGGAGGTAGCTGAACGTTCATCACACGTTCATGGCTGCCATTTAGCATCTGCTTTTGGTATTTGGAGGCCCAACAGCCTGAGCCCTTGCTCCCTGAGAGTGCGTGAGGAGCCCAAAGGACCATATCTGTGTTCTCCATCGCCGTACCATTGCTCCTGCGTTGGGAATCTGAGGAGGGTCAGGCTGCCATGAGCACTACAGAGCTTTACTCAATGGAAATACCTGACTACTCAACCAAACTGACACTGAATTAAAGCCATGTGTGCAACTAAGTTTTTGGTCTAGTAACTTTTGCTACTCTTGTTTAGGAGGGCTACCATCAGGCTAGAGAGCTGTTGTTTCTGATCTCCACTACCTTGGCAATGTAGACTTTAATTTTCTCCGTGATTTCTCATGCACTTTGAGTGTGTGTGTGTGTGTGTGTAACTGTTTATTTCCACTTCTACAGAAATAGAGTTGCTTAGATATTAACATGCACTGGAATGATTTTGACTTCAGTTTGATATATGAAAGTGCTCTCTGTGTGTACTTTTCATTCTTGGAGCCTACTGTAACTTTAATTAAACTCCTGCAAGCTTAAAAAAAAACCCCTTCATAATAATAAATAATTAAAATGATAAATAAATAATTGTAGGAATTATACATATGTGCTTCCCTCGGGTCTATGCAGCTCTGTTTTAATTAAGGCTAAGGTCCCTATTTGAATAAATGAAAGATAATAGGGATTTTTTTAAAAAAAATCATATTGATTCCTTCTGTTTCACTTTTGCACAGAGAAAGTTTATTAAAAAAATAGTGTCATTCTGATAGATTTTTTTTGTGCTTGGCAAATGTAATCCGTGTTCTTTCAGAAATCTAATTTTCTAGATTAGTGAATCACATCTGATACTGCAAATGAGAAAATGCTTATTACTTCAATAACATAGCATGGAAAACAATGTGAATAACATGGATATTTTTCTTGGGTCAATGTTTCAGTAGTATTAGTGCCTAATATGCTGCAACTATGCAATGCTTCTGAGTATTATGTATGTATTTAGTCAGAGTTTTCTTAGCAGAATAAAAGTATGTTTATGAGATATAGCAACATTGTCAAGCTGCAAAATGTAGCAGAGAAGCCTTCAAGCATTTGCACTTGTATATTACAAAGTTAGTTACAAGAACTAGTAGATGGATTCATAAAAGTGGTAATGAAATTGGAGAACTGAAACTGGAAGCAGATCTCTTCTCCGCTATTTTCTAGACAACTGGAATGCTCTGCTTTTAATAAGGCTATCTAGCCTGCATTTTATAGTATGAACTGTGATTTTTATACATTTCTGCAAGCAGAGCTCTTGAGAATAATTCAGATATTCTGGGTTGCAGAACAACTATTAACTAAGAAAAATGGAAGGCTGAGGAATCGCTCTTACAGTTAATTCCATTTGTCTCTGAACTGAACAGCCCAAAGATCAAGTAACTAAGGCTGTATCCTCTTTGAGAACCTGGCCTTGCAGCTTTATCTCAGTGCTAAGGCTGTTTGGCTTGGTTGCAAGCTGCTGCCACAACTGCTTTGTTTCCTGTCATGCATAACAATGTGCACACAAGTGAGATACAAAGGCACTTAGTATAAAATGTCTGCTTGAATCATAGGATCTTTTAGGTTGGAAAAGACCGTTAAGATCATCAAGTCTAACCGTTAACCCAGCACTGCCAAGTCCATCACCAAACCATGACCCTAAGCACCAGATCTCCAAGATTTTTCAACACCTCCAGGAATGGTGATTCCACCACTTCCGTGGGCAGCCTGTTCCAAAGCTTGACCACCCTTTCAGTGAAGAATTTTTTCCTACTATCTAATCTAAACCTTCCCTGGCACAACTCGAGGCAGTTTCCTCTTGCTCTGTCACTTGTTATCTGTGAGAAGAAACCGACCCCCACCTGCCTGCAGCCTCCTGTCAGGGAGCTGTAGAGAGCAATAAGGTCCCGCCTGAGCCTCCTCTCCATATGTGGTTATGGTTGACCTCTTAGTGGTTGCATTTTCCTTTTATAACTGTGACATCATTAGGTCTTGTCCATTAGGTATTTCCTGTGAAATGATTTGGAGCGGTCCAGTCCTTTCAGTAGACATCACAAGTACCACTGCCATGCCACCAGAGCATCTCTTCAGTTACCAGCCGTGGTCTGTATTTTTGTGGCAATCGACAAACACTTCAGCTCACGCTTAACTTTAGACATGTTCTTAAGTACTTAGCTAGTATGGGATTAGCTGGAAACATGCTGTAGAACTATGAACCAGATAGTACCCTCTGTCATTTGCAACTTTTCTTTTTAATATTCTTTACATGTCATAAAATGAGATTTTTCTCATTTTTGATTGCTATTCTAGCCTTCTCTCATAAACTGAAAATCTTTCCTTCTTCAATTCTAATACCTTTTTAATAGTCTTTCATGCATATGCATTGTAAATGTTGCAGTTTTATTATGAACTAAAAGCCTTTATTTTCAAAATTTGACACTTATCAAGTGTTCACATAACAGTAATAATAAAGTGTTTTCATAGAATAATCTACACATAGCATGAAAAGAAATTTGAATTAATGTTTAGAAATGAGCAATCAAAAAATTTAGCCCTTTTAACAGGGCTATCACAGTGTGCATGCTGAGCAAATCTCATTGACCCAACAGGAAAGAGATCAGATCAAATGAAAATAGGGCTGGCCAGTGTTTTAAGAGGTCGGTTTCTCCATTCCTTTGCCCCAGATCCAGGTCATCTTTATGTAATCAATCCTGACAAATGTCTGCCTAACCTACTCTTAAAAAACTTCAGTGCTTCCATGTTCTAAATCAGATTTTCCTACCATTTCACCTCAGTCTTTCTGGGTGCATTTAGACCCATTACATCTTATAAAGAGAAAAGAGTTGTCTTCTATGTAAGTTCCTTTTATTGTACCTCAAGATTTACCATGTCCTCCTTCATGTTAAACATCATCTTTTAGGTCTTTCTCCAGAGATTGTGCTGTCTAGACCTTCAATAATTACATTGTTTTCCTGGAATCTTTCTAGTAGATCCGTGTCTTTAAGATTATATTCCCTAAACTGTTGTTTTTCTTGGGCTGCAGCTCTTTACAGTAAATAGAGTAGAAGAATCATTTCACACACCCTATGTAGATGTCCTAGAATAACTTTAGAAAAATATGCTTTGCCCAAGATATCTTTTGGTTTCGTAGTACTAAATCTAGTAAAGAGCATGGAGGAAAATGGCTGAGGGAATTGTGGTCCTAAATTGATGAAATGTATTTTTCCACAATGCAGGTGCAAGCAGAATTTTTTTCTGTGATTGATAGCTCAATCCTATGTACCTAAATTGAGGTGACATTTGAATTTTATTACTGGTGATGGTTTTGTGGTTTTTTCGAAAAGGAAAATGCTTATTTTTCTGCTTCTTCCACTTTTTTACTTAAATTTCCTCTTCTGTTGGCTGTTTTTCATGGTGAAAGAAGAAAGCTAGTGCTTATTATGAAATAACCTGTAGTACCTAGCTGCATGAGAAGAAAACATGAAACTTGGGACTAAAGCTTTCTAGGTAGTGCAGGCAGATTAAAAAAATAGTCTTTAAAAAGATCAGTTGATTTCAGTGAACAGGTTTTTCTTCTGTTTTCTAAAGGATAAAAAGTACATGTCCCCAGTGATCCTTACAGGCTTTGTGGGTGAAATCAGGAGTGTCAGCTCCATACAGCAGCTGAAACGGCAGATGAGTTGGATAAAGTGCCTTTCCTGGGGGGGAAAAACCCTGTCTTTCTGCAATAACCCCGAGGGGATTATGCCCCACCAGTTTCCTCATGCTGAGATATGCCAGGCTTTCCTCTGTGTTCACTGTGGGAGGCAGGAAAGAAACGATGCTTACAAAGCAGTTGATTGGGAGAACTAAAACTGTTTAAAGTAGTGAAGTCGATTGTAACGCAGATGCATAGATGGAACAGATATAGTAAAAGATAATAAATGCAGATCAGAAATAAAGTTCCCATTTGTAACAGTAAGAGGCTAACCACTGAAATAATGTGGGGAGAAAGTAGATTTTCAGTCTCTTGATGCTCTTACTAAAGCACCTTTCCAAAAGATATGCCTTTGCTGCAACCCAGGTCTTGATACAACTGAATTAATGTTATGACCTGTGCTATGAAGCTAGTCAGGTGTGGAATGATGTAGCACAGGTACCTGTCCACGTAGGCAGATGTTGGAACAAACAGATTTTCCTGGTCTTTGCTCAGCTTTGTCCACAGACCTGCTTAGCTTCAAAGGCTAAGCTGAATACCAACTAAAGGCTAACAAAAGCTAACCGGGTGCTTCCAGTGATCAGCATAATCATGGTTCATCACACAATATAACAGATTTTGCAAACTCAAAAAAAGTTCCTCTATCAATCCCCATACTCTTAGTAGCAGCTGAGCTGCTGACACTGTGAGTTGCACACAGGGCTGATGAAGTCAGCAAGTGTCCCTCCCACAAGGTCGCCCTGTCCTTCTGGTGTACTTTGTAGGGTCCGGTCCCTTGTCACACAATGGGTCAGTACAGCAGTAATTAAAAGCTTTTCATATGCATGAGACTGTCCATAGGCTAAAATTTAATATCAGTTTTCATTTCCTCTTTTTTTTTTTTTTTTTTTTTTCTTTTTTTCCTTGTAAAATGCGCTAGCCTAAACATATTTTGTCCTTTATTTTCTATACTTATGTGGGGTCGGTCCTGGTCAATTAGAAATATTGAATTGCTAATTGAAATTTGAATGTACTATGTGGAGTTCTATATTAACATTTAGTCCCGTAACAGGCATATGTGGATTAAAATGCTGAAAGCATTACAGAGACATGTGTAGTCTTAATCAACTTCTGATCATTATCATCGCATTAGCATTATCGAACATGATGACACTTTCCTTTGGATCATGGACTGTATCCCAGTTTTGTAGTTTCTAGAAACTTAACAGCTCTACATTTAGTTTGAGCTTTTATTGTAAATAAGAAATCTTTCAAGCATTCAATAGCACATTTTCATAACGAGGAAACCCCTTTTCTCCAGCTGTGGGTCAGAGTCTGCTCTTTATTGTCTTGGTTGCAACATACTTGGCTTTTAGTCAAATCACTTCGTAAACTCATCTCAGCAACCAGTATTATTTATTAAAATTTAAAAAATCACCCCCAAACAATCTGGCACAATGTTCATAACTTTTGCATTACTACTTCAGTTTAACAACTATAGACCAGTCATCCAGGATTCAAAGCTACAAATCTTCTTTATTGCTCTCCACTCTGTCCAATTCATCTTTTAGTTCATGTAAAGGACCAGGATTCAGTCTAGGAACTGAAGGTGTCTTGATTTAATAACAGCCAGAGACCTGATCATCTGAGGGTCAGACCCATATCTGAACTTTAATCTTAGTCCTTAAGATGCCACGACAAAACAAGTTTAGAAACGGCTGCACTGAGTGGAACCAATGGTTTACCTGCTCCACATCCAGCCTCTTAGAGGGGCTGTGGGTGTCTGGCTGGGGTAAATACAAGGCAAGCACATATAACAGTTCCACTTAAAAGTCTTCTCAGCTGTTCTCGGATCAGGGGCTTTGGGAGCTGGGTATGATTTCTGTGAACGTAGTAACCCTCAATGCATTTCTTTTGCATTCATTAATACAATATTTCCTTGAGCTCAAATAAACTTTCAACACATACAGAATCCTTTGGCAGGGACAGCCACACATCTGCTATTGCACAGTGGGTGCAGAGCTGGTGAAAACATAGAAAATATCCTGCTGGCTTTCCTAAATTATGGTGTGGATTCACCATTGTATTATGTTGTGTAGACATCCCATCCCCAAAACACGAGAAGGAGATGAGACTAAGGAGGACGCAGATCAAACTAATGCTTTAATTCTCAATTATGTACATAGAGGAAGCGTGCAGAAAGGCTGTAAATAGTGCATTTTTCTATTTACATACAGATACTTAATAAAATTACTATGCTACTAGATAGTGGAATTTGCTGGAATTTGCATTGAGGATTACAAATATATCTGGAGTTCCTAGATGGTACAAACTTTGGTAGAGAATAGCAAACCTTTTATTTCAGGACTTGAGCTAATCTCTTGCCCACTCCAGCTCCTTCCTTTCCCTGGTGTGATGGAGAGGTCATGCCATATAGGAGAGGTTCTCACAGCATCTTCAGAAGCACCTGTTGGTCTGGTGACTCCTGTGAGCAATGAGAAATTCTCTGCTCATTCTGTTATTCTTTATCTGGGCTCTATACTTTTTTAAAAATTCAAGTCTTTCAAAGATACTGCCTTTTACAGCTTTTTTAAGATAATGCAAGAGTTTTTGGCTACGTGCATTTAAAACTTGAAGAAAATAAGCAGATGGAGTGAAAATGTCCAAATTTTCCCAGCTACTTAGCATTAATCACCAGCACAGCAAAGCACACTTCTTCATTAACTCTCAGATAAGAAACAGGTCTGGTAGTTATGAAAAAGCAACATAAAGAATCCATTTTTTCCCATCACAATACATGGCATGTATTGCAGTATCTGAAAAACCTATTTAAAGATTACGAGCTTGCTATTGCTATTAGTACCTTCCTGCAGTTTTCAAAATTTAATTTGTGACTATATTAACAAAAATATTTTCCAAACAGCAGCAGAGGAAAAAACACCTGAACACTGTGGTCTTGGATTTACTAATTTCACTATTCTACAGCACGCTATATGCACAGGACAAAACATGTCATGGTGCCTCTCTAATCATAACAAGTAGCGTTGTATGACTTTTGTTTTATTTTGATCGTAATTGTTTGTGTGGTTTCCAACTTATAGGGAGAAAATGCCTACTGGATAGCACACTGAACACATTCATAGTAAATAACAGCCTGTTTCCTTAATAAGATAAAAGAGGGCTAAGAATAGGCAAAGGGGAGCTAGGGTTTTGAGAGAAAAAACAGACATTTTCATGCACAGAACTACTTAGGTGAACGTTTAAAATCCAAATGCATAAAACTTCTAGGCAGAAATGAGGAATGTGCCAAGGGTGTCTGGAACAAGTCCAGATCAGCAGGAGCCCTTCTGGAGCATGCTACAAGCACATATGTAAAATGTAGGGGTAATGCCTTCACACTCGTGCTGTCCTTCCTTCTTTAGTGTCAGCATGTCCCAGGTGAAAAGATCACAGTGCCAGAATAGTCCTGCTGGTTGCTGTTCAAATACATTCGGTAATCCTATTTGTTTTTCCTTTCCAGCCCAAGCATAGTTACTGCCACCTCGTAGCTGGCTGCCCCTTATGCTAAACAACGCTACTTACTCTTTCTGGGCTTTCTCAGTGTTCTACTGTCCTTCTAAGGTACATTCACCCTTCATGCTGTCAGGTTAAATAACCAGAGGGATTTTAGTCTAAAAGCTCCTTGAAAGCCCTCCCAGCCAGACCAGCCTAGGGATGCTGCAGCCAGCAGACCAAGGTCTGAAGAGGAGAGCCTGGTTTTGCCAAAAAGGACCGATAAATGAAATTCCCTTCCACTGAACTCTTGTTAGCTCTGGCCAGAGACATACAATAGCTGCAGTGCCTGGGACCAATAATGCTTTTATCACTCTACTAGCTGAAGCTGTTTTCAGCAAGCTCAACTACCCACCTACATTCTGCCAGTAAAAATCCAAAATAAAAATGAGCCTCCCTATCTCCTCCTCCAAATAATAATTGTGTCATTGTATCAGTGGCTAAAAGAGCAAAATTGCCACGTTCATTTGCTAAGTTATTCCCATCTCGCCTTTTTTACATGCAAAACATCCTTTGCTATATTAGCCCATGTTACATAAACAAAGTGATAATCTTATACTACTACACGAAAAGTGGACGGAAGAAAATTACAAGAAAGATTTTCTTAGCAGAATTTATGGTTCAGCTTCACAGAAGTGTTAATCCTTTTGCATTGCTGGAGCTGCATATTTTTTACATGGTTGTAAAGGAAATGAAGAATACCGTTGGCTTCTGCTGTAAAAAAAATTAAGCCATGTTCTGGTATGATGTAAACAGGCCTAAATATGGGGTTAGAGAAATATGCATCATCTGAAGAACTGGCCTGAAGATGTTCTCATAGCATTTAAGTAAATACTTAGGCTAAGACTTGAAGTTTCACTGAAAACATACATTTATCTTGGTTCTGAACTTCATCTGCGAGCCTATTCCTCTTAATCATATTATAGGAAGACATATGAAGTTTAACCATACCATTAATCACAACTAGGTATACAATGTGCTAGTACAGAAGCTTTATTGCTCTGTCTCCACTGGCAATTAATGCAAATAATTTTGCCATCTTAGAGATTCTGTTATTTGAACAATTAAAATGTTACTGCCAGTGCAGTCTTGTGATGAGTGAAGTACCATTACAAGTCTAATTTTATGTGAGTCTCTCTTGCTTAAAAGAGCGTCTTCAAATTTTTATAGGCAAGGCATTTAATGAATCCTATACTGATACCCTTAGCAGCAGACCACACCAAGCTAATCATAACGTCAAAGGTATCATTAAACACAAAAACACCTGCATGCACAGAGCATCTGTTTAACTGACAGAAATCTGCTCATTGTCTCTCCTTCATTTCAGAGCAAGCAGAAGGGAGAATGAGATTTCCTGAATCACTGATTCAATTAAAAGCTTCAGGAGACTTAAAAGGTGCTTTCTCCTTCCCTTGCTTCTGCCTTTTATTTCCTTTGACAGAGTGCTGAGGACAGGTTATACCTGAAAAATACCCTTTAATTTCAAGGGCTAGAAAACTACCTGGTATATCCTCAGCATTTTGTTGATTCCATATTTCATACATTAGACACAAAGACGTGTGCAGTAAACACAAATCCGTGCATGTGGACTAGAAGTCTCATTACTCAGTGATTTATTTAAATTGCCAAGGTAGAATTGCAGTGCTTTTAGTTCACCTAGAAATGGATCTGAGCTACTGAGAAGGATTAGGTCTGGATTTCAATATAAATTCATACCATCAGCTTCAGGGGTGTTCAAAGTTAGCAGTCCAGATTGATACAATCTGAAAAGCAAAGTAGAAAAGCATATTTAGAGAGCAAAACTAAACTTTGCGAAAAAAGCCCCAAAACTCTATGGCCAATACTTGCTTGTCTAGTGAGCAATTTCTCTGTCATTTTTTAACATTAATCCCAGAACATGAGGGTCTAGCCATTTATAGATTAGCAAGAGAAGAGAGCTCTCAGATTTTTCAATGTGAGCTAGCAAAGTAGAAACAACAAAAAATCAAAGTGTATAGCTGCTACAAAAATGAATCCATTATCTTGCCATGTTTACCCTTTTAGTGGGGTATAACGAGCAGGTCATACTGTGAATGTAAGAAGCTAGGTGTTGAAGGCACCAATTTATAGTCCAGTGGTTTTCATGAAATGCTTCAATTTCTAAAATGTGATAATTGGAGAACATAAGGAGTGCCACATGTGAAGCAACCTTCTGTTGCGTCACGTGCTTTGAGCCTGTCAGGTACTTCCATTATGAACAGAGTTCCTGAGCCCATTAGCCTCTGGATTTCTATAGGATAATTAAATAATTGTCATACTCCAGTTGTCTAAATCAGCTATTTAGGCATCTGTGTCTTTGACTCATAGTAGTGATGGATAACATATCTCTCCTGGTGTATGGATTTGTGCTATCCAATAGCCAAACCCCCAGTCCAGGGAGAAAAGCGAATATATGGCTAAGTGCTTTGTTGGATGTGGGCCACAAGGGAGAGAACAAAAAAACGGTGTTCTGTTTCTCCCTTTGGTGAGAATCATAGATAATAGAGGCTTTTCAAAAATGAATAGCTTAGTCCTGTAGTGGATGAGAAAATGGTAGCTCTTTTTTAAAAAAATAATATATATATATATATGCATATACTGCTGCAAGAACAGAAGTGGTGAAAGTGATACACAACATTAAAAAAGATAACTAACAAGTAGATGAGGTCCAAAGGTGTAATTGTTGAGAAATTCAGCCCTGTGTTTGTGTTTCACATCACACACAAAATTTGCTGAATAGATTCAGTATTTGATTAGTGCGTGTGAAACAGTGTCATGATCTGAAGTTGTTAATGTAGCCTAACTCCTGATTGCACTGAAAATAGATTTGACAGTGAGGGCGGTGAGAACAAAGGGATTCATTTGTATCTGGTTTCACACCTGTTCAGATCCGTGGGCTGTACTGATGTGATGGGTTTATGCTGACATAACCAGGCTCCCAGGCTCGAAAATGCAGTGAATTCATATTTCAGTAGGCATGTTCAGGTGTATTTTTCAAAGACCCCAGAACGAGAGCCATGTTTTCTCAGAACAAAGGTCTGTTCACACTGCAGCCTGCCAAATAGTGCACAGCAGTGGGATTCAACCCATGGGCAAAGGAGTCCGTGTAACCCAGCTGGGGAAAGTCTGTGGATAGTAGGATAAATCTGCTCTCAGCAGGTTGGGGGTGCATCTCTGTTAGAAATTTTTAGGACTTGACAAGCCAGGAAAGACTGAAAACTGCTCATTCAGTGTCAAACAAAGTGAGCTTGGGAACCAAAGGCAACCTACCTGTGACTACACAGAGCTTTGCTTTGTCCCGTGTCTTGTCAGGGAAAAAAAAAATATTATTGCAGGAACTAGATTGTTTGAAAATAGCCTGTAAAGAGATGCAATTCTACTTAAGATACTGAGAAAACAAAGGCAAAACTAAAGAGGAATTTGTGCTTCCTAGTGGTAGAGAAACAACATCTTTAACATGTAAAAATTGTCATAGTTGCTTTGATTTTAATGAAGCAATGATAATTACCATGTGTGGAGCATTTTTATTTATTTTTGGAACAACGCTCATATTTCCCTGGGCTCTGAATTTTCAGTCTTTTCCCTCCCTAAATCTGCCTGTAAAATTCTTTTGTTTGAACTGTAGATTAGCTATTATTTATTGAGCCCTTTCAGGAGCTAAGGCTGGCAAAGCAAGTACACAGCAATTTTGAAAACAGGGCAGATAAAGCAGGAGTTTATGGAGGAGTGAAATAACTTCCCCCAGCATGTCCAGAAAAGTCTATATAAGAGGCGAGGTTAGAAGCAGATCCTTATGCTCCACGTGAGTGAGAACCTGAGGGGGCATGCAAGGGAATAGAAAAGCTTGGCTTTCCTCAGACCACAAGGGATCTGAAGTACCAGATATCTGCTGGACCTCACAGGGGGACATTAGAAATTTCACCCTAAGGAGAATCCCTCTGAGCTGTGGTTCCACATACACCCTGGAGACACAGCACCTACCTTGTTTTTCTGGAACCTGGCCTGTGTTTTTCCTAGCATTTTGTTAAGGAAACTTTCCTTTAAAAACAGGTACAGAAAACAAGATTTACTGTGAAGGCTAGCAAACATCCCAAACTAATTCACTTCAAAAAAAGCCTGCACTTAAGGAAAAAAAAGCCTTGCACTATAGACTTCAGCAAGCATCTTATCTAGTGAAAGCCAACCCATTCATCTTTTCACTGATAGCCTCCTGTCCGTTCCTCTTATTCCTTCTTTTTCTGTACTACTTTTCTGCAGTTGCCTACCCCACCCTGGCTTTGCACCTGAAACATCTCAACACATGTTTGCAGTGGTTCCAACCACCTAAAGATGATGAGAAGCAGATGTAAGGATAAATGAGACCTGCGTGCTAGTTGTGGGTGACTTTGCTACGGATTGCAATAAAATGCTCTGCGCTATGGCCACGTGAGGGAGCTGCTATGAAGTATGTGAAAGAGCCGAAATTAATTTGACTTTCTCTCTAGAGGTGTAGGAGATGTAATGAGGTTCCCTGTACATCCTGACTCCAGGTGGTTGTAGTATTTAATCTATTCTACATATATCCAGATTTTTTTCCAAAGTTACACTTTTTATCTGTATATGGCTCTAAATTATGCCACGTATTCTGCAAAACCTGCATGCTTCTTACTGATACCTAGCTTGGTTTTTATCTGAAGTTAAATAAGTATCTGTTTCAAATATCTAGCAAATGGGATTAAAGGACTAACTTACATTTCTGGCCACAAAAATGAAAGATTTGGAACAGTATATGAGAAAGCAAGATTGTTGATTTTCTAGCCCTGCTATCCCACTTGAAAAAAATAATCTCACCATATAATTTAAACATGAAACCATTCAGCATAGCCCAAATCTAGTTCAGTGTGGTCTGCTTGCAAATCAGGATGATGACTGCGTACTCCAGTAGTGTTGTTGGATGTAATGGCAAATACTATAGATCATTTGAATCATCACACCTTGGAAATAGTTACAGGGTAGTGTGGAGCACTCCAGTCCCGAGGCAAACCTGTATATGCTTTTAGGCACCGAGCACAAGAACATGTCAGTGTTTATGTGGCTTAAGACCAACAATGCAGCCAACCAAGAAGTCTGAGCAAAATGTTGGGCCAAGACCTTATTGCACCCTTGTCACATGAGTTCATGCCAAGCACTTAGGTGATCAGTGAATTAGATGTGAGACAAATGCATGAGGAAGATGTTCTTGCTATTTTAGGTAATTTGTGTTAGCAATTTAGATGGGAAAATGTTCTCATCTTGTTCAGTTTCGATAGATGGTTGAAGGTTGAACGAACACTGGAAGTGCTCATAGAAGCTTGGTGAAACCGCATTTACCTGTTCATGTCAGTAATGATCAATGTTGCTGGTCACATAATTTGCTTGGTTTTGCCAGATTAAATTAAATCCTTTAAGCTGTCAACTGAGAAACTAATTGCCTGAAACATCATGGAGGTCTTGCTGGAGTATCAGGCTATGTTGTCCTTTTCCTCCAAAATACCAACGTTTAAAAATTTCAGGATGTCAGGAGAAGTGTTTTTTAACAAATATTCATACAAGCCATAAACTTTAGATTTCAGTTTAGCTTGCCTAGCTTAGTTTTCTTTATTCTCCCTCTCTGCAACTTTTGAATGTTTGATATGTAAGCCAACAACAAAAAAAGTAGCCCTGTAATTGACAGTCTGATTTCCAAGCGTCTCCAACGGTGTCAAATTTTGCACTGTGGGGAAAAGCAAGGTAATTCAGTGCTAAAAAATATGGAAAACAAAAAAAGCTTATTCGAATTTTTATAAAATATCAAAAATGGTGTGCTTTTCAGAACTCTAAAAGAAACAAAGATTACAGAGGGAACATAAGTTCTATTATCTATTCTTTCTGATATTCTCTTTAAAAATTGCCAGGATTATATTTCTTCTGCAAGGAATTTCATTTTTTAGCAAATCCAATTTTGAACCATTAAGTCTTTTCGAACACACAATTTCTAGACCCATCTCCTTGCTTTTAGAATTATCGGCTTGTGGGAGACTGTCAATGGGAAGCCTGGCAGGAATTTTTGTTGTTGTTGTTTGCAGCTGGAAAGGGTTTATTTTTCCTTTCTGTGGTTTACCTTGGTGGACTGAATCCTTGTGACATCCTACATTCCACCCTCCAGGAGGGGACAAGGAAAATCTTGAGAGCCCATGAACATGGACTGAGGTCATGCAGCAGCTGGGGTAGATGGATTGTTTTGAAATTTGTGAGGTTTTTTGTTTGATGGGTTAGGTTTTTTTTGTGGGGGGTTTTGTTTGTTTTGAGGGAGGGCTGTGCAAAGAAAATAACATTTCTTTGTGTGGTGAGCAAACATGGTAAAATAAGAGTAACAATTCAAAAAAAGTGTAGCAGTATTTCCTTATTTCTGTAAACAACTCCACTGGAATGTTTACCCATGGCCCAAATTCCCATTTGGGTTCATATGAAAACTGATAAAAAATAATGTTGTGATTGGAAATAAGCAGGTCATCTGTTCGCTATCTTCACGGGGAAGAGGCAAGTGCTGATTTACCATCAGGACCATGCCCACTGACACGGTTACAGTGGGGAAGCACATGGCTCTTAACCATGCTGTCCATATTCTGTCGATTAATGAGAGATTTCATGCTCAGCAGTTGTCAAGCCACATGTTTTATGGGCATTAAACTCACCGTGCAAAATTTCTTAGGGTTTTGCATTGCTTTGCTATGGGACGTGCTTGGGCTTAATTAATACACCAGAGAATGGTTTATTCTTTGCAAAATATGAGCCCCTTAGAGTTGCTAAAAGCTCTGACATCGTGGAGATGTGAGTCACATCAGTGAAAGCTGCCTGAGGCTACATTTAACCTTGTGCACTCAGGCTGAAAAATAATTAATAAAATACTCCCAAGTGTTATGTTTTTCCCGACTCCCAACTCAACATCTTAATTACAAGGGAGTAGGTACAGAGAGCTGCTCTGTTTGTAGTCAGCTTGCCTTTCTTTGTGACCTTTCTCAACTGAAAAATGCTTGTAGTCTCAGACTAAAATACCAGTAGTGATATCACTAAATTAATCCCAGACCATATTTATATAGGAACTCTATTCTTTACATTACAAGCTTTGGGGGATTATTCTTGCTTTTTACCCAATGTCTAGCATAAGTAGAACCCTGGTCCCAGGTGGAGCCTTAGGCACTTATGGTAACAAAGATAATAATGGTAATAATAACAAAATACCTGCTATCTCCATATGGACTATATCCAGGCTGCCTAAATTCTATGTGATTCCTATGTCTAGTCAAAGGAGAAAGTCCATCATCTGTAAAAGTGATCTGAAAGATCCAAAGGGCACAATACAAGGGAAACACTAGCTGTAAGAATAGGCATGGAATTGTAACTGTAATTTATTTATTTATTTTTTAGTTTAGTTATTACTGTAACAGTAGCAAACAGTAGCAAAATTACTGTAACAGAAGCAAAATAAAGAGTATTCAAAGTTTAAACAAAAATTGACAAAATATAATTATGGGGCAAAAGGTAGATTTATCCCCCTGCCCCACCCCACCCCAACTCTAGAGAAATTTTGATACTTGTAAAAATGTTAAATTTAGTGAGTAATAACAAATTCTACAAAGGATCTGAAAAAAGCAGTGATTTTTCTCTTTTAAAAATCACCACATTTCTGCACTGTCTCAAGTATAAAAATGAGTGAGAAAGGCAGGAGTAAAACTTGCAGAGAAGAGCTCTAATTTAGCAGAGCTGGTTACAAACTTTCTATGAAAAAAACCTTCCTTTCACCAGACAAAGATGTTAAAACACCAACCTGTTTTTTCCTAGTTATTTGTAGAAGTGTTCATATAAAGGTACCTTGTCATGAATTTTTTACTTCGGAAAAATTATCTTCTGGAATTTAGAAAAAGGGGTGGGGGGTGGGGGTGATGTGCTGGTGAAAGCCTGTGTTTTGCTACCGAAATCATATTGCATGGGCAGAAAGTAGCTGAAATATTATTTTCTATTTCAAATTAGCAAGTGCAATTGCTGATGACAGAAATCTGCTGTTCTGCATCAAGCAGAGTTTGACACTTGGGGCACATATTTTCTTTCTAAGGTCCCTCTCTTAGATCCCTAAGTATGAAATCTCACTCTGCTTGAAAGAGCCAAGAGATGTTGCTCGAACCTCCAAGTGAGGTGTCTGTAACCCTTCACAGATTATCCGGAGGCTTCACCCTAAATCCTTACTTAAATTAGACTGCTGAAGTGAGATAGTGTGAGTACTCCCCAGAGTTCAACTATGAAGGAGATATTTTGATCTAAGTGTCAAGCAGTTTAATCACAGCAAGGGATGATGCCTTGATTTGTTAGAAGATGTTGTGGTTGATACTAAATAGCAGCTATCATTAATGACTGCAAAAATAAGGTAGACTGTTTCAATGTGTATGATGTCCTGCTGTGTGGCATCAGGAAGAGTGTTTGTGCAGACATAGTTATTAATGTAAAAACAGGAACAAAAAAGGAATGAAGAGGCTTCACAGTAAACCAGAAGTTGGAATGAAAGCCCGAAATTCAGAGGTGGGACCTTAGGAGACACACAGCTGGTTTCTGAAGCTGTAATTTTTTCCCCACATCCTGGAATTCTCTTTCTGAGGAAACCCGGTAGGATTTCATCCTGATTGGGAATAATGGAATGAATCAACAGGTTGAGACTTTCCAGAAAAACATATATGTATTCTAAGTTTTAGACATGACATGACATGACATGACATGACATGACATGACATGACATGACATGACATAAATTCTGGGAAATTTCTCTGGTGGATGAAAGAATTGACTCAGAGTGCTGGGAGTGTCTTCAAAGTGTAGCTTCATGTTTGCCTCATTTGTGTATTCTTCCATAGGTATTTGCTGTTGCCCAGTTTTGCAGTTAGGACCATGGGGGTTTGGCCTGATTCTATAGGGTTGTTCTTACACTCTTAGTGTGGAGGGAAGAGGAAATTCAGCCCTTGTTTCAAGGGTTGTTGTTCAATCCAATGAACTTAGGGCTCCACTGTTTGCACGTCATGTCTTATTTTTGAGAGATTTAGGCAGGGAAGGACGTCTGAGGGTGTTGCAATGAAAGACACTGCATATGCCTGGTTGGAGAGATCACTACATTGTGAATGTAGTAAGGAGATGCACCATCGGCAATTTGCAGAAGAGAGAAAAGAAAGATAGACAGATGAGCTACAGATTTGCTATCAGAGTAAGGAAAAGGATACAAAGAGAAGTGAGTGAGAACAAAAGTAATGAAAGGAGAGTCAGAGAAGACAACAGTGTGCTCATGCTAGCACTGGCTTTGTGGGTTACCCTATAGACTTAATTCCACTGTTAGGCCGCGACCACTGAGAACAACTGAAATTGCAATTATTTTAGACAACCAGAGTGCTTTTAACTACTACTAACTCCCAGAGACCTCTCCTGGACACTGGTAAATATTGTATGTCTCTGTGGTTAAAGAAATAAACAAGCCCAGCAAATGTTGGATAACTCATCTCTTATTTGCAGTGGGAATAAATAAAAGTAGCGTGCTGCCTAAGGGGAATTTGGGTTTGAAAACTGATAGAAGGGAAAGTTGTTGAACACCAAATGCATCATCACTTAGGAAGTTGTACACAGGACTGAGAACTGCTGAGCAATTTTTAACAGGTAAAATAGAAGGATATTTTACCTGCCTCTTCCCTTCAATTACCAAGGAAAACAAATGCAGAAGGAGGCATATTTTTGCAAAGTCTAGTAAAAGACTGTGTAGACTGCTCCTTATCAGGAAGGTGAGCAACCCAACTTTGAAGTTTTCATCTCTTTCCCCCCTGGCCCTTGCATTAGCCTTCTAAATGACCCTGAGTTAGGCCACTCACGTCCCTGTGCTTCACTGGCCTCACTTGTGAACGTCTAATGGTTAATTCCTCTGCAGCATCCCAGGTGAAGGATCCCTTTGTAAACAGGGCAGCAAAACGCACCAGTGGTGACAGTCAGAATAAAGCCTTTGCCATGTACAGCAAAGACTGAGCAGGCTGCCTGACACAGGGTGAGGATAGGGCAGCACAAGCCATGGCACACTGGTGGCACAGGGGTCAGGGCAGTTCTCTGGGGCTCCTGCACGGGTTCCATAATGGTGCTTAGTGCCCAACTCCTGCTGAAGGCCACTGTGGACTGAGTAACTTACCAACAGTAGGGCTTCTGCTTTAAAACTACCCTTTGTGGTAACGGTGAAACAGAGCCTGTTGGAAGGACACCTGAAATTAAGAAAGCCTGATCCAGACCTGAAGCTCAACTTGAAGATACATAGCCTTCAGTCTATGCCATTGAATTGACAGTGATTTTTGTAAATGATTCTAGAAAAATGCAGTGGAAAACATTTGGGTTGCCAACATGAGGGGCAAGATTCTCTTGACTATATAAGGAGTGGAGAGAATCAGCTGAAATGTAGATGCTTACTGTGTTGGCATGTAAATTTGGTCAAATAAATCCTGACCTCAATGTTTTGAAATAGCAGTGATGTGTGAGGTCTCCAGGTTCCTAAGCTTCAACGTTTTATATGCTTGTTATGGTTTCCATGCACTTAGGGCTGACATTGCTAACCTTTTTTCTGCCCCAGGAGAAGCTCATGCAAAATAAAATCAGAGTTCTTTTTGTAATCACCTGAGGCCAAGAGATGGATAAGCAAAAAGCACTTCACTCGGCCAAATATTGAGAGACTCTGCACTATAGCCACAGCATCTGACAGTGCTGAAACATTAGCTTCACTTCAGTTCCCCTCCACTGCATCTTCATCACTTGCTTGCCTCCTAAGCTTAATTCAGACATAATCTTAGAAACAGCTACGTATTACACTAGTGAATAAAGATGTCATGCTGCCCTGTTCTTCCTCTTCCTGATTCCACCTTCCATTGATTTCTTAAACCCCCGAGTTCTGCTGACAAACTATTTTTCATCATACTTCTGTGAAGGGGCATTTATCATATGTAGATCGTTGCTGATGTTGATCTATGCCTTCTCTAGAGAGCAGCACTTGGGGGTTTTCTTGCTCTTATTTATACTTGTTCACAATCTGTTCTGAGGTAAACAGTACTCATGTCTAAGTTTATTGACATGATTTTCATGTGGTTTGGGGGTTGTGTCTCCCCCTTCCTGTTCCTTTCTGAATTGTTTTGTCATTCTCTGGATGGGTGTTGATTGAAGTATGAGTCACAGAAACGAAACAGTATTAGTGCATTCTTTCCTGCTTTCAAACAGATCACACTTAATAGAACAATAATGCATTATGTCGCGTATTGTTCCATAGGCTAATTACCTAATCGGATTATATCAGGGAAGCAAACTTGTAGCAGACATTAATTATCAATGCATGGACTGGTAGCAGATGGCAGCATTTGCAGTGGAGAATGAGCTGATGGTTCAGTGGATTAATTAAAGCTTCTGCAACTTCATGCCCTTCACTCAAAACCCAGTGTAATAATCACTGTGTGCTTTTAAAAAAAGGAAAACAGTATTTAGCTGTGGTTCTTTCACTGATGAGATTTTCCTGCAAGTAGTACCAGAGAGCAAAAAAAAGCCAATATCCCAAAAATAACTCTAGTGGTCTCCATTTGCTTCAAGGAGTGCTTAGTATGGATTTAATACAATGAGTACTTATTGTAAAGCATATCAACAGTTCTGGGAATGGGGACTAGGCGTAGCTATGTGATTTTCCTTCTAACTGTTGAGCTGTAGAGTCCTGCTCCATTTTGCTTCATCTGTTGGCCAAACTGATCTACGTTACTTTTCCTTGCATCTCCCCACTGAACTATATGGGAACACTGGGGCATCTTCCCTGCAGACTGGAGATGGTGTGAACTATCTCAGCATAAAAAAACACCAATGGATGCGACTTTCATCTAGCCAAAATTGAATTAAAACCAGTCTGGCTTAGATTTGAGGGAAGAACACATATGGCCAGCTTCCACCAGGAGAGCATTCTCTGCTGGGGAGACACTGACCCACGATCCTGAATAATTGGTGTGTTAAGTGCAAATACTGTTCAGTAGTGTTTTGTCACTCTGAAAACTATAACTTTTCCCAGGGATAATGCACAGATACATGGTGCTTCCCAGGAACTTTGGGAACCTGCTAGGAAAGATTAGTAAGGTGCATTTGCCAGTGCTGCACAGGCAGCTGTAAATGAAACATCTCTGCACCAGTGAGGAAGCACAAGGGGAAAGGGGACACCAGAGAGATCTCCAACACCTGGATACCAGAAAGCAAGCTGTGTGTGAAACAGAATGATAGACATCTAGACTTGTTTGGGTAGCATAGTTCATCAGAAGCAAGTATTTGAAAGGAAAATGGCTATGGCAAGAAATACCTTATTCCTGTTACAGCCAGGTTTGCTCTGACAAATTGGTTAGGAGTGTGAGAGAAAGGCATGCTATCACATGATCTGTTCATAAAGGCAGAAAAAGCAATAACTGCTCCGACACTAATGAGGTATAAAATATCTCACCTGACAGCCACCGACACATACAGGTCTTGATTTTTCTCTCGGCAATATGAGCTCAGTCTAGATTTTATTATCTCCTGCTGGCTGTAAACTTGATGCGAGAGACAAAACTGAGATGCTAGACTCCCTCTGTAAGTTATAAATAAGTTTAAAGATGCAACCGTTAAGTTTATTGTCAGGTTTTGAACTTTTGACAGTGAATATCTGATTTGGTAAGCAATAAACTCAGAGTACCTGGCACTTTTATGCACACATCTCAGCTTTTGCCACTGCTGCTTTTGCATAGATCACATCTGGAACCTAGTATCTTGGCTTTCCGCACACCTTGGTCCTCCTCCCACAGACAGCATGGCAAGTCAAGAATAACTTTACTGAAGGTTATAATACACTGCTATAAATTGGTTGAAAAGACTGGATAATTTCTAAAAAAATATATCATATTTTTATTTACTTAATCTAAGTCTATAAAGCCTACTGCCTGGTCAATAAGAAAGAAATCGGTGTTCCCCTGGAGTCCAGAAGAATCCCACACAGAGATACTTCCCTTCTTATTTAACAGACAATTTTTTTTCTAATTCTTTTTTCTTTTAATTTTTTACTTGCTGTGAAGTTAGTCTAGAAATGAAGAATGGGTTTTCTTGAGTAACAGTAGGTATTTGGTTTTCCTGTCTGTCTTGCTGCTTCAAAATTATTTCAATGCATTTGGATTCTGGATGACTAATTAATGGGATTTCCATTTCCAGATCACCTTCAATATGAAAAAGAAAACCCCATCATTTGGAAGAGGCATTAAAATTTCTCCCTTTCCTTCAGTTCTGTCTGCGGAAGGTTGGAAGCTGTCCTCTGTTGGCATTTGTCAAAGTGCATGCCTTCTTTTTGCTTGACTCTAGGTATGTGATGAGACCCTATCCTGCATATATATAGATCTGTCCCTATATCTTCTAGGAAACATCTGGAAAGTTCAACAGTTTTGCATGACTAAGGGCCAATGGAAAGCTTAAAATTTGAAAGAGATCCTTAAAGGACTAAAGTCTTGACAGTTTCACGTCATAGGGCTGGATTGCTTGGAAAATACTCGTAGTCAAAGAGAGCAGGGGTTATTGCTGTTGTGTTCTGACTCTGCATTGCACCCATTCCTGGGCAAAGCTCTCCAGCTGTGAGAATGCTAGCTTGATTAGTTGATTCTACTTTTATTTTCCCATCCTGTGACACAGAGCTAGTCCTACAAATTCAGTCCCAGCAAGACTTGGTGGCAACTCCCCTGCTGACTCCCTGGCGTTTCATGACTGCCTTGAGGCTAAAGTTCCCTAGTGTGGCTAAATCCAGTGTTCGGCTTTAATTTTAAAATATTGTTTCTCAGAAGTTCATTCAATATATTTCTCATAGCTGTCGCCAGTCACAAGATGTGTTTCCACAGTAACAAATAGAGCAATGTAATTGCCCGTGCACCCTGCCATAAATCCTTCAGGTGGTGATTTTAAAAATGTGGATAGCGTAAAGACTTGGACAACTTTGCTGTTTCAAAGTAAACTTGCACATTTCAGAGCGTCAGCCAAGAGATTTCCCACTGAGTTTCACTCAGCTGGAGATGTGACTATGTCTCTGAGGTAACTCACTCTCCAATTTCTTTGTTGCTGTTGTGTTTATGTGTCTGTCCTTCCTTTTCCCTATGGTTGTACCAGGGAGTCACGTACAACTCGGCCCTGGGTGGGACTTGCTGAGTTGCTGTTTGCTGCCATGAGCCCCAGCAAGAGCCAAGGGCAGTCACAAAGCAGCTCTTTGCCAGCTGGGGAGCCAGGGTGGGAGTTGTAGCCTCACCGAGCTCCTCCAGATGTTGTAGTCTCCTCCAGTGGTGCACGTTCCCATTTAAAGAGTGAGTGAGCCTCCTGTATTTGTAAACAAGCAACCGGCAAAAATGTTTGTGAGTTATCAAGCAGATTTAATAAAAGACTAGAAAATAAGGCTGGACAGACCCCTGAGAGGTCCTCTTGGCTTGAGTTCATTCTGCTCAGCACAACCTCAGCGTGAACTTCCCCCACCATCGCCTCCATTTCAGACAGCTATTTCCCTGCCCTGCTTCTATGGAGTTCCAACTATGGAAAGTACCCAGTCTTTCTAGGTGATTTATTACAGAAATTACCCAGAAGCAAACTAGATTGTTGTGGGTTTTTTTTGTTTTGGTTTGTTTGTTGGTTTTTTTTCCCCTGGTAACATCTAATATAAATCTCCTCCTTGCAATTGAATTAAACCCATTGGATTGACAGACTGTTGTGTGTATTTGTGTCAAGGACAGTGTGTGATGCTTCCAGCAGGCTGGATAAAAATTGGGCAGTTCAGAATCTGCTTCCATAAGGCCCATCTCAATCTTTGCTGTCGAGCTCTTGTAACAACTCAGTTAAGACATGTAACGCTCAACTGGGAATCCACTGCATCTCTGCCAAGCAGTCCAGTCTCATGCTGGTGGCACTGGCTGCACAGGGGCACAGGATGGTGATTTGTCTGGTTTCAAAGGCGAGAGTACTGCCAGCTCAGAGCTAACTGCAGGGGAGCACAATATTCCAGTCTCCATCCTTATTAGCCATCTCCCTGTTATACCAAGCTGCTACCTCAGCCTCTCCTCCGAGCCTCCTTTCTGTGCAATAGGAGATGAATGGGCTGGGAAAAGATGCTCCATATAAAGATTTGATATCAATGTGATAATATATATGGGAAGAGCATTAAGTCTAATTTTAAGTATATTAACCTGTCTCCTGCCCTGATTACTAAAATCCTGTCTGGACCAGTAGAGGTGTTTGTATCAAACAGCTACGTGAAAAGCACATAGAGTAACAAGAAGAAATATATGCTGGTAATCCATTTAAATGCAAATAACTGGCTGTTTGACCTGAGATGAAAAGTTGAAATGCATTCAATATTAAATTCAAGATCAAACTATCAACAACAGTAGTTTAAAAAATATGTGTGTATGCTTCCTTGAGCAAAGTATTTCAAAGTTACATTCAATAAGTTTTAGCTGCTGCAAAGAGAAAACATAATTTTTTTGATTAGATTTAACTAGGGGACAACACTTAGGTACGAGCAAGTGTTTCCTCTGTTTGAACCCCCATATTTTCTTTTGCTTTCAAAAAAACCCCACAACTCCAGCCTCAGAACCAGGCTGAGAAAGGGATGACTGGATCATTTAATTCATTAATGAGGTTTTTAAAGTAATGTTACCAAATGCAAGTACTGAATAATCATGAGCTGAACTTACAAATCAAAAGGTAATTTGATTTTGTTGTTATTGTTTAAAAAATAATAATTAAAAAAATATATAATATTTTGTATTTACCTTTTGGCTTATTTTCTTTATCTTTTTGATTAAAAAAAATATATTTGTCCTTCACAGCCCTGGAAAGTGGAGTTCATTTTTCACCAGAGAGTGAAATTATTTTGTAGTCAGCTGGTTCTAAGCACTGCAGCTTTAAGAAAAAAAAAAAATTGAATGTTCTGACTGACTTCAAATAAAAATTCCATAAAGATGTTATCACTGGACTTTTCTGATGGCCTCAGAAACTACATGTTCAAGATCTCATTTCAGAGGTATTTACAATTGGTTTAGCTAATTATATATAACAACAATTTATTTATTAAACTCAGCTCATAGTCTATCACTGGATGATGAATAACTGAAGATTTAATTTGCTTCTGTTTAGGGTTTAGAGTAGCTCAGCTCTAAGGAAAAAAAATCATAACTTAATCTAGCTACTTTGTAAACTAATTCTAGATTTGGGATTTTTGCTCTTGTGAATTCTTGCAAAGAATTTTGACTGTTCTCCCATTCACTTGACTCAAGTTCAGTGTAGACAGGTTTGGGAAAGGTATTAGATGCGTAACAGTTTAGCAGTGATCTTGCATGTCTCTGGCAGAAATGTTTCTAACCTGCTTCTGATGCTCTGCCTGTGGCTATGTTGCCAGTCCCCTGCAAATCATCCTCTAGGCTCAGCTTCTCATGCCCTTTTTCATTTGGAATTTGGAGTCATCTTCCATCTTAGGGACAGAGATTTTCCAAATTTAGACTGTCTGAACTCTTTATTTGAGTCCAGTCTGGATGGGGTTATTATTGCATGCCCAGCCAAAATTAGGGTCATCTTTCTCCACCACTGATGCAGCTGCACACCTCTCACCATCATTTTAAAGCCTGCTGCTTTTGCGACCCTCCAGCAAGATGAGGTTGCTGCTGAGGAGAGGAAATAATAAGTCTTACTGGAGTGCTGTCCAAAATCCATTTCAACAAGTTTTCCTTCATTGTAAAGAACAAATTCACACAACAATTTCACTTGAATACGTGAGCACACATGACAAAGATAATTGTAATATAATTATTTTCCCATAGATCTGTTTGTATGTTAGAAAGCGGGTAGTTGGACAGGACCAGGATGCAATGCAAGTGGTTTCTATTATTGCAAACACAACTTGTTAGCAAGGAGCATTCCTGAGGCTCTCCTGGCAGCCACCCATTTATACACTTACCTTTGCGTACAGTGTAGATAGACAGACACCTTCCAGTTTATAAAAAAAAATGCAACAGTAAAACTCTCTTAGCACTAATGTAGTTTATGTACCCTTGGGGTTAATTTGGATTTTTATTGGCTCATTATTTAAATACTTTGAAGTCTTCATGGTAGACTGTGAAATATTTTTCTTGAAAACAGTTCTCAGAATATTGCCTTTATTTATAGAATCATTTAGGTTGGAGAAGACATTTAAGATCATCAAGTCCAATCATTAACCCAGCTCTGTGAAGTCCACCACTAAACCATGCCTCTGAGCACCACATCTATGTATTTTTTGAATGCTTCCAGGGATGATAATTCCACCGCCTTCCTGAGCAGCCTGTTCCAATGCTTGACAATGCTTTCAGTGAAGAATTTTTTCCTAATACTCAATCTAAACCTCCCCTGGTGCAACTTGAGGCTGTTTCTTCTTGTCCTTTTGTCCTATACCTGGTAAAAGAGACCGACCCCCACCCGCCTGCAACCCCCTGTCAGGGAGCCGTAGAGAGCAACAAGGTCCCCCCTGAGCCTCCTCCTGGCCAGGCTGAACAGCCCCAGTTCCCTCGGCCGCTCCTCATCAGCCTTGTGCTCCAGCCCCTTCCCCAGCTCCGTTGCCCGTCTCTGGACACGCTCCAGCCCCTCTGTGTCCCTCTGGCAGTGAGGGGCCCAAAGCTGAACACGGTGTTCCAGGTGCGGCCTCACCAGTGCCCAGTACAGGGGGACGGGCACTGCCCTGGTCCTGCTGGCCACACTGTCTCTGATACAGGCCAGGATGCTGTTGGCCTTCTTGGCCACCTGGGCACTGCTGGCTCACGTCCAGCCGGCCATCAGCCAGCACCCCCAGGGCCTTTCCTGCCCGGCAGCTTCCCAGCCGCTCTGCCCCAGCCTGTAGCGCCGTCTGGGGTTGCTGTGACCCGCGTGCAGGACCCGGCACTGCTCCTGGCTGAACCTCATATCTTTGTTAATTTAAAATTGAATAGTTAGGACTGGAAATAAGATCTTTTAACAAAATAATCACCTGGTATAAATGACAGTGGCTGAAAAGTCACTGCAGGTACATTATTTGTAAAATTCCCATGATCTTGAATGTAATGGACTTGCCCCTGGATGGCAGGATGTGAGATGGGAAGTCATCAGCAAGAAGTTCATGTATGCTTCTCAATCACATGGAGGTAGAAATTGTCCTGCTGAAATGTCTTTGGATCCTCTGCTTTCTTACCACGATTACGGAATATTTTACTTGCACTTATCAAATGAGTCACGCTCCCACTCGCGGTGGTTACAGCCCCGTTTCCAAGGGCAGGTGGTGAGTTCAGTTGGGTAAGCAGCACCATTCACTGAGCTGAGCAGCTCTCTCCAAACCTGGCTGGACTGCTTCTGTGACACAAGTTATAATAATTGCTTGGCTGTATCTACATTTTACTGCTGTCTGCAGTGAAATGCATCACCTTCAGGGCTGGATGCTGCCTGAGTAAGGCTCTGAGGGATGAGCAGTGTACCATGTTAAATAACTGTATTCCCTTAGCTGTGTGCCAGTTGGTGTGAACTGTGGGAATAAAGTTCTCTTAGTAAGTCTTTCCATCCCTGATTCCTCTGCCTGGTATAAACTCTTCTTTTGGTTAACTTGCCATATGCCCTGTCTTCTGAAGTATTTTTTAAGTGACATCTTATAACCAAGTATCCCTGTGTTTTATGGAAGTTATCTCCAGGCTTTTAACAACCAAGAATGCGAAGCAGAAACACCAATATACACCAACCTATCAATTTCTTCAAGCTAACTATTTAGGACAAAACTTGCTCCCCTGAAACAGTAAGCACAGAAAGGATAGAACTTTGGAATTGTAAAGAATGAAGTTGTCCAGAGACAGACATCAGTCTACTTGTGTTGACAGCTACACAGACTTGCATCAGCTAAGCATCTAGCCCACAGTAACGGCTGTAGTAAAACTGGCTACATAAAAGTGACAATTATCAAACCATACAGCAGGAGGGACCCAAAGTCAACATCACAGGAAAACTGGACACATTTGTGGCTCAGGGAAGACCATGGAGAAAAATGTCTTTACAATTAAGCTTACAGTAAGGTAGGGTGGGACTTAAACGTTGTCTCCTTTTGTAGTGAAAGTGCTCTTGCAAAAGGAGAAAATTGTATGTCAGAAGGTCTTCTTGCTTCTATCTAAAACTTCATATGATCAGCTGCTGAGCAGCAAATCACCATTCTTATCTTCTTGCCCAGAGCTTTCGCTCCTCAGAAAAGAAGCTTCCCTCTCCCTCTCCTCTAGAGAAAACACCTGTGATACACTTTTTCTACCAGCTTCCTACCAAGATGACTCTAGAGTACGTTAACATCTGGAGTCTGAATGGGTACCCAGGATGTTTCAGCAGTGAGTTTGTTAAGGTGAAAGAGCAGAACTGTTGTGTTGTATCTCTAGGGAAATATACTGCTTGCTTAGTCATTGCAGATGCCACATTAAAATGAAACTGTGGATTTCAGAATGGATTTTTCTACATCATTATGATTCAGAGTAGCACGTTGCTCTCAAGCACAGAAAAGAAGTTGACAGAACATGAAGAGCTTTCATAACTAATGACTTAATCACTGGGTTTTGACTGACTTTTTTATTGATGCAGACATGATGACTCTAGACAGAGTGCTAGGTGTTTCGCTGATCTTTGATTTGCATGAGTAACCCCTGTCAGCCCTGACACCTTTTGAACTTTCAATCCAAATGTTAATTCTCGGAAGAAGGGAATTGTGAGCAGGAAGGACAAGAGGAAAAAGGTAGAGATAAGCATTTCTTCATGCACGCAGCACTGCAGCTGTGCTATCCCAGCCCCTCAGGCTGGGCACACAAATGCACTATCCTGATACATACTGTGCCACATACAGGAATAAGACTTGAACAGATCTGTATACCTAATGCTTGTGGGTTGTTTTGTCTTTTTTCCACTTCTTGTTCCATTTATTTGTTCCACTTACCCTGTTCTCACAGGTAGAACTGCTTGATGAAGCAATGAGTACAGACAAAAAATATACCACTGATTTGGGGTAACCATGCTCAGCCATCTACATTGTGATTAGTCACCGCAGCTCAGCATGACAGCACCCATTCCTCACCCGCTGATGGCTCGCTGGCTCCTTCTAGGTCATGCTGATATGTTTAAGTACAAAAGCAGGCTTTGCCTCTGAATATCAACGCAAGAAATACAGGTATTGCTTCAGCTTTCCCTGTGCCATCCATCATTATGCCATCTCCCCATTCAGCAGCAGCCCCAACTTTTCCAAGTTCTTTTAAATCTATCCTATCTGTTGAATCCCTTTTTATTGCTCTTGATGTCCTTTTCTAGTTTTTCCTCCAGCTGGGCTTTGGACTTCTTTTGAGACATGCCAAAACAATACTTTCAATTCCTGTTGCTTGTTTTTTTCCCCGCTTCTTCAGTGTTATCTTTTTGCATTTCATTTCAGTAGGTTGTTAAGAAGCCACTTACTTGGGCAAGCAGGCCTTCTACAGAAATTCCCAGTCTTCCTGCAGAATGAAATGGTTTGTTCCTGAGCTCTTAGTAAGTTTTCAGTAGTAGTCAGCCAGCAAATCTTTCCCTCCCATGGCTGTTTCATAGTTGATCTTTCTCAGGCAATGAACAGATGTGGAAACCTTGGATGCTTTTTAGGGGTTTGGGGAGATATCTTCTCTATTTTATGCATACACTTTATTTTGTTCCCTTCAAACTGGCCCCTGATTTTTTTTCTTCTCCACATTTTTGCTGTTTGCATAAAAAAACATTTGTGAGCACATCTGTTTAGCACTCATAGCTGTTGAAGGTATTCACTTGAATTAAATTTTATCAGGGTGATTTATTTAAGATCTGTTTCCAAAGCAAAAGATACCATACCAGTATTATGTCTACAAGTTTCATAGCCTTGCTTGAACACACTTATCAGATAAGCCAAGTGAACAGATGTATGCAGAAACTGCAATTATGTCATTTTGCCAGACTCAAAAGAGAGGGCAAATGAAGGTCAAATCTTTACTGTATCAACTCAGGTCTGTTAATGCTCTTGGTTGCCCTGGTTTTTTAGTGTTGATCTTCACATTTTCCAATAAAGTGTCTTAATTTTGCTACACAGGTACCAGTTCAATGGCTATGGGTCATGGGACCTATCATCATTCCTCATGAACTCCTTCCATAATACATGGCCAGTTTCATTTGTTAATACAAGGGATTGTTTCAGCCTACCCTTACCTGTTTTTTCTTGACAGTCTTTTTTTGCTAATTTCCAAAACCATAAAACCCACAGCATCGTGAGGAATACTTGCATTTTATATAACAACTTCCCTTACTAAATTAATTCCTGGCAATTTGTAGTTCATACAAAACTTGCGTTATTTACATAAATGTGCCCTGTCTTTCATAACTTGTTTTAAAGGCAAACTCCACAGAATTGTTGTTACATTAGATTTCAGCATGCCCTGATGCGGTGATCAGAGTTCTGAGAGTGGACCAGAGCATGATGCTCCAGATGAAATCTTTGGAGGTTAGAGTAGCAAAATATGGAGTTTCTAGAAAACATACGGTGTGTAATTTGCATTTTTTCAGCCTTATAGCTTGATCAAATTTGGACAGGTTTTTTACAGGAATGGCAAAAGACATTGACAAGAGTTTTTTCTGTTCCCAAATGTAAATGGCATCTCCAGAAGGTGAAGGAAAAGTCAAAATTCAAAGAAACAAAGACCAGGACTCTTCACAATCAAACCAGTGTAAGGTATTTTCCCTTCACCATGATTTCAGCAATGACAGAACAATCATTTGGTTGAAATTACCCACAGTCTGTCAGTGTTGGATGGGCAAGCAGAAAGACATAATGTGTAAAACTTCATCTCCAAGTGGTAGCCAAAATTCTAAATAATTGATGATGGGGAATGGGTTTCCACAGCAAATTCAGCCTCAGTGCTGTCAGCTGTGATTGAAGTAAGTGTAATTTTGTACCAAGCCATTAGAGGACACTTACCTCCTGTGTCCTCAGTCAGGGTATTACACAAGTCAAGGAAGAACAAAACAGCCAAGAGCTCTGACTAGGTTAAATCATAGGCTGGATGCTAGAACAGAAAATCAGAGCTAAAATTTCACAGTAGCAAGCACTTTAGTAATTTGTATTTCACTGCTGCGGGGACTGCAATAAAATTATTTTGCCTTCTGATATCTTGATGTCCTTTTTTAATTTGTAAGGTACTATCCACTTTTAGATTTCTTGTTCTTCAAGCTCATTTTCCCTTGTAATAAGAAAGATGAATCAACTGACACTGAGTTGATGAAGACATGGCACAATGCCTACCTAAAGCAAACAAATATAGTTTCAAAGGGCTGTAGAGTCTGAGAAGTTTATGAGAGAGTTGAGCAGGGATTTGAAGACATTTGTATTTTGGAAAATACTGATTTTGTTTAAATTTAAGCTGCTCCAGTAAAGAGCCAAGGCCAACACATATTGCATTTGAAACGTAATTTGGTGAATTCTGCTATGTAACTCTGGAACTAGATCTCCATACGTCACTGAGTCCCTTTGCAGCACAGGCAGCCAGTTGGTTGGTGCCTGGTGTACAGGAGACTAGAGAGCATCTCTGCACATCGTCATACCATACATGTTGGACTGCAAAACGGTCTGGTAGGTTTGCATCAGCCTTTCTCATAGTGGCATCACATCAGCACTCATAGTCATTCTCTAACTGACCTGTCTGTCAAGATACATTCACTTCGCTGGGGCTTTCAGTTGGAAAGTCCCATTTTGTGACCAAATTACAGCCTATCTTGAGGCACCTTGTCTTCAATTTCTCATGCCAGTTCTTTCAATAAGCTGATGTGGAAATGATTGAAGGTTGATCTACCAACCAAAGATTTTCTTACACCCTGGAAGTACTTCTTGCTTTGCTTTATATTTTAAAATTTCTTTTCATTTGCAGAAATAGCTTCATTTTCGATTAAAGGAAAAACAAAGTATGAAATTAGGCAACATTTGATCTAGTTTTTAGGAGATTTTCCATTTGTGAAAATTGTCATGTCTTTTCTCTTGTGTATTTATATGGAAGGAAGAAAAGTTTCAAAATCTGTTAAGTTTTCTTAGAGCAAAAGCATTTTCTCACCCAAAATTTTGGTTGTGGTCATTTATTACGTGGTGACCGAAGGAGGCAGAATACATTATTAGGAAGGAAAGGTGAAGTTTTTCAGATTGTTTTGACATATAATGTGGAAACTAGAGGTCTTTTCCCTCTGTTTCAGTGGGACTTGGTGTTTATATTACAACTGTTAAAAGCACAGTAGAAATGTCAGCTTGGTCATGGATTCTGTGTGTTCAAGGACAGTACAGACTTCTGGCAATCTGCATGTGCAAACAATTATTTACTGTTTTGTTCTCATGCATATGGCAAGACCACTTTTGGTCTTGGTAAAAAACACTCTCTTTTCCAATGATGTGAGTCACTCAGTCTTCACAAGGTCAGTCCGATCTCTCAGAGGTTCTCCAACTCCGCTGCAGCAATCAGCTCATTTGCTATTGCCTGGTCAGAACATGATGCCTAAATTGGCCCACTTTGTTGTCCTCCTAAAGGGCTGACCCTAGCCCTGAAAGAAAAAAATAATAATGAAGGGAATAAATCCACTACTTCCAACTGAAGAAAATAGATCTGATTTGAAGTTTCTAATTCAGTCTTTTCAGCAGAATCTGTCATTATTTTGAATTCTATCCAAGCCTCCAGCAGCTTCAAAGAGTGTCAGGTAGATGCAGTGCAAAGTTACTGCTATGCAGCTCAATGTACAAGATAACATGTCTGAGAGCAATATTGATTTTTTCACAGAACATGAAGAACAGAAAAATAGGAAAACACTTTGGCATGACCTTGGCCTTCTGCACAAATAACCTAATGTTTATATCTCAGCTTACTTTCCTCATACTTGTCTGAAGGCCTTTGTGGAGCTTTTCTAAAGACATAGTAATATCAGCTGTAATATGGAAGTGATTTAGCAGCTCTCTGTAGATTCAGGTTGCTATTTAATTTTCATGTAACATTTTTCCCTAGGTGAATTGAAATGCATTCTGGGGCATTGCGGGATAGTTTAGCCTCATCCAAAACTCACTTTAACATCACACAATCTAATATTTGTCTCCCACTTGAGTACTAGGGTTTTTGACATCCTACTTATGGGAAAGAAGCAGAAAGGGCAGGAAAAGGGATAGACCTTGAGAAAACAAGTCTAATAAGACTGAATACTTACCAAAGTACTTGAGTACTACCATTGCTAGGCTCCTCAGCCTGGAGTTTTGTGATGAGGTTAAGCTAATTGTGGGCAGCTGCAATCCCAGCCTGTTCACTCTTTTGAACTTACTGGAAATCATGGCAGCAAAATCTGGGTGTTGTACTGCAGTGAAGGCAGCCTTACTGCTTCAGAAAACTGACATGAGAAATAGAAAATCTCTGGACAGCTCAGATGATTTAAATATGATTGTAGAGAAGTGACTGCTTAGCTGAAATAAAGAAAAAATATTTTTCTTGGTTAGAGTTTGGAGTAAGTCCATGCAGTGTCCTTTATATCTAATGTAGCATCAGTACTACTAAAGAAAAAACACCACACCTCAGCTGCATGATTTTAAAACATGCTTTCCATACATTGGTCTACTAAACTCATAATTGGAAATGTAATCAAGAGACTATGGTGCTTTTTGGTACAGCAAAGCAGCCATAAATGTCAAGACATGTAATGATGCTCATGAGTCCTGGAAGACCCTTCCAATGCTATTGAAGGTCATTTGTGTTTATGTCTTCACTGACATGTCCAGTTATTTTCATGGATGAAATGTGCATTTATGAACTTTGTGCTGTAGTGCTCCAGATGCATGGGTGAGGTACTCCAGGCATAGACTAGCGCTCCACAGTGGTTCCCCAGTAAGTCAGAAAGGACGGCAGGAGATTGTAAGAATAGAACCGCTGTGGGTGCTGAGAAAGCATTTAATCTCTGCCTCATTACGGTACCGTTCAGTTTCTGTTCTCTTCATGTCACTGGAGACTACAACATGAAATACTATTGTGGCATATAAAGGAATATAATTTTGTGTAAATTTGAGTAAGATGAACTTTAACATTAGGTTCTGGGACACTACATTGATTTTTCAATATGGAATTAATAGAAAATATATTTCTTCATGTAGGCTTGTCTCTAGAGACTATGATTGTTGAAGACTAGTTAAATTAATGGGGGAAGGGATATAAATCTGATGATGAATTCTTCTTGGATGCTAAATCAATAACTGTAGTTTTGCAGATTAAATGTATTGCATCATTTAGGCTTTATTTTGTAGCATAATGATAGTGTAAAGAAATAAATGAAAATTAAAAAGCAAAAGATTCCTGTAAAAGTTTCAAAAGGAAATGTGTCTGTTTTCAAGGTTGGATGAACACAGACTTAACGCTTTATGTTGATGGAGGTAAAATAAAAGTACAATTGCAAACTATTTATAAAGTTAGCTTAAAATTAAAGATGGAAAGATGGACATAATCAAGCATTAAATCTGCTGGTACCATCTGATGCTTGGCTTAGGTCCTGATGATAAATCAATGGCAATCCCTGAACTAAACTGAAACAGAAAGAACCGTGAGCTGAGTGGAGAATGGAGAAAACTCTTCTGAGATTTTTTAATTTGATGCTGAAACCAACAGCACAAATGGGTAGACATAAATAACCTTCCCCACCCTTTCTGTCCTCCTCACAAGCTTTTGAGACCACAACATCCACCAGAGTATCACTCAACCTTTATTTCTGTGACTTTCAGAGAAACCCTGACCACAAAAAAAAATTAATATTTCTCACCTGGAGGATTACTTATCTCCCCACTGCTGCACAGTGCTCTTTCTGTTCTTGAGTCTGTTTACTTTCTTCCTTCTTTGCCTTTTACTAAAAGACAGAATCTACTCTGAGCAAAAAAGAGCATGCTGCTCTCAGCATGTGACCTGGAAGGCAGCTATACCTTATATAGCTTGTCAGTGATGTATGTTCACCTGGCTCTAGGCAGCTGATAAGGGTGTGTACTAAACCCCTTTCTCATGCAGATGCTTTATGCAACGGTCTGCAGAAACAGAAGCAGCACATTTATCTGTGCTGTTCTTTCTTCCTTACTGTCTGGACAGACTGTATGTGTCTTATTTTGCCTCCAAGAAAACATATTCATACTCATAAAAGAGGTCAACAGCAGCAGCTTCAGCAGCTCATTTTGGCTCACATTGTCTTGTAAGAGAACAAGTAATGCCACCTTCATTATCAACAGAAAAGATTGTCAAAGAAGGGACAGCATTACAGAAATTTCTCTTTACCCAGAGAGAAGAGGAAGAACAGCTAACATTAAAATGAAGGCTTTCCTTTTCGCTTTAAGTTGTAACTATTTGAGGTTTTGTCAGTTTGCCAGAGAAGCTTTTTCTGTTTGTTTAAATAGAAGGCTATTAAAAGAAGCACTTGCCATGGACCTAGGCTGACCAAGGTTTCAACTCAAAATATTCAACCTTGCTTAAAGGATGAGATTTTTGATCCAACTCTTGATCCCCTGCAGGTTTTTTTGTTCTACAAAAATTAGTGCAGTAATTGACTCCACTGGATTACAGTGGGAATTTGGGGGTTTAACACTTTTTAAACTGGCTTTATAGTCTCACCTAGATGCCTGCAGTTTGGAACATTCCCTAACTGCAAAGCAGAATGTTATCCTCAGGTAGAGGAGATTTGCTCTTGCAACTACTGGCACTATTTTTAAGTAGCACCAATACAGCATCTCAAACAGCTCTAAAGTAGCCATCTGGATTTCCTCAGCAGCCTGGGTGTTGTGGTTTAACCCCAGCCAGCAGCTGAGCCCCACACAGCCAGTGGCTCACTCCCCCTGTGGTGGGATGGGGGACAGAACAGGTAGGGTAAGAGTAAGAAAACCAGTGGACTGAGTTAAGAACAGTGTAATGATTGAAATAGAATACAACAACAAACAACAAAAATACTAATTTGTAATGAAAAGGAAAATAACAAAAAGAAATAAAACACAAGAAGGACAAGTGATGCAAATGAAAAACAGTTGCTCACTACCAACCAATCGATGCCCAGCCTGTTCCCAAGCAGCAACCCCTGGCTAGCTTTCCTCCTGGTTTATTTGCTGAGCATGACATTGTATGGTGTGGAATATTCCTTTGGCAAGTTTGGGTCAGCTGTCCTGGCTGTGTCCCCACCCAGCTTCTTGCGCCCCTCCAGCCTTCTTGCTGGCAGGACAAGGGAAGCTGAGAAGTCCTCGACTTAGTGTAAGTACTGCTCAGCAACAACTAAAACATCAATGTGTTATCAACATTATTCTCAGCCTAAATTCAAAACACAGCACTGTGTCAGCTGTTAGGAAGAAAACCAACTCTATCCCAGCCAAAACCAGGACACTGGATAATTTCTGTTCTTTAGAACTTTATTTCTGTTTAACTAAAATTAATCTCAAATCAATGAAATTTTAAGAGCAAAGTGGTCATATAGCAGAGCTATATGATACCGTTAGCCAAAAGCCCTCTTTATCTCCAGTCTAATAAAATGTCAAAAAAGTCTAAAAGATTATTTACAATAGGGCATCATCTGGTCCCTGAAATTTGAAGCCAGTAACAATAGGCTCAGATTTGTTAAGCCTTTGCGATAATTCCTATCACTAAAAATCTATTCCAGGGACATCCATGGGAAGTTATCTGTGAGTTTTTCCTTGAGGTTTTATAAATAAAGATCATTAAACTTTAGCTAACAGACAATTCATATATTTAAGAATTATTCTTACAGCTGTTGAGACTTGAAGATGAAGGATATGAAATTAAAAAGCTTTGTGCTGATTTTTTTGTTGACATTGTGGCTTTGGCATGCTCTTGACAGTTCCCCAAATGCTTTCATTTCTTGCCTCCTTCCTTTGTATTTTGACTTACTTTCTGGTTAAAAATAACCACCACGCAAAGATTTCAGTCCTGTATTTCTTCTTGCATTGAACATGCCATGTTATGACAGGGGTGTACGTTTATAAGCTGAGTCTTGAGGATGCAAAAGTTTGATGTAAATGGACTTAGTTTCATGCATCACATTTAATAGCAAACTCTTTGGCCAAGTAATGCTATCCCAGCTTGTTTTTATCACACAGGCAAACAGGCATGGAGAAATCAATCCTTCCGTCTGTCTGTCCCCAGGGGTGCTGCAGACACTGAATGACCACTGAATTCAGATGTAGTTATCTTTGGGTGCTAGGCTGGAAGCTGCTAGTTATGTTGAACACAGTGTGTTATAATGCTGTACTGGCTGCTTGTGTCCCCCCTATTTCTACTGTACAAAATGCACATCTTCTATATGTGTGTCAGCTTAACAATACTTCTGATGGTAATGGTGACTCTCCAGATCAGCAGGTAAGAACTGCTTTTTGGTCAGGCTGTTCTTTGTATGTGGAAAGGCTAAGGAGTATACAGGGAGTTAGAGGTTTCACAGCTACCAAATCCCCATGCTTGACTGTTATTTTTCATAGATTACTAAATGCAAGCCCAGTCTGTGTCTGAACTAATAATGATGGAACCCGTTGGTTGTTTGCTTGCTTCTTGGGCAGTGTAGCAGTCAGTGCTTTGTCCTTATTTACCTTCTGATCAACTAAAGCCATAAGTCTGGTGCAACATCTAGCTATTGAGCCTGTCTCCCTAGGCTGGCTGTAAAGATTGGCTACAACCTCTGGAGAACTTTAGTTCTCCTGCCAAGTGGTCACTTAACTTTGTCCATGAAAACAGACATTTTGTCTTATCATAGCTGAAGTTCTGGGTTCTTCCCAACATTAGGAATGAAAATGAGAAAAATATCATGTGAGTTAATCCTTTTTGTGTCAGCGTTGTCTACATCTACCAGATGGATCTTGTTTTTCCAAAGCACCGTCTGCACAGAGCTAAGACTTGGGAACCTGGCTGAGTGAATCAGCCAAGCATGATGCAAAGAGCCAAGAAATGTAGAATCAAAATAGCTTGGTATGTTTTGCTTGAAAAAAGTAGTGGTTTAAATTTTCACCAATATTTTTTCATAGAAAGCTCAGATTAAAGTTTTGGAATTCAAGAGATCTTGGTTTAATTTTTTTTCCTGGTAAAAGTCCATTTCTTAATTGTCTGTGATGATTATCTATAAAACACCCTCAAAATACAAAGATTCAGATGTGAGATCTCATATCCAAGAACCTTCAGGCACATGTACATTACCATCTCTTCTTGGGTAAGAGGTGTGCTTTCAAAGCAAATTCCACTTACCGTAGTTTAGTTCAAATTGCAGACCAATTTCAGAAGAGACGAACAGTTTGGGAGCCCGTCTGAAGTAAATCTCCCCCAAAATAAGCTCATTGAAGATGTCAGGTGCTCACTACCAGCTGTTTTGCTCTACAGATCCATTCCCACTGGAGGTGAGTATAGACACAGACATCACTCAGACCAATTAGATTTAATACTTTACATTCAATTTGCACAACCACCAAGGTGAAGTTTTGTGCAAGCTACTCCCATCTTTCAAGTTCCAAAAGCCCATCCAGCAGTTTCACAACATGCCTTCTTATGAGATTTCCCATGTCTGTTCTCAGACAGAAACACCTTCAGTGTTGCAGTGTCTCATTTTTGGTTCTGATTCTGGCTGAAACCCAGAAATACATAAGGAATGCAAAACCAGGAGGAAAGCACCATCAGGATGAAACCACACAGAGCTTAAAACCATTCCTACACAGGTTAGAATGCTGTATCCTTGCAGATTCCTTTACAGAAGTGCAGTGACTTCAATGAAATTAGGCACAGATCTTTTAATGTCCATCTCTGGTACATTCTCTGTTAATTAAAACACTGTGCTGCATATTGAATGGGCTTTTATTGCTATTAGCATGCACTGCACAAGCCGTCCTTAACTCTCTGCATCTCCGCAATATGCTCTGTGCCACAGCTTAGAATAATCATGGGTCGTTTCTGCTTAAGCTCTTTGTAAACTCCATGTGGTTTTGATGAACAGAACAATGCAGCTGAACCAGCACAGAATACACACAAAGAATACTGCAAAGGAACAGAGAAGTGTTTACACTTGTAGTATCCTGGCTTGTTTTCTTTTGCCTTACTGTTGCTGTTTCTCTTTTAATTTGCTTTTATTGTGTTCTCATTTTTAGTCCCTCAGGTAACTGCTTGGGTGCCTTAGTATGTTCAGCATCTCATAACGCAGATACATGTTTTCACTCCCTGATTGCACCAAGCAGATACAGAAATTTTTATAGTCAGGTGTAACATATTAAACTGTTGTGATCCAATTCTCCCTCAACACGATGAGAAATACTCACTGCCATCTCTGCAGAACCTGCTCTGACTTGCTGTCTGGAGAAGCTTGTCCTCCTATATCAACTAAATTGGGTATCTTGGGACACTAGTCACCCAAGCTGAGTGCCTAAAATGTGGCCAAGTATGTATCTCTTACATATCTTGTTAGTGGTTCTGAGCACAGAGAAAACATTTTCTGAACATGTATCATTAATTCATTGCTCGCTAATGGCCTGCCCTATGTGTAAATGTCTCTGGACCATCCCTTGTGTTTAATCTGCTTCCTTTATCTTTTAAAGATATTATCGCTGGCCCAGCCTACACTTTGCTGTGATTTGACTCAAGCATAAGTGTTTTTCCCATGACGTTTGTTTTGGAATTGAGGCATTGGAAAGACCTCAACATTTCTAAAATATTGTTACCAAATCAAGCCAGAAAAGGGACCACAACCTCAGATGAGAAGTTGCAGAATAATGGTCCATGTTGGGCAAGAAAACAGGAAACACCGAAATACAAATAGAGTATTATCAATAATCAGATTAGATGAGAAGACTTTTCATGTAGGGCATTCACTACTACGTTCTCTCTAGGTTAACTACATTTGCATAGGTGTCATTTTTTTAAAAAATAACTAAAATATTATTGTACTGATAAGTATATTTAAAGTTTGTTCAAAAGCCAAGAAATTCCTTGTAAGTATCTTTGCCTATGGAGGACTTTAGATCTTCTCTTTAGAGAGATGTCCAGAAGATATTTTGTCACAGCTACAACTCTGAGAACAAACAGCCTGTGGAATAAAATTACCAGTGCCACTCATGTCAAGACTTCTGTGTAGCAGCAAGGAAGCCATTGGTCTTGTTTGGTTTTGGCTACTGTTATGCTGATTTTATTCAGGTGTATTGATCTAGTGGTATTGCTATAGGTCTGACTCCTTTTACGCTGCAAGAATCTTAGCATGTGTTTTTATTCCTTTTTAAAAGCCAAAGACTTAAGAGAAGAGGGAAGCTCAAAAAGATCATATCAGTGCTCCAGTGATAAATTGGACACACCTGGTTAAAGAAGAAACAAAAATGCAAGATTTCTCTTACTGGCACAATCTGCCTTTTAAGACTAAATCTTTCAGAAATAAAGGACTTGAGGAATGGACTAGATATCTGTGCAAACAATTGGGATAACCCCCCCATTACCAAAAGATGAAGGTGGTTAATGCTGTTCAAATATCTGCATAAGCAAATAAAATTATCAATTTAAACAAAAAAGAAAAAAGTCAAAACCAACCAGGAAAGAAAAGATCAATTCACCTTTTTATTCTGTATTAGCAGGATAATGGAAGGAATACACAGCCAGCTCCTGCGTTTAGATAGTATGTTTATAATTTCCAGATGCTGGATGCTAATTCCCTGAGACATGCCAGCTTCATCACTTGAAGCCTTCTGGAGTTTTCTGTCCATCCACTTCTCCAGCTAAGTACCCAGAGGATTAGTGCCTCCTCTATCCTTTTCTGACTGTCATCTGCTGTACCAAATGAGTTGCGATATGTCACAACAATTAGGACTCCCAAAAAACCTGACTGATCAGCTGGCAGGACAAGCTTGCTTACATTGTTTCATTGGTATTTCTTCCTTTTTGACAATGTTGGCAAGCTGTCCAAATTGGAATTTGTCCCTGGACACAAAGAATGACCCCTGGATTTTTGTGGAAATTGTGAAAATATGATGTCTTCTTTCATGTCATTAGCCTCTCTTTTCCATCTCCCCTGCCATCCTGCCATCCCTGATGTCTGCAGTGATGCAGAGCTCGGCAGAGAAGACATGCCACCAGTGCCATACGTCACCAGTGGTCCTTCTGGCTTAGTTTGCAAAATCTGGTTTCAGCTTTTTGCATATTCAAACATCAATTCAAATGCTCATTTGCACAGATATGCTCTTTACTTCGTTATTTTAATATTCATTCAGCCACTTGAGGGTTGATATAGCAGTAGTGCCTGACTGTATCAGGACATAATAATGTTTGCACAGGGGCAGGCACAAAGCTTGATAGAGTCATGATGCCTTTTACATTTCCCAAGACAAGTTCTAAAGGTTCTCCCAGGGCACTGTCACATTTGTCTTCAATGTGTCACAATGTGACTGTGTGACTACTCTGACACAGACTGTAGTCTTTTGAGGAGAGAGGAAGGTGCATCCCAGAAGAGGAAAAAAGTAACTTCAAAATGAAAAGAAGCACCAATCTTCCTGAAAGAACTAGAAAAACATTTGAGGAAAATAAATGCTTCTTACTACATGAACTCGTGATCTCAACAAGCAGCAATGATATGTTTGAAATATGCTTCAAGAGCATTTTATCTTTACTGTTTAAAAAAATTAAATAATTAAGGTGGAAATTTTTGGCAGTGAGGCAGTGTCTGAAAAAGAATATTTTCAGCAGATTATATTAATGGAAAAAATCAGGACTCCAACATTTTCAAGAGTTAAGTTGCAATATGTTTGTCTGGAAAACCACAGCAATCTTTTTTTTCCTCTCTCTTTCTCATTTTTTTTTTTTGAAGGCACATTAAGATGTCTTTCTAGATCAAAAATATTTCCACCCTGCTTGTTTCTTTACAGAAAAAAATGTTCTCTCTGATGTTTTCATGTTTCTTCAGAGAACAACACTAATTGGTTTCCATTGCAAGAAAATATCTCTCTAGAAGAACATAAATAGTGGCTGCCGTTCCTTTACATCAGTTTTATGTTTCTTAGTTATATGAGCACAGTGAATGACTTTGATTCCTTTTCAGGTTTTTTGTTGTTTTTTTGGGTTTTTTTTTTTTTTTTTTTTGGAAAGGGTATGGTTCCTGCCTGATTATTTTTTTATTTATTCATTATTACTTGAGGTAGGTAAGAAATAGAAGTAGTTGAAAATATTTTATTTGGAGGCTATACTACATTTTTTTCCTTTACTCTGAAATAAATTTGTTTTGTAATGTTTCCTTTGGCTCCTTCAGGTTTAGTTCTCTTCACTAGTCACAGGAAAACATTTGTGACAAAAAAAAAAATGAACACGAAGCAGATTAAATGGCTCCCACACATAGACAATAGGAACATGGAAGTTCATATGTGTAGCTAAGATTTTTTTATTTTTTTAAAAATGTTTACCTTGGACACTTCAATCCTTCTTTGCAGAGGAGATGTCAGATGAAACCAGTAGCTTGGAAGAAATGACTGAGCCCCAAATATTGTATTAGGAACACTTAACTTGTGGATGACATCCTACTATTTTTGTGTTGAAATCATTGCTGTTAGAGGAATTAATCTTTCAAATTGTGACAGAGGTTTCACCTACCCTATAAAGTGCTGTGCTGACATAGTACTACAGGTCCTGAGAGCTCCATAGCTGTGTCAGCTCAGCCTAGTCTAGACTGATGAACTTCCAAACAGGCAAAGAGGACACATTCTCAGCATTCCCAAGAACTAGAACTTTCTCTATCCAGTTTCCTATTTGGGTAATGGGATGATAATAATAATGGTAATTTTTCTACATACCTTTTGATATGTCTATTTAGACCCTTGGTGGCCAAACAGCAGCTTATGTGCTCGGATCACCCTGGTCAGCTGTGGCTCATTTTAGGGTTATATCACACAAATGACAGATTCCTTCATCATGGTGGTGGCTGAGAGACCTGATCTCTAACCATGAAATGAAGTGAACCAGCAATGGCTGAGGAAGCCAACAAGCTGCCCAGGTGCATGCCCAGCATTGGTACCCTGGAAGAGCCATTCTCCTCCTCTTCTGGGTGGTATTCAGTTTTTACAGGGAAGTTTTTCATATCTTTTGACATGGCATTTACAGTTTGTAAGCTGGGGAGGTTGGCCACCCTTGATTTCAGGCTAGTTGGAAGGTTTAAGTTGCAACAGATTTAAGTTCAGTACAGGAAGCTGACTGTTGTACAGACAACACAGTCATGATGGTGTGGAGAGAGCAAGTATAAACCACTCCATCCTGTGGTTTGAACTTCCAGCCTCACCCTGCTTTGATGGCTAAGGAAATACCAAAGCAAATGTGCATGGCTTTCTTACTTACCCTTTGTGGTTTCCTCTAAATATCATATGTTTGTTTTAAAGTTGGTGGTTGTTCTCAGACTTTAATACCTTTCTCCAAACACTCTTCGAGAGTATCTCTTTAACAACCCAGGCCTTGAAATTGTACCATTCATTCAGAAAAATGGGCTAAGAGTACTGGACTTTGGCATGCTACTTATGGATGCCTTTTTTGCCTCTGTGATGCATCCTGCACCAGTCAGCAGATGAAAGGGACTTGAGGTACAAGCAAATAAAGGACCTTCTTTATCCATCCGTTTTGTGCTGGGTCAAAACTTCAGGTGGCACAGAATGGCTTTGTCAAAAAGTTGCTTGCTTTAGTCACATTAGGCTTAGTGAATCTCTGCTGGCTTGTGTCTGCCAAATATGTGAGCTTGACTTTGTAAAACTGCTTACTCCAGAGGAACTTAGAAATAGAATCTTAGAATCATTTAGGTTGGATTCCTAAATCTTTTGTGTTTTTAAAAGCATACTTGATAGGAGGTGAAAAAGAGAGATCAAACTACTTCTAAAATGCCCACATATCTAAACCTCCAGAATTTGATCAGATATTTGACCCTATACTGATGAATTCTCCAATTTGGGTACCACTCTATTTGGCAAACTGACATGGAAGTGTCCTTGCTGTTGAGAGCTGTCACCAGGCTTTTCTCTAGGCAGGACCAGGCTGCAATCGCTTCTGTCTTCAGGCAGGAATGCAAAACCTATCAAAACAAGGGAATTTCTAAACCACAAGATAACACTGGTTCGTTTAATCTCTGAGAACTGTTAATGCCATTTGCAGCAAAGGAAGAAGAAAAACTTTAGCTGTGTCACCAATTGTTCCAATCAGAACAAAATTAAAAGGTCTGTCACTGTTTGTGCTCTAGGGTATAAGTTGTCCAGAGGAAGGACTTATTCCTGAACTCAGCTGGAGTTCACTTTATGTCCTGAAACATGAAATTTGATAACATTTTAAATTTTATCCCGGCTATTATAACTGTACCTATCCAATCCTTTTCTCTCTCCCATGACATTTTCATGTCTCATTATTCTACCTACAGAGTAACTCAGACGATCTTCCTGCTCCAGGGTTATGGCCATACTGGAAGTCTTGTGACCAACTGAGTTATTGGATAACACACCAGAAAGCTTGTTCATCATCTCTCTAGAGGAAAAATTGTTTTGTGACAAAGGAATGGGATTGCTATTAGATTTGGTCTTCAATTCAATGAAGTGTCAGAAATACCATGAAGTGCATTAGTGGCCCTGCTACAGTTAATGAGTTATATAAGGCAAATAACAGAACAAAACTCCAAGTGAGCCAGAATTTTGTAATTACGTACACACAAATTACCAATATCCTTGAGCATCAGAAACATTAAGACAATTAGAAGTTCTCAGTATAATTTCCTTTAAAAAAACGAAACCAACAAAACCTGTGTTGGACCTTTGTAATTTTGAAGACAATAGCGAAAATGAAGAGAGATGTAAATCAAATGAGGAACATTTGGGACATCCTTGGGAAATCATCTTAATCACTTGGAACAAATCCTTAGGCACACACTGTATACTGGGTGATTAAGATAGGCAGCACTGATTACTGTTGAAGAAGCGGATCAGCAAATGGTTGTATCACAGGTCAGTCAGAAAAGGTTAAAACAAAAAGCTGCAAGAAGAACATGTCACGGAGCAGGAAAATAGTATCACTATTGCAGCAGTAGTAGGTTTAGGCAAATTCTGTTCAAGTCACATAAGCAATGGACCAGAGACAAATAAAATGGAGAAAGTTAAAAATGATCCAGCTGAAATTATGAGGTGATTCGCTTACAATGAAAGATAAGAGAAAATATTAAAAGAGATCTAGATCTTTGAAGACCGTGAGCTCAAAGAAAGGTGAGGAAGGGTTTTGTGAAGTGCACCAGAAAAGAGCTTGAAACACATGAAGAATAATAATAAAGAAAAACAAATACAGGCCAACCCTTTAGACTTTCCTGACAGTACATCATTTGACATTATATTAGCCTCCTCAGGCTACTGAGAATAGCAGCACCATTTGGTTATTTTATAGTGAGCCTAGGCAAAGAAGAAGAATTAATAGAGACTAAAAGGATAAATAAGCTGCATAACTACAATGAAACCAATGTTTAGTTATTTATAGGACAAATTCTCATCTGACTTGATAACTCTTTGGGTGGAGAAGGCTGTTCACGTGTCTCCCCCTAGTTTGCAGAAAGGTTTTCCATACAACATTATAAGTTCTTTAAAGGTCTTATCGAGGCAGTGGAAGAGCTGAGGAAGATGCCCATGTGGCCTGAGTGTGTGGTGCCCCTCATCTAGATTCCCCTGTGCTTCTGTTTCTTTGGAGCTCTGCCAAAATATGTGAACCAAGTTTGTCTTTCTGCATGAAGCACTTCCTCCCTGTATGTATCAAGAAAGTCTAAATGATTCAGGAGCCTCAGCGTGAGCAGTGTCTGGAAGCACTTTGACACTTCTACCAAGTGAGCACTGCTACCTTTTTTAACATTTTTTTTCCTTCTTTAATCCAGTTCATAGAATTTTGTTGTGTGTATTACAGGGGCAGTGAGAGTGTCAACCAAGATCACCACCCTGATATGCGAGGTGCCTTACAGAAGAGGAATGTTGCTAGAAATCACATCCTAGCTAAACAAAGGTGAGCAAAAGACAGAAATCTTGGCCCTGCTCAGTCTGGCATCGTCACCACCAAAGTCAAGCTCCTCTAAACCCACTAAGTTTTACAGAGAAGCTTGACATAGTCAAAGGTGTGTCTGCCTCTGAGACCCATAGGAACTCACATCCTGAGCATGCCTGTGTCATCATGCTGTGGGTACAGCCACACAAGTCACCTGCATACAGCTGGGCTGGGCAGTATTTTAGGTTCCTAATTGTCAGTATGGTTTTCTATCACTTGTAACGCACACTGGCAATGTAGATCTTTGTGTATGAATAAAGCCGGTTAGGCTTTCCACCCATTCTGTTACATCGCCAGGCTTCCTTACAAGGAGGACACATTATCCTGAGAGAAAATGTAAATTGGAGTGAAAGCATGCCAAAGAAACCTGTGGGTGAAAAGGGAGTGAGGAGAGGAAGGAGACAAATTGAGCTGGACAGCAGCAAGAGTCTGGAAAGGCAGAAAGTACATCATCTCAGGTAATTTTTCCATTTACAATGTGGAATATTCTGTTGGATTAATCAGCATCACCTTCACAGTGGCCACTTGGGCATCAGCAAAAAATGAATGGCCAGAGCAGCACTGGGGGCGTGGGGGGGGGGGGGTAATCAAACAGTCTCTGACGCATAGTAATGAATTAATTTGCTACACACAGAAAACGTAAAACTGTAGGAATATGTTCCCTCTTCTCTTTACCCCAGAAGGGTTTTAATGTGTGAATTCTATTTAATATTCACTTCTCTGTCAAATAGAAGGGTTATGCACCTTTACTGGATAATGTTAAAATGACACAAATATTTGTGTTTCTGTCCTAAATCAGTGATTCTTCTTGCAGTCATCTAGCTCATTTGTGTGTAAAGTACAGCTGTACTTTGAGGAAATAATGAAACTGAGAAGCTCACAAATGCTAGGCCAACACAGTATATTCTGTCCCTGTGCCTTTGGATCATGCTGCCATTTCTCACTTGAGGAATTAGACATGGAGGTTAACAAATAGCTCTCCTCCCCGTTCAAATCCTGGTATGGCAGAGGCAATAAGGAGAAAATAGGAAGGCTGCACTCAGGGCAGCGTGTTTAATCATCAGTACCTGAAAATGTAGCCATATATTCCTGACTGCTGAAAAATTCAGCTTCACATGGCTTTGAGGTAGCTGCTTCCCGACAGGTAACCGGGTGCCCAGCTGACTTTCTAAAGGGAACACTGGGTCTCCCACCAAAATGTTGGGCTGAACGTGGAGCTGACTGGGTGATATTCTACAGCTTGTATTGAGAGAAGGTCAAACAAAATCAGAGTCCTTCTGCCCTTAAACACCACGTGTCTGTGTCTTGGGGGTTTAATCTGTGCTCCCATGTGTCTCTTGAATGTCAAATAGCCGTTTCATTTGTATCATTTATGGTGTGGTAGCATTCAAAGTTTGTTTGTAGCTGGATTTTCTCAGCTTAAAAACCCAGTAAAGTAGATAGCAAGGTCTCTGCTCTAGTGTACTCCCATTCTACAACCACAGTCAGTGGGACAAAGTGACATCTATATGACAGAGAAGAATGGATAAAAGGAGGAAAACAGATCAAGAGCCAGAAAGGCTAAAGAGAGGCTTCAGGAAGGTGTTAAAGTGATAGAGCTCTTCAGTGGTAGATGTTGAGAAAAGAATAAGATGAATCGTCCACTATTCATAGTCTGAATCAACTTAATGAGACTGGAGTGGATGACTTCTGAAACATTAGTCTTGATGACTGATTTCCTTGGGAGAAATTCAGGGGCCCTCCCCAGTGGGGCAGTGCAACAGCTACCATAGTTTATGGCACTTGCAAAGGTATCATTATTATGGAAGACCATAATAAAAAGTCTCTGTTGTGTGTTTTTCCATCGTTTCTGGTGCTTGAGGTGCCAAATGATGTTTTGTTGTCTTTAGGAGAATCTGCTTCCGTGTATTTATGACAGCATGTCTCACTGCTTTCCTCAAGAAGGACACCTTGTTGGAAATATTCCAGGAGCAGAGAGACTGACCAAAAACGAGAGCAGATTTTATTACTAGAGATCAGCTGTAGCTCAGGTTGAGATTTATGCAGGCCAGCAGTGCAAACAGCTTCTTGCTATTTCAAATGACTGCTACCAGTTTTATTGTTCCCAGGCAGGTAAGCACAGTGCTGTGAAAAATACTAACGTTTCAAACCTGGACTGCTCAGATAACACACACTACTGCTTCAGAGCCTTCTTATTGTCTATCTTTGCAACAAGCTGGGTAACAGCTCTTCTTCCCACCTGTAAAAAAGCAGGGGGTATGCATGCACCTGTAGTGAGCAATTCAGCAACCATGGCCATGCTGGCTTACCTGCATTCTGGTGTTTGATGTTGCTGCAGTTGTTATCACAGCAGTTCCTGACAGCTCTGTTCAAGGGATTGATCTGAGATGTCTCAGTTTAAGTAAATCCATCTGTATTGTGAGTGAATTGCACAAACACAAGGTCACCACACTGGAATCAAACAATTTGGGTCAGTATTACATTGTTGGACTGTTCATTGGCATTACTTTGCCTGACCCATGGGTTTCTCTACATGACATATCACAGCAAGGTGTGTAGCAAGGGGTAGCTTGAGAACAGGAATCACCAAATTTTGGTGAAGAGGAAGTATAACTAGCAAAGTATAACAAGCAGATCCGCCCAGTGACAATATACTTCCTTTGGCATCTTCTTCTGGCCTCTGTGGCAGGCAAGATCCTGCACTGGGTGAACTTTTAGTCTTTTCAAGTGTTATTCAGTGTAAGTAGTAATCAAACAGCACTAGGCAGCCTGTGCTACCATGGCATTTGGGACTAAGCCACTGTGCCATCTGGTCAGAGGTGTTGGAGTCATCCAGCGGCTGCCTGCCATACCCCCAGGAAGGCTAACAAACAGTCAGAAGAAGCGCTGGAAGTCATGGCAGCACTGCCTGGCTCTCAGGAGGCGCACAGTGGTGTGCCACTCATCACTCCCAGCTGGGAGGTCCCAAGGCACAAGGACTGCACTCCAAACTGCCAGCAAAGAGCTCAGCACCATACAGACCTGAGCACACCAGGGAACCTCTTCTCCCCTCGCCTAGTTCTATTAAAGTTTCAACACAAAGAGTATACTTGGTAAATTATATCATCTCGGTGAGTGTGAGGGCTAAAGGACTCCCAGGGGTGCAGAAGAAGGAGGTTCTGTACCCAGCTCAGGCACGGGCTCCTCTTGGCTTTGCCATTTTCTTGCTCTCTGCTCCAGTTCTTCTTTGATGAGGGAAGGATAAAAATTGCTTCATTCCTTAACCAGTGAAGTGTGTGCTGAGTACAGCTGGACCTCTTTCACCCTTTCCAGGATGGTGAGCAGGACGGGCAGCTAAGGACAGAGCGTGACACTACTTCATCGACATTTTTATGATGTTCAGATTTGGATTTCGTTTCTTTTTGCAGAGTTTCTGTGGCAGACAGCATATGGTGATCTAGTACCTCACAACCCACCTGCTGTAATAGCTGCCTGGAAAAACTGCTGCTGCGACTGCTCTCAGACACAGTATTTTTGCCCTCTGGTGTTACATTGTTTAAAAAAATCTGACAGGCTGTCACCCAACAAATGGTCTTTTCACAGGTGCCAGAAAATTACCGTCCAGAAGGATCCTTATCTCCATCAAGGATTTTGTAATAAACAACTGTTTAAAGCAAGAGAGCAAGCATGGTCGTGGACATGTGTTCAGTCCTCACCTCTGCTATGTAGCCTTCCTCTGCTTTCCATCACTTTGCACGTCAATGGTGACCAGCTTAAAGCAAACTCATTAATCCTGTTGCTGTAGCATTAAAATCCCCAAGTTGAAATTGCATATTTACCCACATCTTAACTTGAAATAATCACACTGCACAGCAGAACTCCTGTTGATTACTTTGTCTGATCACATCCTTAATTTAATTAGCTTTAAACAAATTTAGTGGGTAGTCGAGACTCCAGGACGTGGAAGTATTGAATGAAGTATTGAGTAAAGTATAAGAATGAAGCATAGGACCAGCCTTCAAGGAGTTTTAGCACTATGCAGAAACTCATTGATCCTGGGCAAGTCAACCACGTTGCAGGCATATTTAAATATGGGGATACTTATCTACCCCAGAGCAGAGCAACAAGGGGTTATTTCCGTGTTACACCCCACTCCTATCATTGCTGAATGAGAAATTCTAGATAATGTTACACAAATTCTGATAATTATTTGTCTGTCAGCCAACAACAATGGGAGATGTGGACTTTAATCTCCTAACCCATAAATGACTCATGAATTTGAGCATTCACAATTTCAAGTCTCTCAGAAGATATGGTTTTCAGGTTTTGTGGATATCTCTGCTGAAAAATCCAGTTTTTCTTGTAAAAGTGAGAAGTTTCCTCCTTTTAACTTCCAGCTCATTTTCGTTTCATGTTTACTACGAGGTTCCAGGCAGAGTGGCTTTGCAGTTCTCTCAGCCTGTCCTGTGAACAGAGGTGACCAGTCAGAGGAAGCCAGTAGCTCCTGCTGCTCTTTCATATGAGGGCCACCTTCAATTTTGCCTTTTTATGGTGATATATGAATACCTTTGCTTTGGACCGGTTTTGTCACTATCACAGAAGATGTCATCATTGCCTATAGCAACAATTGCTTTCCTCAGCAATATATAATGACAAAGTGTGTCAGTGATTTGCTTTGAGAAGGAAGTTTGGGTTTTGAAAAGCAAAATCAATTTATGCTCTCATGTATCCTCTCAGATTATGAGAGCATTGTTATGAGATCACCCATAAGAGTTAGGAAACAGATCATTAGAGTAATTCACTCGATATGGTTATGCCAAAGTTAATTCACTTTTCAGCCATGTAATAAGATCCCATAGGGTCATTACTTCTTTGCTACATCATCAAAAATAATGAGATTCATTTTTCTCAGTTTATGTGGAAATAGACACTGTCTCTTATCATGCTCAGCTGAGTGAAATCGACAACCGCAGCAATTTCTTTCTTGAGGTTTTCCAAGGTGAAAAATCATTATTTAAAATGTGAGATCTGATGCATTAATACAAGAGGTTCAGGTAGTCTTTCCCTGACAATTGAAGCTTTCATCACTAGAAAGATGTGTAGATGGATAAACTCTGATAATAAGATTTTTTGTATATTATTTCCTGGGGAAAAGAAAAAGTATCTGTCAGGTTCATTAATAAAAGCAAAATAGGACACAAAAAATTATGCTAAAATGAAAAATACTCGTCATCACATGTAGTATAAATCGGTATGTTTTACTTATGTGCTTGACAAGCGCTATCTTAAAACATGAAGTAAGGCAGAGACTTTAAGTTATTTGAAGAGTTTATCAATTTAGGAAGGGAGATGTGTTTGGCTCTTTGTCATGATGCATGTGCAGCAGGTACACGTAGCTTTACCCATGGACAGGCTCACTATTTCAGCAGCCATCCTGTCAGATTATAGGCTCTGCACTGCATCTGTCTTATAGTTGAACAAAAACTTTTTTGTGATCATTTTAGGGACTTTTGCAAACATAAATAAGAATTTCTAGAGTTTTAAACTGATGAGACAGAAGATCCAAATAATTTTATACGTCTGGCTGCCAATGTTACATTTTTGTCCATATAACAAATTTGCTGGCCTTTCCTCTGTTATCAGCCCTCCCAGCTGGTATGTTCACATGAAAGGATGGATTTTCAGTGCTCTCCTTAATTTTCACACTTTGGTATCTAACACAATGTTAGGAATTACAGGGAGAGAGAGACCATGTTTCCTATGGTAGCCTTTTACTTCTGATACTTATGCAGTTAGCCAAAGACTCACCTGGAACGTGGTCTGCACAGAGGATGGGATAATCTCCATGTAGTTCAACTTACACAGGTACACAGGCCAACCTGTCATTTGAAAGTGTGAATTTCCCTGCTGTATTTGTTGCAGCAGGCTCAGAATAGCACTTGTTAAATTTGTATAGTATCAGTTCATGGCTAGCAAGCCTCAAGCTTATAGCAACCTTACAGTCTTGTAACATCTACTTGGGCATTTAACCTTTGTCAAGCTCCAATCGGGAGTCTAATGTTACTGTTTTCTGCTGCTTTGGACAAGGTTTTGGCAGTGTTTATGTTATAATCCTCTTGAATTTCACATTTTCTCTCATAAACAGTGTCTAGGGTTGAACCCTGGCCTAGTCAGTACCTTGTTGGTTTTGTGAATGACACGTGACTGTATCATGGGGCAGTTAGTAACTTATTACCTCTTTTTCGGTAGTACACACTGTCCAGCTCCTTGAAGATGCCTAGATTATATTAGCCCAGCTACTGTGTGATTATTGTATTTACCAGTATTGATCAGCTGATTCATTGGAAATGGAGGAACTGAAAAACACTGACATTTTCAGTTAAATAAAATGTCTGTTAATAACTATTTTTGTTATTACAGCATCTCTTCTTATACTATTTCATACTGTGCAAGGCTGTGTTCAGGAACCTAAAAATCAGCCCAAAGATGTATAGAGTCTGACACTAGTATTTAGTTATATTAAAGAAGTACCCTGAAATTCCAGTCACTATCAAGACAGAGAGAGATGATCCTAGTACAGAAAACACAGAAAACCTTTCAGTCTACATAATCAGACAGATGTGGGGTAAGGGGTGAAGACAACCAGAAATACATAGAAAATGTGACTTTTCCAGCAAGATCATAGCAAGTATGAGGACAAAGTCTTGATTTTCTGGGTTTTGTTTATTCTAAGTGTTGTAAGGTCTAAATCTGTGGGCACTGCTGGCAGAAAAGCCTTTATTGAAGGAGAATATTTGCAACAACAGGGAAAATCAGAATTGCTTGAACAAAGAAAGGTGAGTTTATAGCAAATTGACTTGGGAGATACTTATTTCTGTGCAGGGTATTATTTGCAGGGACTCGACACAAGACCTCTCTGCCGACACAGGGAACCAAGCCTGGTCTAGACAGGCACTATGGGTCTTGCACCCACCATCCCATGTAATGTAGTGTTAGCACACACTCAGGAGGCTGGTTAATAATGAGTCACATCGGCTTTCCACTGTGCTGGCGTATGACATGCAGGGGAACCAAAAGTGCATAGTTCCTGAGACTGTCCTCTGAGATAAGTACACGTGGGCATTACTGTAGTCCTTAGGGCTAATGAATTTATGGAGCTTCCTTTTTACCCTTCAGTTCTGAAGAGCATGTGGTAAAAGTTGACTTCCTCTGGTAGAAATCCAGGAGAAAAGCAGCTGACAGCCAGAACCCTTGGGGACAACCTGTCATATTCCCAAAGAACACTGCCTATGTCCATGCAACTCAGTCTGTTCTTCCCATAAAAACTACATATATAATTTAACCATCCAAGATTCCTGTGTTAGCAATGAGGAAGTCTTCTGTAAATTCCACTCTGCTAGGCAACTTTGTGAAAGATGCATTGTGCATGAGATTACAAATAAGAAATTCTGCATTTGAACAGGAAATGTCTCCCCCATGGTAAATTGGCAAGATCCTGTTGAATTTTAGTAAGGCTGTGTCAGTTTGTACTCGGTAAGGAACTGATTGTTCCAGTTTGCTTAGTATATTTTGTAGTCTAGACAATAGCTGAATATAAAAAACACTCCTTGTATGTCAGTTTAATTAGAAGTGACTAATTTAATGAATGCACTGTAAATAATGTCTATTATGCCATGCAAAGATCTTGTTTCAATAAACTGGATAGATTTTTCTCTCTCATATAGCTGTAGCAGCCTGATTGCATTTGATCATTGTAATAAAAGGTACAGTTGCATTATATTGTTTGCCAACCTTCACTGGGAACCTTAATTGCCTGTTTATTAGTGCTCAGTGTGTCGAGCATGGACATTCTTAGACACAGCATTCAGCATGGTGTCTCAGTGGAGGCTTACATTATGTTCTAGTCTGAGACTATTTCTCCATTAAGTTCTGAATTCAGGTGATTCTTTGAAGAGAGAGGATAGAATAGAAAGAACAGTAAGTACGGATAGCTTGCAGTGTATCAAGTCCATTCAGCCTTCCCTGTGATAGGGAAAAGAAAAGACAGTTTATAAATGTTTTTAAGTTGTGACCTTTGTTCCAAAATAACTAATTTTTAATCAATGTGGAAAAAAAAACAACACCAAAACCATAAGGTGATAAGTTCAAATTCCCACTGGGCTTAAATGCAAACTTGAATAAACAGCCCACAAGTATGGGAATCTTGGAGGTAAGAGCTAAGATTTCTGTTTTGAACCCTGAATTGTAGATTTCTTACCAAACATGAAAGTAATGTTATAGTTCACACGCAGTGCTCAGGCTAATTTCTTCCAGGCTTTATATCTGTGAAATCTAATATCCCTGGTATTGAAGAATGGGAGAACAAGCGAGGAAATGCTCTTTAGATGGCTGAATGTCCTAGAAGAGTGAGTTTCAGCTCTATGATGCTGAACATAGGTTGTTGACTTTCATGTTCTTTTAATAGAAAGGTCTTGTGACAAATTCAGCATTGACCCTCAATTAGACCTGATTCCCTTCTCATTTAGACTAAAGAAGGACCAGCTCTTTTCAAGACAAGGAAGTTTCATTGACACAGAAATAGCAAAAACAAAGAAAAAATCAGATCTGGCTGGCTTCCAATATTCCACCTCAGTTCGATGGATTGAGGTGCATTACTGGCAAGTTTGAAACATGAAGTTAGAATGGGATGAGGAAATCCTTTTTTCCAGATGAGGGGAAATATAAAATTGCGCAACTCATGCAAATCACAAAACAACTCCAAAGACCAGAAGATCTCACAAAGAAGAAATGAACTATATTAATGAATAATGTACCTGAATAGAAGAGAGTATAAAATTAATATGTATCAAGGTCATAAATAATAAATAACAAAGTCACCACAAGTGTTATCTTTTGAACTAAGATAAAAAAAGAAAATATTTAAACATGCAAGCACATATAAATAATATGAAAAAGAAAGTACCTCAAGTTGCATGTGCTATGACAGCTCAGATTCATACAGTCCAAATGACATTTAATTGTATTAATTTTCAACAATTTGAAGATTTTTTCAGTATTTAAAGACAGCTGCCTTACTGAACTTTGATAAGATATTCTTTAGGCATTCCTATCTTTTCGCTGTTCATATTAGATATGCTCAATTTAGGCTCATGTGTTAGAAAACATTTATCCTTAAGAAGGACTTTTTGAATTTTTTAGTGGCATATAATAACAATAATCTCCAATGTCATAGAGAGGGGAGAACCCTGGTAGACAAAAACAAAAGCCTTAAATCTTGAGAGCTTTAGCAATGGTTCCAACTTTCTCGTTCTCACCGTTATCTGAGGCTTTTTGCTTCCTTATAATTTTCTCAAAGTAACATCAGAACCAGAATGCTGCCAAACCCACTGCCAACAATTGCAATTTAATTATAAGCATAATGTTTGTGAAACACATTTAACGTGTTTGCAACACTGGTGAAATACACAGCTCTTTACAGTGCACAAAACAAAGTGGCTCAAAATCTGATCAAAAAATTTACTGGTAGGGAGACTTCTTACCTCTGCATGAACATGACATCCATTCAATTCCACTTAGCAATCTACTTTCCACTAGAGATAACAACAAAATGTATATTGACTACAATAAAATCAGATTCATCCTTTTGAGTGTGCAGGCTCTTGCTATCACAAATCATGACAGCATGCTGGGGAAAGGACTGGGGATGGGACAGCATAGGGACTATATGAGTCAAGCCTATTAAAGGATGTTATGAACAAAAGAGGAATCCCCTAAAACATATACCTTCTTGCTTTATATAGGGCCATAACTGAATCATGCCTTTCCCCAATGAAGTCAGTTGAGTTTTAATACTAAACTTCTTTTATCTCTTTAGTTCTCACCTAAATGCACATACTTAATGTTACAGCTATAGCTCACTGTGTAGCAGAGATCCCATCAGAATTGAAATCTCAGTGCCAGTCACCTGCTTCATTTATTTCTTGCTGTGAGCCTAATGAGGAAACAGTCAGAACTACCCTGAGAAACTGAGAGGATAAATATTGCTTTTCCAGAGGTACCAGGAAATTCAAACTGTTCTGAACATGGAAGCTAGTAAGAACAGCTGAACTATCATGAAATATCATTGTGAAATAAATAATCATCTCATTCTCTGTGTGATGGGCTTAGATTGTGAGTGTCAGAGCTACAGGAAGGAAAAAAGGGAATTGGGCAAAAACTTATCCAAAGCCTGGCGAAGTGAATTGAAGTTTATGTAACAGCTTCAATGCAAACTGCATCACAACAATTATAATTCCTACTTTCCCTTGTGAGCAAAATCCTCTCAGAGTACCCAAATAAAGCACACCTTCAGGGCTTTTTACTAACTCATAAATGTGCAATGGAAAACATCCAAGAGCTAAGTAGTGCCATGGCTGATCATTTTGAAAAGAATATGTGCTATCAAACATCATGTTTACATAAGGAGGCTGATATTAAGATAATGGCAAGCTCTGGTTGAGGGAAGAGGGTGAGGCAGCAGCGCTTATTACTCAGTAGGTGTCTGTTCCCTTTGTAGTGAAATTTCTTTGGTCTTCAGTCAGCAGAAGCCATTACAGGAAGAGCTGGTTGAAAAACTATGTTATATTAAATAATCAAAATAGTTGGAAAATGTTTACTTTACCTATAGCTCTTTTAGAAGTGCTTGAACTTTGATGAAAACTTTGACCGTTATTGATCAGAACTCAACTTCTTTCGGTTAAGCTCAAAATAATACAAGATAAAAAATATGGCCTATATTCTTATGGCAGAGCCATTTTCTTACAGTCACAGAAAATTAGAGATAAATTGCTCGTGGGTATGACTAGTGACTTTAGGTACTCCAGATAATCTCAGCTTGTTCGGAATATTTTATTCTGAAAAAAAAAAATAGTTGCATGCTTTCTACAAATGCATTATAAAGAGCTCTCTAATGGTTCTCCACATCAGCCAAAACACAGGGTCACAACAGAACTCTCTGAATATTGCCAACATTTCAGAAAAACACATTCTGATAAATTTTTGGGCAAGTACAGAAAAAAAATAAAATCGGGATTTTCCGTACTTTTGACTCTGTTAATAGTACTGAGATGTTGCCATTCTTAGTCTTAGTTGCAGATGGACTGCATGATTGTTGTGAGTCCCTTCCAACTGAAAATTAGTATTCTATTCTATTCTATTCTATTCTATTCTTATTGGTATAGCTGGGTATTGGTTTAACATGGAAGGGACTCAGACACTAGAGAGACTGGTGGCAGATTGAGATGCCAAGACAGCTATTGTAGCAGAATTGTTTTCAGAGTTTCTGGGGGAAAGCATTTCTATTTCCTAACAGTGCTGTTGTCTCCATGTCAGTAGTACTAAGTCTGAGCTTGATCGAAGGCCATCGTGCTCAATAATGTAAAAACACAAAGAAGGACTTTCAGTCCTCCAGAAAAATGTTAGCAATAAGAGCTAGGATCTATCTGACTAGATGGCACGTAGAAGTCCAGTGATTATATTATTACTATTATTATTAATGAATGTGCATGTCAAATTGCATAGCAAATATAAAAAAGTGATTTGATTGTATTTGCCAGAAAAGAACCTTATAGCAAAAGGAGTAATAGCTGGTCGTTCCATCGCAGAGGGGAAGGAGTATACCTGAGCATAGGAATCCTCATGAAAACAACATCCATTCTGGCACAGCTGCCAGGCAGAGCAAGCTGTGTGGTAACTGATCAGGTGTGTAATCAAAACATGATTATGCTCTGCTGTTACAAACCTGGTAGGTGACCAAATAACCCTGTTGCTCCTCCCTTACCTGCAACTTCATCTCAGCTAATACAAAATATTGCCTTTTGCTTGTTGTGCCCAAATCTTATGACTCAGTAACAGGTATTGAGCCAGGCTGGCTTCTTGTAACCCAGATTCAAGATGTTATTTGCCTGGTTGTTTCCACAATCACTTGCACTCACCTTATGGTGGGGATATAGATGCAGGTATATTCTGTTCTTGCTGTGTTAGTGACGACGTACTGCAAACCCTTAGGTTTGGCTCTGTGGGCCCCTGCACACGTATCAAGATTTCTCTTCTCCATAGGACCAGAATGCAATTAACAGATCTTTACAGAGGCCAGAGGCTGCGTGGTGTAGATATGAACTTAACTGTCCAGTTTCTAAGAAAAATTTATAACTCCTGCCCTCGATAGGTTTAAAAGGTAGGAAAGCATACAAAGGTTGGGGAAGGGGATATGGAAAACCTCTCCTTAATTATTTTGAGGCCATTTATCATCTCTACACAGTTTTTTGCCCCACATGGGCTGCAGTTTCTAGCCATTGTCTAAGATGATGTGATACTGGCAGGCATTTGACCAGGTTAGAATGACCAAGCCACAGGGAGGATAAGTATTTTTACACTTGCATCACACAGGAGCAAAGGAAACAACATTTTTATTTCACTTTCACACACTGTAGGATGTCAGGCTGTGCTTCCTTTTAGGACATTCAGTGAGAGAATTGAGTGCAGAGGTAATGGTGCCTCAGCGGGAGATGTGCATCAGTGAAGGATGAATAAAAACTGACTGCAGACACCAGGGTGTATATCAGAAAGAGCCTAGGTTACAGGTGTGGATGTGCAGAGATGAGGAAGGGGATAATTTTCCTCTGTTCCCAGATGCATTTTGTGCAGCCTGTCCTAGGATTCAGACCTAGCAGTTGTCAATGAAATCCCACCTGCAAGAGAACCAAGGAAGGATGGAGGACCCAGAAAGTATATGAAGCAGTGCCTCTACCTGCATATACATCCAAGCCTTAAGATCTGTTCTAACAGTGAGGTTATTTCCCCCTGTATCTGGGACCGTTAGAGGTATTCTGAAGATTTCCCCCAGCAGCTTGCTTCCTTCAGCCACAACCTTTATCAGCTCTGGCAGAGTATCATGGTGATTTGTTTCAAAAAAAGAAAGGGGAAGGTGAAGAAGAACAGCAGCTGGTATACTCATCAATGAACAAAAGGAAAGAAGTGGAAAAAATGGAGGTGAAGAGAGGTCCTGCCTTTCCTGTGGGAACATCACAGCACTGGAATATACTAGGATGTACCAAATAAATTTCTTCTTGCATCCACCAGTATTGCTATATTGAATTGTATTGATGCATTTGCTATGTGCCTGTTCCTTCAGCATCTGAAGAAAATGAAGAGGTTTCTGGGAAGAAGACAGGCCAAAGGCATGTCTTGCATGGAAAATGAGTATTTTCCTCCACCTTAAAAAGTGGAGGAGGCAGGTAATTTCTATGTGGGTCTTGCCATGCTTTTTATTGTAATATAACCTGTCATTAGTGACTACTTTGCCTAATTTCCAGAATACTAAACATGAAAGAAGGATCAACACAGCATACCTGGCCACTTTCTTGCCAGCTATCTCAATGCTTTTGTTTTATTTTCCCCTACAATCACTCTGATAGGAACCAGATCGTAAAGGTATTAATGTAGTTTAGCAGGCAAGGGCACAACAGCCAGGCTTGCAGGATGGTATCTGCTCACAAATGTAGAGTCTGGACAGTCTTCTCAGCACCCTTCAGTTTAGCTGTGTTTTGCTGCCATTAATTCACTACTATCTTGGTGACGTACAAGTCACATCCCCAGACAGATAGTTTGGAAGAATTCTTTAAAAAGTGATAGTCTCCATATAGTCATGAAGAAATTTTAATTTCTTTTTCTGGATGTTTCATCCAAGGATATGAATAAACCTTTTAAGTTTTCCTTAGGTATTATGGTGCCTAAGGCAGGAAGACCTCATTGTCCTTCCCTTCTTGCACGTGGCAGTACGGCTTTTCAGCCCAGATCTGCTGCTGAATGTTTCTGAGCTCCTGCAACCCTACACAGAGAAGGTCCCAGGAGAAGCACGCTTCTCCCCACTGCCTACGGAGAGCTTTGCCCCTTCAGCCATGTACTGCACAGCTGTAAGCCCGCTCCCCTGCATGCTTAGCAGGGGTGAGCATATAAAACCAAAGCCCAGAAATGTGGGTTCAGCCCCAGGTTTCCCCACAGGTCCTCCCGGCTCTCTGTTGTGCCCCCTCGCAAGACCACGGCCTCACTGTGCGCATTGGCGGTGCTTAGCGTCCTGTTGCTGATGCCTCCAGAAAAGTATGTGATAAATACGTATCAAAAGAGCTCGTTGTTTCAAACCTTACAGTCATCACAAATGTTTTCTGTTTTTCAACTTTGCTGGCATCATGCTGTAGATACATTGTGAGGAAAAAAAACCCTGGATTTTCAAGCATTTATGCTAAAAATCATTTTTTAAAGCAAAATAGCTCATTTATCCTGTGCAGGATAAAGCCATATAGAAAAAAGTAGTAATCTGCCTTTTGAGGTGTTTTGTATTTTTTGACAGCCTTAGCCTACAGCCTTTGATTAGATAAAGGCCTTAATATTGCATTACAGCAGAATTACCTACATTATGGCAGCTGCTTGTTGCAATTGTGTTGACATGACTAGCTTCTCGCGTGAATGTATTCTGCTCTTCCTAATCTCTTTAGCATTAGCAGCAGGACATTTTATTTGCAATTGATTTTTAAATTTAGGAGTAATTGAAGTTTAAGCGCAGTTACCTTCTCGCAACAGGGACAGGTTGATACTGTTTAAATCCTAATTGTGCACTGATTAAAAGTGATTGCACTGCCAAAGTGAGCAAGACCTACAATTTGTTTCATTCTTAAAGGCTTGGCATAGAGAATTAATTGCATTTCCAGGAAAACAGATCAACATAAGAGGAAGCAATTAAGAGTTCATTGTTGAATCATAAATTTCCTAGTAATTTTTGCAAGGTAGACATGGTAGACTTAACTTTGAAAGAAGATTTTGTTGATGACAAGTATTAGCCATTTAATAGTTTTGGTATTTGATGATACGAGCTTTACCTACTGTCAATCATACTAGGTTTTGCTTAAACATGTAAGGCAGAAACGGGCTTGTTTTCATTTCATCCACTCTTGTAGTGATCTGGTGTTTGCTTTGTTTTCAAATTTAATAACAAAATGACAGTCTGCAAATTGTTCTCATATATTAAGTAGGATAAACAAAACCAGTCACACTTTTCCTATAAGCAGGAGTCATTTCATAAACACCATAAAATTAAGAATGCACAAGAGGGAAACCAGACCAGCAAAATATACTTTATCATAGTGGCAGGGCAAAACCTTGAGTCTAAACAGGTTAGAGCTGGGAGTTCTGGATCTGAACTTTTGGACTGTCACAGGCAATGTCCAAGCCATGTCTGAATGATCCCAGGTTTTGGGGAACACTTAGTCCAGACCTGTGTCTGTACAGTATTACTTTTATTATTTATTTATACACACGATATGTCTGTATAGCAGGCTCTGTTGTATCTGATCTCCCATTGATGGAATATCAGAATTGCCAGTGAAGTGTACGGGCAGTATACGCCAGCATCACGGTGGAAGCTGAGAGGGTTTTTTGTCCTGATTGTTGTAGGGTTTTCTTTCCTCTCTCTCTATAAAAACTGTTTTCCTTAATTCCTACCAGCCTGTTATTAGCAGGAGAAATTTCAGTCATGGACAACAGAAATGGCAAACAGAGGTTGCCACTGTGCTTTTACGATTGCATGAACCATTTGGTGGAGCACACTCAAAGCAGCTAAAACAAGCAGGTACAGAGAACTCAGTGACTGAGGGGTGTTTCCAGGGACACAGAGGGTTATGACAGAGAAAACTGATGCTGTTTTCAGAGTCGGTGGCTGGCAGCAAGGAAAACCAATGTTCTTTCTACAGCAGTAGAGGAGCCTGAAGTAGCATGTGTAACTTTTGGTTGCTTTGACTTTATCAATGGTTTTATTTGCATGTATTATTTAGACAAAATGGCAGCTAAATACCACAGCAGACCACCCAAGGCTTTGTTATTTTGAATTCCAGGAATCCTCCACCACTTCTAAGCAGAGTAACTACTGGTCTGTAACCCATGAATTCTAAGCAATTCCTACACATTTTGGCCAGTTCAGTCAAAAACAGCAGCCCAAATGTCATCAGCACCATTTTTTCTGCTCTAAGGACAAAAAACAAATAAAGAGCAGGAGAATTTTACAATTACACAAGAAGACAGCAGAAAAATCTGTTTTATTCATTTGTAATCCATCCACTGAGAGATGTACATCCATAACAAAGCAGACATACAGAAACCTGTATTCTTTTTATCATGTACTTGTCTACTAGTAGTGAAATCAAACACCAGGGTTCAAGTCAAAAGAAAAATCATTGATTATGGGGTAAGGAAAGGCTCAACCCATAGTAATGATGTGAAAAACAGTCATCAAAAAATGTGTATCTTCAACTGACGGGTTAGATCTACAGGGGTGAATGCATAGCAATTCCACTGAAATAAACAACTGATCCCAAACCTGAAGTTAAATAAGCACTTACAGCTTCAAATAGTCTTTCAAGAAGCCACTGTCATTTTGGGTGATTCTCCTGAAGTGAGTGGATTGTCTCCAGATGTATACTGGTGGTACTGAAGTAAAAACATCCATAATTCTGAATTCTGGTCATGAGTTTAGATAGCAATTTCTTTCTCCTTAGTGGCTTTCTGTTGTGGTTGAAACATAAACCCCTTCAATGGCTTTATTCAGTACTTCTTTACTGTCTCCAGTAGAATAATTTTTTCCAAACCTTTCTTGAACCATAATGATCACCTAGGGAGGTCTGAATGCTGTTCATCCTGAGCATTGGCTCAGGATATTACCCAAAAAATGGATTTTGCCATAATTCTTCTTATGTGCATTGGTTTCTCGATTACATGATTTATAGGATCTTTCAGGCTCAATTGCTGCATTTGAGACGATGCAGAAAAAGGGCAGGTCTAATGCAGGGTGACATGTAAGCCTAAATTTCTTTAGGGAATGTTGTTCCAAAGGCCACTGAAATAAATAGACTTTTTTTGCACTGTCTTCAATGGGATTTGTGTCAGGCTCAGACAACATTTACAGATCACAGAGTACTGAATTAATATCATAGAACTGTTAATGTGTAATATATGCATGATAATAGAATGGTGGTTAGAAATCCATATTGGAGTTTGTCTTATGAGGAAATAATAGAAATATGCTACTCCTGGGATTTAATGCAGAGTGAATACAAAAAAGCCCAGGGGTAATGTCTTTCTGTGCTCCCAGAATTAAGAGGATTCTAAGACTAATCAAAACCTTTCACACACTCTTTTTTCCAATGTTTTAACTGGATCAAAAGTTTGAAAACATAACTCTGGTATTATTATGTTTGCATTAATATTTTACAATCTATAAACAAGACCTTTGCTTTGTAAGAAACTTCTGTATGGAAAAAATCAATTTCCCATAAAGAATTTACAGGAAGCGCTGTATGTTCAATATGTACTTTCTATTTATTTCACCTCAGAAAGTCATCTGACCAACTTCCTTTTCAAGAAGGGGGATAACTAAAAACATATGGTTAGTTACTCAATATATTTTTAACTTATTGAATTTCAGTAATAGGGAGATAAGATTCACTCAGCCTAACCTAAGGATGGATAAAGGCTTTTGGTACAGCTGTGAAATTTTCCACAGCTTCAGAGCTAACAGAATATAACGACACAGTTGTTTCCTACATCTGTTTCTGCATTAGCTTTTTTCCTCTGACTTTTACCTAGAATATTATAAAGCAGCCAGCAGTCATGGATAAATCTATCAAAGAAAATTATCTGAAGTCATGGTACAGCCCAATCGCTTTGTGAAGAAGCAGTTTCTCTTTGCAGTCAGTTACGGGGACTGACCTGGTATCCAGCAGAGGTGTCAGCATGGTGCCCTTTTGGAATCTTCCTTCATATTCAATAGCCTCCGTTTCTGTTTGGACAATCTGTTTCTGTTTAAATGTTTGAGTAACCAAGTGTAACGTACTTGAACATTGCCACTCACCCACAAAGTGTTTGCAGAAACCCCTGTGGGCTTCCAAGACATTTCTGAATTGATGGTGGCCTCCCATGATTTCCAGGAATATCCACACAACCACAAATCAGATACCTTGGACTTAGAAGGACAGTGTTCACCAACAACTTTGAAATACTAATACACATTGCCAAGTTGCTTTGAAAATAAAGCCAGAACAGCATTTTGTTTAGATTTAACAACATGAGAGAGCTCTCTACTGATCTTGTTCAGATCTTTGGTGTTATCTGAGTTCCTATGGGATGAAAAATCCCACATGCGGAGTCTCCTTCTTTGGGGATATTAAAAACCTACCTGGATGTGATCCTGTGCAACCTGCTGTAGGAGGGTAAACTCAATTGTCTCCAGAGGTTCCTTCAAACCCTGATCCTTCTATGATGTGAGAAAAACAAGATCCTCTTCTACATTTTTAGTATTACAGAATAATGGGCCTTTTTTACATCTGAATCCAAAGGTGGGGTTCGACTTAGATGTTTTACTGTAAAATCTCTATGTCCTCCTGCAGGTGTTTCCTATCACTGCACAACCCAGCTGAGCAGACTGTATGAACTATTTATTTTTATCTTTTGAACTGATTGTGAACGTAACCACCATTGGTCTTCTTTCAATCTTCCTGTTTCTTTTGGTCCACAAAAATGTCGGGATCCAGTCAAAATGCTGCTTAGGAATTGTTACACAGATCTTACACAGGCTGTGCTGCTACAGGTGAATTTCAACCTCTGTCTTGCAGGTGAATTTAATCCCATATCAACTCCCTGCTCCCTGAAACCAGCTGCAGAGAATTCAAATCAGTATAGAAGTCTTCTTGTAGGCTTAATCTTACTGTGGTTGAGCCATTGTGTGTAGGTGCTGTGTAGTGATCGGTGGAGAATACCTGGGAACTAATTTCTCATGGATGAGCTGTCTGAGCACCAGCCCTGGTTCAGCAAGCAAAGGTAAGTGCTATGAAGGGGCTCTACAATAGACTGTCAAATTAGTTGTTTAATGGATTTTTTTTTTCTTAAAACTTTCAATGCTACACCAGATGTTTTTGAAAAGATCTAATCCTATGTCTTTTGAATGACAATGATGCCAATGCTACAACCTAAAGAAGCCTGTCGGCACTTTTTCATAATGTACTTACTACTTGTGCTCTTACACAGCTGTAAAGAGTAATTGGCTTGTGACTAGCTGCCTGAAATTAAAATTATGTATTCAAAGACTGCATCAGATAAAGTATACTGTTTACTGCAAAGAAGAGATAATCTTCATTTCAGTATTTTCTAACAAAAGCCTAGGTTTGGAAATCTTGCTATTCTTTAATGTTGGGATTTGTGTCTAAGTTGTCCAATTATATACTTCCTTTCTGAAGTCAACACAAAACCTTCTATAGCTGTTGGTTTCCATGCATACTTTACTATTGGCATAAACTCAGAAGAAGGAGAAACCAGAGGGTAGTGTGTGTTCTGTATGTTACATAGGAGAACAGAGCTTGGGAAAGGAAGCATAAATAGCTACTTACTTACTAAATCTAGCAGAAAAAGAAGTGAAGAATTCCAGCCCTATAATCTTGTAATTAAAACCTTGGCAAGTTGTTGGAGGTTTTTTTATTATTATTTTATTTTCCCATCATTTTAGCAGTACAAGAAGCAGAACATTTTACTGATTAAAAATGGCTTAATAATACAAATCTCGTAGGACATGTTATTTTTAGAGCAGTTTTTATTACTAAATGTATAAAAAAAGAAACTCAAATATTTTGATACATCAGCCTTAAAATTAATACAGGAATATAACCATAACATTTTGTTTTAAACCATTTATGAAGAATGTGTATGCTTAAGAATAACAGTGGTGCTGGGCTTCAGCCTCCGCTTCTGGCACCACCCTTTGGAATGAATGTTCAGCTGAAATAAACGGGCAAAGTTTCCTTTAACGCTTACGTCCATGTAACGAAACTATTACAGAGAAAGTCAAAGCAGTAAGTTTATTAAATGACTTTTTAGACAAGATCCATCACAGAATAAAACTCGTCCCTTTATTACTGTTGTTACATGCCTGATCAAAGGAGGATAGCATGTTAGTTGTTACACAAACATATAAATAAACACAAATCGGGCTGTCTCGCCTCTTACTCTTCAGCAGTACAGGTCAAAACCAGAGAGAGACAAGAGGAAATTAGCTACAGAACCATGAAGCAATTTAACCACAGGCAGAGAACTGGTCAGCTACTAAGTTAAGTATAGGTTTAAATCTCCTGACTGTTTCCTATTCAATTTTTTCCATCGTTTCATGACTTCACATAGGGTTTAATTGATGGATACAGTTATCTGAAAAAGCCTGATTCTTCCTGTTTCTCTTAGAACATCCACATGCTATCCCAGCTGTATCCAAGATTGTACATCCCTGTTGCAGGCTGTATGGGTGTCTCTGCTGTCTGGCTGCATGGGGGGAGATTCAAGTATATTATTCCCAGCTTAAACCACTCCCTCGGCCCTGGTAGATCTTCAAGGATCGTTAGCTCTGCAGCACAGGCTTACCTATCAAACTTCATGAAACTTCATACTCTTCTTGGCTTGCTTTTGATCACACTGTAACCTGCTGATGGACTCAGAAGTTGAAGATGGATTGTTAAGAAATGATGTCACTTTGCTGGTTAGGTTTGACTTGTCTTGCTCAGTCTGATTTGAGAAGACAACATGAAGATCCCTTACTTGTCTGGAAATTATAAGGATGATAAACGATGCAGCACAATGGGAAAAAGTGAAATGTGAGTGGATCATCAGTTTCTAGAACAAGGTAGTGTGACGCATTCCACTAGTCCTGCATTTGTGGTTGTACAAAGCAAAGTGACAGTGAGTCCCAGGGGTGGCATCAGAGGAACGTGTAAACAAATGTTCTTATTTCAAAAAGACATTTCAGGCAAATTAAGCCTTTGTAGCAGGGTCAGGTAAAGACATATAAAGTGGTCCTCTTTGTGAAAGAAACTGATTTCTGTCCTTATTTTTTAACCTGTTACTGAAGTCATCACTTGAAGTACTTGAAATTCACAAGAAGGTTAATTTTTGGCCATTCTTATGTTTTTGTGTCTCAGTTGTGAAGTGCTGAAAGCTGCTGGGGTTTGTCTGGTGAAGGTCCTGGGTTCTTCCTTGCCTAGCAAGGTATTGTGAGGCCAAATCCCCCCCCGCCCCTGGAAATAGCGAAGTAACAGCATTGCAACTGGCAGCTTGATGTTGCCCCCAAGGAGGCAAATTTATTATTTTATTATTATTAGGACACTGTATTTTAAAAAAAGATGCCTTTATGTGTGAACTTACAGAACTCTTGATCTGTGCGTATTATTCCCCATCATAAAAAGGGACAAGTCACCTGTGAAAGCAGCAGCTATGCTGTAAATTTACTCTGCTATATCCTGTAAAGGTTGTTCATCAGGTTATCCAAACTGTCTTCAGTCACAAATCTGTGACTTGTATTATATGAAAAGCTATCATGTTGACTGTGAATTCCTGTCGACTTGGTGAAAAGATCAAATTCCTTGCTGTAGTGCTGAGGTGAGGTTATTCATTACTGTTTGTGAAATGAGCTTACTCTGGAGAGCAATGGACAAATGCACTTCCCATCAAAAGTCACTGTTAAAACTAGTGCTTCTGGTGGGGATGTATGAAAAGGGATCAGTGATTAATTTTGCAGGAATACCTTTGTAGTGTTCTATGTTTCCCCTCCACATGGGGTATTCTGAGCTTGTTGAGCTATTTGAATCCTAGACATTTTACACAGCTGAAGAGTCACAATGGAGCCAGTTAATTGACACAAAAGGTCAAGGGATGACATCAGATCTGGAATTAGTTAGGAATGTCTTGATGTACTGGAGGTTTTGTAGGAAAATGTTTTGCATTTCGACCTTAGATGGAGTTTCACTGGAATAAAAGAAATCATGGAATGTTTTGTGTTGGGAGGGACCTAAAAGGTCGTCATCACCAACCCACTCACACCCCCCCACCTCCCCCACCATAGGCAGGGACACCTTCCACCAGACCAGGTTGCTCCAAGCCCCATCCAACCTGGCCTTGAACACTGCCAGGGATGGGGCACCCACAGCTTCTCTGGGCAGCCTGTTCCAGTGCCTCACCACCTGCACAATAAAGAATTTCTTCCTGATATCTAATCTAAATCTACCCTCTTTTGGTTTAAAATCATTCACCCTTGCCTATCCCTACAGGCACTACTTATAAGTCCCTCTCCAGCTTTCTTGTTTAGGTACTCCTTTGTGTACTGCTATAAGGTCTCTTATAATATAAGGAGGCTGCTATAAGGTCTCCCTAGACCCTTCTCTTCTCCAGATTGAACAACTCCCAACTCTATCATAAAGCAAATAACCTCAGGATAAAAGTATTTGCAAATCCATAATTCAGATGAAGAATATGAAATTATTTTCTACATCCTAGAATTCTCCTTACAGTTAAGTTATCAACATTAAATTTTGTCTGTTTTATTGAAAACATTTCAAGTCATAATAAACTCAAGAAGGCTTTTCCTCAGGTGATAGTTTTAACATTCTGCCTACACATAATTCTTCTGCTGGCCTATTCTGTCTTGTCAAAACCCATTTCTAACTTTCCCAATTTCATCCTATTGCAGACTTGGATGGGGAAAACCCCCCAACCATTCATAGCAAAAACCACTCACAGCTTATTACCTGGAAGGGTTTTGGTGTCACAACTGCTAGTACTACATAGCATTTCAAAAGAAAATGCATCAAGTGCAAAGAGGAAGCAGAGGAGTTAGATAACAGATTGCTTTTATAGTTTTTCATTTACTATAGGAAACATTATGATTTCAGGCATCTCAGTGATAAATCACCTAAAACATGGATAAGAAATATTAATTAGGTCAGGGAGAGAACAAAGCTTGGGACCCAGTTCAGCTCAAATGTTGCATTTAGAAAGTAGATTGTAACTGTCTTGGCTCTGAGTCTGAAGTGAGGACTGAAACAGGTGGGGACTTTCAAATGATCGTTTGCATTTCTACTAGCTTGAGATAAAATGTAGTGGTACCTGGAAGTCTCCATTTCTCTCTGACTGCAGCAGTATAGAGCTTTCCACAAAACAGCTTTTATTGTCATTAAAGCTGGCTGTGATGTTTAATGGTATGGCTTTACAACTCACTTTAAGTATTCTGAGGAGCACCAGGCTGAAACAAGGTCTGTCTACCAGTTAATAGCTTCAACCTTCACTGCTGCTAGATTTAGTGGTAAGGAACACAAAAAATCATCTGGCTACATTACTTCTGAACACTATTAATTGGGCTATTTACCCTTGACCCCAATGTCTTGAGCTTAATTCTTTTCTTGGCCAGCTCATCTGGGAGATTTGTAGTGGAGAATGGATCTAAGGACATGATTAATCCATTGTCTCTCCCATAACTAAAGATGAGGCTTCTTGGCTCCAACAAATCCCTTTCAGAACTAGTTTCCTTAACTTTTACGGAAGCTGTTTACCTGTACAGTTGTATCTTGCTGAAGGAAACTTTGGAATGGCCTTCTTTCCTTTGCTTTGGGGTAAATAAAGCTAATACCGTTGTTTGTGTTTTTCATAGCATGGCCACAGTAAGTACATGTGGCGATAACTCAGCGTCTTTCCAAGATCTCAAGAGACTTCATTCTATTTGAACATTTTCCATTGAATACCAAAAATCAGAAGGGAGACATCCTTCTTCAACTCCAAATGTCTGTAGATGCAGCAGTGAGAATGTGCTTCTGTCGCAGAGAGACAGCAGAATCTCTTGATTCCCAGTACTGCTTTTGTACTCAAAGTTTTAGCCCTGTACAAGATGTTCTTGTAGCAGGGTGGTGGTGAGATGGAAAGGGGAGAAGCAGAGGCTAAGGAGCAAACCTTCTATAGCTGAAAAGCTGAGGTGGAGGATTTCCTAATAACTTCTTAAAATAGCACCTACAAGCCATATATTAGACTGAATCCAGATATCACGGGTAAACACAAAGCAAAATTGCTGTAGTTTTATTATTGGCAGTGTAATGCTAGCTGCTGCTTCAAAGCTGCGACCCTGGAAGCCTTGTGACTGTACAACCTTTCTTTCATTAAAAAAACCATCAAGTTCCCTTGTGTCTGCAGTGAAAAGCTGAAAGGTACCTCAAAGTTCAGAAATCAGATGTTCTGAGTTTTGCATAGCTAGAGTTAACTACAGTGAAGGAAATAACATCTTGGAGAATTTTAGTCAGAATAGACAAGATAAATAAAAGAACAAGCACTGACCCAGTTTTCCAGATGAGGAAAAATAAGACAATGAAATTGAATTACTTGCTGAAATTCTCAAGGAGATCCTGGGCCAGTGCAGTGAGTAGAGACTCTCTCCTTGAAGCCAGGCAAGTTTCTTGCCTGCAGGGTTCCCTTGTATTGCATGTTGAGAGCAGGTATTTAAGCCCCAGTACCCTGCTGCCCTAGCAGCCACCTTTTTTGGCTCTTTTGGTGCTGTCTAGGAACTCTCTAACTGCTTTTAGAACTCCTGTTGCAGGATGTGGCTCATGTCGGAGGGAAGAGGTGACTAGCACTTAACTTCTGAAAAGTTTCTTGTCAGTGCGAGAATTGTGATGGGAGGTATCTGGGAATACTTGAGGAATAACAGACTGGCCAAGCATTCCTCAATCAGTAAGCCTGAGAAGTCACTGAAACTTCTAATTTCATTGTGTACAGATTTTTGTGTTATGGTTTGATTGTTAGAGCAGGATTTCCTCTGCTGCTTTGTCTGCCTCCCTTTCTTGCTCTGCCTCCTGCCTATCTCTCTTTTGAGCAGTTTACCACTTCATGTCCCTATTTCTGTGCTTCTTAGCTTCTCTCTTCTTATCGCAAAGTAAATGAGTTCTCATTGGGAACGTATTTTCTCTTTCTCTGTGTGCTCGAATTGACAGACTGTCCCAGAAAATATTACTTAAAGCTTTAGTCTGGGGGGAAAATCCTTTATTTTCTTGTTTATATTTTCTGTGATACACAGAAATAATATCTTCCTTGCTGTATTCACTAGTAGCTCTCAGTGGAAAGAATATTCAGCTAGCTGATTTTTTTTCTTTTTTTTTTTTTTTTGAGATGAGAATGTGTTGGTTATGATAAAATTGAGAAATCTCTGCATTTTTTTTCTTATTTTTTTTCTGGAACAAAGGGCAAAAGTCTACATTTTGGCACAAAGGGAATTTCAATGAAACTGTTCACCTGCTCCAAGCAATTTTTTCTGTGTTATTACTTTTTAATACTTACCCTTTAGCATGCCTCCTTCTGTACTTTGACATTTAGTTTTAATCTGTGTGTAGCCATAAACATCACTTCTATGTTCAGATTGGAGCCTGCCCTCGTGCTCTTGAATGAGCTTGCAGAGGTGAAGTACATCAGAGGAACATGGCAACAATGTCATTAAAGAACAGACAGTAAAAACAAACACGATCACAAGTATTTTATTTTCCATCTCAAATATTAAGATCTAATCCAAAATTCCCTGCGTATGAACCCCAGAGAGATTTAAACTGGGGAAAAAAATCAATTCATATGAATGTATTTTCATTGTAATTAGGCAGGAAGAGATCTACATAGCAAGCTGTAAATGTCAAGAGTCCACTCGGCTTCTCATTCCCAGGAGGGTTGTGCTGAACACCAGAGTGTAATTTGAATTTCATCCTGATGAGCTAACTTAAATCCTGATCCTCTCTAGCAGACAAAATTTGCGAAGTAGAACTAGAACAGATCTAAAGAGCTCATCTAGTACAAGTCCCCTTGTCAGGCACCGTCAGCCGTGGCTGTAGCACTAGTGCTTGATGTTGGTCTAGCTTTTCTGAAAGACTCCAAGGTTGGCAGCTTCACTATGGGCTTTTAAGAGAAATAACTTCTTTCCTCTCTGTTACAGTCTGAGTACATTGAGATCAGAATTGTTCATTAAGCATCATTCTGGTTTTTTCCCTTTCATCCAACTACTCTGCATGAGTAGATACCTGGAATTTGGGTAGCTTAGGTATCACTTCTAACTGCTCCCCTTAAGACCTGGTTGAGAATTTTGTCTTTAAAAAGTCTCACAGGAGCTTTTGCTGTTTATGTTTTTAACAGATACAAACAACATTTCAGAACCTGTATTGACTTTTTCCCATAAAAAGATGAGGGTTAATTAGACTCATGTTTATTCAATCCTGAAGTATTTAATTTTGTTCCATTTTGTTTAATGAGGTAAATAGATCATAAGGCCAGAAGGAATGCAGTGACCATTTAGTATGTTATCTCTAGATGACACTTGTTTCAGAACTTCTGTCAGGAAATCTTTCAGGGGGGAAATAATTCTTCTCTTACATAAGTTACTGTTATCAAGTCCAATAAAATGTGGTTGAAATTATTTTTGGAAGGGGGGTGGGGGGTGGAGGTGAATCATAGAATCATTTCTGTTGGAAAAGACCTTTAAAATTTAATCTAACCATTAACCCAGCACTGCCAAGTCCACCACTAAACCCTACTTCTAAGCACCACATCTACATGTCTTTTAAATACCTCCAAGGATGGTGACTCAACTGCTTCCCTGGACAGCCTGTTCCAATGCTTGACAACCCTTTTAGTAAAGAATTTTTGCCTAATATCCAATTTAAACTTCCCCTGGTACAGCTTGAGGACATTTCCTCTTGTCCTGTTGGATATAATAGATAGTAGCCTCCAAATAAGTTTCTATTTTAAGCTTTTTTTGGTACTTAAATGGGTTGAAGTTCTATCTAGGAACACTGTGAAACTGAGTAAAGTATTTTGCTGGTGAAACCACTGGTTCCTACAGATCTCAACAGGAATTTTGAGATTTCTACCACGATTAGAAAATAAACCATATTGGACTTAACATGTCTAGGTAAGGTTTTATAAGCTATAATCAATTTCAGATTTTCATCTGAACTGGGAAATATGACACTGAAATACATTCTTGTTTAATAACTACTTAAGTTACATGTGCACTCAGCTGAAGACACAAAGCAGTTCCACGAACTGCTGTAGGATTTCTTAAATGCTGGTATGTAATTAGATCTAAAGGACCCAGGCACTTAGTTCTCAGCTATTTTTCGTACCAGGAGTCTTTAATCTTCGTTACAACCCACTATTCCCCTCTGTCCTGAGACTTAATCTGTATTCCTTGCAGAAAGCTTTCACTGTGAATCTAGGGATTTTGTAGAATCTGAGTTGTCTTTTGGTGCTAATCTTTGCATGGATATGACTTTTTGATTAATTAATTCCTAGCGTCTTTCAGGCAGGAAAAAGAATGCTGTGGTCAAGGGAGTGCTTTTAGCTAGGAAAGGTATGCCACATTTCCAAAGAATGGCCAGATACTCTGTTCAGATACAGTGTCAAAGAACACTTGCCCTCAGTCTCATAAGCTTTGTCCCAGGCAATAGGATGCTTCACAGAAGGATGGCCATCGTGGTGTTTCATATATATATATATATACTTAATGTAGGAGAATATATGAATTATTTTAAATTATGGAAGCAAATTGCTGCAGGAGAGCCTTTGGAAGAACTCTGATACACATGTCACAGCCCAAGTGTAAAGACAGCAGGTAAGCCCTGTCTTTACTGATAATCAAAAAAAAAAAATAAAAATCAAAAAACCCAGTCTTCCTGATAATCAAAAAATGGATCAGAGAAACACTACTACCCAGGTAGTTGATCTGCAGGAGGCAACCCTCCAGAAAATTATGTACCTGCTCAAGGAAAGGGAAATAAAAGATGCACTGTTGAATTTATAAATGCTTTTGTCATATTTAATTGGGATTATTCATTTAGCCCCTTCCACTGCACACACAAAAAGGGTCTAAAACATGATCCAAGCAGAAAATGTGAAATAGCTTAGAATTACAGCAGTTAAGGAGCAGCCTGATTTATCTACATGCTCTCCACAGCACTTGAAGGACTTTGGCTGTTTTTGTTTTAATGTAATTTTAAAGAAGAGAGCGGTCTTATTCAAAATATGATTACTGCTCCGTTCAGGGTTTGTTTTGGCTTTTATTATTGTGTTTTTCTCTTTGTTCCTTGATCTTTCAAATCCATTTGTTCCTTGAAGAATCATTCCTGCGCTGCAAGACAATTTCTGCTGCACCACACTGCATACCGTTAAGTAAACATTTCTTTCCCTCCAGAATGGGAATACTTAGAATATTTCAAGACTTAGGTTTTGGGTTTTTGTATTTTTATATGTATTTCAAAGCTATAAGATATCCCTATTTTCACTCTTACTGTTATTATCTGTCACTTGTATCCTGAGCAGAGATTTTTAGTTCAGATCTCAATGATGGTATCCAAGCTTTACATGATTTTGGTTGTTGGCCTGGGTTAAATTTTAGCAGAACAGACATGGATAACAGTTTTCCTTCAGAGTATCATTAAGGGTTGTGTCATGATAAACACCTGCCACCATGTGCTCTCTTTCCCGGCTTGTTAAGATCAAGACTGTCCTACATAGAAATTTTTATTCTAATCGTATCTGAAGTAACTGCTCAGTCTGCAATTTTAATTAAGCCTAGATCATGAAATGTGCTTCCCCACTAACAGCACCACGTGGTGAATGAGTCCCTCTCTATGAATGGCCCGAAAGGTATCCACCTGCCTCTCGGTGAGTCTCATGCTTAGTGAGAAACAGGGTATATCCTCTTGGTGTTGGAGACCTGTAATTCCTGTGTCTGTCCAGATATTACAACCTACGGCTTTAGTCTGGCTCTGTTTTTTCTAACCCAGCAGTGGGAGCGGTCTAGTCAATATGCTGCCACTATATTTTTATGGCAGGTGTTGACATTTCTTCACATACAGCTATCTGGACAAATGTGTTTGGGTGCCTGTATCCATGTTGTCGTACTGGTACGCTTGGGCTAATATCACCTAATCTCTGACTTCAAGCTTGATGTGGTAGCTCAGGCTCAACATATTGTAAGAGTGTGGATTGTGGTCCAGGACACACAAGCACACAGAGAGAGCATGGGTCTGTAGTGTCAGGCTCAAGACATTGCTTTGTCAGCCACATTCCTTGTGCTTCTGTTTCCAGGAGGCCTTAGAGCAGGAGTCCTCAAACTTTTTAACCAGGGGGCTGGCGCAGGGATGCAGTGGCAGGCAGTCATCTGCGGCTGCTTGGTTCCCCCTGCAACCCCCAGCTGGGGTGGGGGGTGGGGCGGTTCTGTAAGTACCAGGGGCTGGATTGAGGACCCTGGGGGGCCGTATCCGGCCCGTGGGCTGTAGTTTGAGGACCCCTGGATTAGAGCATGGTGTCACTTACACAATCTCTGCTCCAAACCTTAAAGCACTTGCTGAAAGCATGCTTCTGTCCAGGATCCCCCATTACTCTACTCAAGCTGATAAGCAGTGATGCCATTTGCTTCATGTTGTTCCAGAACTTTTCCTGAGAAGACAGCATCTGGAAATACGTCCCACCTCAGCACAGGTACCATCTTCCCTCAGCTACTCTATCCTCACTGCTGCTGTGACTTCTTGCATATTGTTATTGATTCTGGAGTAGTCAAACACTGTTTGCTTGTTGATTAGTAGATAGAAGTTTCATAAATACAAACTAGCCTTTTCAAAGTAGCAGGAAAGTTATCTAATGTTCCTGATATGAAGCAAGCTTATTATCAGTCTCTCTTCAGAGCAAAATAATTGGAAGTTCCCTGCATGGCCCATTGAGCCCCAGTGACCTCATGTGTGCTATGTACATAGCACTTGATGTTCTGAACTCCTGCCACTTCAGGGCTGCGTTGCATTGATCACTTCCATAATTCATTTTTTTCTATGAATGAGATACCACTGTCTTGCTGCCAAAGGAATTGAGTGAGTGATATCCCTGGAGCTGGTGCTTAAGGAATAGTTTTAAGATCTGAACTCTTCCCAACCAATGGATAATTTATTTCCTTTGCTCTGCTGATTCTCAATATTTTACTGCCAGAGAGTTTCTTGTGTTTTCTCCTTTTGATATTTAATATCTCCAACAGTTTCATTGTATTATCAGCTTCATTATGTTACCCAGAGAGATTGTAGTATATTATCTGAAATGCAAGAGTGATCCCTGTATAATAAATTCTAAATGTCCTCTCAAAGTTCAAGATGAAGCAAATTAGCTGAAGGAAGTTACTAAGTATGTAAAGATCAATTTTTGATAATGCACAGTGTGCAGTCAAGAATACAATGATAAAGCTCTTCTGTTTTCTGTAGTAATCATTTTTTCTGAGCAGGGAAGTTTGTATTATAAGTGACAGCTGTTTTCTTCAGAAAGTTTTTTGCTATCTACTTATTTCAGGGAAAATGAACCATAAATTTTAATACAAGTGCGGACGAATTCACCCTCAAGAGTACTGACTCTTTCCAGTTAGAGTAGGAAACCGATCTTGCCCATCTGCTCCACAGCTCAGTAATATCTCAGCTTTCAGAATGACTGTTAGGAAGCCTGCAGCATTGTGGCTCGGTGGCTGGTATCATGGGATGCTCTCCAGAGTGGACTTTGTGGGGACCTGCATGTACCAGGATCTAAGCTAATAGATAGCTACAACGAATGCAGGGGCTCAACCTCGTAACCAACAAAATCACTCTGAATCCTTCTTCCCATCCAAGTCAAGTACTTCAAAAATAACCTTTAGATTATGTCTGTTGGTGATGACTAAACTACCTTCGAAGTGGCAATCAGAGGAAAAACATGTCTTACCAGTCCTTTACTGAGATGTTTCTGTCCTTCAGTATACTCAATTTTTTTTTCCTTGAGTGTGTTTGCCAGTCACTTCACATCTCAATACACAAAATGCTGGGGGTTTGCTAAACAAGCAGGAATTCTGTATCGACTTGCAAAACTGTAGATATAATGCTGTTATCTAGAATTCAAGCTTTGGGGTATTTACCATTGTTCTTGAAGTCATAAGCTACTTATCACCAGGGGAGAGAAAAGAACAACCTTTTCTTCTGAGTCATTACATCTAATAATTGAAGATCTACATGCTAAGTAGAGTTTCTTTCCCTGGAAGCAAAAGCAATTCCTGCAGGCAATATATAAGGCTAAATAGGCAATGTGTCTCATTCTGCTTACCCTAATGGTTCTCTGACTCTGAATTTACTCAGATTTTACCATATGCTGAGTGGATTATGAATGTGGTTAAAGTTGCAGAATAGAAAACATCAAGTAACCCCCCAGCAAGTCAATTTAAAAAGTACTGAAAAAATAAATTGCTGTTGGGGAAATGTTTTTTCATACCAAAAAAAAATCTTTTTAAAAATCAAACTGGACAATTCTGAACAGCAAGTTAGGGAAAAAAAAAGCTAAACTCTGTCTTTGAGTTTTGACATTGGTTGAGCTGGGGGTAGTTGTTTTAGTTGGCTATATTTAGTTATATGAAGAGGGAAGGAAACTATCTTCTGGTTTTTACTTTGCTTAATCACTGGTCAAATCTAAACATAAGATTAGTCTTATCAGCCCATGTAGCAGTAAGCTTGATCTTCTTTTTTCTTTTTTTTTTTTTTTTTTTTTTTTTTTTTTTTTTGTTGAGCTGGTTTAGAAAGCACCTTGTAAGAATTGCTATTAAAATTCAAAAAAGCTGAATCCTCCAAGAACAGAGAAGGAATTACACTTTTGCCTTCAACGTGTGCTCAAACTTTTACATGTTGTCCTGCACTGGCATCTCAGTGCAAATACCTTTTGAAGACTATGAAGTTTCTGCCACATTTTTCCAAAGCAGAGTCATCAAATAAAACCTGAACTTAAGCCAAAAACTTGGATTTAAATCAAAATCTTGCTGAATGCTAGAAAGGGTTAAATGGCTAGCTTCCCATTGGGTAATAGTCCTAAAAGGGAAGCTATTGAGCTGGAACCAGCAGGTCAGGGGAAGAACAGAACAGCCCCCAGTACAGCTGCCAGCCCAGATAACGTGTAAATAGCCTGTATGCTCTTAAAGTATGGAAATAATGAACTTAAGAGCATTTTTTTCCTTGAGAAAAAAGCCAAACCCATATATCCATCCAGAAAATAAAGTTATTGACCATATTCTTGTGTAGGAATCATATCTAAGACTTTACAAACTTAGTTGTATGCCCACCACAGGAATGAGCAGCAATGTACTTCTGTGTGGTCCTTCACTCTTTATGCGGTGTTAACTGTGCTATGCAAGGGTTATATTTCTGTCTTTGCTTATAAAAAACTACTTTTTTTTTTTTTTTTCCAGAGTTTGAACTGCATCTTTCTTTCTTCCTGAGTGCAATACGGGTTCAGAGCAGTTAATGGCCAGAAGTAGCCCAGTCTCCACCCTGCTTTTGATCCACTTCTTTCTCTTGCCCTTGTCTTATAAACAACTCTGCAACTAGTCAGCAGACAAGTAGGTTTTTTACTCTGTTTTGAGTTTGAGGGCAGCATCTACAGAGTCAGTAGAAAAACTCCTCTTCACTTCCATGGACATTGGACCAGACTTCAAAAGAGTGGCATTTAAAAAAAAAAAAAAAAAGGGAATTAAAAGTCTCTGAGCTAATAAGACAGGCTGGCACATGTACTGTTCCCTCCATCTGCCATGCTTCAGACATCTATGCAGCTAGGAACAATATTTCTTCACATTCTCCTGGCAGATACCATACGGTTTCAGAAAAAAATCCTCTGGCCGTGACTCCACTGAGCTAGGTGTTTAAGTTTGCTCTAATATTATTGTCACATCTGATTTCCTGTTAACCAGTTTGTATCTTACATGTGGTATGTTGGTTTTATTTTTCTTTCCAAATTCAACAGTGGGTTGATTTTAATTAGCTTGTGCATTTCAGAGTAGCTAGTCAAAATGGTATGAATCCAATGTCTGGATGAATTTGCTGGCAATAGAAATGTGGGGAATATATGGTCATGACATGAATCATGTCACTCTAGGAAAAGACCCCAGCTCCTTCAGATTCTCATCTTCTTTTTCTCTTTGGACATCTGGTCCAATTGGGAAATACCCGATTTGTTTACCCAGTTTAAGTTTGCATAATTGGAATCACTTTACGTACTTAATACAATAATTCATAGTAATAATTTAAATGTGCAGATTCAGAAAATAAGAATAGCAAAGTCTGAACATGGGAATTCATACAAATTTGGTCAGAGGTTTTGCATTTAAGGCCTCTCTTTTCAACCCTTTCAGTGAGCAAGGTTTGTAACAGACACAGGGATGTAGGCAACTAACTGCAAAACTTACTATAGTATCAAAGCTCCTAGTTAAATCAGGGAGTGATTAGGTTAATTCATCACAGCTAAAGAAATGAACCCAGACAGCAGTCTGATTAAATGGGATTCTTACAGTGATTAAAGGCTTCTTGAATTCCTTTTTTGCTCCGATTAAAAAACAAACTAAAGAAAAACCCCAAACACAAAGCCAAATATCTTCTTGGAGGAAATCTGCCTTAAGTGCAAGCTGACCCAAGGGAGGTAATTTCTTCTCTTGTCTCTGCATGACCCACCTGAAATTACTATAAATTTTCTAAGTTGGTCCAAGCTGCCACTGAGTTGCTCTGCATCTTTGCTGAGTGACTTTATCTTTCAAGACTCAGTTTCCCCACTGAGCTTTAGTGCTGAATGTGAGCAGTGTTGGGCTCAGGACTGTCTTTCTAGAAAGGTCTAGAAATCCAGATCCATGTATTTTCCAGCACAATTGTGACAGCCCTGAAAGCATATCACTGCTTGTTTTTCTGCCACTCATCAGTGCAGATCTATAAAATCATTTATCTTCAGGTGACCCATTTTGGGTAGTAATAAAAGGGAGAAAGGTGGCAGCAAGTGGGCTGTGGGCACCCCTAAGGAAACCTGCAGCTTCCTAGAAAGGTGACAGCAGCCCTGCATGCCATGGATTGTGGAATTCAGGGAGGAAGGAGCTTCATTAGGGTTTCTGGACTGGTTGCTTCTCTGGATGGCTGGGGTGCTAGCAGAGGTGCAAAAGTCTGCTGGAGGAAGTCTTCATGCTTAGGGTGGAGAAGAGGGGCTCCCAGCTGGGGCTGCCCCCACAGAGGCCAGAAAGTGGGAATGCAGTGGTGGGGAACTAAAGGCTTTGTGTGACCTTGTGAAGAGGGTGTGGTGAAAGAAGCACAGTTACCTCCAGGGATGAGGAGACACTTCAGTTCAATGCCAGCAGGCTGGCATCTCCAGGGAAGTGTGGAGCTTGTTCTCTCAGTGTTTTTGTGTCTGTGCCTGGTGGATGAGGGCTCTTCTGAAGGGAAAATTCTTTAGGCAGCTCAGTGACTATGTCAGTTGATAACAGCAACATGAACCTGACTGATTAGTAACTCCCTGTCCCACCATGAGAAGTCGTTGAGGGAGGCAACAACCATGGCAATGTCCATTGCAACCTTCCCAGTCCTGCAATGCCTCCTCTCTGACAAAAGGCTTTCATAATGTAAATAGCGCTGTCAGGGAAAATTGCATGAGTCACAAAAGTCATAGAATCATTTGGGCTGGAAAAGACCCTTAAGATCATTAATGTCAACCATTCACCCAGCACTACCAAGCCCATCACTAAACCATGCCTCTAAGCACCACACCTATGTGTTTTCTGGATGCTTCCAGGGATGGTGATTACACCATGTCCCCGAGCAGCCTGTTCCAATGCTTGAGCACCCTTTCGGTAAAGAAATTTTTCCTAATATCCAATCTAAATCTCCCCTGGTGTAACCTCTCCTGTTTCCTCTTGTCCTGTCGCTTCTTATCTGGGAGAAGAGACCGACCCCCACCTGCCTGCAACCCCCTGTCAGGGAGCTGTAGAGAGCAACAAGGTCCCCCTAGAGCCGCCTCCTCTCCAGGCTGAACAGCCCCAGTTCCCTCAGTTGCTCCTCACCAGATTTGTGCTCCAGCCCCTTCCCCAGCTCTTGTCTCTGGACACGCTCCAGCACCTCTGTGTCCCTCTCAAAATGAGGGATCCAAAGAGTGCAATTTGGAGGATCCTGGATTACGTCCAACTTATGTACTCCTTGATACACATGCTGCTTACACCAAAGGACAACAATACCCTGACCATCTTTCTGTCCCAGCTCTGAAGTTCTTTCTTCCTTTTTTTTCACCCCTCATTTTCCTTTATTTCTCCCTTTGTCCTCTCCCCCGCACACTTATCCTTCCTCCTCTCTTTCTCTTTCCATTTTATGAACAGGGCTTTCTAGACAGTAATTTATTTGGGCTACTGCCTCTCAAGGAGATGTGAACAGAGGGAAGAAATTGCCCTCAGGCCAACTAGCAGAGATTTTTCTCCATAAGTCAGAAGGCTATGGAAGACCTTTCCTACTGAGCTGATAGGCTTTTAAATGGAATTCAGGGGCCATTTATGAATAGACTTGTCTAGCAGTTACAAAGGAAGAAGGAACTGTCATGTATAAAGCCTCATTCACTTTCCTGTCAGTTTACTGGCTGGAATTTGCTCTATGGAATAACTTCAACCCTAGTTGCATCATTCGAATAGCAGAAAAGCAAAGCAAATCTAAATACCTCCTCCTGAGTGATGGATGTTTAGCAGGGATTGTTAATAGATTCAGAGCTTTTTCCTTTCAAAACTATCCATTTCATCTGATCAGTGACTAAAATCTTAAATATTTTTTTCCCCATCAGTAAATCAAGTTTACAGTTCTTCCTTTGAACACCAAATGTTCTATGTAACATTTATTTCCTGTCTCCAGGAAGATAATGTCTTGAAGGTCAGATAATGAATCACAGCAAAGTCTTAAGGAGAGGCCTTTTTGTTGCTTTGGGTTTTCTGGTTTGGTTTGTTTGGTAGTGCTTTGGTTTTTGTTGGTTTTTACCCAATAGAATTCAAGGCACTCGTCAAACAAACATGATGTATTTCCCAGTCATAAAGTGGACAATCGAAGGCAAAAACAGATGGTAGAGTTTGTCTAGAGGGAACACAATATGGAATGACAAGGCACAGAAAAAGAGTCCAGTGGGCTACTGGCCTCTGTAGCAAAACAGTTGTACCTCCTTGTGAAACTTCTCTGGCTTCTCAGTTCTACAGGTTACTCAGGAATACTGATATTGAAATTTGTACTGCCCGGTTTGCTTAGCTTCCAATAAAGACAGAGTGGCAGATGCCTGCTGCAGAAGGATAGATTCAGACAAGTGACAAGAGAAACTAGGGGACCGAGTGAAAGCGTTGCTTTTAAGCAGCTTTGCTTATAAAGAATCTGTGACTAATACTGCAAAAATAAAAGACCAGTTTACAAATGTTAGTGAATTTCCTAATGACATCCTTGCAGCTTGTAATCGCTTTCTTCTACAAAGGGAAAAAAAACCAAACTCCTCAGTCTTATTCAGTCCTACAGCTGAACCACAGGTAATGGCATAGATCACAGGTCCAAAAGAACTGGGAGAATGTATAGTCTGGAAGTCCATCAATTTTTGTCCTGTTTCTCCTTTATTGAGACCAAAAGACTCAATTTGGCAAAAGCTTGTCTTAAAAGGTATGTGGTCCTCAAGGGAGGAATCTGGAGACAAACAATCCAGCCTTAGTAGGTTTTCTTTCACTGTATTACTGTAATTTTAAACATGTATGTTTCAAACTTCATGATAATTCTCTATTTCGGTCAAGTATTTGTTTCTTCTGTGTTTAAACTTCCACATGCAAAGCATGATTATTTTAGCTATTGAGCCAGTGTAACTTCTCAGGTTTCATCTACATATGTCTAAAGACATCTGAACTTGTCTTTGTCAGACTCTTGCAATTTTCTTCCATTTAATCTCACTGGAAGATATCCCAAGATTTTTGTCTCTTCCAGATGTCGTCTTTATGCCTGCTTATGTCCTGAATAAAAAAAAAAATTACCCAGTCTTGATGATATGCTTAGCATTAAATGAAGTGCTTATCTTCCTGTCAGTCCCCCTACAAAAATTATCACAGGTCCTACTATGATTTTTCATTAAAAATTCCCTTACACCTTATGCCCATAGAGAAAGATGAATTTTTAATATCTACCTATCTGAACATATTATTTTCTTCATTTCCTTTGTTGATTGTTTATTAATCAGGAAAAAAAAAATCAGCAAGTTTTGCCTTTGGCTTCCAGAAAACTAGATGTTTGCCCTGTACTTCAGGAACAGGAATAACAAACAGAAAAACAAAACAAGGCAGATGTAAATGGTTCTGGTTGGAAACATCAGCAGAACCATAGATGCACAGAGCCTATACAACTCTTAATCATGGTTTTATTTTAATTACCAGTCAGCAACAACTGGAAGGCTTTGCTGCAGGATAGTTCTTTGGACATCATGTTTTAAAATATGGCAATTGTCTCATTCTAGTGGCTGTTATAGTGTATATTGATCTACAGCACAAATCACACCCCTATTTGACACAGATTATGAGGTTAATTATTAATGGGGCAATGTAGAGAGTATTGTTGCTACTGTCCTGGCTGTATTTGCTCTATTTGAGACAAATGTCTTATATAAAGTCTGTAAAGGTAATATCTCACTTCCCTAGGAGGTCATCACAAACATGACCTATGAAATTGAAAACACCTGTACAGCCTCAAGGAGTCATCAAACAACACTTTTAGCCAATTGTGTTCTGAGAGGACGTTGATCAGGATGCAGAAGGGTCTGGTACACTGTCCATCTAATCTGTGTTTTTCCTGGGAATTTATCAGTATTTATGCTATTTGGTGATATCTGAGACAGTGAAATATCAATCAGTAGAAACCACCTTGAAGGCCTGATCTACTAATATTGATGCATTTTGACTCTTCTTGTTGTAACTGGTACTAGTTTTAGATCAGATGCTCAAACCATTTTCTTCATCAATCTTCTATTTCTAGGGTTGTGATAGAAATTTGATCCTTTCATGAAAGAACAATCAATAGAAATTAAGTAGGAGACGGGTACTTCTGTCTCTGTGTCCTGGGCTGAGTCTGAATCCCTAGCTATGGGTGGTCATCCTGCCAAGAACTGGTGGGCTCTGTCAGCCAGCAGGTTTCTGAGTTCAGCACAGCTAACCCACAGTATTTACTTTCATGTTATTTTCTCAAAAAAGGACTTCTGTCTGTCCCATAGGCAATGAACTCTTACTCTGTGCTCCTTCAGTGTAACGCTCCTATTCTTAACAGACTTCTGAAAAAGCCAATTGTTGTGAACAATTTAAAGCGATGATTAAGTAGTGCCAAACTTAAACCAGTGCTTTAGTAAGACAATCTTATGTTATCTGTCATTTCAGCAATCCTGCCCTAGCCCCAATTAGATAGGATGGTAAATAACAAAAACAAAAAACCCCAAACAAATAAACAAAAAACCCCACAAAAATAATAATAAAAAAACCCCACCATACACACACACCCCCAAACACGAGGAGCTATGACAAGTCAGAAAATGCAAGAACCAGCAATTGCTCTTAAGCCAGGCACAATTTCAAGTATGTGTGTTTATATATATGAGTGTGTGTATATCTTATATATATATATACATTTGGCAAAATTTTGCATTTCCCTGGAGTTAGGCAGGTTCTTTCTGGAAAGACAGACCAGATCTTTTCTGTGTGTGGCAGAAGCCAAGCATGCCATACACTTAAAAGAGCCTTGGCAAAGTGCAGAGGGCAGCTGGAGTTGAGAGGCAAGTTAGAAGAGCTAAGCTCTGTGAGCTTACAACTGTCAAACAGTGATAAAAATATTAGTGCTGTGAGTTGTGGAGCTTAGCAGGCAGCTGTGAGGTGTCATCATCTGGACTGCAAGAAGTGAATGGCAATTTTTCTTATGCTTTGAAGAGCGTTGATAAAACGTGTCAGGGGGCAAGAAAAGTTTCTGTAGGTGTGTGCCTCTCTACCTATGTTATTTTACCTGCATGTGACACTTCAGAGCTTGTGAGAGGTGCTGGTTTGACAGCCTTGGTGCCAGAACACACTGATTACCTGCTGAAGGTGCCTGTTCCTGACAGCAATGGGGCAAGTTTCAATATACCTGAAAGGGCTATTCTCCAGCTCTGTCTTTCTGCCCAGCTGGAGTTAAGTTTACACAGGCTCTTTGCTCCCTTTCAGGTACTCAACAACTTTGCATCTGATGTGCCGAAAGCTTCTGAGAATCTGGCTACTGACTTTGCCAAACGTAACTGCCCATCAGGTCAAGTACCACTATCGATACCTTACTGATGTGGACGTTTTGCCAGTCTTGGTTGTGATTTCACTGATGTGAGCATTTGGCCACTAAGAGCAAAACTGAGAGGAGCAGATGTGTTTTATTAAAGCCACAGTGCAACCAAGGTACCCTTGTAAGGATGGTTGTGTTAAGGTAGGGGTGATTGAAAACTCGTCCACAACAGTTCTTCCCAGAAATCTAACAATTTCAGTTTCCTGAATTTTCATTGTTCCATTTCAACTGCAGGGCACAAAGCTGCTGATGTTTCATAGATACTGTGCACTGAATCTATTTTCATAAAAAGTATTAATTCCAGCATCCATTTCCTCCACCCCCAAATGGCTTCTAGGCTCAATTTCCATGTGTTGTTAGTAGAAAAGGACTAAACCAGTAAAAAAAGATATGTAGCATAATACTTTTCTGGAACACTGTTGCTTCTTGCAGATTGTGTCAGTAACTTGTAGAATATCCATAACAATTGTATATAAGAGAAAGCATTTAAGACTTTTTTTACAGAACTATAAAGGGGAGAGAAATCTGATAAATGCATGTTTTTTTTCCTTAGTGGGTGTAAAAAGCAAAGCTTATTGCATCAATGCAAATTTCTTATTGGAAGTCAGTGGATTTTTTTTTTTCTTATGAGATCACAAGGTTTTTTTACAAACCCTAATCACAGATGGAAAACTCTGCAGCTTAAGAAAATACCTATAATTTTATTCAATAAAAAAATTTAATCTTATCCTGAAGAATGGCATGTTCCCAAAGCCACACAGAAGAGACTGTAAAAGGGATAACACTAAACCTGAAAAATCCAACTTGGTGCAGTGCCTCAAAGCATACAACAGAAAGCCCTGCTATCAGCAATATATTTGGATTTAAAAGATTAATTCTTACTTACTGAGTATTATGCTACCTTCCTTCCATTCGTTCATTATGGGACAGACAGAACCTCGTCGTTTTGTTAATACAATCATTGCCATGGTTGTGGCATTATGGTGAGCAACAAACATGAAATACGTTAAGAGGGAGTAGATTTGACACAAATCCATATAGATTATAATCTAATCCATTTTGCAGAATAGGATCTTATATGGACGTTAAAAGTTAAAAAGAAACTAAATGATAAATCACTATGACCTTGTACATTATAAGTCTTTCCTTTAAAAAAGCAGTTAATTTTATAATTTGAAAACTTTTATTTTTCTGTAGACTATATAGATATAGTGATTATATTATTAAAATATTTTTAGGAGTATTACAAATAGAAGTAAATATAAAAGGTTCTAGGCTAGATTCCTCTCCTTAGTAGATAATGCCAATCTCCCACTGATTCTACTGGGGGTTCAATTCTCTGACTAAAGAATTCAGTAATTTATGGAACACAATCAGCGTTTAAACCTCTCTCGAGGCTATTTCAATGCCTTCTACTTTAAGAAGTAAGCAATATCCTAGTGAAGGATGTAACAGTCCTTTCTGAATCTCTGAGAAAGGCAGATGTTAGCACTGGGAGAGGGTGAGACAGAGCTGCTGGGGATGGAGATGGCTCTTCCCAAGGGATGTGCTGAGGCAGCATATGACCTGGCCTGGTTCAGGGGACCTGCCGGTCCTGTATCAAGCTCCGGCATTTTTTAGAAAAAACTTTTCTTCCCCTTCTCCCCACTAAACCACTAGATCTAGAGAGCCTGCAATCCCTGCATGATATTTCCTGTACCTGGGATCAGTCTTCCCCCAAAGCAGTGCTGTCTGAATTGTTCTTACTAAGACAAGAATAGCCTTAAAAAGCAGCCAAGCATGAATAAAAAGAACTGCTTTTTATTCATGACAAACTTTAAATCTGGGGATCAGTGTGCCTTGTAATCTCAATATTACACTCCGTCTTTTATAGGTAGACTGCTGTATCTGTGTTAGGTGATGGCACGATGCACAGCTCCCCAAGGAAACCCAGGCTGGTACTGCCACATGGCAGAGGGCAGTTCCCTGCTGCATTGCTGCCTCGTGTCTGAGCCTGTTTGCTGTGAGGCAGGGCGCAGGAGATGTGGTTATATGGCTGCAGGTTTTGAAACCACACAGTTTTGACAAGTTCTGGTGCCTACATATTGCCTGCCACTGCAAATGTGCCTCTGTCAGAGACACCCAGCAGTATACAACATGAACAAGTTCCTCAGGGCACCGAGAAGAGTTGGATTGTCCTGACAAAAGCCTCCTGTGGCATGAAGTCTAGACCAGTAAAGTCACAGGAAAACTTGCTTTGGTACGGAAATGTGTGAAGCAAACCTCTCTTGGAGCGTAGAGCTGGATTTTGCCAGCCGGGCGGTTGTGTATGCTGTTTAATGGCATCCTTTCCAAATACCACGTGCCTGTGCCTGGTAGTGCTTGCTTCAGATATTTATAGGTTACTGCTTTCCTATTTGGAAAGAGGTGACTATTTGACATATTATTTGACAAAGCTGGCAGCTAATTCTGGACATTAAAGGAGCTTTTCAGAGCTGGAGATACTTAGACGCTGTTTACATTTCTCCTGTATAATTCAATGCCACTAGTTTGAAGAGAGGAAACAAATGTTATCTTTGGGGTGGCTTGAGTGACTGTTTATATCTTCCTAATGACTCGTGGGAGATTACAATGTGTCTGGGGACAAGGGAAGCCACTCCTGCAATCAGTCCAGCTGATTCACCCTTACCACCCATGTTGGGTTGTCTGCCCAGGCTTCTGGCACCTGGAGGGGAAGCATGATTTTTCCTTGGAAAGGTTCTCCCCACAGACGGTACATTGCCAAGGCTAATAGCACCTGCCAGCCTCCCAGGAGTGTTATGCAGACGATTGCATTAGGATAGCCAGATATACCAAGGAAAGAGAATGTTGGTAGCTTGAAGTTCAGCCCAAGCTAACGGTTGCAGTATCAATCCCCTGTTGAGTGTTACAGCTCATGCTGACTCTTGTTGCCATGGCTATAGTAGTATTAGCAGTTTCAAAATGGTTTGGATGTGGTTTCCCAAACTGCAGCCATGCCAGCCGGTTTCTGTTTGCCTTCATCTCTGAGATTCAGGGCAATAAGGAACCCAAATGGGTTTGCATGGAATACCAGTTCAAGTTTCCTCTCACCCTGAACGAGTTCTTGCCTTGAAATAAATGACAGAAAACCTCACATATTAGCATGTCATACAAAGCCTACAAATTTAATTCTTTGAGTCAGTGAGGAAACGGTTTCCCAGGGTCCCATGGAATTACAACTGTGACAAGAAAACTTTTTAATAGAAATTACTTCTTTTAAAAGTACTGATGTAAGAACAATTCAAGCCATAGCTCAGGCTGACCTGAAATCTCAAAAATGAAAATAAAGCTAGATGCCACTGACAGATGTTTTAAGAAGGGCTTGGGATAGGATTTTCAGCATTTTCATATTGCGTTTGTTTAAAAAAAAAAAAAAAAAAAAAACCACAAGAAACAAACACCCAAGGAATACTTCCAGTACTATGAGGCAGACAGAATATGTAACGTTTTCAGGATTTTCTAACTGCAGCATTTATTCTCCCTGTATGTTCAGGTCTTGATAATTAACAAATAAAATTACTTGTGAAGAAAAGTGAAACAGCCAATATCAGAGAAAATCCCAGCAGAACTCTGTAAACAGCAGGTTTCTCAAAGTGCTTCATCAGCTCTGAAAAAATCTCACTTTTGTATCAAAGGGTCAAAGACAGTGAGCTGGAGAGAAACTCGACAAAGATGTTATTAGCGTGTTGTCTGAAATGGCAGCCCTGCTCTGAGTGCTAAGAACAGCGCTGTGCGTGAGGGTAGGGATAGGAAAGCTGGGATAGGGCTTTCCACCGCTAATTAGGGGAGAGGTGGGGAGGCAGAGGGCTGGCTGCCTTTCAGTGTCCCACGCACCGCTTGCTGACACAAGAAAGGCTGCTAGTTTTCACTCTATACTGGACGTATCACTATCAACAAGGGAAGATATTTTAAAATCTTAATGAGGGGCCATCATTTGATTTCCTCCTTTGTATCCTATTTAAGGCAGAACAGAAGAAGTTTTCAGTAACTAATCCTTGTTTTAAAAGAATTATTGCTTCTGAAAACTCTTCAGATACCAGGGCTACATGAGATTAGCAAAATCTCTCCGTGTCTTCCCAGAATGACCACAGCCTCTTCAGGATCTTCATATCATGACATCACATTATGGTCCAGGACAGCTGCAAGCCAGGAGGATTTACCAGTTGCCTAGCCATGATCATATAGAAAAAGCTACTCTCTTTTCTGATTACAGAAGCTTTTTATAGTCACAAACAAGAAACTCCCTTACTTTGTTTATCTTCTGAGACACAAAGCTGACTGAGGAGCCTGGTGAACCATATGTTGTTTCCCAAGGACCTATAAACACATTAGCCTAATCAACTGTGCTACATGAGAGCAAATATCCACGTAGCCCTTCTTCAGCAGCACCCAAACCCAGCTGCCTAGGGAATAGTAAGGCTAGGGGAAGAATATAGACTAGAAAAGATGAACAATTTCCCTGTAATATTCTTCCACCTCTAGCATGTTTCAAGTTCTCGGTCGGATGTGGTTTTCTTGTTTTTGATGATCCTCCATGGATTTTTCTTCTGTGAACTCATCCAGTCCCCTTCCAATATACTGTTTGCATCCTGTTATTATGGAATAAGTATAAACAAGTTGGTAGGAGCTCCCTGGGTCTCCTGCCTTGTGTGCTTTCCCTGAGGACTGACTGAGCTTATCTGGAGAAACACAAAAAAAGGAGATGAGTCTGACTGATGGAAGGCTGGGTTCTCTGATGATTGCCAACAAACGAATTCAAAGCTCACAAGGACTTATGGTATTTGACTCAACTGAGATAACATCTGATAGATTTAAGGGGAGCAAATTGTGATCCCACAAACACTTGCACACCAAGGAGAAGTAAAACAGTTTGTCAGCACATGTACTAGACTGCATAACACCTGCCTAGTTATTAATACTCAGCTGCTTTTAGCCTTCATCTGCCATCTCTAAGGCAAGGTCACAATTCTTACATGCCAGAGAATTGTAATGATAAATATTAACTCCATGAACGTGCTCAACTACTGGATTAACGTATGGATGAATAGCAAATGTTGACTTTTTCCCCTGAAGGAAACCAGTGGGCATAAAGTTGTCACATACAGACTTCTATGTGACTACCATCCACCATGGAGTATAGTGACAGAAATAAGTGTTATTTATTTTTTCAAATACTGTTCTGCCTCCTAGGATAACTGTGACTCATAATTAAATAGCAAAATATTCCTTAGAAATTTATGTAAAGGTTTAGTCAGGAGATATCATGTTTGTGGAATTTGCAACGTGTTCATGGGATTGTTCCATAAAAATTAGCAGCTCAGCAGGTTCATACAACCCTGAAAAGTCTCATCAACTTAACTGTGGTATGAATTACCACCTAGAAATTATGCTTGCAGAGACTGTTATTATTATTATTGTTAATTGATCTTATTACTGTTATTTTATTATTACTTCACAGAACTAATTACCATTTCTACAACCTTGCTCATTCACTTTGTCACTCTGTTTTCTGAAAGAAGTCCTTGTCTGCACAACTGAGCAGAAGAAGAAAGGCTGATTAGCTTCTTATTCATTTAATGACAGTATTCAGCACTCAAGAATGATTTTTACAGTAACAGCCTTGAGGACACCTTCCCAATCAAGTGATTTTTTTTGTTACAGAAGAGTGAAATACCCTCCTTCAAAGGATGAGTAAGGGCCTGGTGCTCCTGTAAATGTGATGCCTGCCCAAACCACAAAAGTAGCATGTACCCGGAAATTATCACACTCTGACAGAGAATTTGTGTGTGCTTCTCTTAAAACTGTACTTCCATCTTGGAGATGGCCTCCAGGGGATATCAAATGTACAGTATCAGCCTTTTTATGCATTTTATGATGATTTCCAAGAGTAATTGGTGCTCATTAACGTTAAACTTGCTATAAAAGTGTACTTAGAGTGCATCATGAACTGGCAGGAGAGTTTACTGAGTTTTTATTGTTTTATGGTTCCTACATGGCATAAAAAGATAGTGGAAGAGAAAATAATATAAGGGTCAAGAGGCCTGGGAGTTGTTTTATTTCACAGGCTTGCACAACACATCCGAGGCAGCAGTATGGAATTAAAAAGAAAAAACTTTTTTATGAGTCTTTGCATGGTCTCAGGCAAGAAGCCATAAATTAGCAACAAGGTCATAGCAATAGATCACGAAACAGGTCAGTCTAACACAGGCAAGATTTAAATCTGCCATGGCCATGGGCAGCTTTTGATACTGCTGCTTTTTCTTAGTGTGAAATACTCAGGTTATCAGTGCCACTGACAGCAGTACGCACAACAGCAGCAACCCCATACACCTTGAAGGTACAGTCTCTTTCTCCTTCCCTCCTTGTTCCCTTTCTTCCAGATGGCTCATGATCTGATGTAGGAAGAAAAGAAGGATGAATGAGCCTCTTCCACTTCACTTGTTTCTTTTCTTTCTTCCTTCCCTCCCTTATTTATTTTGTTCTTTCTGTCTGTCTTTTCCTCTCTCTCCCTTCTTACCCTCCCTTCCTTCTTTTTCCAAAGCAAGGTAAGCACCAAACTCCAACCATTGCAACTAGATTTAGCCCAGCCGAACCTAACATCCATTTAACATCCCAACATTTCCCGGTGGAACTGCACCTGAGTCCACCAGTTTGCCTATGTCCACCTGAGGCCTCTGACTTCAGGTATTTGAGGTACCTTTATAGCCTCTGAACTACATAGTTTTCCTAATTCTCACCAGAAAATAAATGCTACACCCTCTATTCCCTTATGCGGTAAGTCAACATGACCTGTGTTATTCTGCCTGCTTTCTAATGCGGTTTTTATGGGGTATTATTATTACTTGTTTTCATAATGTTAATTAATGTCCATATATTTTGACAAGAGTTCTAAGTCTACTTAACCTGTCTAGCTTCTTGTATGCAACTTATTATCGATTCAAGCCCTTTTCTAGACCTTGAGAAAATACGAGACAATTAGTGAGTACAGTGTGGCCTTTCTAAAAGCCATTTTCTTCAAAGGCCTTATAGGGGTAAGACCTTATTTTCTTTTCTGCATGGACCTATGTTTCTCGATCTGTAGCTGCCAAGGATTAAGAAAAAAAGTATATTAAAAATACATATTCCCACGTTTACCACTGAAAAGAAATACAACACTGTCATAACGAAAAGAAAGAGGTAGAGCTCTGTGCAGATTACTAGGCAACAGTCTGTGGGAGAGAAATTATAGGGACTCACCTGACCTTGACCCACTACGTAAGCTCCAGCTGTTCCCAGCCATTACATGATCCTGGGCCCATACAAGTGTCATCACCTGACTTGTGGCCGCATCTGAACTGCTCTCATACCTGTTACAAATCTCTAGGTGTAGCATGGGTAGAGCTTCATACCAGCTTTCCATAATGTCCAGTGCTCAGCAAATTGCCATTTGCACCTCGGTTGGAGAGAGGCATTTCAGGACAAAACAAAGTTGGTTTAATCAGTTGGTGAAATCATTTCATTTTAACTTGTTTGACTGTTCTCCAAGGCACACTAGAGATGTTCAGCTAGTCAGTAAGACCTGCAGGTGCCTAAGAAAACAAACAAAAAAAGATGACAAAACTACCTACTCATCTGCTAGGTGTCATTCCAGAGCAAAGATGAGTTAGGTCAGTCTCAGGTCTCATCTGCTTTGTGTTACTCAGCCCAGCTTAAAGCAGCTTTAACATTGAGCCAAATTGCACTATTTGACTTTGCAGTGAAAATACTTGTACAGTCAGCCACAGCTGAGAAACTGGTTAGGAAGTTATCCCATAGCACGTGTGAGATGTTCAGGATAGCGTTCTGAGGCCCCAAGAATGACTGTGCATCCATCACAGTGCTCAGAGTTCAACAAGGCATTGATCAAAAAGGTCTCAACCCACTCGTTTGTGGTAGGGGGGTTGAGAGCATTCACATGGTTGGTTGCAGGTGGGTTAAGAAGCCATTGCTTCCTTGCTGCAAGGCTGTGCCTGGCTCAGAAGCGTGCACAGGCTTAGCACACGCTAATTTCTCTAATGTGAATGCAAATATGATGTGATGGGAGGGGTGGTGTAAGACTATAACTTAGCAAACCATACCTGGAGTGCCTTAGCAGCTGGCATGGCGATATGGAAATGCTCCTCACCCCAAGCAAGGGGAACAGAGACTGGACTGTGCTGGGAGGCATTGCTTGCTGGGTGGGAAGGCACTCAGATGCTGGCGTGCTGAAGGGAGAGATGAGAGTATCTGCATGAAGCAGACTATGATGTTAGAGGAAAATAAGATTGTCACAATAAATTATTTAAACCTGTGTTTTCATGAAGAATGAAATAGTTTACAATGGTGACATCTTGTTATTATCCCTGAGTATCTGAGTTAACACCCCATTGAAACAAATGGGGTGGTTCACTGAAGAGTTATTGTCCAGCTCTCTGCAGACACACAAAAAGCATTACAACTTTTATCTTCAGCTCACACAGAGAGGCTTGTCTTCACTATGGTTACCCTCTAGGCTTTTTTTTTTTTTTTTTTTTTTTTTTTTTTTAAGGAAAGCCAGTGGAAAAAAATGAGTTTCAAAAGACTGAGAGTTGTATCAGCACTGCCCACCATTGTGTGCTCCTCACCAGCCCATGCCTTGCCTTTACATACCAGTGCACAGCAGACAGCAGATTTGTTTTTCCTGATAGGTGGGAAATCAGGTAAATACCTGCACTAGATGTCAGGGTACAATTCATCATGACTGCCTAGAACGTCAATAAAAATCTTCACATACATTCCCAGAGGTACAGAACAATACAATTGTGAATGATCAATATTCAGCCCACTAGAATACTTAGGCTCTGTACCAGCCTTCAAAGTAGGTTAAATAAAATAACTACATTTCAAGCATAGTCAGGTCGGTGTTTTTTGTTTGCTTGTGGTGGTGGTGTTTTTTAATTAAACAGGTAGAGCAGTCAGTGGAAGCCAGTGTATGCCAGGTAAATACCTAAAGCTCCGCATGTGTTTCAGAACTTTACCTTAACAATCATGGAGTATAATGCATCAGTGTCCTTAAGGAACGGAGTCATTTGATCACATGTATATACACGCGTACATACACAACGTGGCATCAGCAGTCTCTCCACTTGCCTGCACTACTGAGATAAACTGGCTATGCCAAAAAGATAAAAACTTGTTAGGAGTTACAAGGCAAGTTTGTGGTGACTGTTGAGTTTGGTTTGTTTGTGGGTTGTGTTTTTTTTGTTGTTTTTTTTTTTTTTTTATGTAAATGACCTCAGAGATCCTGTCGGTTGTGTTTTGTCTGTGACAGAAACTTATTCACTGAGGCTGAATGGAGACTAGCATAACCAGATAGCTTGCAAACCGCCAGTGTGACAAGACTTCTCTGTTACCCCTGCTTTTTTGAGCTGATGTTAAAACTTCAAATGCAAGACAGCATGCAACCCAGTTACCTGGATTCAGAAAGATGTGTTCAGGGTAAAACAGGCACAGATTCCTGTTTCTAGAAAGATCAGGAAAACAGAGAATCTGTCTTGGGGAACTCTAAAAGTTGGGCTTGTTTAGCTGAGTGGAGACTGAGGAGAGTTAGGTGGTTACTGCCAGTAAGTGTATTAGAGATTTAAATGTAAATACCAAGGAAAAGAGATGGTAAAGCTAAGAACACCTCTAACATGAGATGGGTGTGTGGGAAGTGGTGAGTAGGAATAAACTGTCCATATGCTGGAAGTTAGAAAACTAGTTTCCATTGACCAGAGATGTGCTTTTCTGGAGAAACCTTCCAACTAGGTTGATGATGCTGATGAGTTTTGGACTGAGATCCTATGCAATAGTTTGTTGGAGTTAGCAGAAGGCTGGACTCCTAACTCTTCTAGGGAGATGAAAAAAACAAAGCCACGAGTTATCGGTAGTCTGGAGATCAAGTTCTTTTAATGGACCAAGCATTGTGCTGTAGCTGCTTCATAATTCATGATTCAAAACCACCAAGTTTTGACCTTGCTCTAAAGGCACTGTATAAAATTAGTGGTTGTAAATCTGGATGTAGACACATCTGTTTGTTGTGGAGATACTGAGTTCATATCAGTCAAGTATGAAAGAAAGCAGTGTTACCTGCAGCTTTTTGGCTAGATTCCTGGATGTGGTGGAAAACTTGGTTATGTAAGTATTTTGATTTTGGATGACCTGGTGACTTGTGAAACTAGTTGAACAATATTTTTTCTCCTTGAAAATATTCTATAAACATAGCTTCTGTGGTAGTTTTTCATATTTCTTAGGGTTTTTTTCTCCCTTAGGTTTTCATAAAAACAAGAACAAACTAGATAACATTTGAAATTATAAAAAGCAGAAAACATTTTCCATCAAGCAGAGACTTTATTTTCAATGACAATATCTATGATATTTAAAGCCAACTTTCAATAAAAGGGTAATTTCAAAGGACATTTTTTATCATTTTCAATCAAGTCATCTTTACGAGAAAGAGTTGCTGCCAGATGTTTGCTGCCTGTCATCTGCGACTTTTCATAATTTAATATATAAGGTTCAAGGGAGCTCTGACCAATTCAAAATGCGCAGATGTGCTCTGCCTGTGCTGAAAAGGTAGGAAAAGAGAAAGTGGATGTATACACTACATTCACATAGACAGCATCTGCTGTATTCATTCATCACTGCACATAGAGTTATCAACTACAACACCTGGGCTTGCTTTTAAACAAAAAACTGCTTATTGCTTTCCTTCTATCAGTCAGTTATGAAAGTTTCCTTGTTCTCATTTTTTTCCCTCTTTGTCTGTTCTTTTTGTCCTTTTCTGCCTGCATCTGTCCAAATAATTTCTCTGTGAAATTAACAGCCTAGCACATTTCTTGCCTCATAAGAGTCAGGCACATAACACAGCAGAGTGCCGTGGGGGTACCTAATGCAGGAAAGTCTGTTCTGACAGGACACCTCATTTGCAGAGTGCAAACCCAATTGGGATTATTTGGTATGGTGCTGTTGTAAGAATAATTTAAGATGTAGGCAGTAATTGAAGAGAAACCATCCTGAATTCCCTGATTACATGAAAGGACAAGGTTCAGGGAAATCTGAGATCATACAGGGAAATGAAGATGAAAAACTGGAAGGACAGAGAGAATTATCTTTCCTGTTCACTGCTTTATAAAGCAAATCTGTTTAAACTTCATTTCAAATAGTGAAACCATAGGGTTACTTGACTTGTGATTATAAGGATGAATTATGAAGAGCTCTGTGGTAGATTCGTCTTTGGTGTGAATCATTGCAGTTGTTTTAGGAAATAGATTATATCAATAACCAGCCCACAGAAAAGTATATAGCTGATTTTTCTTCTTTCTGTAGAACCAGGAAGGGCCCTCAGAGACAACTGGACCTTCATGCCACTGTAGTCAAAGTGGAAAACATGTTATCTGTCAACTGGATGTTTTAATTAATTGCTATCTCTGCTTCAGCCATCACTGAGAATTCAATAGATGGCCAAAAGGCAGCAGTTCTTCAACTCATTTTCAGGAGTGGGCTTCTACATAATTAATTATTTTTTTCCCCTAGTTTCTCTAAGACATTAGTACATACCTACTTATATGAAGTAAACTTTGAGTTTCTATAAAAGGAGTTGTAAAAGCCTGCATCTGGGAATAATTTAATTTAGTGTACTGCAGTAATGTTTTTGGAAAGTGTCAAATATTATGGGATATTTACTTATGGAAAAAGTCAGGAAAGAGGTCAAACGATACTCGGTCAGGGCAGTCAGGCTGTTCCAGAAATAGGTAAGCAAATGTCCTGTGTTATAAATGCACAACTGTGCTTCTTGAAAAGGACATACCAAAAAGAGAGAGAGACCAACAAGGGTTATTTAATTATACATTTCTTTTCTCTTTATTGCTAAACATCCTACACTATCTGGCTCTAAGACACAAATTCTTTATTATCAAATCCCTTGGGACAGTCAGGTTTTCTGTGGTGAAGGTAAATCAATAGTTTCAGGAGTAATTGAGTAAGTTCTGGGTTACCTTTCCAATTTGCTCCCCAAATCATGCAATAGAAGCTTGACAAGGAAATTGAAGGTCCTGTAGTGCATTTTTTATTCGATTGATTTAAAGGAGTGAGAGCGATATCAAATTTCTTTACAGGTTTATTAATCTGTCACCAGCTTAATAAATGTTATGATATTAGAATGCTCCCATGTATGAAAAATGGTGAGATGTGTTGTAAATAAACTACAAATGAGCTTGAAATGTACCAATGAAGGTGTTCAAATAGAAAATAATTCAGGTCTTTTACACTATGCTCTATGGGAGATAGGCTGGATGATCACACCATACCTTCTGTCTTCTGAATGTAAGAATCTGCTAACTAACTCTACCTTATGTAACTATGAGTATATTGAATGTTTTAAATTCATGTCAAAAATTGTTAGTAAAATAACAGTAATAGGTGTCTTATTCTGTTTTTTCCCATTTTCCTTTATCATACAGGTAAGTTGATGTTATTAGAGGTAAGATTTAAAGGGGGCAGTATGTGTAGAAAGTCCCAGCTTTCCCATCAGTAGTGTGAAATTCCACCATAGGTGCAAACAGCACATCTCTTTCAGTTCCTGCTGCCTGTACTTGATAATCGTATTTAGGAGGTGGTGGTACGTTTCCATGCTCATTGAGCCCTTCACATCTCTATCAACGTGACATGCATGTAGAGAAAACGAGCTGTGGAGGGAATGTTTTCTGTGGGGTTTGCCAACTGTCCTTTGGGGATAAGGCCCTTGACCCATTAATGTGAATCACAGCTACCAGACGTATGTGATTTCATGACACTGCTGGTCTGGTTTCATTCTCAAGCAGAGATCTGGTGGTGGAAGGCTCGGTGCTCCCGTAGCTTCATCCCTGCTCACCAGCCTCCCAGCATCCATTCACAGTTTTCTCTCTGAATACTAGGATTTCTTACCATCTCCCATATCTGGGCATTTTACATAACCCTAGTCTAACTCCCTGCTTTGATCTATCCCTAATGAGTGCTAATTACCCATGGAAGTGTTATCTGATGTCAGCTGCTCAGGGATGGGGGAAGCTCTGCAAGTCTCACATGACTCTTTTTGGATTATTCAGTGTGCAATCTGAGATATTCAGAATCAAGGCCCAATCTTGTATTAATTTCTGCATGTGAGTGGGGTTTTTTGCTCCCACAATAAAGTGTATAACAGGAACAGGAGACACAACTGGAGAAAGAGAGGAAGAGATACGGATTTTCCCACATATCAGTGAGGATTATTTTTAAGGTCTGTGTTTAAGACATTTGTTGCTGTTGCTGCAGTTGTTTTTGAGAACCCCTCTGTATTTCCAGGAGTTTGCTTGACTCAGGAGCTGGCAGTATGTAGGTTTTGTCCCCCTCTCTTGCTAGCGAGGCTCACGTCGCTCTCCCCATGAAACCCTGAAGGGACATGCTCTTGCTGAGCGTGAATGACTAAAAAGTGGAGTAAGAGAATGATGTTGCCTCTCTTTCTTTCACTTCCTGATTATGAAATATTGGATAAGTAACCAGAATTATCAATTTTTTGAATCTTGTTATTCCAAACATTCGGGGGGGGGGGAGGGGGGGGTTCAAACTGATTGCTAGCTTTCACAGAAAGATTGAGGTTGAGCAATGTGAACAGAGTTTAAGAAAATACACTCAGCTGCATTTGTTTTGTTTCAATTGACTCTCACTAGCATTTCAGCTGGTAAAAGAGAGGAAATTGAGATTATTTACAATTAAATTAATGGATTTATCTTCTCCTCTATGGAGACTCTTTTGTTTGTTTGGATGTAGGGAGAAATAAGCGTAATAGGAATGTTCTTTTACGTCCAAGATGAAAGCTAATAGTCTGTGCCACTGCAGCAGAGACACGTAAGGTTAAGCAAATAAATCATGCCATTACCCAACAAAATATTCTCTGAGTAAAACAACTGGGTCTGAACACTGGACTTGCCAAATGTCAGCAAAACCCAGACAGGTGACTTGAAAGAGTATCATTTATCAAGCCCTTTTTAAAGAGGTCTGCCAGTTTGTGTCAGGTATATATTTACTAGTTTATGCCAGCACATGCAGATTTCTAGGTTTTCAGATTAACAAAGACAGTATTTATCTCATTTGTGATTTGGAGACCATAACTACAACATTAAAAAAATCTTGTGATGAATTTCTGCAGAATAGAGCTAGTGAAAGGAAATGTCTGTGCTTCTAGCCTCCGCCTTGGTCTTTGCCATAAACCTGTTCATTCTCCCATCCCAGTGCATGAGTTTTGCCACTGATTTCCACCATCAGCAGAAGCATGTCTCATATCAAACTCGTCACCCTGATAGTGCAGTCAAGTACAAAATGAAGCTGATTGCGTGGCTTTGTGTCATTTGGTATGTCCTGCCAGTTCACTGCAATGTAGTGACTTAGTCATAAATCGCATGTGTGAGCAAAGCATCCTGTAGGTCACCTTGCAAAAATGGTGAGTTACAAAACTAATTCAAGGCAGAGGGGAAAGCGAGCAACAGTCTTGCCTATACTGGCAGATCCTGCTGCTCCAGACAACAGAAGAGGGAAAGAGGTAAAGCCTTCTCCCAGAACAAATAGACCCCTCCTAGCCTCCCTTCCTCTCTCACACCTGACCTCCTCCAAAACCCTGATAGCTCCTCCCAGTTTTTCTCAAGTGTTTGAGATGCCTAAAGCTCACTTTGAGGAGTCCCCTGATAGATAACTTTATAAGAACAAAGTGAACATTATGTCATAAGCTGCAGTGGACTTACATAATGCATCTTTGCCCCTGCCAAGTGTTTCCCCTCTGGGTTTAATATTATTATTGATTGCATTAAAGGAATTAATTATTTCTACATCATTTTTGGTAACACTTTACAATGAATTTGATGTCTCTTTCTTGCTTCAGTAAGTCATTAAATAGGACAGTACCTTTTAGCTGCAGATATTGTGCTTTCAGCTCAGCCACATTTCAGGACATCTGCCAGAAGCATTCACAGACTTAAAGTTAAGCAGATGCTTAAGTGTTTTTCTTGGATGAGAACCAGTGATTAGAATTTCACAGGACTGATGTGTTAGGACCATAATACATCACTGGAGAGGAAGAGTTAATGGAACAACAGTTATTGCTTTCTGGATAAGATTCCTTACCATGAATAGTTATTTTCCCCATATTTTACATAAGTGTGAAATAATTAAACTTTAAGCAATGACAGTAATGCTGAAAACTATTGCTAAATATTTAACAGGTGACTGAATTGGATAGATTAATACTTACAAGAATAGCCCAAAATTATTTTTCTTTTGGTTATGAATAATGAAATTATTTAATTTAGCTTTGACAAGCATCTAAACTAGTGTTTGGATCAGGAATATAAAAGTGGACAGCAAACATGCTAACTAGCTGCCTGTGTTAGAAGCAGATGGTAGTGTTTGTGGACCATCACATCTGTATCAGAGTTCTTTCTGCTGTAATGGGGGATCAACTGTGATAGATCTTCAGCTTCCAAATTCAAAGCTTTAAAAATTAAAATTCAAAAATTCAGAGATATTCTAACTTGCTATTTCATTCTGAAGGATAAAAATCAAGGAATGGGAGACAGATGAATGCAGTCTACGAAGTATAGAATCTAATAAAAACTAATCCCGTGTTTGGGGGGTAACCATATCTGGGTTTGTGGCTCTGATGGCTTTCCAACCCCTACAAGATGGAAAACCCCCAAACTCCTTCAGGCTGTCCCCTTCCTCTTCATCTGTGAAACTCTTCGTTCTCTTCTGGAGAGATCAAAAGGTCCAGATTTAGTTGTCACCTTGAGCACTGGCTTTAACAAGCTGCAAGACCACTCTCCTTCAGCCACAGCTGATCCTGTCTCAAGGCCTCCAAGAAAGTGTGCTGCCAGCTACAAGGAACTGATCTCTTTATCACAGTGGTGGCAAACCATTGGCATCAACAGAAATCTGTGCTGGCACCAGCCACTTGGTATTGACTGCAAGAATTTTAACCATGCATTTGGCCTAGACATCACACAGGTCCACTGTTACTGATTTATGAGCACATGCACCCTGTCTCCTAATACCTGTAGGGACATATACGAAGAGATACTAGGAGGAAACAGCAACGCAGGATGTAAAAGGGGCCTCTTTCAGCGACTTAAATATTTTTAGGACAGAAGACATACATGATATTCAGTTGTCAATATAAAAAAATCTGCCAGTTTGTCTTGCTTTCTCTTGCTGATAGAGTCCTGACTTTTCTGAGGTGCGACACTTTGCCTTGAGTTCCAATGGGTACTTTATTCACTGACTTTTATTGACTTCAGCTGTCAATTCTGGGCAGTGGCTGAGGATCTGGCCTTACTCTTTTCTGTAGCATTGCTCGATTTCAGATTTAATTTTTTCATGAGAAATCACCTCAGAAAATTATATTCCCTATTCTTTCTGAATTTCTGCATATGAATCTCACTATCATTCTCATAAAACATTTATGACAAAAGAGAGATTATCTTTAAGCACTCTACTTGATTAATAGTTTATATATTAATAAAATTAGTATATAAAAATGAATACACCAACTACAGTACGAACTAACCTTGTCCAAGTATTCCTTCATGTATCCTTTCAGTTAGCGTCATTTTGCAAAGAACCAAGTTTTTAAACTAAGAGCTTCACTCAGTTCTTTGTAAGTTCTGCCATAGATCATTCTCCATAATACAGGGCAGTGTCACGTATGTATAGCACACACTATATTGGCCAAACCCCAAACACAGTTTATTCTCACTAATTGTGAAAAGATTTTATGTCCTTTCTATCCAAATACTTACACGGTGAGTATTGCAAGATTACCTAGCTTTTGTTCATTTATCTTGATTAAACACACTCAAGTTTCATTAGCTCTTTTGTTTTCTCTATATCTGCCCCCCTCACCATCAGCGTAACTGAAGAATGAGAATTAGGAGTCAAATATGAATGTCTTAGATCTAAACAACACTGCATTTGACAGAAAATATCCTCCAGACTTCAAAGATGATTGAATTGGGCTCTGTTATATAAAATGTGTGTGATGGATCTGGGAAATCAGCCTACTTCCACATGAAACCCTGTTCAATATCTTAAGTACTCATTGCAAAAATATAAAAGCACCACTATTCTTACATGTCTTTACTAAAAATGTTGAGAACAGCAACTATTACGGTAACTCCCAAAGGAGTAAAATATTTTCTGTTTAAAACCAGAATATCTTCAAAGACAGACCCTGGCTGCTTGCAAGTTTGACTTCCTTGTCTTCAGTCCTTAGCCAATAACTAGCCACGATCCTCTTTTTGCATGTAGTCACTCAGCTTAGTGTCAGTTTTGCGTAAACAGATCATGCAATTCATTAATCCTGCAGTAACAGCTAGTGTGTCACCTTGGGTTCTTCAACAACATAGAAATGTTTGACGAAAGACTAATGATGACAATTAAAACAGCATCTTTCATCAAAAACTAAATGTTTGCAAAGAGCTGTTTCACTATTGTGTAACTATCAATCAAGCAGAGCTGCATGTGAGCTAATAAACATGTCATTCTCCTCTTGCTGCCTACATGGACGAAGAATAATAGCTGAGAAAGGGCAGGAATGGGAACACCCGGAGCAGATAATTGCGTACTACTTACTGGGCTCTCTTTCTCTATTTTGAAGCTTGATACAATAATAAGGAATAATGCAGCAACCATATAGGCTAGGAGAAAAGAGGACCAGCAGGGCAGGTTATTTTCCCTTCTTCCAAGTGCATCTACTTGATCGTCATGTTTTGAACTGCACTGAAACATGCTCAGAACTAGAAATGCAGCAGAAAGCAACAATCAGAATTGTGTCTTGCTTGACCCTTCACACCCTGGTCCTAGCTTTGAACCCTTCTCTGAAGTTAACAGCAAAAAAAAAAAAAAAAAAAATATTATCAAAATATGCATTTGGACAGTGCATCCACAATTGCCAAGTCTTTTGTTGGAACAGATTCCAGTTTGCAATCAGTACAAGTTGTCCCTGACCATGCAGCAGGGTGGTTACACTCTCTGGAAGGACTTGAGGACTCACTTTAAGACTTCTCTGGAAAGAAGTTGTGGGCAGAGTTTCATACTTGAGGAAGCCATGAACACCTGCACTTTGCTTTGATCAGAAGTTAAGAGATCGCTGGGAAAAAAACAGATCCAACAGGCTGGAAGTGCTCTTTGATGCACAGTGGTCCTGGTTAGATAGTTCAATGAGCTCAGCACACTCATGATGAGCTGACACACAAATTTGTGGAACTGATTTCCAGATACGGGTGACAACACACAAAAAAAATTAAACAAATCCCTATATTGAAATCTGAAATCACTGCCCCGCTGTCCTAATATTGGTTCTGGCTCATGAGGACACTATAGCCCTGAGTACTGTTTACACACCTCAGGTAAGAGAGATTTCCCACAGAGATTTTACGGTCTTTAATTTATGGTATGGTGAGATGTGTGACTGAACTGGGGACCTTGGGAGAAGGAAGGGTAGCAGAAGGATGTGTTATCATGGCTCACCTGCAATGGCTGACCTGACACAAGGCCAGCACACAACTAGCACGCAATTAGCAGTATCTTAAGATGGCGTAGTATGAAGAAATAAGGGAGCAGAAGACTGCTGGAGTTGGCAGAAAAGCTCACTTTGGGGTGAGATATACTCACTTACTTCCTCAGACGGGGCAAGAGCATAAGACTTTGCTGGTTTTTTGTCATTCAAGCTTTACCTTCCATTCCTACAACCAACTTTACCGTGTCTTTTTGCTCCAGGAGTCCAGAGAGAGGCACAGATTTTTTTCAGATTTTCTCAGTGCAAAGAACTGGACCCTTCTGACTTGCTGGGGGTGAGGAGGGTAGGACCCCCACCACTCCCCACTCCCATCACACACTTATTTCTCCCCTGCCAAAGAATGCCCAAGGACATTGCAGGCAGTGAATGTGTTGGCTTGCTTCCTATATAGTTTTCTCTGATAGATATCAATGCTGTGACACGCTATATACCTTGGTCTGTCAGGCTAAGACCAGTGTGACCCTGAAAATCCTGAAAATTAAAAAAATAAGTGATTAGAGACACTATCTTCATTGGAGTAATGAAGATTAAAATGAGATGCTGACAAATTGATCAGGTTTCCTGTAGGCAAGGCAAGCAAAGAAGAGCAAACTGACAAAAAACCCAAAGGCAAACAAACAAGCAGGCTCACCAGACTTTCATGAGAGCAAACAGCATGGTATTTGGCATGCTGATTGACTCTCTCTCAATCTGCTTTCTATGTGTCTACCAAATCACTGCAAATATTTGCCTCCTGGTAACAGACAAACAGGTCAATGCTAAAAAACAGGTTATGTTGGTTTTGAAGTAAAAATTGAATATCCCTTATTTTCTGGCTGCAAAAATTAACAGAAGGGTCACAGAGGTCAAATAGTAATTATCACAGTAATTTCTGCAACTGAGATTGGAGGAAAGGTGTGTGGGAGGTAGTTCATACAGACTCAAAGCAGCATTGCCTTTGCATGCTAACACCAGAACTAAGCACACCTTGATTTTGAGGAAGGGTGGTTTGTGCCAGACAATGTCTATCTCCAGAGCAGCTCAGCACAGTCTATCCAGCCATCTGGGCTCTGATCTTCTACCTATAGTGCCTCTTGGTTGCAACGGCACCATGTAATCCCATGCTGCTGTCCTCTGACACAGAAATGTCCATCGGGAGTACCAGAGTCCATGTGGAGCTCATGAGAGGATGAAAGGGTGCTCGTTTATAAGCTAGAAGGGAAGGACCTGCGGGTAGGACAGTGGCACAGAAAAGCGCAATATGCTTAAGATACTTCGTTAAAAAAATAAAAAATGAGAAAGACCTTCACCCACACTTGGCAGGAAGCTTGCCAGCTCTTACCCTCTCCCTTCTTTCTTGAGCATGTTAATATTTTATCGCTTCTCATATAGTAGGTGACTTGGACCATATGTTTTGGACCCACTAGAAACAAAACTTTCCTCAGTGCAACAGGAATAGCTTTAGAGGAGTCTGCTAAGGCCAGAAAAGGAGCTTTATTCTGTGATGGGGGAGGGATGAAATCAGTGAAGAAAAAAACGTTAATAATTCATGCAGCACATTCAGATGCCATGTGGATCCTGAACTAGCCTGAGCACACTGTTTGCTTTGCATTCATAATGTTTCATTAGCCACTACAGAGATGAGCAAGGCAAAGTCATTAAGCTTAGCTGTAATGTTAACACCACTTGTTGGTTGCATTACCATGCAAAGACAGGGTCTACAAAGGACTTCGGTTCCTTCCATGAGAGATACCTTTCAAAGTCATTCCCCCCATGGGGGAATAGTTACTGGAAAGTGGCTTTAGCCACCCATCTCCCAGCTCATAAAATGTGATAAGAGTCATCTGAGTCCCTGCAAAAGAGGGTTTCAGATACCTTTCAGGTAAACACTAAGCAACCCTCTCTCATTGCATGCCAGAATGATGATGTTCAGATTGAATCAAGTTAGAACAGTAGGTTCCCGATCACCATCACCTATGGATGCCTAAAGGAGGAGTCATTACTGAAAGGAGCAACTTGGCAAAGTCCAGCCAGGCAGGACAACATTATGCAAGTGCACTGAACATGGTCATGAGGAGCTGAGCCCTCTCAGATCCTAGTGGTTCCTGCTACACAAAGAGAAAGCCTGGGGGACAGATTTTGGCTGGAAAAAAATTAAGCCAAATTTTGGACAAAAGTCTCCCCCCACAGTGTTGACTCACTCGTCCCAGCTGAGACTACTTTTAATGGTGAACATTTTCATCTGGAACATTTTATGACCTTTGCAAGGAATATATTTGTAAATAACTGGGGCTTTTTTTCGCCATTCCTGCTGAGCTTATCCCACCTCTGCTTAGCTGTTAGCATATCACTCTGGTTTTATATGACTGTTTTAATATTCAAATAGCACAACACCCTTATCACAGGATCCCTTAGTCCCTGTTCTGTCTCTTGCTGTCTCTGAAACTGAAAGCACTATTTTGTCTTGTTTTAAAGAGATAAATCACACAGGTTTGCATGAGCTGTAGACTTGGCTGAATTAATTTTCAAGAAATCAGGTGCTGTGTTAGCGCTTGTTGAAGAGGATATCTGATTTTTGAAGATGACTGTAAATTGAAATGGACAGGTGAGGCTTACACATTAGACAATTCAGATCGAGGACTTTTTCTGCTGTGGGTTATGCTTGACATGATGCTCTCCTTGATGTTTTTTAATTCCTTCCCTTTGGCTGAAGTGCAGATAATGTTGATAAGGCTCTTACTGCCTCTGAGGCAATGAACCAAGTGGGTTTAGCTCCAGTCATAGAAAATTATAACTGCAGTCGCAGAGGTTGTGAGTTCAGGCTCTAAGGATGATTCAGCCCAAAGCAAGTTGTCACATGAGGCAACCGTATAACCTTAGCGGGACTAATGCGGACTGGAACAGGGCCTGGTTATTTACTCTGCATAAAGTGTGCCATTAAATATGAAAGCTTCCTGAAATGTCATGCCAGCTCCTGTGATTATTCTACAATGTTGCTGCAAGATTAACTGTGTAAAATTCATGGCAATTGGGCTCAAAAAAACCCCAGACATAAAAATCCATGTTTTTCAAGAAGAGAAGGACATAATTTGTCCTGATCCATGCTCAGCTCCACTTCAACGTTAAGTAGCATAGCTCAAGGCTAGACTAAGGGTTTGAAGGTCTCTGACCTAAATCAGACTTATGATTGTATGAGAGGAATTCACTCTAAATCAAACTTATGATTGTACGAAAAAGAAGGGAAGCATGAAGACACACACAAAGGAAAGCTGCTAGCTTTCATGTAGTGTATTTCATTTCTAGAAATCTCAAACAGCTTAATGAAGAAAGACAATAGCATTAAGCACATTTTACAGGTGGATAAACTGGAGCTATAATTTAATATGAGCAAATATTCTTGGCAGATGGGGACAACCTCAGGGTGGTTTTGTCCATCTGATAAAAGAAAAACCTCCAACATGCCACTTTATCACAGCTCTCAGAAACCTATATCCTCCATCACTTCCTTTTAATGAACTATGATTCCCAGCAGGCATCACTTATCTCCACATCCCGAGGAGTGGTGGGGGATCATCAGGAACAGGAGAAGCTATTCAGGTGCAGTACCTGTGATGCAGATTGGTGGGTTTTCTGTTGGTTTTTTTTTCCCTACTTGTCTCCCCTTACAATGTTAAATGAGTGAGTCATCAGTGACATGCATAGCTGAGACCAGGTGACCTGGATAATATTTTTGTTTGATTTTTCTTTGGAAATTACTGTTGCCCCAATATATAACATGCAGTACAGGACAATCAGTATGCTGCTGTGGGTCTTATGACTGTTCCCTCTTTGTTGTATGCAGTGCAAATGACAAGGTATCCTCCCCTGGTTGACATTAAAAGCTAAAAGTAACTTGATTTGGCAAGTGGGCCAGTAAAGAAGCACTATTTGGGTTGCCAGTAGACTAACAGCATTAAAGGTATTTAGCACTAATATACAGTCAAGCCTCAACCATAATCAGGAATCACTGGGAAACGTAGAGGGTGAAGAGGGGAGAAAGCAAAAGGTGGGATCCGAATCTCACTCAAGTCCTTGGGAACTGGGTGGTGTCCAGGCAGTTGAAATGGAGGAAGGAGTAAGGCAATGGGAGCACCTCAGGCACACTGAAACAGAAATCCAGGTGGTGTGTGAGGCATGACAGGGATAGAGACATGGGGTTTGGGGAGAAGGTGTGGGCAGAAATGGTGTGCTGGACTGAACAGAGCCAATGCAGAGCCATATAAACTCTTTAGAAGTAGACAACCAAATACTTTGGTACCTCAGGTCAGTTTTTATATAAACTTTTGGGTCTCTTCTCACTGAACCCTCAAGGTTAAGAGCATGGTTTTGCTACAAAGGTAATGTCCGAGCTGTCAAGAGTACTGATGCCTACTCACTCACCAGATTTCAAAATTAGCTTTGTGGCCCCCCTACCAACCTTTACATTAGCTGTCAATCTGCCTCAGGAAAGTGTCATTGATTCTATTCCTGAACTTCATTGCTGTTACATGTTTTTCAAGAAATTGCTTAGATACAAGTGCAGGTGGTTTATTACATCTATCACACTGACTTCTGGCCCAGCCGTGTCCCATCTGAAGTCAGTAGCAAATTTCCATAGATTTCAAATAGAAATCAGAACTGTGCTCAAGTAGCAGACACACATCTGCTTTGAAATGACATAAACAGTATATTCAGCTCCATTAGACCCTGTTGGAAAAAAACCAAACTATATAGAAAGATGAGGTCATGTTGAATCTAAAGCAATTGACCTTTGTTTTCATGTGCTTGAGTGTCTCATGGACTGAAGCAAGAGGCAGTGAGCTGCTTTGGAAACAGTAAGTTTGTTTTCCCAATTTTGCACTTACAGTCAGAAGAGGAATCTTAATGGAAACCATGTGCCAGGAGTAACCATATTTTATTTACATTTGGGAATGGAAAACAGCGATGCATGTCAAGTGACTCTTCAAACGATCATACCCTCCAAAATCTGGGGTTTATTTTATGGATGGTAGAAAATTCACTGTTTATGTGGCATCTGAGAAGACAGAACAATGGGTGAATGGAAAAAATGCAAAATATGAACAGTGCAGCGCTTTTATGGGCAGACCTTGTTGCCTGCTCATTGATATCTGGGTTTTCTTCCAAGAAGATTACTTGACTCCCTGAACATTCTTAACTGTCTGAATTTTTAGTCACCGTTATTGTCATGAGCATTGCAATACGAATAACTCCATTTCACCCCAGATATTTTAGCTGATATTGGACTTTGTTGGTTTAAAATTTGATCAGGCACTGTGATCCCCAGCAAGTTGGAGGAGGGGTCTCTACTCCAAGTACAGCAGTATATATGTATCTGTTTGTGTGTATGTGGGGGGGGGGGTGGGGGGTGCGGTGTCTCATACTCCTGTGGTTCAATATTCACTTTTCTTCTGGCATACTCACTCCATGGGTAAAATAAATAAAGGTTTGGGCTCTGAAAACACCTGTGATTATCCATACAGAAGCAGATTTTAAATCTCTTGGCCACAGACAAATTGTTCCCAGAGATTTTCCTGACAGATGTCCTCCTGCCCCATAGATCTTCCCTGTTGTCCCACATCTCTTGGAAACCTCTTTCTTTGTGACTGTTTCCAGGAGTGCTGTATCACAGGCAAAAAGCTATGCAACTTTCCCCTCCTAAAGCAGTAGGTTCTGCTTCTTTTCCTAGTATGGTCCTTAACATAAGTGAGCATTGACTACAGCAATGGCTACAGAGAAAAGCTGCACCTACTGTAGCTCCAAACCACAGGGATGGCTATGGCACTAGCAGTGCTTCCTGCAGATCAGCAGATCTGGGATTATGCTTCCCATAACTGAGCAATTCACGGAAATCTTCAAGTAACAGGACTGGTTTACATGGAAGACCTCAGTTTAGTATGCAGATACCCAAACTAACTGTGTATGAATGAGCTAGGTATTGAAAGTAAGCCAGTTCTAATGTCATAAATCTAAGTAATAATTATGATATTTGACATGTTTATTTAGGAGAACTTTTACTTAGGTAATTGAATTTTGCCATTGTGAAAGCTGTGAGAAAAGTCTTTCCCCACTGAGGTGCTCAGTAGAACTCCCATCAGCTTCACTAAGAACAGCAGTGCTGGTTTCCATGATGCATCTGCCTACTCCAGTCCCTCTGTTCCAGCAATGGCCAATAGCAGATGTGTCTTGGAGAATATAAAACAAGACGACTGTATGATGATACTTTTCCCAAAATACTCTCACAGTCTTCAGGAAATTGTGGTTGAGAGACTTCCTGTGCCAGAGGTATATTTCTGCATTTAATAGCCCTCCATGGGCTTGTCAATAGCCAGGGCTTACTCACTGGCTCCTAAGAAGACTTGGAATATATTCTCACATGGGTATTTTGGGACATAACTACACAGTACGTTCAATTGACTGTAATAATAAGTTAGCAGCCTTCAGGGACTATACTTTCTATTACCAACAAACAAGAAGAGGAAGAAAATATTGTCTGAATTTGATCACATCAGTCATCCATGAGTACTCTGTGTTGTTCTCAGCAGCAGGAATAGCAATCAAGTTGCCATCTGGCTGGTTTCCAACTGGCCTGTCCAGTTCTGCTGTGGTCTCACCAGTCCCCGTTAGGACTATCAGAAGTTGCATTGCACAAGCACAACTACAGTTGGCCAAGCAAGGTATTTCTGAGATGAAGGCTGTAAAACAGAGAGATGGCCAGAGATGCCCAAAGGAAAGCAAGGTATATATTCTGGCTTTCACTTGGAGTCAGTGAGGGCTGGAATGAGGTAAGAGTAGCGAAACATCATTCTGGGAAGAAGCACTGTAATCTTTCTGAAATGTTAGTATTTAACTAATTTAATACCTGAGTAGAGGTGGAATTTTAAATAAATCATACATAATGTTATTTTTTAAAGTCAACCACAAGGTCAAAAAGGAGTTTGAATGTTCATGAAGCAGCACAAAATCCGCAACAGCAAATAAGAAAATTAGGAAAAGTAGGGGGTAAGTCATGCAAGAGTGAGTCCAAGAAAAATAAGGGATTGATGCTTCTCTGTTGACATTTACCAGCACTTCAGATTCTCTCTAACATCTGTTTCTGAATGAGACATAATTTCAAAGCAATTAATTCAGGGTGGATCAAATATTTAGTTATTAGTTACTTGTTTTTCTTACGCTTCGGTGATAGCTTTCATCGGTTGAGATCTGCCTGTCTGTCCTCTTTTTCTTCATTAGTAAGAAGTATGTGAGTTACTGCAAGGATATTCACTGAAGATTTAACAGGGTGGTTTATCCATGCTATATATTGACTTGTTCAGACAGGCCTTCTCAGGGATAAGAGAAGCAGCCTTTGTCCAGTCTTTCTGTGTGTTACTTACAACACCCGCTTCAGAAAGCTACTCATGCCACCAAAGATGCAGATCCTTAGATAACCCTGATCTTACAGCTGAAGAGATGAAAGAGAAAAGATTGTTCAACAAAGTTCAATACAGCCAGGGGGAACCCTATAATTCACCGAGAGCGGTTTTCTTCTTTGATTTCCAAGTCAGTTCTGTTATTTTAGGATCTTGGGGATGAAACTCCTTTTCTCTCTGGTATTTTCATATAATTCTGTGATACTTCTTCAACAAAATTATGCCATATGCATCTGGTACAAGATTTTTATTCATTTAATTTTCTGTAATTCACATACTTTTTCTTGTTTGAATGATATGCAATGTAGAAGTGTATTCATCATAACATTCATAGCAGTAAATAAATATGTTTTGAATGAAAAGGGCACTGCAAGCTTTTTAAGAAAACAAGTTTATGTGCTCATATGCTTTAGGAGAAACTCAGTTTCTTTAGTCCAACTCAAAATTAGAAAAGAAAGAAGAGACAATGTTATCTTTTTCTGAGTTTCATCGAAACAGAAAATTCAAAGTGAAAGCACAAGGAACAGGATGAATAGTTCAATAGCAATCTGGAATTTTAATTTTACATGTGTCTAAATAAATTTTAAGCAATTTTAATTAGGTATGATTGAAATGTGTCCCTAAAACAAGAATAATTTTTGTCTTGCTGAGAGAGCTTTCCATGACTCCTATCTTTGTTTTGCAAATATGTCTTCCTTTTTATGCTTGTATGTTAGCCTATGCAACAGAACTCAGGGACTGAGGGCTAACCGTAAGCACAACCAAAAGATGCATATATCCAGGTCAGCAGTTCATCAGGACAGCATTGTAACCATGGTCGCATCCTCTACTTTGTGGTTTGCAGTGTGAGGAACAGCAGGGCTGTCTGAAGCTGAGGGAGGGTTCTGGGTGCACAGGTGGACGCAACTGCTGCTTATTCTCCAGTGGACGGTAGGAACATTAAATCCAACTCTACAACCCCCATCTGTCCCCCTTTCTCTACATGGCAGGCTTGGTCTAGCCAGGAATTGGACCATCATCTTTGGGGTAGCAAGGTTCAGCTCTGGAGCTTGAGAAGCCTTGAGCTGGTGGTGTTGAAGCATGCTCACTGCTGGAATTGCCCTGCAGGTCCTGTGAATGTATTGTACTGTTGAGTATTAACAAACATTTAGACAGTGTTATCTATTTCAGCATGACTTGCCAAGGGTACCAGATGATATTTTTTCCTCTTCCACTTAGCGGCTGAACAAGCATATTTACCATTAATATCTGCATTGCACAACTGCGAGTCACTCACTCACCCATTAATTCTTGTGAATATACACACAGCAGGAACTGGCTGGCATTGGAACTGCCTTGGGAAAGCTTCAAGCTCCTCATCCTGTGACACAAAACAAGTGTCAAAGTGGAAGATACTCTTCCATGAGTACCCCAGCTAAGCGAACACCAGCGTCCGAGGTTGAAAAGCCTACATGTCATTACCATACTCATATGCCTTCCAGCCAGCTGAAGAAACTCATCTAGAAAGATTACATCAATTGCTTCATAGCTTAAAGTTTTAAGGAGCTAAGTTTTTAGTAAAAAACTCGGAGCATTTGTGGCAATTACCCTCCCTCCCCACTCCAAATATGCTGACTTTTATTAACTAATCATATCAAACCAAGGTTAGACAATATCATTTTCAAATAGCAAAGAAAAACATAAAACAAAACCCAAACAGAATATAAAAAGTGCCACCAAGAAATTGCCTTCTCAAAACTTCATGCATTTTCCTCAGAGGAAGCTTATTTTACTTGCTGTTCTTCATGACATGTGACACTTTAATCTTCAAATCCCCTTATGAAAGATGAAAATGGGCAATAATACTTTAGATGTTTGTCACTTTAGGGATTTGGAGACTAATTTGCTTTTAACTGCTTGGGAAAAGCAGATCTGATCAAGCAACTGAATTTTGAGAGCAAACAAATGAACAAAAGTATCAGTAAAAGTCCTCTAGTTTACAATACAATGTGTGTAGTGAATAGTAAGGACTAAAAAAAAAGAATATTGGGGGTGATGTTTAGCTTCTCACACAAATGTGTTTTCAGAAAGTTTATTCTGGGCTAATACAAGAAAAGTTCAGAGGCAATCAAGTGCCCTTAGGATACGTATCTCTAGGAAGCGAAACTTGCAAAATAAAACAAAGATCTTAGGCACACAGTGGTCTCTTACATTCTCTTTATCTGTCTGAGGCTTTGCTCTTCTTACCAACAAACTTTGTTTTCTGCTCATGTCTCACTCTCCAGCAGCCAAGGGTGTTTTGTAGGCTGCTACTGTAATCGGGAGCTTAATTCTCCAGCAGCATGATGACATGTGAATATGAAAAAGACAACTCTTTCCTGCTTTCCCAAGTCTTATTTTGTCTCAGTAGAATGAAATCTACCCACTTGGAACTTCTCTTTAGACTAAGTGGTGACAGATATTTTAACCTTTTAAAGAGTAGAAAAGACCTGACTTATTAAAGAACTGCAAATACTGCTGCTGGCTTTAATGATCTTTGAATCAAGCTGTAATTTTGGATAGAGATGAAAAGCCTGATAATATCTAGTTGGAAATAGATGAAATTTTTGCGGTGTAGAATGAGGATTCTTCATTTCTACGTTTGAAGGGATGTTCAAACATGAACACTTGAAATTAAAAGACATTTTTTAAAATGTAATGTGTAAGTAAGAAAAAGTTCTGTAATGCCAATCACCACTGTTCTGTGGAGCACAGGTCTTGTCACGCAAAACCTAATTTGTTCTTTGACAAGGATGCAAGACTGGATGATAAAGGTATCTCAAACTGTAATACTCTTAGAATGAGATATTGGTACAGCTGATCCTGCTGGGCGTATGGGAAAGGATTGATCATCCCTTTATTTCCCTCAGCTGGATTTTCTATATTAATGTATTATGTGACTTTTTTTTCTAACTGTTTGAAATAGAATTGCCCCAAAGTTCGATTAAACATCAGAACCAATGCAGAATACAATATATGGACAGAGAAGTGACTGACAAACCCTAAAAAAAGATCTATCAATAGGAAATCATTAGCAAAAAGGGATAGTTCTTGTGCAGATTGTCTGGGAGTGATTCTGCCTCAGGATTATGCTGTTGTACATGTTTCATCAAGTAGTTTTTAAGTATAGACAAAGCCTTGTAGCCTGTTAAATAAAGATAAGGGCAAGACAATGATAAAGAGGGATCTAGCACCATTTGGTTAGCATCTGACCCAAGCAAATAACTTCAACATACCCTGTTGAAAAACAGTATGTTATGATATAATGGAAAACAGGGATTCCAGAAAAGGATTTAGGAGTCATATTCAAGAAACAAACGAGTGTAACTGCTCAATAAACTGAAGTGATCTTTAAGAATGGGTTTCACAAATGCCTTTTAAATTATGAAGGTTATAGCTGGAGGTGATGTGGAGAGAACAAAACACATCTTGAAATCCATTTCTCCTTTTTTACTATTCTTGGTGTATATAAACAGAAGAATAAAGAGCAGAAAACAGGGAATGACTTTACAATTTGTAAACTCAAATTTTACAGTATGAGTTTGATCCTGCAATACATTTTACATAGAAAGCGAGTAGATCTATAGTGTGCAAAAGGCTTCCAAATTAAACCTGTCTTGACCTCTGCCAGACGGCATAGCAAAACATTTTGCAGAGCTATAACCTCAAGTCTCAGAAGCAACTGGGAAGTCTTGCCTAGAGGGACTATCTCATGGGCAGGGTTTTTTTACAGTTAAAGCATAGAAAACAGTGTGCAGTGGAAGTCTCCTTCATCTGGAAAAGTTAACAAGTCAGACACAGTCTACTGGAAATAAAGGACAATGTTTGCTTAAGTGGTGGAGGTAATTAATCACCTAATTAACTGCCTAGAGGTGTGGTGACTTCTCTACTTGTTGAGGACTCCAAATCAAATTATGGGCCTGATACTAATTTATTAGGCAATGCTAAGACTGCTGGCATGCCTCTGAGTGGGAAGACTTGGCTAGTACACCCTTCTGTCCATAAAAATGTGGATCTTGTCAAATTGTTGTAGAATCAGGTCCCAGCGTACATTCACTCACGTTTCACAATCTGACCCACTCAGGTCAGGTGGAGCAGAGCACAGTGAAACTTGGAGCACATCACTCCATGGTGGTGGCAGTGCAGGAGGCATGACATTGGTTTCTCGATGTCTTCTCATGAAGAATTTGATCTTCCTGCAAATTGCTAAGTGTTATGCAAAGCACTTGAAAAAAAATGAGGTGACTAGTAGAAATGGCTGAAAAATGTTAATTTTTTTAGCTGTCATCAAAAAAAAATCAAAATTTTGAAAAGCCAAGAAATAGTTTGGATTCAAATGAGGGAGAAGTGAATAACTTTGACTCCCTCCTGAAAACTAAAAATAAAAACAATCAAACAAACAAACAAAAAACCAAGCAAAACAAAAAAACCCACACGCAAAACAAAACCCTAAACCAACATGTTTATTAGTTCTGGGCTTGTATAATGGAAAGAAAGTTCTTTCTCATGAAAATGGATCCTATGTCCAAAACAGAGGAACTATGAACAGAATTTTGCACCCATCCCAAGGAAATAGTGATTTATGTTAGAGATAAAGCCAGATAAGACTGAGAGTGTTTTTTCTCTCCAGTTGTGCTTATGTATGTATGAAGGCAAGCATGCATATACAGTTACTAGGTAAGATCCAAAACACCTCTTCTGGGGGCCTGCGTAGATGTTCTCTGGCTTCCTGTGAAGTTCCAGAGGCTGTAGGATGTACTCAGCAGAAACTCCTCTTTACCAGTAAAAATTCAGCTTCTATCACTCATGTACTTGAGAACACCACCTTTTAGCGGCAATGATAAATGCAATACAGACAGCTACATTGTAATTGCTTCTGTTATGAGAGGGAGTGTTATTTCATCTGGAAGCATTTGGGTTATGTCTACACTCACTTACGCTTAATCATCCTCTTCCCTCCACGCTATGATACAGCAGGCAGAAGTCTTCAGACAGCACCTATCTGAAGCAAAGGTTGCAACTATTAGGCACCATCCAATGGCATCCATAGCTGTGGGGTTTTTTCATTTCAGCTGTAAATGACATGGCAAGATAAATCCAGCTACGTTCTTGCCTTTAACGGGAATGGTGTTTCACTGTGCTGTGGTACCTCCTCTCATGCTGCCTCACGTGCTGGGAAATGCAACAGGTTCTACAGCAGTTTTAGGATTTGTCTTCTGAAAAAGTAATTTTGAAACGATGGAATCAGCCATGCTCAAAATGAAAAGTACTCTCAACAGCATGGAAAGAGCTGGAAACTAAAATTTCTTTTTTATGACCTGACCCCAGAAAATGCTGACCTCCTGCATCTGTCCAATTTGACTGACAAGTAAGTGGTCAGTTTGGATAAAGCCCAAAGTTCTGAATTGGCAGGAACATCCATGGAAACTAGTTTATTTAAGACAGTATTAAAAAAACATTAGCCAAGAGGGGATTTTAAATCTCTTGTCCTCAAAATCTGGATTATGTTCGACCAAACAATGAGCAGATACATACTGCATCACTTCTGATCAGTCAGAGCAGTGAAATTTTGTTTCCACAATACTGTAAAAATGGTTATAAGGTGTTCTACTGAGCAGAAATGATTGACATGAATAAATCTGAGAAATTACCAAACTGATCCTAAGAACGAAAAAAGAAAAAAAAAGCTGTAAAATGTACAGACACCTTAATCACTGTTAGGGGTTATTCAGCTTCCAAAGATTTTTGCTGCTGCTGTTGTTCTGGATGGCACAAAATATTACTTCAGAGAAATGAATTTGTGTCTTAGTCTTCAGTGGATAAATTCCGGTGTGGCAGAAGACCTTGCAGGTTTGCAGAGAGCTTTCACTGTTGCAGTCATGATATCTGACCTCCTTTGGGTAGCAAAATTAATTCTTGAATTAACAATCAGCACAGTCAATGAAGGCTCAAACATATTCTGTCTATAACATGGCCAGCCAGATTTGTTGTTGAAAGTCAGCTCAAATATTCAGTAAAAAATGTACCCTGTTTTGGTTTGGCAAATGAATGGAGCTTGAGACATGACAAACAAGCCTCTGAAGTCAACAGTTTGCCACAGTTTCCCATCAGTAATCCTCACATGGCTGAACAGAAGCAGGACAACTGGCTCAACCAGTGCAAAGACACAACAAGCTGGTTTATATCTTAAAGGTGAGAGGGAGAGACCGTTTTCACACATACCGCTGCAGAGCTCTCCTGGCCATCAGCACTGCGATGCACCACAGCAGCTGTGCGGGGCGAAGCTTCTCGCTTCAAACCTACACTCCCTCTGGGCCCCACGTATTTTAGGGCTCCATCAAGAGAGTCTGGGAATGAACAGCTGTGATTTTTCGTTCAAGTAAGGAGAGAGGGAGAAACTGGCCTGGATGGGATGCTCCCACTTTTCACAAACCTGATGCACCTCCTGGTCAGGGAGGGGAGCCCTGCCAAAACCTCCCGGCTCCCAAATGGGCCTGGCAGTGATTTGTGAGGGATCAGGGTGAAATCGAGAAAGGCCACCACTCAGTCACCTGGGTCGGCATCCAGCCGCTTCTTCCACTGGTTGTGCCCTGGCATCTGGGTTCCTATCCTCAGGGTGTTATCCTAACTGAGCATTGTCACAGGCCTTTGCCTAGGAGTAAGTGATCTTAGGCTGCGAAGTGCAAAAGGTGCAGAAATAGTTCTTTGTGCTGCAGAGGCCTTTTGTTCTTTTTCCTCCCTTTGCTCCCACTGGCTCTGACCCTGTTTTGCCTTCTTATGATGGACAGAAAGAATTGGCAGAGCTTTTACCCCCACCTCTTTCCTGCATAAAAGCAGTGCTGGGGCAGCCCCAAAGCCACGACTTCATTTTCTTCACTTTTCCAGTCCTTTCTTGTGTTATGTGTAGATTTTAGCATCCACAGAGATGTGGCATCCTCAGCAAGGATTGGAACTCTGCAGCCCTTCACCACACTGCCGACTTTCCTTTGGTTTTCAGTTTCTCTTCCTGTGTCTTCTTAGTGGATCATACTCAACACAGAGCTGCTGCTCACCTCACCGTGGCCACCATCATCATTCAAGCAGTGCTTAGTGGTGGGGTACAGCAAAGTCTGCTCTAATTAACAAAGACAAAAAAGGACTATGTTGCACTGTGAAGGTGTGCAAGGCCAAGTTATACCCAAGAAAACGATCAACAATTTATTTGGCCAAAATCCTTACGTGAACTGCCAAGAACTGCAGAGCATTGAAACTTCACTGCCTGTCTCTCTGTGTGAGGAACATTGGTTTTGACCTCTGTTTTCCAGTATAAACATAATTCTGTGTGTGTTTCATAAAAATGCACACACACAAAGAACCGCTTCACTGCTCGTTCGTCCCTTGCTGGGAAGAAACACACTGAACAAACAAACAACATATGTTAGTCACATTGCTTCACGCACTTCTTGAACGCTTTAAGATATTCTGGTGCCTTCGATTAGGATCTCTGTAGAACTAAATATTTTAATTTTTTTTTGGACAGTACTGTGACATCTGAAATTAAGCGTGAATTACATGAAGCCATGCAAATGTGACATCCATTAGAGTAAGCATGATGTATATATGTTTTCTGGAACTCTTTCATCTGGCTAAATTGCAAGGGACTAACTAAGGCATACTTTGATTTTTGGTAGTGATGCTGTTCATATTGTTTGACTACCTGTAATTTTTTAGAGATAATGTTCATCCTGCTCTCATACAAATGGCACATACAATGCTGTTACATGGCATCGCTGAAATTAGGCAGGCTGCTGACAGCTGACAAGATTGAATGGAAGTGTATCAGTCTGGTGAAAACCTGCAAACAGCTTTGTGAGGAAAAAAAAGTTCCCAATTCCAAAGTTCTTTTCCTTTTGAAGGATTTGTACCTATTTCACTGATAAGATTAATGTTTCATGATTCCTGTTTTCTGTATTTTTCCTGAATGCTTTACATCATGGTTAAAGGGCATTCTCCAATGGTGCCATTACTATCAAATCAAATACTACATTTAAAAGATCACTTTTATTTGTTCCTTGCTGGATGTCCCTGCTTTCTTCTGACTGAAAAACAACAACAAAAAAAAATCCATCCTTTCACTTCAACACTCTCCAATCGGCGTTATGACATCTTGAAAATCTCTCAGCCATTTCAGGGGGATTAGGACCAGGATCAGCACTTTCACAGCCGAGTTCCTCAGTAATGAGTAACCTCAGCCAGGGTGAAACAGCGGTAATCCTTTCTCAAACCAGAAGGTGGCAAGCACTCTTAAAGTATGAGTTGCACTGGAACCAGACAGGCTCTTTTCCCATAAAATCTCAGCCACCATCGTCCTCTGCTCACACACTCAGCCTTGGGTTTCCCAGCCAGGGATTTGTCTTTAACAGCATCCAGTAACTCACAGCAGGACAGGACTACAAGGGGAAGCATGGAAGAGATTTAAACATTCGTCCTGTTGTAATTTAAGCAAAGAACTCTCTGGGACTAAAGTAGAAAATAATTGTGTAGAAAATAAAACTGGTCAGAAAAAATGGAATTTCTGCCCCACAGCAGCTCTGGCAAAGGAAGAGCTCCCGAGAGATCAGGCTGCAGCCACAGAAGAGCTGTGGAGCACCTGGAGCTGAACCTGCCCCACAGCCTGTGTGCAAATGTAGATTAATCTTACAAAATACTAAATAATGCTTTGTGTGGATTTTCCCAGGCAGAATTTAGCCTCAAACCTTATTTTTCAGCAGAAGCTGCATGCTTTTTCCGCTAACCTGTCAGTCGTAGACAGTGGAGTAATTTGTGTGTGCAAAAAACAATAGTGGAAAGCTAATATGTCGTGGGGTGCCGAGTTGGAGGCTTTGGTGGGAAATTGCCTCTCCAGCACATTCTTCCAAGCATTTTGGTTAAATTTCAGCCTGTACCTTAGCTGTGGGGAAGAGGTCGCCCAGGACATACTACGCAGGAGTGCCTGTATGGTGAATTAATACATCTAGAAAAATCTGTTATACAAGGAAACCCGTATGCTCTCCATTTTAGTGTTGTTTACGTCATGACTTAATTTTAGCACTTGGCCTAAAGGCTTCATATCAGTTGGATTATTTTCCTGGCAGCCTTTTTTTTTTTAATATAATGTCTAATGAATTGACAGAAAGAAAAGTTTTCAAGTAAAGGACATAATTTCTGAGCTGATTTTTCAAATCCTGGAGGCCTCAAAGCATGAGGAGGGCAACGCAGTCTTCAGATGCCTGAGAGAGCTGACAGGGGCTGATGACTTGAAAGCAGTGACGATACAATCCTCTCTGACATTAATCCTGGGCTGGGAGTGAGAGACTGCTTCTGCTGTTGTTACTGTCCTTAATTATATATTGCCACAGCGCAGGTGGCTGCAGTGCTAAGAAATCAAATTCATCCATACCACCCCATGCCAGCCACTTGGTGGAAAGGTGATCTCTGCCCCTTCCACTTCCAAGTGAAAGCATGTGGAAAAATAAAGATAAAAGGACACACCAGAAAGATGGGAGGGCAATACCTCTGTCTGTCCTCATGGCACACCATGGCTTAGCTTTCCCTTTCTCTTGACCATGTTAAATATTGGGGACAGAGTGTTGTTTGGGCTTTTTTAAAGGTATTGCAATAAAGATGCAAATTAAATCACAGCAGATGCAAATGGATTTGAGAAAGGACAGTGCTCTCGCATGCATTCCAGCCATACTTGGAACCCACTAAACCCCATGTAGGATTTACCATGTCTAGGGGGCCCAGGCATGCCTGTCTTGTACCTCTAACCATCAAACCCACATCCAGAACTGCCCCATCTCACAGGCATGTTTCACATCACATGCTCCATTGCAAGGAGCTTCATAGGCCTGAGCACTTTCTGCTTGCAGCTCTGCCTTGGGGACTGACTTTGCCCTGAAGCAGAATAACAACAGCTTACTTCACCCCTCACCCTCTGGTTGCCTTGCCCCACGCTGTAAGCCAGGCGCTGTTTGCACTTGTGACTCCGAGCTCAGCAGTGAAAAGCCCTGTGTTTACCGAGCCCATGGGTCAAGGCAGCTGGGAGTCCAAAGTCCTGCTGCTCCCTGCAAAATGCAGGCTGACCTGCCTAGCTGGTGACAAATCCACTGGCAGCAGGAGGAATGAGGTGGGATAACATCTGAGATAACACCAAGGAATATAGTGCAGTCACAGAGGGAAGCTGATGCATATAGAGGAAGTTTGAGGCAAATAGGTTTTAATTAGAGTATCATTCAGCCCTTTGGATATTTGCTGAATACTAAGCCAGATTTAACAAGGCACTTCCTTGCCAACCATCGCATACATTAAAGATTGCACAGGATGAGAAAGGACATCCCAAGGGAATCCTAAGCAAAAGAGACCTAAATCAGAGTTTAAAGGGTGAACTGAATCTTTTTCCCTGCTTACAAGTATCTACCAGGGCAAAAAAAAATGTTATTGCCCATTAACCCCGGCTTCTGCCGACTTCTGCCAGCTGGTCTTACTACTTCAGTTTTAACAGGTGTCACTGCAAAACAAGACACCTGAATAGATGCTGCCTTCTAAGCTGGACTCAAAGCAGGCACAGAGCAAGGACAAGAAACAGAACAAGCTGCTTAAAATGGACCTGTAAGTGATGGTTCCTGCAAACACGAGACTGAGGCTGAAAAGTGAAATCTGCAAAGACTCCCTGACTTTTTTAGAGGAAGATACCACCTACTCTTTTCTCCTGACACTGGTACCCTTTCTGCTCCTTTACACCCACAAAAATGGAAAAAATACTCAGTGCCCGGTCCTTTTCTTTTCAAATTGCTGTGCTAGGCAGCTCAGCAGTCTGGAGGCACCAGCCAAAGCACCATCTAGCCAAGCAAAGGAGGCCAACTTGTCCCTCTAAAGGGATGGTAACTCAATGGCTACACAGTGGACGACTGGTCCACAATACAGAAAACCTGACGTGTAGAAGAACAAAGCAGAAACCAGACACTCAATACCAGGTTTGGAGGACCTCAGCAAGCCCTCTCAGATGAATAGAAATTTCACCTAAAAAGAGTTTTCCAGAGCAACTGAAGGTCTTTGGGTGGATGTGTCATGTGGCATATTTTGGGGGCAAAGAAGGGGTAGAAAGGAAAAACCAGCAGGGACATGGTCATATCTTATGTCAGCTTTCTCAGACTGAAGCTTTTCCATTTTGTTAGCCTTCTAAATGGCATTTTTATCCCATTAAACATTAAGCTAGATTTTAATATTAAAATAACTCTTAAATAATGTGAAAACAGAATAGATTCACCCAGATAAAAAATTCATATATATACTTTTTTTTCTCCTTTGCTCCATTTCTCTAAATTCTTCCAGGTCAACATAAAAATTCCTCCCCTGACTCTTCAGTCTGTCCATTGCAAGACCATGATTTATTTATCCCTTTAAGCTTATGCTTAAAGATGCATCAGAAACTTCTTACAACTGTTAGTATTGCAATACAGTCTGTCACTGTACAGTGACTTTACTCTAACTGTGCGCTGTGAGCTTCATACTTTTGAGCATCTCAGACTTTTCAAAGAATAAAAAAATCTCTGTGGTTAGTTTACTAGGTCAAAACCAGTCCATCTCAGGACTCTTTGAAAGCTGGCTATATTCTACCCCTGACTATTCTCTCCGATTGAAAATCGTGGACTTTCTTTTTGGATTTTCAGGAAAGAGATTGAAAAGTAAAAGAAAGGGGAGAGGAATGTAAACCTTAATATGCATACAAATGTGGCAGGGAGTAAACACAAGGAAAAAGCACGCTCCAGTTGGCCTCTTCTCCTCTGTAGTCTAGGCTGACACAGCCCCTGCAACTACTGTCTTTGGCAGTTGTTCAGTGGATTGCAGCTGAAGATGCTCATGTGAACCTACGGGAATCAAAGCTGCCAAGTTCCTCATAGCTCCACTTGGTACAGTCTCATCTTTATTTAATGCTCTTTTTTCCCTTGCTGTGGCTTGGTGCAGCTCTTCCCTGTAACTTCCATTAAGATGTGCAGGCAAGAAGCATCGCATACTCAGAAGAGCAAACCTCTCCACCTCCCTGTCATTCTGGTTAGATGTGAGATTCAGACTGGAAAGAAGTCACAAACAGACAGAAGTGGCCTGAGATTCCGATGAGAAGGGAAGGACTGCCGCAGGGGAGTCAGTTGCTGTTCGTTGCTAGCTCTTGTTCTAAGGGAAAGCACAACTCAACCACGGCACTGAGAAGTCGATGAGAACTATTGAGGTTCCAAAGCCCAGTGAAATCCTGAGGCACAAGACAACAGCCTGTCTGTCAGGGAGTTTTTCAGAACAGCGAGGCCCAAAGCCATGCTCTCTCTGGACTCTGTGCCCACATTTTCCCCTCACCTGCCCATCTCTGTTTGGAAAACTTGTGCAATCTCTTATTGTAATGCTAGCTTACCACCCGTATAGCGGTTGAGACAGAATCAATATTGCATCGAATTCTCATTAACTTTTGGGTGAAATGTGCATGCTCCTGGGTCCGCTAGGAAAATGGCTGTTATTTCCCCTTTCTACAGCTGTCCCTATTTGTCAGTGCATTTGCAAGCATGACCCTGGAAGTCAGACTCCATTACAGCAACAATCACCAGTCCAGGGGGAAATTAACCAAAAAAGCATTTATTTATTTTTTTCAACAGCAAACAAGCAAACAACAACAAAATGCATCTTGGCTAGGTAATTGAAAGAAACTCATCACTTTTAATGAAAGTTAAAGTGATTGTGTTCTAAGCAAGTTAATTATATCACTGTATTATTGCTGCCTGACAGATTAATTTCATTTATAGTCAGTGGGGAGGTAACCCACACTAGAAGCCCATTGTAAAGCTTTTCATTGATTTTTAATGGTCTTTGGATTGGATCTTTGGCCAATTTTGCCTTTATGCCTCTATAATGCTGAGCCATGAAAGACCAGAGAGTTAGTTCTACTTTTTGTGCATTTATTTTTCAGAACGGCGATGATCAGCAGTGACAATATTAATACTGCAAAGCAAACTAGATCCCCTTCTGACAAGTCCAAAATACTATTTTAATAGCTAGAGGTGTAGTAATCACCTGCTGAAATTAGTTTTCACAGGAAAAGGTAGCTTTCTCTTGCTCAAAACACTACTATTTTAATACTCTTATTTTCAAAATGTCATTTTTTCACTATTTTTTCTACTTAAAAATCATGATAAAAGCTGTAACACAGAATGACCGAGAGTAGCATCTTCACAGTTAAGTGCTACTTTTCACTTTTAAAGTAACACTTCCTCCTTTAGTGTTATTTAAAAGTGATGGTAGTACTTCCTAAAAGAAAGCATCTTGTCCATCAATTTCTGACTATTTTTCAGCTTTTTAGCTGTTAGGGAATTATCCTATAATTAAAGAAAGCAGGAAAAGTTTTGACTTACTCTTATTTTTCCCCCATGGGAAAAAAACCCTACTTTCTACAGTCAAAGTTTGAACGAGGACCTTTTCTGCTAAAATCTCTCTGGGGAAAATTTTTCTTATCTGCTGGGTATTGGATGCAACCTTTTTCTTCTTCTTCATAAGACAATGGATCAAAGCTCTTCCCAGTTGAATGACATATGCAATGTGTTTACTGGCTGTCATTCTGTGTGGTCCACATGATAGCTGCAATCTAAGGCACAGTGTTGAGACAGTCAGCTCCATCTTCATCCTTCTGGCCAGATTTTCAGTTCTTCAGCTGCTCAGCAAGACCTGAGATGCTTTCAAATTAAGTCAGTACTGTTTAATCTACAGGTGTTTATACAGTATTTGCTTTGAATCATAGTTGGGATCTGTACATCCAGAGACCATCTCCTATAAATATACGTAAAGTAGGAATGGGATTTGCAGAAGAGAGCTGCCCTGAGATGTTCCAAACATTAAAAGTGCATTTTAAAGTTCATCATGGGTTTCTTTAATACCCAGGCATGGACATTTTCCTTACCTTCACTTTCTTTTTCATGGCAAGTGTAAAAAGTAGGAAGGTTTTTGTTTGTGTTTGTGTAATTGCTGAAACTAAAAAAGTAAACCTCTGCAGTCCCTGTGGCAGTAGGCAATGGCTCATAGGGCAAAACATCTGATCTAAAACCCCCAGAATTTTAGGCTCCAGCCTCAAAAGCATCTGGCTGATCCTTTACATGTTTACAGAAAGCAATGTCAAATACCACGTAGCTTAAATGTTCACTGACTGAAAGACACACAGGCTCAACAAGGTTTAAAGTTCTCTGTGATGCTATAAAAAGCTCTGCAGCACTTCACAGTTCCCCACAATGAGGGTTTGTCTCATTGTTGCTAATCTAACTTTCTATCCAACCTGCTCTGGTTTAGCAGGGCACTGAGTGGGTCTCATTGCCTGTTCCAGAACTGGCTGCATGTCAGTAACTGGTATTTAAGTGTAAAACACACAGCTGCAAGTGATAGCCTCTCACTAGAATTTCAAATCCAGTCCTTCCACATTTAAGTTTCATATTTTTAGTTTATAGTGAAGAGAATCAGGGTTGAATCCACTTACTGTTCCAAGGTGTTGGCTCAGAGACAGAGGTGTACCTGCTTCCTTGCACTGGATCTGCTGTAAGGGAAGTCTCATGAGAATGGGTGCTTCAAGTGAGTGAGAAACTCAAAGGCAAATAAGTCTGTAAAATGACAGTCAGCAAAAGCTGAAATGTTAGGACACAGGAGTCCATTGAAAGAAAAGGCTGTAAGGCTGTGGAGCTCCTGATGAGACCAGGAAGGCTCATTCAGGCTCTGTTGGATGAAGAGCTGGGAAGACCTCAACCCAGCAGTGGGTTCCATAGCCTATCAGCTCTGGAGAATCAGACAAGCCACAGATGTCTACAGGGAGAGCTGCAAGATTATGTCTTGCACATGCTGTGAAGCTGCGAGCATAGTCCTCACCATGACTAAAATCACCTTACCCCCAGTTCCCATGGGATCACGGTGCTGCTCATGGCTTGGTCCCCCCAGCTAGGCAGCCACAGCAGCTGTGAGACAGTCACACAGCCAAGAGAGAGTTACGGCAAACTATGCAGTTGTTCCTCTGGAGCATATTCATATCCATCCTACTCATAGGGCATGGCTAGCTGTTCACGTGGGAGCAAAGACAATTTATTGGTTTCTGTTTATAACATTTATAAGGTTGTCTGGATATGTACCATATTCGGTATTTTTTACAGCTGAACTCACCCTCACCTGGGTAATTTGACAGGATTTCAATACTTTATGGTGGTGTAGAGTAGTTAACACATGAAAAAGGAGCGTATCGGTTTGGTGCTTGGTCTGGAAAAGAGGTAAATGAGGGGAAGGAGGTGCTGTATGACAAAGGTCTATTAAATCTTGTGTGGCATAAGGAAGGTTTGCCTCTGGCAAAACATGGAATAGGAGACATTTATAGTTTCATAAGAGGAAGCAAGTTTAAAACAAAGCAAAGGATATGCTTTATACAGTGCAGAGTTATGGATCTCCTTGCTGCAGGATATGTTTTAGTGGATGCTAAAAGCTTATGGCTTCAAAAAGGGTCTGGAGAAATGTATAGAAGAAACATCACTTGGGAGCTATGGTCATCCCCTTCCATTCCACAAATATGCAAAACTAAAATGATTGAAAGTTGGGAGAGCTGCCTTCCCAAAGTTGTGGATGTATTACGATGCATTTGCCTTGCCATTACATTCTTTTTGTACTTTTTGGGTAGGGGAAAGCTGGTCTCATCCCACAGGGCTTTATGTTCTACATTTGTCCAGCATTGCAAACTCAAAATTTGTAGAGAATTTACTTCTATAAATCAGGTTGGGAAACTAGGTTCTCAGTAGACATGTGGCTTTCATTGTTAGTTGTGAAATTAATTTGCTAAAATAAAATCCAATAGCTCTGCCTTCAGTGATGGCCATTACTTTCAGATAACAAATGTGATATCAGCAATTTTGATAGCCTTTGAAAGCATTTTCTTCTAAGACAATGCTATATGGAGAATTGCTCAATGATACAAATCGCAACAAATTTTAGCTACCAAGGCTGCTTAATGTATTCAATGCATTATCACTTGCCAGGAACACGCCACACTGTAGGCAGAGAAAGCAAGACCCAATGTTTTCTTTACAGGGGCATTGCTCTTTATTATTTGCAAGGAAATGCAGTACAGAAAGGAGCCAAAGTATAACTCAAGGTGGAGTCCTCCTATCAGAATGCACAGGTGACTTCAGACAGGGCAATATTTCCCCTGAGGTAGGAGTTAACCATGTAACTTTAAGGGAAGACAGCCCTCCCAGTAAATGGGTAGCTGGTCTAAATGTGCTTGCCTGCTCAAAGGTATAGCAACAGCTGAGATGGTAAAACCCAACAATCCCAGAAGTCTGTGAAGAGTCCCATTGATTTCAGTGGGCTTTATATCAGGAGCTCCCCTTCAAATACGTCCACATTTTTCTTCAGAAATGAACAAATTTTTCAACTCCAGCTTTTTTTCTTGGGTTTTCCCTTTCGGTGAATATGAAATCATGATACCACTCAAGCAAACCAGTAACACAGGGATCCCTCACAACATGAGGTCCAATCTGGAAACAGGGTGCTCTGAGAAAGGCGTTGTGATTTGAGTGCTGCTTGGAGCTCACCAGAAAAACCTGGTGTCAGCAGATCCTCAGCACCTGGCTGTGTGCCTGCTCCTGCCCTGCAGCAGACCCTTGATGAGCCTGCTGAGGAAGAGCAGCATTCACATACGATAGCCCAGTTTGCTCAGGGAGTTATCCCAGCTTGGCTGACACACAACAAAGCTGTCGAATGGCAGCAACTTGCTTCTCTGAGCTCTCAGATAAATCAATCACTGTTGTTATTAGTTGAATCACTGAAACTACAAGTAAGTCTCAAGGTTTTTATTCTAGGGGGATGTTTTTAAAAGCTGTTTGCCTGTTCCACAAATATACGTAACTCGACTTTCTATGGCTCTCAGTTATAGAACTGACATTAAGCCCAGTCTTGACCACTAAATAATTATGAGACTTCAGTCAAGGAGTAAATCACCAGTGACCTCCAATTCAAATACAGATTCTAAGCCCAATCCTTCACCAGCTTCCTTCATCATGAGAGTCATCCTCTGTATACCACTGTAGAGGAAAAGGTATTTGCAATTTCTGCTTTCAGAGATAATAAAAAACTAGCTAAAACAATCCCAGTGTAGGAGAATATGATCATAGATCCAGATTCTCTAGGACTCAGGGAGGAATTGCCATACTAATATGACCTAAAAGGAGCTTACTATAATAGTTAGAAATCAACTATATTGTCAAGAGGTTGTACAATGTATCTGCAGAGATAAGAAGTAAAATGTGCTACACAAAAATCAATTATGAAACCAAATCCCTAATTATTTTCATGCCAATTGAAGACTGTTTAGTTCATGGGAAAGCTTCCAGTAATATGGTCTAAAATATCTATACTTCAGCAGATTTCCAGCATGGATCCACATTGGAGCTAAGCCATGACAGTTTTCTCCTGTTTTGTCTGCAAAAGATCCCAGGTATGAGGCAGTTGATCAAGCTGAACTCTGAAGAATACTTGGACGATAGTAGCCTTGGAGGCTTTAAAATCGCTCATACCTGAGCTCTGTCATTTCCCAGGTGTGGAGGACTACTCCATCAAACAGCCATGCAGTAGTTCTATGTGCCTGCACCTTCAGCTGTAGCAAAAGTAAGATGTCCCCTTTTTTCCCTTTGTGGGCAGTAAACACCAGTGATTTCCCAGGGCCTACTCCCTGCCTGAAACCCCACCCTGCCTCAAAAGGACATTGTCTCTCTCCTAGGCTGGAAGTTATTTGACTCCCCATGGACCTGCTGCACACACAACAGAACTCTGTAATGACAGATCTGTGAAATTATCCAACCAACAGAGCAGTTACAGAGCAACTGCAGAAAGAAAATTAAGGTGGGAAATAAGTGAATTACCTGCTGCCTCAAGAATCCTAGTATGGAATTGGTGTCACTGCCAGATCTTTGCTTACCACAGTAGGGTTAACCAGACCCCACAGTAGGCTTAAGCCTTTCCTCTGACTTCAGTGGCCTTCACAGCTTTCCTAGTACAGCAGCTGGAAAACCGGCTGACCCAGCTCAAGATTTCCCTATGACAGCTCAATCTTTTCAAGAATTTGGTGGATTTTCCCTCCTGTATGGTTGAGAGGGGGTAGGGGGGGTAGGGGTTTTTTCCTTCCGATCTGTGAAGGGTGTAGGTATCAAGAAAAAATGAACCAACATCCTCTTGCAAGATATGGTTTGAATTCAAGGCAAAAGAGAGCCGTACTTGAAGGGTTCCAACTTCAACAGAAATTCTGTGGTCTTTCTTGTTCTTTCCAGTAACTGCTTTATTATGGACACATTGCCTTCTGTTAATTGGATCTCCTTGTAAATACTCTTGCCCCATTATTTTAAAGTCCCCAAAAGGAAAATTTTAACTTGAGTTTCCGTACATTACAGTCCTTCTCCTACCATAGCCTTCAATCAAATGGAGCTAACCAGTTTACCCTGCGATGCAGTAGTCTGAAAGAAAACAGGCATCTGACCAAAATACTGACTAAATGGGGCACTGCAAAGTATGGCATCTGTTGTGACACCCTGAGCGATCTGTAGCTGGAATGGGGCATATGTTTCTCTTGACACCTGGAAGTTAGATGACGCTGCTCCAGCTGACTGCAGGCTGGATATCTAGCCTAGCTTTGTTCTTGCCTACCTCTGTTGTTCACAGAAAGATGAACCTCTGAAAGGTGATGAGCTGTCCTCTGGAGGTTTTTCCCTTTCCCTTTTGGTTATGACACATATACAATACCTAGCCTAGCTTTCTAAGATAGAGTAGATGCCCAGGTTGTAGACAACCAACAAGAACCAAATGTTCAAAAGAGGCGCATAGAGAGAAAGCAATCTACAAATAGGATAATCAGTTACAAATTGGTGTTTGCCTCTGAAGGACTTCAACCTTGTCTGCCACCATCACTTAGCACTTTATTGTGGTGGTGATGACAGCCAGTGCAGCACAGGGATGATCAGGAAGGGGCTTCTATTCCTGGTATATGTTAGCAGAATCTCTGCTATATTGAATTTCACAGGACTGGTGGTGCACACACATTGCTCTTGTTCAATCCAGTGCAAAGAAGTGGTACGTACTGATATTAGTTGAGTCGCTACATATTATATTACCTAAGGTAGTATCAGGGATGGGTAAAGCAGCCTAACTCCATGATTCCTGGGAATATTTAATCCATATATTTATTGTGAAGGCTTAAACTCTTAAGATTCAGGCTTTTCTTATGTTTTGAAAATTCTTCCGTTTTAGATTGTAAAGTCACTGCTGCAGAAACTTGATTTGATGCCTGTTACCCACAACCATATGAATATTTAGATGCCTGATGTCCAGCCCCATGAAGCTAAATACCCTGTGTGGCCTGCTTCTGATAGTGATGTAATCAAAAGATTTATTTTAGTCCTGTTTGCTCTCCAAACTTGACAGGTTGGTGTTAGCCCAAAAAAGAATGAGCTGCTTGTTTTCAAGGCACTTTTTTCTTACACCACATGCTCTTGTGAAGTCTTATGTCACTGAAAATTATCAGCCCCCATGGACAAGCTCTCCACAAGCATTCACACCCACTGACTTTTCCCTGCACATGGGAATAATTTCAGCCATGCTTTATGAGCAGTAGTTCTTCATCCTTGATCTGAGTTGTCCAACAGGATTTCTGCTTTTGTAATCTTCCTGCTCTGTTTTTTGTGGTGAGAAGGAGAAGCAAGGAGGGAACAATGACTGTAGAGTAAGGAGGTGGAGATGTAGCTAAACCTCTGGGAGCCATTGTACACTAAGGAGGAGATACCACTACCCTGTGTTCAGAAAAAGAGAACTAATACGATGGCACACTTCCATTAGTAGTGTTTGCATATTTCCCTACTGCAACTCAGAATTTGACCATAACCTTAACTTTAACATCACAGGTGACTGTGTTCCAAAAGCAGTGGGACATGTTCGTCTACTTAACCACTTCCTAAAAGCAAACTGTTCCCCTTTTCAGAATCGAACCCTAAAAGAGAGGCTGGGAAAATGAGCCTGTGATAGAAAAACAGGCCAGCAGGTTAGAAAGATATAAAGCAGAACAAAAATGCCACAGGCTGCTGTAGAAAGTAATTTCTGGTTAGGAAAAAGTGACTTGCAAGACTAATTTGAGAATATATTTGTCATGAGCAGATGAGATGAGCCAAGATTTTTAAAGCAGTCCATCTCTGCTTCCTTTGGCTGGTAGCAAAGAAAAAGAAACTTTGTGCACAGCAGGGAGAATCTGATGCAGATCTAATCGAATGTGCGTGCAGAGTGAGCAGCAGATGACAAGGACAGGGTTGGCAGGATGTCGCCAGACTGTTTGATTAGCAGTGGGATGGTTCAAAAGCTCCCTGTCCTACCAGGGACTTGGCACAGATGCTGGCACATGACTTAAGTCCTCAAGTAGTTGTTCGCTGCAATACTGTTTGAGAAACGGCTCTGCTTCTCTGAAAACAGGAAGGGAATTAACAAAAACAAAAACAAGGATGAGAAAGAAAGGCTATGAGGCTTTGTCTATAAATGTTAGATTCTGGTTCTTCTTTCTTCTAATACCATACAAGCTTCAGATGAAATGAGATATTTGAGATGGGATAAAAAATGGATAGTCTGAAATTAAATCTGGCAAGAGTAATATGAGGGAACATTGATGAGTGGGTGCTTTCTTTCCCCTACAGTTGATATCCATGTTATTGCTTTTCTTTGTGTGTCAGTTTAGACCAAACAACTACAGAAATGAAATTAAAAGGAAAAGAAAGGGTGGGGTTTTTGGTATTTTTTCTGGGGGACAAACATAGTAAAAAAAACCCAGTGACACCGTCTTCTGATGCACCAAAGTTGCCTCTCTGAGCTGGGGGAGCTAAGAAGAAAAAGCTGATCTTAGCGATGTGTATATAGGGGTGTAGAAAAAGTCCCAAACATCAAACCTACTTATAGAACAAGTACAAACAATCGCCTTTGGTTACTAACAGCTTTCAATCTAGGGACAGAATATGTATGAATTAAGAACAATTCTCTAAGCCATCAATACCAGCATCTTCAGAAAGAATAAAGATTGTTAATGCTCTAGCATCAAAGCTACAATCCAGATTATGTTGTCCGGACACACAGGTAAATACTGTCCTTGCACTGAAGGCAGTTCAGAAAAATTAGACAATCTAACATCTCCCCTGAGATTTTAAAGATATTTTGAATTACAAAATAGCAACCTAAATACCTCAGAAATAAGATATACATTGATGCTGATTGTATACATTTAGTAGGACACATAATCAACTGCCATGAATTTGGATAGCTTTGTTAAACAGAGCAGAACTAGTTTTTATCTTGTGACAGCTAATCCAGAGTGTACATGGGATCTCTATATAACAATTGTACAGGTATATAGAGAAATATTGTAATATAGCCCGAAGTCTTATAGTGGGATTTCTTATGCCAGTATACTTCCTTCCAAATTGAATGTGTAACTATGATCTTTTCAGTTTTCCAGCATGTTCAGATGGATATGTTACTTCTCCCTAACACGTCAATTTTCTGACTAACCTGTCATAACAATTTATGACACCATTCTCTGACAGCTTACCACTGCTTTACATAAAATATGAAGGTTTTTCTGCAATCACAAGTTGGATTCATATTCCTAAATAAAAGTGTGTGGGAGGTGTGTGTAAGTATAGATATAAGTGTGTACGTATGTGTACGCAGACACATACACAAATCCAAAATATCTTCCTGTGAATCATTAGAATTACAATTAGACAGAAGCAAGCAGTGTCAGGTTGGATATTTCGCCTAAGCTGTGCATCCTTTGTTTTCCAGCTTCATGGAAGGCTCCTTTTTGTTCTTCTGACCACATAGTTCTTGCACCATCAGTGGAGTAACACCACATTGCTGAGAAATTAACTTGTTCGAACAGACTTTGCATTTGTTTTAGAAGGGAATTGTCTCCAGTTGCAGATTCATTAACTCGCTTTGTGATGTTCAAATGACTCATATTCTTTTTAGTAAAACAGGCTAAAGAACATAACATCAATTGCCTAAGGAGGTACAGTTTCTTGATACAAGTCCCTCTGGAAAGCCTGGAAACACAAGAACTGTTTAAGAAGTTGTCATCTTTCATAGAAATATGGGTTCTTTGTTCTGCACCACACACCCAGACCTGTCAAGCAATTCCTGGAATTTCCTGATGACAGAATACGTTTCCAGAGCTGAGAAGAGGGCTGAAAACATACAATTGTGTAGATTAAATTCACAAGACCATGACTTCAGCCTGCAGATACCTATTGATAATGATGTCCCATGGTCAGTTGCAGTTATTTCCACTAGATGAGTGTGGCTGACTGGTCATAATGGGAAAACTCACGGGGAAAAAAGGCAGATTAAAATCCAAAAGAAAACTTTGGAAGTTTTGTCTGCTTCTTATAATACACAGCTGTTAACTCTCTTATTCCTGGTTTTCTCAAAGGGCCGGCAAGAAATTCAGCATAACCTAAACTACCCTCTCTGAGGTTCTGAGTGCTGTGGTGACTTAGTCTATTAAATTATTAATTAAACTCTCCAACTTGTCAATTGGCAGCTGAATAGTCACACAACACTCTCTCAGCAGTGAACACAGCCAGAGCCATGGTCAGGTTGAGCCTCTGTCCCACTCCCTGGGATATGAGAAGCACCTTTGCTGTCTCCCTGCAGTGCTTCCCAGACCCACAACATTCAACCCTTATATTCCTCATAGTCGAAACACACCAAAGGCTCCCCAGCAGCTTACAGAGAATTTAAGACCTTTAGTTTGGACTTTCATGGATATCAAAACTACACCCCCCTGCCTGCAGAAGAAACAGGCAGCACTGCCTCTGTCCTAGCACCCTAGAAAGAGCAGGGAACATGCAGAATGAAACAAACACTGTGTTTCCCATGGCCGCCTTTCTTTTTCCTTCTTTCAGTTTCCAAATGAAAAAAGTCCCTGCTGGTGTGATCTGTAGGGGAATCTTTCCTGACAGGCAGCTTAACGTTAAGTGCTTGAACGCAGACAGGTCCCCGAAAGGCTTTGTTGAACCATTAAGAGTATCAGTGTCCCCTACTCCTCTTTTTCTAGTTGAAACTAATCTTGGATGTATCAGAAGTAGATGAAGTAGCCCAGAAACTAAGCTGTGTGTAAAGAGGGTCTAAAACATGCTTCTGGCCTTTACACTCATTTTAAGCTACCATCTCAAAATCTTTCCCTTGTTTCTGGTGATCCTTTTTGACCCTTGTAATTACAATTAATGTCTCTCAGGCAGCCTTAGCCCCTGCCCTGATCCGTTTCTAATAGTGATTGCACTAAAGACTGCACTGTATTTGTGGCTGTTTAATCATTCTTCATCGGTCAGCCTGGAAAATGCCACTGCTCTGTGGCTGTGGCCATTAGCGAGAACTAGTAAAGTCTGCCTGAAATGAAGAATGGGTCAGTGTGAACTGGCTTAGATCCTGCCATTACAGGCACATCCATTAAAGAAACCTCCTTCACATTGGGACTGTCCAAAACCCATTGACGTCAGTGGAGAGACCTGATCTCGGTGGGGTTTAAATCAGACTCTATAGCTGAGACTTCCAAAGCAGCCTGGGGGATTCAGACACATATCTTTGATTAAAGCGAGGGTGTATTAAAGCAAATGGAAGATACGTGTCTGAAATCCCCTAGACTGCTTTGAAAAACTAAACTACTGTGCAAGCTGCACAGCTTTCCCCATAAAAATAGCTGCCAGTTCTTGCTTTGATAAAAGCAATGGAACTGTGTGAAAAGATCGACACAGAGACCTGGACCTTTAAGAAAATAGGGAGAAGCATGGATGGAGCACTTCTTTTTCACCACTAAGCCCTCCCCAGTTCAAAGCCTTTTAGAAGTGCAATTTGCTCTGGATCAGCAGGACTGTCCTGACCCTGACAGATGAGACTTCAGCCCTGCACAGATAAGGGCTTCCATTTCAACCACATGTTTCTGCTTGTCCCAGACTCACTGGGGAGGATGAAATAATCACAGCAGTTATGCCAGGGCGAGGGTGACATGGAGCAAGGAGCAGACATGCCCAAATGCCAGTTTCTCTCATTTGAGGCTCAGCAGCAAGGAGGCTTGTTTTTACCAAAAAAGAAGACAGCTAAGACCCAGGTCTTCAGCCCAACTTAATTGAATTTACCACCCATGAGAGGAGGCTTTACCATGCACTTTTAGCAGCAGTTTTCCCAGCCCAAAACCTTGAAGACATTTGAAATCATTAATCGTATTTTCCAAATGTGGGTGCTAATCCAAGGCTGTTAAACCCACAGAGGGATTTAGGCCTTGGAATATCCATGGTGGCTCTTCTGTTACCTGACCTTACCCACCAAGAAAGTGCATGCCCAGTTGTACTGGGTCTGTCTGAGGTGGAGCTGATTTTCCCCACAGCAGCCCTCACAGTGCTGTGCTTGTACTGGCAGCTAGAAAGGTGGTGGTAACACACCAGGGTTTTGGTACCTGCTGGGCAGCACCAGCACAGCACCAAGGCTGCCCCTCCAACATCCCCCCTTACCACTAGGCTGGGGGTGGGCAAGGTCTTGGCGGGGGACAGAGTCAGGACAGCTGACCCAAAGTGACCAGAGGGATATTCCATACCGTATGGCGTCTGCTCAGATATAAAAGCTAAGAGAGAAGAGGAGAGGGGCATTCATTATTGCAATAGTTGCCTTCTGAAGCAGCCACTACACGTTCTGAAGCCCTGCTTCCTAGGAAGTGGCTGGGCATCGCCTGTTGATGGGAAGCAGAGAATAAGTCTTTTGTTTTCCTTTGCTTCTTCAAATGGCCTTTGCTTTAGCTTTTGTTAAACTGCCTTTATCTTGATCCATTAGTTTTTTCCATCTCATTTTCTCTTCCTTCCCCGTCCTGCTGAGAAGGGGAGTGCTAGAGCACCTTGGTGGACATCTGGTGTCCAGCCAAGGCCAACCCACTGCACCAGTCCAGCTTAGTGGACTAAGACAAACAGTGAGAGAGTGGTGTCTGCAGAGATTGATCATATTCTCACATGAGGTTACAGAATAATTTCCCACCAGAGGTGTTTCATTGGAGGGAAAGGAAAAAAATACCTTGGAGACATCCAAGTCTGAGATGGTTAAAGCTGTCTGGGATAAACTGCCTTTTAATGTCATAATACCTGAAGGTATCTGGCCAGGACCAAAATGCTCAAGAGGAAGATGAACAGTCAGTAAGAGGCACAGGGAATGAAATGCTGCTGCCTCTGCCTGCGTGGGCAGGCATGGGGTGCCCATGCATGGGGGCCACCAAGCTGGGAACAGGTCTGCAACATCCCTTCATGCACATTAAAGAACATCTGGCATGCAGTTCCCCATCAACCCACGTGCAAGGCTGGTCTGGTCACACACTCAAGTGTCAATAAGGCTGAGTCCTCCTGAGGAGACTGCCAAAGAGAGCATCACCATCACCACTAGCCTGACAGCATCTCTCAGGCAGGTCTTAGCATGCGCCTTTTGCCTCCTGCCTGGCCTTGACGCGGACATGGCTTTGTACAGCTGAGTCCCACAGAAAAACTGTCTCTGTTTTCTGAGAAGTGGTGAGAAAAACCTTCCTAGAGCCCATAATGGCAGTCTGCTTATTAGTCAGACAGCCTCTCCTAATTGCATTATTACTTTGTGGCAGGCTAGGACAAGGCAACATCATTAACTGAAGTTTCTTCATTTTAGCAGTCCACTACCTTCACACCTGATTTAGAAGGCAGCGGGTGAAGAGTACATTCAGTCACGCACTTCCCATGCAGCTCAGATCATCACCATGCCACTCGTACGCCATGGTTGTGTGGATGCTTACAGTCATTTCCATTTATTTCTTGCATTTTAGGAGTTTTGAGAATAGGTGAAGTTCTGTTACAATGACAAAGAGTAATTGCATTTTAGGTGCTATTTCATGGCAGCAGAGATACTTCAGGCTTCAGGTTGATTCCAGATTTCAAATATCAGAAATTTGGAGATGGTCAGCTCAGGGTTTCCAACTCTGTAAACACAATCAAAAACTTACTACAGGACTCAGAGAAGGTAAATATTAAGCGGAGTCTGTGGATCTGCCCATAGTTTATCTTTTTAGTGTAGGAAAAATCGACTCAAAGGGAAAACTGTTGCCAAGGAAAATTTGATAAAGATGATGCCTGGGTAACTTTTGCTCTACTGACAAGTTACAACCTGTGCAAGATGGTCTCTGACACAGGTAATTGAGCATTTGAAAAGCATCTGTTGATCACACTTAAGATAACAACCTCAATGAGCCAGCTGTCAGGCAAAGTGATGGATTCAGCTTCTACTCTATGCTTACCTGGAGAAAACTGCTGAGAAACCAGATACTTGCATCTCTCTCTAGACAGAAAGTTCATGATAACAGAGGATTTGAATAGAGAGAAGATTGATTTTCATGGTAAGTGAACTATTGGTATTTCTTTTTACTTTTATCACGCAGCTGAACAGTTTAACTCACAAGGAATGTAAAGTCATCTATGTTGAGTGTTAAACCTTTTCTTTCTTTTTTTTTTTTAATATTTCCTTTCCTTTCTACTTTTTAATAAATCTTGTTTGGGTTAAGATTATGTTCATAAAGGCAATTCATGCAGGAGCCACAGAGAAAACAGATGCTGTAACCTTTAAGCAGAAGTGCTGAAAAGCAATGCAAAAGAGAGTTTGGAAATGAAAATTACCAGTTTTGTCTGAGGGAGTTAAAGGATAAAGTAGCTCACATGGGAGGCATAAGATGTCTCCCTCCATATTTATGGCGGAACACACCCAGGACAGCGCACACAGCCACAACAATATCCCTCTTAAATCACTAGCATCAAAATGCTCCAGGGTGACAACCGAGTGCTCCCGTTAGCTCTACTGTAAGGGGGCACCCAAAACGAGAGCTGCGCGCCCAGTGCCTGCAATGGCGTGGTGGGCAGAACTGTGCCAGATTTTCTCCATCCAAACCTGGGGACAGGGAGTCAAAAAGGAGCCAATGACTCTGAAAGGAGCTGTCACCCATCAGGGTCTTGGAGACCTCATCTCCTGTTGAAGAAGGCCATAATCCGTGTTCGGTAGCCACCAGAGGAGCTGGGGGTGGCAGGGAAGGAGGAGAATTGGCTCCATGAGAAACGCAGCTGTGACAATAATATAGCTTATATGATGGTTGTATATGTTGACCAATACATACTGCTTTAAGATATCAGTAATATCTGACTTTGCAATAGTGGTAGGAGAGTACAGGCACTGTTGTAAATGGCTCATGTGGGGGTCACATGCAGGACAGCATGCAGTTTCATTTCCACAGATTAAAGGAAGACAAATTGTACCAGACATAAGAATCACACTGGAGAAAAATACAGCAGTTCAGCTTACTTAGCCTGGCAAAATAATATGGTACAAAACTGGAGCGAAATTTAAGAACCCAGCAGAAGAATAAAAAATAGAATGGTTTTGGCCTCTGTAATCTTCCCCAAAAAAAGATGAATATGTTTATTATTCAACATATTGTTTCCCTCCTTTGAATTGATAAGCAGTGCTCAGATACTACGAAGAGATCCACTAAAGAAAAAAGCAAACAACCCCCATGTCTTTCCTCTCTTGTACCAAGATCAAGCTTGAGCCTTTCTCTTTCACATACAAGACTAGAAACAGAATATTTTTGAGACTTGGCATCAGTCTCTGTTTTGAAGTGAGATGCAGAACCCCACACAGCTTATCTGGATCTGCTTAGTGGTTTCAGCTGTCATCAGCTAGCTCCTATACACCCCTCCTATATGGCCCTCCTCATGCCCTCAAAGCTTATTCAATGTCCCACAACTGGGTGACGACACCTTTATGCTTCTGTTTGCACCTAAAATTATACCACTGCTATGTCACACTACAGTTCAAATAAAAGCTGCATCTCTTCTCACCCAACAGAATCACAGCTGCAGAGACTCCCAGTGACAGGGAGCAACAAGCCAGCCCACTCACATCACCGGGCCATTATGCGTCATTACCGTGCATCATCAAGTGGCAATGTCACCCCCACACATGAAATAATAATGGCCTAACAGATGTGAGAGTCATTGCATTTTTGTCTAGTGCTGTTGGAAGACAAACTAGCAACACAGAGAAGCAGATTTGTAGGGAAATAGTTCTGGCAAAGTTTCTTTAGAGAACCTGATGTGGACCAAAAAGGATTGTGTGGCTTTTTTCTTTTTCTTTTTCTTTTTTTTCCTTCTTTTCTTTATTTTTTCTGGTTTGAGGAGTTCTTGTAGCAACATTTCTGATTTCCGTTTCAGCTACTGTTAATAAATCTGTGCTGGGCTCATAAGTGCTTCTAAACACACCACAGATTTCTCACTAAACTCTTCCCCTATTATGGAAGACAAATGCGTTTACCTCTTCCAGAAAGTCCCTTCGCTTTGCTGTTGTGATAGCTTTGTGCCATGCAACTTTCTTCAGTTAAAATAAAAAAAATCCCTTCCTCTTTTGCACTCACAAGGACATGTCCACAATCAGGAGCAAATCCTTGGATGCTGAAACACAATGGACAGACTCTGCCACAAGCTATGACTAATAATGGGAGACATTCACTGTTAGCATAAGGCTGTGTTTTGTTCAGTGTCTCCCATAAACACTTTAAGACTGCTATGGTAGAGCCCTGGTAACTTCTAATTAGGGGAGTAAGCATCATAAAAGGATTTCTTCATAGCAACCTATTCAGAGATTTTTATTTCTTAAAATATTGACATTTTGGGATGACATTTGCCTTTATAGGAGGTGTTTGGCATTAGAAGAGGGGCTTTAATCACAAAACATGATGTTTTTCAAGTTACCATGTGTCTCAGAGTGACAAAGTGACTGAGACAGTCCAGTCCAGGATCAGCTCCAGAGCTGTGCCTTGAACTTGCTGTGTGATCGCAAGAAAATCATTTAATGCCCCAGTGCCTCATTTTTCCCTTACAGGGGAAACAGTATTCAGAGAGTAACACTTGCTCAAACAATTTGTCATCTAGTCATAATATGAGAAACATGCATTTTTAAGATATGTGTGCGAACGTGTATTTACATATGTTATTACCCAAAACTTTTTGCTACTTCCCTGAGCTAGCTAAATGCTCAGCTTTGACTCATGCTGCTTGCTCCCACTTCACACTTCTCCCCGTGCCTCTCACATCTGCTGAATGGCACTGCGGTGGCTCCCAGCACCAGACACACGTGCTCCCCCCCGGCCATGTGCTGCAGCCCACAGCACAACCCCACGCACGGGTGCAGGGAGCAAGGTGCTGTGATGCACTGCCCAGCAGCAGCCTCCACACGGGCCCATCGGGAGGATCGCGCACTGCATCGCATGCCACCGCTGGTACATCACCCAGGGAAAGCCCCTCCCAGCACACCTGTCTCCTGGGTTTTTTTAATGAATAAGCTCATACCCTGTGGGATAATAAATCACTTGGCAATGTCTGCATCTACACAGGTGAGGATATGGTTGTCCTGACCTGTTGCATCTCTCGGCCAGTCTGCTCAAAGCTGCAATGCAAACCAGTGGCAGACATTGCAATAATAAAGACAGCACTCTTTATTATTGACCACCGACTGCTCTCCTGCACTGTATCTCAGCCAGTTAAAATTAAATTAAAACTGGGAGGAGTGGCTGATACACCAGGAGGCTGCATTGTCATTCAGCAAGACCTGAACAGGCTGGAGAGTTGGGCAAAGAGGAACTTAATGAAGTTTAAGAAGGGCAAATGTAAGGTCCTGCACCTCAGGAGGAAGAACCCCATGCACCAGTATAGACTGGGGCTGACCTGATGGAAGGCAGATCGGCAGAGAAGGACCTGGAGGTTCTGGTGGACAGCAAGTTGCCCAAGGGCCAGCAGTGTGCCCTGGTGGCCAAGAAGGCCAGTGGGAGCCTGGGGTGCATTAGGAGGAACGTGGCCAGCAGGTCGAGGGGGATGATCCTGCCCCTCTGCTCTGCCCTGGTGAGGCCGCACCTGGAGTGCTGGGTCCAGTTCTGGGCTCCCCAGTCCAGGAGAGATGGGGAACTGCTGGGGAGGGTCCAGCGGAGGGCTGCGAAGATGGTCAAGGGACCAGAGCATCTCCCTAGTGAGGAAAGGCTGAGAGAGCTGGGCCTGTTTAGCCTGGAGAAGAGAAGACTGAGAGGGGATCTTACCCGTGCCCACAAATATCTTAAGGGCGAGTGTCAGAGGACGGGGCCAGGCTCTTTTCAATGGTGCCCAGCGACAGGACAAGGGGCAACGGGCACAAACTGCAGCACAGGCAGCTCCAGCTGAACATGGGGAAGAACTTCTTTACCTTGAGGGTGACAGAGCACTGGCCCAGGCTGCCCAGAGAGGCTGTGGGGTCTCCTTCTCTGGAGACATTCAACACCTGCCTGGACGCGGCTCTGTGCAGCTTGCTTGAGGTGAGCCTGCCCTAGCAGAGGGTTGGGCTAGATTATCTCCAGAGGTGCCTTCCAACCCTGACCGTTTCTGTGATTCTGTGGTCTACTTTAATTCTGCAGAGCACAAACAAAATTAATTATGAAACAAGACAAAAGAGCCCAACACTACTCTCTCAGGCTGACAGCAGTCTCCCTGGTCCCTCTCTCTTTTGGTAGTCGTCATTCTCATAGTGACAAGAAGCAACTTGTAGCCCTCGCATGAGGTATTGGAAACACCACAAGTAACAGCCTTCTGCATTAACACAGACAAAACTATCTCAGTGCTACTCATAGTTCCTTATTGGAACGAGTACGCCAGTGATGATTCATGCACCATCACTAAAACAATAACTCACCCTGCACACCCCAGCAGTGTGCTATAAAGCAACCTGGGTGTGTAATTATAGTGAGCACTGTGCTGACACAGCTGCTGCTCTTCACTGCCATGCAACCGTTACATTTCATGCAATGTTCTTTCTAATGAGGTGGGATACATCAGCATTTGGTTAGAGGAGAGTCTGCCTAAAAATAGCCGAAAAAATTAGCACATGAGGGTTAACAGGCAGAAAGAGCCCAGACCCACAGTACAGCTGTGATGTCCTTGCCTTTCCTGAAAGGCAGAGGCACAGCTATTGACTTCTGGAAAATAATTGCGGCATGATTAGCTGGCCACGACAATATGTGGGGGAAAAGTCATAAACAGGAGGAGTACAAGAGCAGTAAATTATGTTAGGGGCTTGGTCAATGGTGGGTGCAGCTAATGTATGGTTCTGTCAAGCATCTTAAGCGACTTGAGAAGAGCAGACACTGTACACTGAAGTGTGCTTCTGGTGCCTCCTGAAAAAAAATCCCAGGGGATGATCTAAGGTATTAGCAAGCCTTTATTTTAGAGTAAATTTTGGAAAAATGTCACATAAAATAGTGTCTTTAATGAATCTATGGTAACTTTAATTTTGTCTCCATCTTATGAGATAACTACTAGCATCTATCAACAACTTCAAAGGGACTTTCAAGCACTCTGTGTTGGAAACCAGCCAGTGTAGCCGTTTTGAGTTTCTTGATGCCAGAAGGGAAATAACTTAGATGAACCTTCCTGAGAAGGTTTTCGGTATATATTCTGGCTTGGCTGAGATCCAGGGTATACAGTGCTGCACCACGGCTGAGCAGTGAGGCAATTCATCCCTTTGACACTCAGGAGAGATTTCAGCTGGGTTTGAAGGTGGAGAACTTCATTTATATTTTATCAGGAACGTCTTTCTCCTTCCCATTACTCAACTATGCAGCAGCAAAGACATTTTAGGCCCTGTGTTCTCAATCTGTTAGATTGCTCTAAAGTTATGAGTTGTTTTCACCCCTAATAGCTGCCAAACTAAGTTCCTGGAGGGATGAAATCACTTTAGACATCATGTCTTTCTCCAGGTAAATTAGTTCATGCAGACTTTCATGTTGCCGTGACCAGACAATCATAGCATACGTGGAACCGCAGAGATAACAGCAAGTGATTTCACCTTCCTTGAAACTCAGAAAGGGTGTTAGTGTCTGAAGTTGGGGAACACAGCAAACTGCTGTGCAGACGTCAGTCAGTAGCACGGCTCGTCACTGTCGTGTATTCAGCCTCTGCTTAGGCACGTCTGGTGTCAGCTCCCACTGAAACCTGAAGGTGAATGAAAAACACTTAAGAAATGCAGGATTAAGGATCTATAGCACCCTTACACATAACACCTGTGTAAGTACCCAAGGAATGTCATCTTCTGGGGAAAAGCCACAGTGTATTGTCACCCTCAGGGAAAGGATCATCAATGCCTTCTCTCTGCTATCAAAGAGATAATATTGCTCACTTTTCTCCACTTCTGTAGAACCAGGAACAGGATTTTCATGGAAGGTGGGATTCATGAAACCTGCAGTTCTCTCTTTAGCTAGCAGAGACACACACATCTAGTTCATATAAATAGTTCTCTGCAAGATCCCATCTTGCTCCACTAACTCAGTGGAAGCCTATTACTGCTGCTACTAAAATCTTCATTTAGGTACCTGATTTAGAAGCAAGTATTAGATGGTATGAACAGTCTTCCTTATCACTCCTTATCATAGCAACTGTCAGTGTCCTTTTTCAGGCTGGTCAAAATATATCCATGAGAACAGTTTTGCAGTGGAAATTTACTTTGAAAACTCCCAGTGTATCAACTTTTTAATGGGAAAAAATTAATTATTTCCAAGAGAGAATTTTATGAAAAGTGACATAACTCTTTTTAAGTTACTGAGGACAAGAAAGGTAAATTTTAAAGCTCAGAAAGGGCCCACACTGCAGAAACCAAGCCTGGCAAGGAAGTTCCATGTGATTCCTTCTCTCAGTAAAACCCAGATACAAGAACTGACATCCTTCAAGGCTGGAAAGGTTTGCACTCTGTCTATCTGGACTATAAGCTGACTTGGAACATTAAAGGCAGAGCAAGAAAAGAATTTTATGCAATCCTCAACAGAAAAAAAAAATACTTTCTAGAGACATATCTTCCTTTCACTACATATCTTTCTATCCTACAGTACAGGTAGGTAATAGAAATCCTTTTTGTTTTGCACAAATTTCACCAGAAGTCTTCCAGTGGTCTTCAGCCTATACATTTTAGACCTCACATCCATCCTTATTTCTCCTCCCCCGCCTCCCCTGAGTTTCTTATTGTCTGAGGTTTGACTGTACCAAACACTTTAAATAATGGGAATGAAATTCCTAAGTACCCAGAAAAAGCCTTTTCTCTAACCTGGCTCTTCTCATCCCTGTTACCCATCACAGTACTGATAAGACCATGAGTCTCCTCTGCAGGTTACAAAACATCTCCTTTCTTTGATGTTCTGTGGAGTGAGGCATGGACTTGTCCGTGCTCTCATTAGGAATGTCACAGTTCTAGCAGGCCCTCAGCTGTGCGCAGAGAAGCCTGAGAAATCAGTGTCCCCTTCTGACATGTCTCTAGGCAGGGGATCTGGGATAACCCATCCATACTGTGCAGCATTCCCAAACCGTTTCCTGGGCCTGTGCTAGGAGTTCTCCTTACCAAACCACCTTACTTTCACGGGAAAGATAGCATAAGGGGGAAAACACACTTTCCTGATCTCGTACATGCTGGAGTGTCTGGAAGAGATCAGCATAGTTTGCCCAGCTTGTTTGCTTACTGGCTCCTCATCTGGCCAAAATTGCCTTAGCAGTGTCGGTTGATACCATTGCAATTAAAAATCTATTCCTACTCCTAATAAACTGATATTTCTTTGGAAAACATAGTGGTCAATGTTACTTCTTTGCAATATTTCAGACAAGGATGATTTTTTTTTAGACGATTTTGCCAAAGCATCAAATTTAAATGTGTATATGCACACACTTATTAGTGAATGTACTTCTGTAAATATATGTATAAAAACATACACATATATGTATATGTAAAAACACTCAGAGGAAGATAGAAAAATATGGCATTAACAAATACACCTCTGTATTCTGCTCTTGTGGTTTAAGTGAATTTTATCAAATTGGTTAGACCTAAAGATCACCACTTTCTAACAGAGATTTGTTTTCAATGCTAATGCAATTACTCCTCTTCTTTTCCTCTAAATTTCCTCTAAACAAATTCTTCAGCACTATTGAAAAAAAAAAAAAAAAAGATAAAACCACAAAATCAGTTCCAGCTGCCTAATCTAACTCATAATAGCAGATGTGTGTGGACCTCTGACAGAGGAGGAGGAAGGAGAACTCTATAATAAGAAGGCAGCATCTACGTGAAGGAGAGTCAACCTCCACTGACTCATTTCCTGGGTCCTCCTCTTTTAGATTATTACCAGAGATGCTGTTTATAGATTAATGGCAAGTCTCCATCATTCAGTATAAATCATCAGCTACATGATTCCCCATTCAGGACCCCACCTGTTTCTCAGCTTGGCAGTCTGGATTCAGGTAAAATTGCTCGGCCTCAGAACTTGTGTTTAAACTTCAACTGATTAAAAGATGCGATGGGGAGTCAGGAGAAGGTGGGTTCAGGTTTTTTCCTCAGCTGTTGATTTATACTTTCTGTGACTCAGTTTACCAGCTTTTCACAATGGTATTTGAGATAATAATTTCAGAGTCAGAAGCCATGGTTGCATGGTCCTTTTGGCTACCTTTACACCAACAGATGGTGAAAAGATCAAACCCCAAACTCTTAGGGAAGTCATGAATTACCTCTTGTGAGCAGTGCCATTTGGAAAAGGTCACATTAACAGAGAATAAAGCTCAGCTCATACATAACTTAAGCTTCTGCATGTGCTCCAGAGCCAACAGTAACATCAAATGTCTACTTTTGAAAAAGCAATTTATTTCCCTAAACACATGTTTCCATGGGTCTAGACAACATTTTAGGATTTAAAAGCAATATTCAATAGATGCAGACTCATCCTAGTCATTTTGTTATGCAAATGACAGTATTGTCTTTGCCATTATTAAAATCACAACAACAAAAAAAAGCCACAGTTCAATTCTTAAACTACAGGAAATTATATATTTTTAAAATTATAATAGAATTTAAATTATACACTTATCTAAGACTCTTATTATTAGATACATTCTCCTAAAGGAGACAACCATCTCCAGGCTGAAATTCACAGTAAGCTCCAGCTGCATCATTTTCAGTCAGATTTTCAAAAATCTCTGAACAGGGAGTGCAGGGAACTCTTTTTAAAATTTTGCTACGAAAAAGAAAACGGATTTCTTTCCTTAAAGAAAGGGTGGTAGGGGGGTTTACAAGAATCTTCTGACAGTGTTTTCTTAAACAGCATTTGCAAATAATAATAATAATAAGACTAAACCTGCAGCCAAAGGGCTTTAATGAAGACGGAGGGTGTTGCCACATGCAGAAGGAAGGTGAGGGAGGACACGTGTGAGTCTTTACAGCTGAATCTGATTGAAGAACAGCTGATCTTTATAAAGGGCAAGGCAAGGGCTGTATTGGGGATGTAGCTGAGAGGGTATTATTTCTTTTCCTGTCTTTTTCCCAGTGCTTTAGATAGAGCATAAGGGTGAATTTTGTGGCAAGACTCATTTCTGAAATAATGACAGTTGTCTTCTAGAAAGTGCATTCCCTTCTGTGTGGAACTTTTCTCTTTCTGGGGGTAAGGAGCTCAAGGGCAGGAAAAGGAAAGAGGCTTCAAAAGCAGAAGCAATGCAACTGATACTGTCTCAGGATTTGTCACTGCTGTTCAAGAGCAAAGAGAATTCTGGATACCTGGCAAAGGTAATGTCTGCCAAGTCTGGCTCCTGGGTATTTTATTTTTAATTAGAAGCTAAATGAATCAAAATTCTTTCTTGTACCTGCAAGAGGTAGTTGGCGTACGCTTTCCTTGATTCTTCATTGGTAACTCTGTACCAGGCCTCTCTTGAACCTCCTGCCTGCTTTCAGCAAGGAAAACTGAATTGTCAGATGCTTCTGTTGAGAGCTGCCACAAACCCCACTGGTTCCCCCAGCTCCAGATCTCATAACTGCAGCTGAATCTGAGGTACTCAGCCTCTGTACTGCAAAACTGTGTAGTTTAACAGTAGGCGAGCAGTGCATTGCGCTTCCACTTACAGATGCCTTCCTGAGGATTTGGCTTAAGTCCTGCTTTGATTTTGCTCTCAGGCTGACTGTCCTAGAAAGGAGCTGATGGCCACTCAAGCACATGAGGCTACATCAAACACTTTGCTCCTGAGCCGGTTAGAGCTGTCAGGACAGCCAGTATGTCATCTGCCACTGCAACTTCTGCAGCAGCCATCTGACTTCTGTTGTGGTAGATGTGATCTGTGTGTGAATAACTCCCACTGCATCACTCTGGTGGGAGTGACAAGCAGGTCACAGAGGGATTTGCTACTACTATGGCTCTAAAAGTGCAAGGACCCCCCTAAAACCTTGGGAAAGTTGTGAGAGCAGGCAGGTAACACCCAGCTGCTAAAGGGCCCCAAATGTCACCTCCTGCCTGTGCAGGACAAGGAAAAGGCTGTTCCAGGCTTTGTTAGCCTCCTTACTGTGCCACAGAACTGCCTTTACTACAGTGGCACTGTGGGATTAGTTAGTATATCCAAGGCATCACATGAGGTTGTCTTTGACAAATGACCCTGTTATTCACCAATAAATGGGCTGATTATTTTAATGTGAGCATGAAAAGCAACAGAGCTAGAAGGGCGTTTATTTTTTTTCCAGGGCCACATGAAACTGAGAGCACCATGTCCTGCAGATTGAACACATGTAAGTCTCCCTGTTTACGTTTTGCTTTGTCTCAGGGTTAAAAAAAAAAAAAAAAAAAAAGGCTAATAACTTTATAATCATCTCTGATCAGAGTCATGTGTACAAATTCATAACATACCTGTGTATTATTCATTGCTTTCCTGAGGAGTGAAATATGGTGTGGCTATAGAGCAGAGACAGGAGCAGACCCTGGGCTCCCTGGCAGTCTAAGTACAGTCCTGTACGTGGAATCAACTTGCCTCTGGCTCGTGTGCAGATATAGCATATCACAAAGTGTACAAGTGGCATTTGTAGTAAAGATCAAGGGGCTGATTTCTTTCTCGTGGCTTTTGGAAGACATGGTGTAAACAGGACAGTGGTTAGTTTATTTAAGTGGTTGCATATGTACAGTTTAATAAGGCGCAGTTGTGAGCAGTTTGTTCTTGGAGTTAGTATTCAATCTCTCTGACATCCTGAGCAATGCCTGGGAGACAATTTAAGGCTACTGAAAAATTAACTTGTTTGAATGGAGGCTGTTTGCTGCAAGATCCTCCAAATTGAAACATGTGACTGGGATTTTTTTATTTATTTATTTATTTTTATTTCTTCGCTTCCCCACTACTCACTTGGCCCAATTTGTGGTACCCCAAAAGCTAAAATGTACAGGATGCTATTGAGGTGCCACTGTTCTCTTGTATTGCTGAGGCTAGCTGTAGGCCACATCTAACACTTTGATTGGTGGTTCTCTAAGCCATTTAATTTATTTGTATTTAAACTGCTGATACCATGCAAAGTGGAGGTGGTTGCTGTTGTCTCTAGATTATTTGTCCCTATTCTTATGTCCTGAGTATGACTGAGAAAGAGTACTGCTAGGTTTATCACGTCTTCTAGTCTTTTGAGAGAGAAATCCAGATGCTGAGTGAATATTCTGGATTTTTATTTTAATCATCTTGTGGTTTATTTCGCCCATTTCTCTTCAGGTTGTCTCACAGGTTACTATCCTTGCCCCTCTTAGTCAGGGTAGCAACCAATTCCTCAAGGAGCCAGCCCTAAAACTGCTGCTGTTCACACCCTACCATAATAAAGTAAATGTGTTTTTTTTTCAATTTCTTTCTGTCTCTTCCCCTTGTACTTACTTCTACAAAACTTTCATGCTTGTCTGCTGTGCTTGGCATGGATACTGTGTTGTCTGTCAGGTTCCCAGTGTTCAAAGACTTTAGCTAACGGTTTTCAAGGTTGAACGCCCAAGGCTCAGTTGCTGAATTCAGCAGAGGCAAGTAAATAATTAAGTTGCCTGCGGTTTTCTTGCTGTTTATCATCCTCCCAAATGGAGGTGAGAAAATCAGCCCCCCCGAACACAAAAGACTTACAGAAATCCTTGGATTCTTCAGCATCATTTTAGATCCTAGGGAGATGTGATGCATGGAAACTTATGTCGCAGCCTCCAACATGCCCTATCCAGCCCTTCAACGCAGACAAAAACACTCTAATGAGCATGTTCTTCCAAGTGTTGCAAGAGCACTCTCAGAATCAGCTACAATCAGTGGGAGCTGCAGGTTATGAAGCAAATGTGGATACCTAGGCTGCCTGGATATATCAGTGGTGTGGACCTCAAATCTTGGCTTCAGTCATTAAAAAGTACCGCCTCTGGGGATGTTGAGCTACTTATACAAATGTTATTGTTCTCAGATTCATGGATCACTTGCCTTTTGATCTGGTGTGACACTGGGAGGTGGGCATGATGTATGTGTGTGGAAGACACGATTTGCTTGCATCTAGCTAGGATGCTTGTCCTCAGGTCTTCAGTGAACTTTGGTAGTGCGTTTGTTCTAAATACTGGAAACAGAACATTAAATGGCTGTTCATGGGGATAAAAGAGGTGATGTAGATTCAGGCATAGTTGACAGATCATCAAAGAAATGCAGGCGAGACCTTACATATGAAAACAGCCTGAGCTGCCAGTGCAAAGGACCTCTTGGCAGGCTATTGAGGAAACATCCAAACTAATAAAATAGGACTGTGAAAGTATGAGCGTGCTACTGAAAGGCTGTTTATCATAGCTAAGAAATGGGAACCAGCCTGGTGTTACACTCCATGAACAGCACCTCAGCTGTCTCACTAGCCAACAGAGACAGTGTAAATTAAGTTTGTGGTCATTAAAAGCTCTTCAAAAACAGATAAAACTCGCCAAATAAGAAGAGAGCACTTTTACTTGAAATCACCTTCTTCGGCAACAACCCAAATTTAAGGTAATTTTTGTGGCCGTTTTATTACTCAAGAAGGTCCTTTTTCCTATCTCAAAAGAAAGTGTATGGTCAGGGGGTTTTAATTCTTTATTTCAACAAACACATTTGGAGACTAGCCAAGCAAACAAAGTAAGTCCTCATGAAAATGCCAACAGGATAAAACCCCAGAGGTAGAACCCAGAATTGACTTCTCATGGTCCAAATAACTCCTTTCCTTCAAAAAGTCTGTGACCTCCATAACAATGAAAGTATACTATGTGAATGACTGTGTCATGTTATTCTTGGGCTCGCAGAAACACTCAGTCACTGTGTACCTCACCTTGACTCCCCAGCGGAGCTTTACAGAGTCACTGAAAGCTTGTGTCAAAAGGCATCTTAATTGCACATCCTTTTGCAGATGCCCTTTGTTAATCCAAGCCACTTTTCCCATCACCATGTACTTAAAGCAAAGTGCTCTTATTGTCAACTCAGACCATTTTTGCATGTATGATTTGCGAAAAATTGTTGTAAACAGCTACTGCTGCTGAGTTTCATTGTCAAGCAACCTTTTTTTTTTTTTTTCTGCGGGTAGCATAACCCAAGGTTAAACTAGGGATGCTGTCATCCAACATCTTCGTATCCAATATTACTGGTATCATATCCCTCTCACAGCATGGCCTTTCTTGGAAGCTCTAAATCTGCGAACCAGCTAGGCCTGACCTTGCTCTGCCTGGGACATGGGATGAGATCACAGCTGGAGGTGGTATAGCTATGAACATTTAGTTATGGGAAAGTCTGCAGAGATATTTTTAACGAATAAAAGTGGAAAGCTTGCAAAATCATGACGTGAGCATTGTGTTTTCAGTACTTGAAGTTCCCTTCTCATAAACATGTGGAAACTCTTTAGGCGTATGGTATCAAGATCTTAGTTAATTTCTTTTCCCAGACCATTTGCTGCAGAGCTTTGTTCTATATGAGAAGCTAATGCTGCAGTCCAAGGTCATGGAAAGCAAGGGGAAACAGAGTTGGCTGGATACACTCTAAGTATTTCTTTTTTAGATTTTGTTTTCTTCTTCCGTAGCCAGTTTCTAATATCAAAGAAAGGGAAAGCTGATACAAGGATCGTGTTGGGTAACAAGCTTTGTTCTTTGCAAATGCTTTCAAAATAATCATAAACATGTATTAATACATGTGGTCACCTGCAGAGGGGAAAGAGTAACTATGTGAGCATGCCCAGCCAACAAAGTGTGTTTCCCTTTGAAAGAATGAAAAATAAAACTAAAGGAGAAGCTATAGTTTTTCATAGACTGAAAGCAAACTATGTTTTCCAGTAGAAGAGGAAATTAGTTTGTGATGCAGAAAGATTTCAGGGGTGAATGGGTAAAATTAGAGTGCAGCTACATGAAGACAGCCCATAGACCTTGTAATATCTGCTATGAGAAGAAATATAAACCAAATTGACTGTAAGTGTCTCCCTGTTACAGGGAACCCATGGTCTGATGTCTCTCACACAGAAGAAAGGAACCTAGTATGGTCTAAAACAGATGGGGGTTTAGGGCTTTCCACAGCAACATAAAAATGTCATGTTTGTTAGCCAGAACAAGGCACTCTTTGCAATTGCCAAAAGGGGCCCAGGAAGAGAAGAAGAAGAAGAAGAAAAAAAAAAAAAAAAAAAAAAACCCTGAGAAACCAACTTCTGTTTTGAATTATAAATTTGTCATTTGCAGATTGCTTGTAAGTGGAGCAATGTTCAGGGGATGTGGAACTGCCCTCCCTCAAGCACTTGGCAAAGCTGCTATGTGACCTGGAGCCAAGTCCAGAACTAGAACATTGCACAAGCCAATTCAATTCTCAAAAACAGAAAGAAAAGCCATCCAGTTTTAGATGAAATATTGGTTGAAGTTGCCAGAGCAAGATCTCAGTCTAAGAACCTACAGAAAGTAATTAAGGACATTAGAACAGGGTGGACAGGACACTGTGTCTTCACACACATAGTTTTAGCCCTTGCCATCAACTTGCAAGGGAAAACTCAGTCTTGGATGGCTTTTTGTGTCAAGATTTTTATTTAAAGGAGCATGGTGATTAAGAAAAATCTTGTGAAATGAAATTGCATTTGCTAGAAATTAGATATTGAAAATGGCTAAAAACAAAAAGCCAGAAACATGGGCTAATGGTTCCACTGCAAATCAATAAACTTCATTACTTCTGTATGTGCCAGTAGTATCAGAACATCTGATATTTTGCACAGAAATAATGGGTACTAATTTTCATTTATGTGACTGAGCTCGCTAACGTTACTTGCTACCGACTAGAAGTAGATACTGTAATTTTTTATAATTGTTTATTTTATCTGCATAAAACTAACTATGGAGATTTTTTCAGACATAAATCATCCTTAAACTCAAGGTACAACTATAGACTCACAAAGCATTGTCCTTGTTGTTTGTTACTCCTGAGGGGGAAACAAAAATCCACATTCTGTGTTACAAGGTGGTACTAAAAAGAGGGTTGTCCTGATTCTTGAAATAGTTATTCTGTACCACTGAATTATATGGGTAAATGTAGTCAAAACCACCGGTGTAGGTCAGACATAGGTAGTCCATGATTCAGTGAGGCTTTGAAGTTGTATAAAATATCCTATCTGTTTGTAAGTTGTTCTTGGATTAAATTTAAATAGATACCACAAACATCCCTTATTTAGGGGTAGATCTCTGCCTCTGTTCTTAGAAAGGGTAATTGGTCCATATGTCAATGCTCTGACTATGCCATAAATTCATGGGACCTGGCTCAGCATTATTAGTAAAGCTGCAGTCAGTACTTAATGTCTACAGATTAATTTAAATTAAATTAATGAATATTAATTTAAATTAATATTTAAATGTCCAGCTGCCTAACTGAAAACACTATCTCTGAAGGATCCAGGGGACCTCAAAATTCACATTGAAATTATGGTGTTAAATCTCATAATTAATCATCACTTGCAAAAACAGATGTCTCACAGGTCCTTATTGCAAGCAAGTCATCCTGTCTCAGGTCAGAGACCTCTTGTTCCCAACCTGTAGCAGGAAGGAAAATTGTGGCTCTTCCCATCTGTTGTTAGATCTTTTCTGCAACTTCTTCTTTAGATGCTCCATCCGAGAGGCTGGACTAGGAGTTGATGATAAGCAGGATTTGGGACTAATAGCCTTTCTAAGACTTATTTTAACTAGCCATTGGGATAAAAAACTGGAGAACATGGATTTCGGCAAAAAACAGGAATGTTTCATTTTGGCTCTGATTGTGCTTTACAAGCTAAATTTGAGTGGGTTTCCTCATAACCTAAAATGTAAAACAAAATGAGTTTCTGTATTTTTAGGAAGCCAGGTCCCTGCTATTTCAAGAAAATTTTGGGGGTGTAGGGAGCCAGAGTGGGAGAAAAACTGTTTTTATTTGTTTGTGTGAACCCAGTTACCGTATGGTTTGTAGCACAGAAGGACAATCTTCCTTCTCTCTCAGGCAGGTTTGTTTTAGTTGGCCCTGACTCTACAGGAATGCATGTCTGATGGCTGCCCAGCGCTGAGCAGATAAACCCCCCCATCATGCTGTCACTGCCCTTGTAACTACCTCCTGAAGGGCACGCTGAAACCATCTTGACCACGCAGAGCCCAGAGTATTTCTAAAAATCAAGTGAACAGGTGGATTTATCGATGGGCCACGAGGTTAATAGCATTGCCAAGCCTGCTTCCTGTCTTCACATTGTTTGAGAATAATTTTTGCTTGAATAAATTAAGAGCTTTTTTTTCCTCAGAAGTTATGCTTTTCAATGGGAAGTACCTACAGACTGAAATACTTGCATGTGCAGCTGGTCTCCAGCAGAGCATTTGGTTTATTATTGGGGTGATAAACAGATGATGATTCCTTTAGTGACACTGGAATTAAATATTATATGTGCAATGGGTTAGATATTATAAAAATGCCTCTGGATCTTTTTGTCTGGTGGCAAGCTTGTACTTCCAGTCCATCCCCTTGGGTACCATGGAGACGTTGCATGAGAGAGAAATGGGAACACTTGGATGCTTCTGGTAATGTTTCTTTAGCAAATCATTTTGTCAGGTTCTTCTTCTCTTTGGAATATCAAATCACATGTTATCAAGTAACCTGATATTCACTGAGGCTGCACAAGATTCGTAGCATCTGGTTATTGCAGAAATATATAAAACAGTTGTTATTTTTCTGACTGTCAGGTGGATTTCTGACTTTTACATAATGAGTCAGAGCACTGGTTGTTACTCTCGTGCTGAATCTCAACAGAAAACCCTACTTTTGTGAAACCTCAAAGCAGTTATTTTATCTCCAGCTGTAGCAGCCATTGATTTTCACAGTTAGTGACCCCTTCCCAACCTGCTCTTGTAAGAATGAACTTCCAGAAGTTGTGTGTGAGGCTGTTTTCATCAAACAGACATGAAAACTAGGGAAACCAGTTTCCAGGATGCGACCCAATCCATCTGGGTTCAGGTTTTTCAGTTTTGTCGCAGATTTGAGACCTTTCCTCACAGCAAAAAACACAAAGGTTTTTTTCCAGGGCTCAGTTTTATGAAGGTCCTGTCTCGTGCTTAGGGAGCTCTTTTTTCATTGCCTGCATTGAGTTTTGGCCTGAAAAACCCTCTCCTACTGTACACAGGAAAGTACTTTACTCGTGCCATAAAGATACCATGCGTTAGTTTAAACAAAGGAGTGTTCAACACTGTTTTTTCCAACCTCACCTGTCACCTCAGATTGTGGATGTTGCCTTTGCATGTGCCTGAACAGCAGCGAAAGGGAGTCCATTTAGAGCCATCTTCACATTTAGGGTTTCCAAGTGCCTGTCCCACATGTTCCCGCAGGTCTGCGCTGCCAGGAACCGTATCGTGACCCATATAGGCATAGATAGGTATTTAACCCAAATGAAAATGCCAACTGACAGTGGCCTGTTGTCTCATTCTTGGCTGACACATAGCTAAGAGCACCTCCAGGCAAGCAGGCAGAAAGGAGGAGAGCTTGGGTGGTTTTGTCTGTGCCCTTGAATCCTGTACGATTCTGCGCTTGCTGTTACATTTTGTTACCCAAAATCATCTTTGAAAGTTTTACAACAAAGGATCTCTAATGCCATAGAGCTCATATTTTTATATTAAAGGACTCTGATGTGTTTCTGCCAGTAGGTCTCTTGGGAACTCTTTGGCTGCCTTCCCAATTTAGCTGCTAAATAGCAGATTCATTTAAAGAGACAAGAACATTGTATCCTCAGAGGTGCATGCTGAGACTTTCTTTTAAAGACATGTCTAAAGACTTCCCCGCTTCTCCTGTGGGTGTGTTGGTTTTATTACAGAAAATGAAAAGAATAGAGAAACAGTGGTGTTTGCTTTGCTGTGAGAACAGAGTGCATCAGTGCTCCAGAGAGAGGGAGAATGTAAAGGATGCTCAAAGTGTTGCCAGATGTTTGTGGCTGAATTATCATTCAAGAAAAAGGTTGGGATAGCTCAGATCTAACCAAACAAACAGTTCTGTGACTAGCAGAATTTCTAAACCTTGGTACCTCCCAAGGCTTTTTGTGTGGGTTTTCTTTTCTCTTGACTTGTTTTTGGTTTGTTTTTTACGAATCTTTCTGTGTCTGGTAAGACATGAACTCTATGGCTTGTTGCAGTCATAGTCACTCCCTCTCTTTGGACACAGTGATATCTAATGTTCTTGATCTTCAATCTTCCTGTGAGGGAGAGTCTTAATTGGGCTTTTTCTTCTGTATCTGGGCCACTGTTCTCAAAAAATACATAGGAATTTAACATCTTCAGAACCTCTGCCTGTCTGTCAAACTTACTTTATCAGCTAATGGGGGAACTGGCAATAAATCATCTCAATTCTGCATTTAGGCTAAAACCCCAAAGTAGTAACGTCTGTGATTTATTATTTGTGTAATGGTCAATCTGAACTGGGTTTATAAACTTTCTTGGTTTCACTACAGACATAGGCAAGAATCCAGATAATGACAGCACTGTCCTCAGGTTACTTGAGTAAATGCTGTACGCTCACTTGGGAAGGGAAAAAGATAGCTATGTACGAACAGATTGTTACAGTCAGGCTTCACAGGCGCAAAAAGAGATGATTACCCCAGTATTGGCATTTGCAATCAGCAGTCTCCACCAATCTGTGTGATCATTTTGTGCCCTCTCAAATACCTTCCAAAGCCATTTCATTAGATTCTGCTCTCAAAAGAGCCCAGCCAGGGGCAGGACCTGGGCTCTCTTCTGACCGAACAGCTAGTGCTCAGCAAGGTTTCCCTAATGAGTGTCTGCATGAAGATCTTGTCTGCTCAGTGAGGGCTTTAACTTATACCCTTCAGTCTCTCTAGCCTCAGAGGCAATCCTAGCATCACAAATGCCAGCAGCTGGTTTTCTGTTGTCATCTGAGCAACATGGCTAGAGGTAGTGCTGTGCCAGTTTTAAGCAAAAACCCAAAATAGAGCAGTAATAGGTGGAGCAGCAGATTACAAAGCCAACTAGAAAATCAGTACCATGTGGGAAAAGGTGGTCTTGGTGAGAAAAAGTGCCTTGTTATAAATTTTTTCTATTTTTTTTCTTTACTTTCTGAAAACGGTAAAAAAAAAAAAGCCCCAAACTCACAAAACACAAGCATTTTTTATTGTATTTTCTTGGCCTTGAGAAGATGTGTGCATGAAAACATGCCAGCGTTCAAGTAGCCAGAGTAGTCCTCAGTGGTGTGTTTACCAGCTTCCCTCTTCGCAGCATTCCTGGGTGTCTGGTGTGGACCCTGATCTACTCTTGCAAAGGGAGAGTTTGTGGATATGTTGTCTATTGTTATGACAGCATCCAGAGGATCCCACAGGTGACCAGAGTCCCACTGCAGTGTGCAGTGTAGACCCTTGGGTTTACAGTGGAAAAATAGCAGGAGTCTCCTTTACTAGGGCCCATAAGCAAAAGACCCATAGGCTAAAAAGACAACAGTAAATAAATCTCCTGTTCTTCTCCAGTTGGAAAAAGAGTAAGCAAAAAGACTTTTTAAGTTTCCCTATTTCTTAAATTGAGTTTGGGTAGGGAGAGACAAGTTTGTAAAGTGCCAAGGGAAAACACTTCAGCAGAGGGACTTAACTGAGATAATATAAGAAGCCAGAAATTGAATCAGGACAAGAAATCTCCTTTTTCATGCTGTGTTTGTTACCAATTTTTTTCTCAATGTACTTTGTTTAGTGTCAAGAGGCTGTTTGGGATCTAGTGACTCTTGCAGATGTTCATGTTTGTCAGAAATAAGTGTAAAAGTGTAAAATCATTACTATTGAAGTCCTGGAAGCACTTGGACTCTTTACTTTTGCAAGGAGGCCTTGCAAGATGGAGTATGTTATGAGGTTAAGAAAGCTTTAAGAGATTATTTTTTTTTTGTCTTAGTGTCCCCATTCTTTAAGTAAAGTGCTTGCAGAGGACAACATATTCAAAATCAAATGAAGCAAGTGTAGAACTCAAAACTACAGATAACATATTTCTGAAAAGGAAATTAGGTGTGAAAAGCAAGTCATTAATATTGAATCTTTTTAATGACTGTTAATGAAAATGGGCATGTCTAACATGCCACACAGAGAGGAAAGCCCTTCAGGCTGTATCTTAATGACTTTCTCAGACTGCATGTGTTTGAAACTTAGTTTCAAATAATTCTATGCAATTAATGGGATTTACTCTGTTTCTGACAACCTCTTACATGTTCACAAAGTTGAGGCAAGATCTAAAAATACTTCAGATTTAAACAGAGTCATCAGATGTCCTCTGCTGCTTACCTGTTGTGCCACATTTCCTGTGTTGCATCCCAAGTTCTATTTAATTTTACATTGTGTTTTTCTTAGCAAGCCTAAAAAGAAATCTTGACAATGCCAGAACTCAAGCTCCTTTCTGTAGTTCCCTGTCTGTGCAAGGAGCCCTCCTTTTAATCCTCGCTGTTGAACATGAGCTAGCCTGAGTGAAATTAAATCATTTCAATGAAGGGAAATTTGCTTTTAATCCCTTTTCTACCTCTCAGGTTGCCTACTTAAAATGTCTTTCTAGTTCCACTGCACAATTTTTTATTTTGACCTAAATTCTGTATTCTTTAACAGAAAAAAATTACTTTTAATAAAATAAAGACATTTAAGGCAGACTATAGGGCTAAGTCATATCAGAAAATCTTAATAAATAACATGTCATATTTTTCTTCTGAGATACACAGATAAAGGCTTTATAGCAAGAATATACACAGAAAAATACTGTTATCCCTTTACAGCCCAAGTGATAATCAAATTTGAGTCAGGATAAGAAATTAGTCTTGAATCAAATATCACTGCAGTCATCTGTCTTGTCAAAGAAAGCACAAACTCCTGCTTCCGTGATCACAGCAGAACAATCAAACGAAAAGAGGATGACTTTCTCCTCTGAACCAAAACCATTTTCAGCTAACACTTAAGCTCCAATTTATTATTAAATTAGTTTTACAGGTTAAAATCCTCATTTCTTGTCACTGCACCCTTAGCCACCTGTCACTTTTTTTCCCCAGTCCCGTGGGGTTTCAGCTGCTCCTCATGCCTGTGGCTGAGCGCAGTGCCCATGAACACTAGTGGAAAAGCCCTCCAGCTCCAGGCTCAGGCATGGGAAAGAACTGCTGTGTTAGCTGGAGATGCCTCTAGTGTTTTGGCTGGGAGCTTCCCTTGTTTTACCATCAAGTTTACTAGATGATCTCTATTTTATTCCTGTATGTATCCCAAAGGAGAAAAAAAAAGATATGGTTGCTACATCCTCCATTCTAAAGAGGTTCACCCATATCTGAATATCAGCTGTCAAGCAACCCTGTAGCCTTTGACTGGTGTTGCCAAGCCACCTCATGCTCCACGTTCTTATGTGTTAATCCACTCCAAGGGTCCTCAGTTTATTTTATTTTGCACATTTGGGTTTTTTTAGAAAAAGGCTGATGTTCTTCAGGTGTACATGCACCTCATATCATTTTTCATCTTGAGTGCAGCAGACTCTTCATTTAATGAGCCATAGGTTAATAATTCCAGGTAATAAGCACTGAATTAAGATCTATATATATTCTTTCTCAGCTGTGCAAACATCTGCTGTTCATGCTTTTGTGCCTTATGCCTTGTTGTCATCTTTCAGTTTCACCCCCAATCTCTCAGTCCATCTGACATACAGATTACAAGGGTCCAGCTTTTTCACTGTGGTAAGGGGGATCTTCTCTTTAACTGATTACTTCATATGACCATAAGTCCCATCAACCATTCACAAGTTAAAATGTCATCTTCAGAGTTACTTTGTCAAAACTGTAGGGAGATGCCAACATCCATCAAATATAACTGACAAAATATTCTCACTGCGGATTAATAAATTTCTTCATAGTCTGTCAGCAATGCCAGCTAACAAAATAACATCTCTAATATGCATGCTGTACCAAAATAAAAGCTATTTACAAGCATCAAAGACATTGCAGAAATAATAAGCCTGGCTTTCTACTTCTGCGCATCTTAGAATGCAAGGTCTCATGCTGGTCCCTGTTCCACTGAAGCTCTGGGCTCTCAAGAGACAACCCTATCCACAGCATCCAGCAGCAGCCACATGCAAACTGGCAAGCCTTTCCACTGCAATGCATATACTGGGGCATTTTCTTATTTTTCTTTTCTGTTTAATCTTCAACCTTTGATCACACTTTCCAAGACTATTTTAACAAGCATCTTCTTTTTATACTGTTATGTATGATAATTTATTTAAACCAAATTTAAAATGCTGTCACTCCTGATTGATTTCTTTGCTATTTAGTGAAGAGATCAATGTAGCTTTTAATATTACTGGTAATATTTGTTCTGAGTTTCCAATGGGAAATTTTGTCATTTAGAATGAGATATTTCCTTGTAATATTTATCTGTCAAAAATATCAAAGAGCTTTCAAGTTGTAAACAGGTCTGACCTTGAGTTCCTCTGAAAGTCCATATATGCAACCTCAGAAGAGTCTCTTAAGAGAGGTGGTGAAAGCTCCATCCTTGAAAATTTTCAGAATTCAACTGTAAAAAGCCAGAACTGCATAATCTAGCTTTGAAGCTGGGTCTGCTTTGAGCAGAAGGTTGGACTAACAACCTCCAGAAGTCTCTTCCAACCTACATTTTATCCTGTGATTCTATAATTCCTACTTTTCTTCAGCCTTTAAGATCGCTTTGTGTTTGTTTCCAGCCCCTTTGAACAGTGAGTGTCCTTTAGTAATGCTGTTCAAGTCATAACTGTTCTTCCATACTCTTTCTGTTCACTGTATATAGTTATTTTCTTTTCCTACATTAATCAGTCTGGTTCCTTCTATTCTGCCGTCCAGTTTCTTTGCAATAAGAATCTTAAATTGACTTAACTCATCCGATTTCTATATCAGATTCTTGCATTGAAAAGTACTGTCCAGATAATTGCTTTCCTCCGTGTTAGCACTTTGTATCATATCTATTTTTCTGTACCCTGATAGTCTTCTGACACTTGCTACATTCTACACTTTCTTTTCTGTAAGTTTTAAAGGAAGCCCTACAAATCTTCTCTAGAGGAACTGGATGGAAACAATCAATCCACCAGCTTCCTTTGGACTCCAGTGCAGTCCACCTACCAGCAGACATCTTAAAACTTCAGAATGCAAAGTCTAGATACCCATGCTCATCTTCATGGTCTTTTTTTATGCCTTCTGTAGGGACCAAGAAAACACACAGGACTGTCCCCTTAGGACCACAGTTTATCATAGGCAACATTGATTCATTCCAGCAACTCTAGCAGTCATTTGTCTCAGCATGAAGGACAATTAAAGGTTTCTACACTCTTACCTTCGTTCCCATCAGTTCATCTGATCCCTGACACTGGGGGCATACTTTCTGACTCCTCCCTGACAAGGAGTTCATGATCCCACAGGTTTAATTTCTTCTGGTGTCAAAATTAATCAGTATTCCCTTCTATCCGTAGGTTATATTTCCTTCTCCATTATGTCTCTTCTGTATATTCCTGTGCTTTCTATTAGCCTGCTGCCTCAGCTCTATTTGTCCATCTCTCACACTCTGGGTTGGGGTTTTTTGCCCTGGTCTCTCTGTTTTTGGATACCAATAGCCTGTCCTTTTCATTTGTCTGTAAAACACCTTTTCAAACAAGTGTGGTCCTTCAATGTTCTCCTTAACCCTGTCACATTTTAAAACACAGGATTGTCAATATGGTGACAATATCCATCCTTCGTTCCCATCCCTCCTATTCCATCACTCTGCTGATATTCCCACTCATCATTTACTCTATCTGTAATTTGGCAGTTATGAACATTCTGTGCTTCTGCATCCACATCACCTTTCTTACTCCTTCATGGTGGGACCCAGATCTGGTACTCAGTGTCCACATACACACACACACTCTCTTATTTTCTTGGTATCTTGCACTTTTCCTGAATATATATTGAAAAACAGAGCGCACTTGCTCCAGTGTCTCTGGATAAGACCCTTTGCCTACTCCTGAGTGTCCTCATATTTTTCATTCCTTTGCTTGCCAGTCATTTCTTCCGATACCAGTCTAACTGCATATTGTTCATATTTTCATTTTCTGTTTTCCCACTAAATTGAAAATTTTAGCAAAATGTCTTTTAAGAAGATATGGAGAAAGAAAAAAAACACAACAGAATTTAAGTTAAACCTGACAGTGTATTTAACAGATTTATAACTAAATGCTTTGAAATACCTTGAATTATCATTAGGCTTTTTTATGTAGAGAGGCAATTGATATTCCAGAGCTGTCGTTTGGTAAAAACAATGTGTTTGTAATAAAATGGGAGATAATGGTATATATTTTCCAACTGACAGACATGGAATGAGAAGAAAATATTCTCTGATGTGTTTGAGACAAGGAACTGAGTAGGAAATTTTTGTAAGCCTGCACATACACAGATACACATTTTCTGCCACCAATCCAAGTAATCCCACCAGGGTATTAAGAGAGTTTCAACTCCTGAACATTAATGTATACACTCTGATTTACAGGGTGTTAAGAACAAGCATACAATCAATCCTCTGCCTGGCAACTGCTTTTTTTGTATTTAGTATCCCACATTTTCAATGCAAATTATACAACAAGCAATGATATAACATAATGCTGTACTCACTGGTTCTGTTTGTCTTTTTACTGCTGGAACTTTGTTCTGTTTCATTTGAAAACAGTGTTTTACCCACATCATCCAAGCAGACATAGCATATTCATGAAACCAGATGCCACAGCCAAGACAAATGTGGACAGCATGGCTGAAATGAAATTGCTATTACAATATCATCAGAGCTGAAGAAAGCATTTACCAGATATGTCCAGACACCAGTATTCATAGCTTAGGAGGATGCATTGCAACACAAAACTTGGGGGGTTTGTGGCAATACTATACGAATTAAAGTTCTAAGTAACTTGATGTGTTCTAACTAACATGCTAACAAACTGATTTCTGGAATATCCCATTAATCTGTATGTAGCTTTACTCCTTGTCTTACTAGAACATAGATTAATGCAGTCTTATTAGAGTAAAGGCCACTTTGGCAAGGCGAGTCACCAAGCCTGGATGGTTAGTACAGTCCTAAATGCAAGCTCTTGGGCTATCTTCTGAACTAAGGATTTTGCATTTTGCTGCCTGCACCTGGATATTTGAGTTTTTCTACTCTACTAAGAGTTCTTCTTATTGAGATATTCAATTAAATGTAGAGATGACTAAATGCAATCAGTAGTCCGTTTATTATTTACCAAATTCACACACAGAGAGGTACAAGGGGCTTTGTCAAGCAAGAGGAGTTGGATCAATTTCCATCTTTGGTCACACTCTCGCAGAATAGGTGAGGTGGAAAGGCATCCCTTTGCAAATCTGTGCTGACCTCTCCCAACAGCCTACTTGCAACTAATATGTTTGGAAATGGTTTCCCCTGATTATTTTTCTTCCATTGCCTTCCCAGAGATCAAGGTGAGGTTTGCCAGCCTGTAGTTCCCTGGGTCTTCCTTCTTGAAGATTAGCTGAATGGATAGTGAACCAGGAGTGTACTACTTTATTTTTATTCCAAGAACTAAAAGCATTTCTAAGCTTTCTCTTTCATATTTCATGAGCTAAAATCTCTCCCCATGACAGTAGCATTTGTTTAAATGCAAGAAATACTGCTACAAAAAAATCCCACAACCCATACCACAATCAAAGCCAAACAAAACCACACCAAACCCTCAGTATTGCTTATTTCTATTTCTTTAACTAAAACATGCACGGTAGTATAGTTCACCAAGTACAAAACAAAGCTTAAATCAATTCAAAAGCATTGATTTGTATTCTTGACTTAACTGGAGCAGTCTCTCCCAAGGGAGGGAAATTTCATAGCCGTTCTGATAGCTGTACATATTGATTCTTCTCCTGTCCCTGCCCCACAAAGCACTTCAAGATACTTTAGTACTTGCAGTTTTCTTGGTATTCCCTGACTCCTTCTGTTAGTAAATAAATCAAACTTCATCTATGTCTAGCCAGAGCTGTGTTGCAAGAGATGGCCAGAAACCCTGAACCACGGTTCCAGATCTTGGGATAGTTACAATTTAGGGTTGGGTTTTACATTGTAAGTTGAACTCTAGTTCCGGAAGTTTTGCTTTTGCCTAAACAGTGACAGGATTTATCCTCTGCAGTGGAGCCACAACAATCCTTTGTCAAGAACCTCAGTTGTGTATGAGCAGTCATCTTGCATTGGCAGGACCACACAAGCTAGGGTAGCCACCTGAGGTACGGATGTGATTTCTTGAGATGATGGGTGACATCACTGTTTTAATTTGCCATTGTGGGAAAATTCCTGAATGGATGATGAATGTTCTGTGCATTCAACCCCTTAAAACAACCAAAAAAAAGATTGTTGTACTCTTCCTCCCCAGTGTTGCCCTTGGTAGCGTGTCCGTGGTCAGTCCAGTATTCTGTCTCCCTCCTGCACTAGAGAACCAGCTACACTTTGATCTTCAATGGATTAGCTCCAAAGTAAAGATCACAGTCTCTTTATTCTCAAATATGTAGCTTTAACATAAATAGTATCTATAATTCACACCTTACAGATATGAATATTATACATAGCACCCTTCCAGTACCTAAAGGGGCCTACAAGAAAGCTGGAGAGGGACTTTTCACAAGGGCCTGTAGTGATAGGATGAGGGGAAATGGCTTTAAAGTGAAAGAAGGTAAATTTGATTAGATATAAGGAATAAATTCCTCACTATGAGGGTGGTGAGACACTGCAACAGGTTGCCCCATCCCTGGCAGTGTTCAAGGCCAGGCTGGATGGGGCTCTGAGCAACCTGGTCTAGCAGGAGGTGTCCCTGCCTGTGGCGGGGGGGTTGGAGCTAAATTACCTTTAAGGTCCCTTCCAACCCAGACCGTTCTGTGTTTCTATGTGCTTATAGGTGTCTCTCGGGACAACTGTGACAAATTACTTTGATGGTTATAAGCAGCCTGCTGACTTCTTGAATTCTATAACAAAAAAAAAACCAACAAACTTACAAAAATATTCACCCTTTGGAAACATTTTCAAACATCTGTTTTGTCATATAAAGTGTTCATTTAAAAGGATGTGGCTTATGCTGATGGATGATATACTGGTACTGTAAGAAATTCACAGGAAATCATTGTGAGTTGTATTTTGGTTATACGGGAATTTCCCTCAGGAAATATAACAGAAATCCCCTGGCTGCTGTTTAGGGGAACTAGGACAAACATGAGATAGAGGTGGCCAAGCAGCCATGGCTATCAAGCCAAATACTTGAACTGCGTGAGTCTCAGGCTGGCTGCAGGGCTGTGCTGGCATGCGAAATGCTGGCTAATTTAAATCCCTGTTGGCAGAGTGAAATAAAGGAACAAGTGCTACTGAAGCTGATGTCACTAGGCTCCCCAGGACCAAGCTGCACATCCACACTCGGCAACCTCTTGGAGCAATGGGGCAACAGTGGAGCCACTACTTTAAGAATCTCTAGCTCTTGGCTCTCTAAGTCTTAGGTGCTTCTTGGCCACACAAGGATTTTGTTACACTGTTCACAGCTACGGGTGTGTGGTATAGGGAATATTATAAGGCAGGGGTCTGCTGGCTTTTTACCTCTACAAGGTGGTCAGTGGGTGATGTCACCCAGCACATACACTCTACCATATCCTTGGCTGTGACCTCTCTGAGGCAGCGTTCCCTTTTCTGGCAACGAGCTGTGACCCTTGTATGGATGGCACACAGTGAGTGCTGGCGGCACAGGCTGAGCAAGCATCCACAGCCAATCCATCCTCATTTACGGGTTGACTTTTCTTATTTGATAGCCTACTCTGATGAGCTGCATAAGGTCATGTTTGAGAAAGGCTAGAAGCTGAGGCATGCCTGCCAACCAACTTCCAGCTGGCAAGAGCCCTGAGCAATTCCACAAACTAAATGAGATGAGTTTGGAATACATTTCCTGCTGCTGTGCCTCCGAAAGGGGAAATTACTGTTCTGTTACTCAGGGGCGCTGCATGTCATTCAGGGGGTGAAGGATGGTTTGTGTGACTGGTTGGAATCACATGGAGCAGTGAAAAGATTTTTATGTGCACGTGTAGCCACATATACAGGCAACCCAGCTGCAGCAAATTAAAGCCAGATAGCAAGCTGTTTCCTAGCAGTAACTTATTGTCCTAGCTGATCTCTCAGGCTTTTTACCAACATATGCTGTCAATTTCTGAAGTCCCAAAAGCATGAGATCTATGAGATCTGGGCTAATGGGCTTATTCACATTCTTTTCCTTCTCTCAGATTCATGCTGCTCAAAGACAATGCCAAGCGCTAGTAGACCAGGAGCTGAATTTAAAGTGGGGCATAGAAGCTTGGTGTAAATGCCTCTACTGGCATTTGCAATCTCTTCATACCCCTCAGTCTTCCATCGTGCCTCCAAAAGCTGTCTAATGAAATGCAGAAGCTTTCCCTGTGTCTGAGATGCTCTATGCTTTGAACTGTCAAAGAACTATGATGCTGTCCTGGCTAAGACCTTCAATCAGAAGCAGAAATTAGAACATTGTCAAATTAATGGCTGTGACGAGCACATCACTGGAGCAAGATGAAGGTCAATTTATTGGCCCTATGTTTTTATTGTCTCTTTTGCCTCAGGAAAAAGACATTGCAGCTGAAGCGGGGAAGGGCTTCCCATATCCTAGCTTTCCTTCTACCATCTTACAACACTCACTAGCTTTCTTTCCATGTTTTGGAAGTATTCAGAGTCATTAATGAAAAGAAACATGTAGGAGGCCTCATCACCACGAAGCCCCTTTCTCTCATCCCTTCTCTGTAAACTTTTCAATATTCAGAATAAAAAAGGAATTAATGCCTTAAACCTTATAAAATAAGTTATTCTGTATAAGCTGCACTTTTGGGACACTTGCAAACATCTAAAACACAAGCTCCCAAGTTTCAGATTACCAATAAAGGCCAAATATAAAATGGTCTGCCTCTTTAGGTTATTACATATAGAATACCTTTTCTGAAAACTCTTCAGACACAAGTCACAGGAAATGCTAGAGAATAAAAAAAGGCAGGTTGATGGAAGGATTCCTTCTGGCCTTTAAAATTTGTATCTCTGCGAGAATCATTAATCATTGTAACAGATCACAGTCAGTAGCCTCTGAATGGACCTTTCTCCTGTGCTTTCTGTGAATTCTCTGTGCCCCATGGGCTTTATGATCTAGGGTTACTAAACATGTTGTTTCTCTGGATAAACCAATACTTTGGGGATTTCTTCCTAGTTTCCCTAACAGGTGATTTTCTGAATACTCTTTTTGCTCCTTTACCTTAGCTGAATAATTGCAGTCTGTATGCAATGTTTTGTTGCAATACTTTTCCTTTACTGAACACAAAAAAATAGCCTATATAATCATGACAGGGTTCATATGATAAGCAAGAACAATAAGGAGTGTTGTTGGTTTGAATTGCATAAAATCTAGCCCACTCAGTTTTGAACTGTGTGGAAATATAACTGGACTTCGTTTTTTCAACAGAGCGTGTTGTGTATAAAAGCTGCCATGAATTAAGAAAAATATGCACTTAAACTTCAATAACATTGCAAAGTTCTCACTACAGAAGTTTCCTCTTAGGAGCTGCCTTGTAATACTAGGTCATTTCTCCTACTATGAGGTTCAAAACCCATTCTTATAATTGTGTGAGTTCATTTATGAAAACATCTTCACTTATGAAAACCACTGCTGCAGAGAGCCCTGAAATGTTGTCAAAAAGTTCACATGCTGTGCTGAAACCACAGAACATCGTTTCCTCTGTTTTGTGGGAAGCCATGCCTTACGTATTATCTTACAGGCAGAACTCTTTCCATCACAACCAGATGGCAATACCCTTAGAGCTTTTTGAGTTTGAGTGCAACACTGAATATTTAAGGAAATATCAGCCATACCCACACCTTGCAGAAAGGAACAACAAAGATGTGTTTATTATTTGTATCACAGTAGGGCACAACTGTGATGTTGGGACTCCGTTATTGTAGATGCTGGGCAAATACTGACAGAGAAGCTCGAACAGAGAGAGCTGTTAGTGACCTAAACAGGCAGCACTGGAGGTGCTAACCTAAATGGAGGAGAGAGGAAAATGGTGAAAGGGAAGCTAAAGAAAAGCTTTAAAAGGTGTGTGAGTGCAATCAGGACTTCAAAGTTTTGCGGGGCGCAGAACTCGCCCTGAAACCTGTGCTGCACATTTATTATATAGACAGACTGTATTAATATCTGTAATGTCTTTAATGACAGCATTCATGTCATATTAATGTCTGTGAAGGGTCAGAACCACATTTACTAGGTATGGGGGTGACAGAATTATTAAATTTAAAAGTATAATCTCAGTGAAAAATGAACTTCAGTAAAGAATGCATCTCATGAAACTCTTGCTTGAATGTATCTCATGAAACTCGTGCTTTAATGCATTGCATGAGCAGAAAAGCAAGTTAAATCTATTGCACAACTATTCTGTGGGTAATGACTCATTCTTTTCTGCAGGAGTGCAAGCAGATTTGTGATGCACTCAAACATTGCACTAAAAATATCCCATTACCATCCACAGTCTGTCATACAGAAATATTTCTTGAGAGGTTTTCAAAACAAGGACATGCATATTCCAGTTCAGTTCATCAAATAAGTAGGTCCTGATTAATTTCAAACCAAACAGCTGCACTGAGTTCTTTAGGATTAATCCTTAAAACCTTAGGTGACCGACATTCCTGTAATTTGATCTTAATTCTGTTATGTGCAACACACTTAACCTAATGCTTCCACCTAACTATAGAATAACAGCATGAGGATGGAGCCCATTGATTTAGATATACGGCTGTATAAGCAAAATATCAGAGCTTCCTGTATTGGTAAATTTCTGTGTTGTGGGCTTTGTAACCAAAAGATTTTGGTATAGTGATGTGCTTTGCGTGTTTGTGTATGCCAATCTGACCATCATTTCCATCATCAGAATGATGCATTTAGTGTCTACGGTTTTTTTAGAAATCCAGTTGTCTCAAAGACAAGAAGTTCCTACTGGATTTGTGAAAAGAACAGAAGGTGAAAAAGAGAGGCTTTCACCCCTTACAAAGAATTATTAGGTCCGCCAGGGTGGCCATTTGTGAGACACAAATCAATAAGAAGTCAGACCCTCTTAATTCTACTGCTCATAATGTTCTTTTAAATTGTGACAGATACAGGTTTCATAAGGACTTGTCCCTTGAAAACCTTTTCTCTTCTGGTTGTTGTCAAAGAAATGCCCAGTTAATCAAAATGAAAACATTTTGCCAAAGCCTGTGTAGTCCAGCTGTCTGAATGTTAGAAGAGCCATGGCGTTCTCTCCTACTCAGGTTGGTATGCTTTTCTTGAGAAAGCTTGGGTAGCCAAAATCCAGGTCTGCTCTCTGGTAGGGATCATTTTAGGCCTCAGCAGTCTTAGGTCCTCTGAGGTGTTTCCTCTGAGCTGGGATCAGTTAGGAAGAAGAAACCTAAAAGCCTTGGGAACTGGATGGCCTGAATCTTTTGGGCCTGTCTTTAGAGAAAAAATCTGATTTAAAAGCTTGACAACAAGATGTTTTGATTATGCTTATTTACAAGAAAAAATTTTCATTGATACTTCTGAGAATCAGAATTTCTGTTTTACATTCCAATACTATTTTTCCATTCCAAATATTTGGCTTCCTTGCCGCACAGGGCTTATGATTAACCAGACCCTTTCAGGGAAGTAAAAAACATTATTTTATCACAGCTGGGAGAAGTCCGGGTGTATCCTCAGTCCAGACTCTACTTGCACAAAAGCATTAATTTCTGCTCATGGTGTTCTGTAAACAGGAAGTACAGGGTCTGTTTATGGGTTTGTTGTGTATTTTAAAATCATTATTGCCAATATAGAAGAAGCCAAAGACCTGATAAGGACCCCTTTATGCTGCCATATTTGGTCAAATGATGATTCTATGTATACTACATGTGGGTATTAGAAACTTATTTTTAGATGACCAGTGAGACCTATGTAGTTTAAAAATAGCCAGGCATAGGGACTACACTGCCTTTTTAAAGGACAAAACACAGCTTTTGCTTGAGCAAACAAAAACCAGCCTTCCCCTCAGAAAAACTGAATTCTATAAATATGTCATCGAGGTCATAAAAACAAACATATGGGATAAGAAATATTATTCTGAAATAAGTGCAGGTGTCATCAAACTCACTGCCTACTCTGTGCTCAGATTGGTACCAACAGAAAAAGAAAGGCATTTCATAGCAACGTTAGCTGTGTGCAGCTCTGCTTGGCAGGACGACAGTGGGAAAGCAGGAGCAAAGGAAGGCACTGTGGCAAGGGCAGGGCCAGAATCCAGTCAACCACTTGTAGGAGAGTTGTTCAGCACTGGAAGATCTAGTAGAGAAAGACCAGCTTGGTTTTGCTCTTCTGATCAATGCACAGCCAGTAATATGAATCTAAATGTTGTGTTCTATGGAAAGGTTTTCATTTTAGCAATTATAATTGTATTTAGAAAGGCCATGGCCTCATGAACCAGAATCTTTGATTGTATGTAAGGTGGTAAGATATAGGAATGATCTACCTTTTATAACAGAACACACATGTTTGGGTATTCATGTAGTGCGGTAATACAGCTTATGACCAGCCAGTTTATTGCTACTGCAGTACATTTTGACTAAGCAAAAGAAATGCACTTTGATGGGCAAAACTGGTGCTTCAAGAGAACAACCTCTTTGACTTCTGAACTATTTGCAATTACAATTTTATGCCATTGTGATGTAAATCACGTGAGGTCATGCTGAGTAGAGGAACATGGCACCTGAGTCATAGTCATGAAATAATGAGCAAGAAATTACATGGGTTGTAATTAGCTCTTTTGGGATATGAAAAGGGCTAAAAATAAAAGGCTTTTTAGAGCCATTCCACAACAGGTCATTGTCGTTCTTGTTATTTCTGAAATGCCAGGGCTGTGAGTAAGAGAACTTTTTTCTTGTTAGAAATGTCTTTTTGAATTTCAGCCCTGAGATTACCGGGGGGTGGGGGACGACACACAACATGACAATACATGACACACGTACACGACTCTATAGCACTTTAATTTGGGGCTTTTTAAAGGAACATAAGAAATGTTACTGAAACTAACACATTCATTAGCTATGTTACTACAAGGAATTAAGCGGGTGATGCTCTGAAAAGCAATACAAGGAGGTTAAAAGTAATAGGATTTTGAATAGAATTGAGAGGAGCAGAACTGTTATCTGACATAAAGTTATCACTCCCAAAGCTAATTGCCCTGATACACCTACAACCAACCAAAAGAAATCCATCCCAAAGCAAACTATAAACAGCCAGCAGAATGTTATTGCCCAAAAGAAGGGCCTTATTTTCCCTGAAGCATTGGCTGCTACAGTGCAGGCTTGGAGTTTAACATCCAGAAATGTCACAGCATGTATTTCTACCCACATCTTTTCTTGTCTTAAAACCACAAGTACTGTTTTTTTAGATTGTGAGGAGGAACAAGGTGCTCTTCAAAAATATAGCTAAACCATTTTTCACTCCCAAACTGTGGATTCTCATGTAGCTCGTAAAGCTGGCAGTGACCAAAAAGTTTCTTCTGACTGATGACCACTCACAAGCCACCTTTATTGTACTTCCTGACTACAGAAATTATTTGTGATGACTACAGAGAGTTTTAGTGAGCAAATCTAGGCCAAGCTCAACTGGGGAAAGGAAACCACAGGCTTGAGTTCTTTGGATTATGGATCAGATAGAGAAGAAAAGCTTATTTGTACTTGTCTGCACAAGAGAGAGAGTAGTGCTCCTCAGGTCTAACAGGCTGATATTTTTCATAGACACTTTAATTCAGTGTGGGTATGAAATAGTTTTCAATACTAAGTGATTCCTTTGGTGTTTCCAGAGCACCTTATTGTCTTTTATCTGTCTCTTGGGAATAATAGATTTTTAATAAATAGTCTTTCCTGTAAGCAAGATGCATAGTAGCATTTGTAATGCCAAGCAACTAGCAGTTTTAATTAAGAGCCCAATACCCCCATGCCTTCATTTGACAGTCCACAGTACTGGTTTCACTTGCAGTTGTCATGTTCATTATTAATCTGCAAAATGAGCACTCACAAGATAAATAAGAGGAAAATACTCACAGGGTACGTGTGATTAACACACGACTTATTATGAATTGTGATGATCTCCTTGATAATTAATCAGGTTTACAGTTGATGTTTGGAGGCAATCCAGGTAGAAGATATTTCAACAAATAGGAGCAAATTCCTCCGGGGGCAAAGGAAGACACAATGAGAAATGGGGAGGCAAAAATCATAGGTCTAAAAGAAATGTTGTTTGATAGTTGTAAACGAAAGCTCTAGCCTCAGCTGATAAAAGCTGGAATTGGTTTATCTCAGCTTTCTGCAGATAGGACAGTAATGTGCATCTTGGCACATTAAGCATCCAAAGGACGTGCGATGAAGCAGCTCTGCTGGTGTATTGATTTGCCTTCAGAAGAAAACTGTTGCAATACACCAGCTGCATAGGGACAAGGTCCACTTGCCATGTGAAGGAATGACAGTGCCATGCAATAGTAAGGACTTGGGTTTTGGTTCCATGGCTAAGAGTAGGAGCAGGACATACAGCCCACGTATGTATGGATATAGTGATGCTACAGAAAGGGATGTCAGGGAGTCAGGATGCTGAGGGGCTTGGTATCACCTGTCTGTACATAGGCAGAAGAAAGTGTTGAGGGAACAGGTCATTATTAACATGCCTGAATGCACTTTGGGCTGTTGTGAAAGCCCTTAATTTCTCCAAGAAGATAAAACCTGTCCTTTTTTTTTTTGTTTACCTTTTGTTGTTCTAGCTCCTTTAAAAAGCAGCTGAAGAAGCGTTTGGAGTTTCAGTAGCAGGCTCGAGCTCTTGGCCAGGAATAAGGGGCTGAGCCTGATGTGGGTGCAGACACACAGGTGCCCTGCAGCCAGAGTGCTTTCAGTGGGATGCACATCTCTGGTGCTTTACCACTACAAAGACAAAATTTCAGTCTCCTCCAGCCTCATGCAACTTTTGGTCTGGGCAAGAGAAAATGAAAGCTTGTCTTAAGGGTATGTCAGCTCAAAATTAATTTTCTGGCATTCAACACACATTGTGCCTTCCCGCTGGCACCCACTGTGGAGGGAATTAGGCCATACATGGGTTCATCTCGGTGTATTCATTAATTTGGGCTCTGCATGTTACCAGTTAACACCATGTGTGTCTTCAGTCTGGATGCTAATGTGGAGTACAAGACCCAGGCCATTTAGGAACAGAGTGTTTTTGCTGGGATTAAGAGTAACTGGAATTGATGTTATTTGTTTTATCTTCCCTCCTATCGCATTCTTAAGCACCCGCCTCCTATAATCTCTGCACAAATGATTAGACACACAGAGGCCCTCAAAACTGTAAGAATGCTACAAAATGACAAAGACAACAGAGACGGTTAACTGTGTGCGTGTCAGGGCACCCAGATATCAATGACAAGGCCTACCATCTGTCACTAGCAAATACGCAAACATTATCTAACAGCGCAGCGAAGCTCTCAGTATCTCCATTTTGTGATATTCATCAGCTATTCCCATTCTGTTCATTCTGTACAATACATTTTTAATGTGTAGGTTGCAATGCAATGCTAAGCCAGTAGAAGCCAGCCAACGTTTGCCTTTTTTCTCAAAAAATAGATTAACATATCTCTCTATGGTGGCATATTTACTGTAATCGCTTTGTACATGTGTAGCCAACAGTGAAGTGCTTGTCTCAAGATCCCCTGTAGCAAAGTAGACTTCTAATGACCTGTTTCTCCCACTTTGCAGAGTCATTAAGACAAAATGTCCTCTTCTTCAGTGTTTCACTGGTAAATTTGCAATCTGTCTTGATTTGTTATCATACCAGTGTGTTAAAGACGCACTATAATTTGCATTCAAGCTGCATGAAAAATTGAATGTGAGAGATTACATGTTGTTGCATTAATGACGTTTTTTACACCTGGAGAAAGAATAACGTTCAAATTTGATTAAAAATTTATTTCCTGCCATTGCTACATCAAACAATTAAGCATTTCAGACATGTCCAGAGCATATTAACCCACCAAAGCTCGGCACAGCCACATCTAGCTGTTGCTGCTGAAATAATGCTAATGCTTAGCCTGCACCACACATAGAGTAAGTCATGTGGCAGGATACCTCTGCTTCCTTGAGGAGATTTTCTTTTTTACCACTACAGTAAAGAAGCAGGGAGGACCCTTTGACTTGAGGTCATGTCTCTGCGTCTGGCTGCCACACAAGCGCCTGATGGAGCTGTTGGACAGCCAATAAATGAATTCAGTAAAGCATAAGTGAGCTTACCAAACAAATTATTAATCTGCCTCTTGTCAGAGTTGTTCGTGTGCTTAATGTACTTGTAGTGGAGTGATTTCTCTTCAGTACTGCTAGGGACAAACAGCTTTTCAGGGCAGCGGAGCCTTGGCAGCAAGCACAGTCTGTAAATTATCATGCCTCAGTCCTGAGAGAACGACAGCAGTCCATGCAAAGCTGCCAGGGAAAGCCAGGAGAAGGGAGCCTTGAGGGTCTAGTCTTCCAGAAATGCAAATCCAGCTCCCTGCTCTTCTACAAAATGCCTCTTGCTCTTTGCCTGGGAAAGTCATGAAGCTCTCCACGCTTTGGGTCATTAAGTTCCTGGAGGACAGCAGCTGAGAGAGTGTGGGTCATGCTGAGACCATGGTAGTGAGGCCTGATCCCTTACATCTGTGATGCTCCTCTTAGGCGAACACTGCCTCTGCTCTGCAACGAGCTCACTGAAGAGCCGAGGCTGGCAGGCACCTGCTTAGAGCAGGGTCAGCCACAGCCTGTTGCTCAAGATAGTGTCCAGTCAGACCTTGAATATCTCCAGAGACAGGGACTCTACAACTTATCCAGGAGATTTGCACCACTATTAAACAGGAACCCTGTTAACAAGAACCAGTGTTAACAGGAATGCATGAAATGTACCATGAGACAGGCTGGGGCTTCTGCCTCCTGGGTTTTTCTTCTCCTGGGCTCGTACCACCAGGCTGATATCTTGACACTTAATGGTAGTAGTATATTTTTTACGTTGTCTTTAAGGTTATATAGACTGTTTTGCTCCCTCAAGGAAAAACTATGAAAACTGTTGCGTTTATCTTTCTGTAATCTTCAGTACAGTTGGCTTTTTAGAAATTAGTTGACAATTCTTTTCTTCAAAAGTTATTACTTACAATCCAGCTCTGGTTGCAACTGCACATTTTAGTATTTTGCCTTTTTCCTTTCCTTGTCACTTTCTCAGCTAGTAAAAAAGAGAAGAATGCATGGCTGAAAGAGAATTCCTGATTCTTTGTACTATTTGTAATTTCAAAAATTTTAACTATCTTTGAAAAGCCAGACTTACAGCGCAATTTAGTGGTTCTGATGTCTGAAAAAGTACAAAGGTTTTGCAAGCATACAGAGCAACAGAAGGACTAGAAAATGTGAAGGGAGAGGAGAGGGGGAAGAGAAAAATTACAGGAAAAGTAATTTACTCTATTTCCTGGTCATCTACAACAACTTTCTTTGTAATATTTTAAACAACCTGAGCAATTCCTATACTGAAAGATGAAAAGTTATGTCTACAGTACCTGCTTCCCTGTACCCATCCCTAAGACAAACTCATGCCACATTTTCATTGAACACTAGCATTAGCCAGTGGTGTTTTCCTTCCACACATTGTCTGTGGGAAAAGTCATTTTAGTTCCTGAGACTACAACAGAGGGGCAAACAAGGTGTTTGAATCCCACATCACCAAGGAATATTTAAAGCCCATCCCCAAGAGGCAATTATGCAACAAGCCAGGTAGACAGTGTCAATTGAATCACTACCAAAGTGATGACAACATTAATAAATAAAGGTAAAAGGTTATAAAGACAGGACAAAACTTGCTATCTCATTTCCTCCTGAATATGAGGGAGCAGGCAGTAGAGTTAATTAACTGCCCCTGAGATGGATGGGCTCTGTGGTGTAGTCTCACAATTGTCAGGAAAGTCACCCTGCGTGGCGTTTATTCAAGTAATTGCAATTAGCAAACAAGTGATCCTTCTCATCAATTGATTAGGCTTCCTTACTGTCAGGGAAGTGATGGCTACCTGAATTCCCCCAATTTTTTTCCCATGCTTTGCTGATAGTTGCCTCATTATCAGCAGTCACTGAGTTGTGCTCCCTCCCATCCAGTCTGCCACTGAGCCTTCTGCCACGCGTCCGGCAGCAATTAGCTGGTAGCACGTTGTTGTTCGAAGTCAGTAAACAAGGAGCTAGCAAAAGTGGAAGCGATGATTAGTGAGATTACCTTGCCTCACAGGCCCCAGAGAGCCTGAACAAGTTAGGCTGATGTCCCTGGTCACAGGAAGCCACAGCGACACTCAGAAGAGTGCGCTGAACATCCACACTCACAAAAAAACCCACTGAACACTGGCCCTGATGCAAAGATCTGGAGGCAACAGGAAACTGATTCTCTGAACATAGTTTCAAGCTCACAAGGAAATTATGTTTTAAAGGTATTTAGGTTTCTAACGATGCAAAATTTAGCCTCCCCAAAAGCACTAGGGTGAGCAGGTTCCCACATAAGGGATGACCCATGGGGCTTCAGAGCAATGAACAAACACTCTGCTGTTCCAGGGTATATAGGGAAAGCTGGGAACCCTGTATGTTGAACAAGGATGTTTTCCATTAGCCACCTCTAGAATGAGCAGAGAGGATTCACAGTGGAAGAAAGCCCAAAAAATAGTTGCCCCGAAAAGTCCAACAGCCCCACAGTCAGTGCATGCCAGATCTCCAGCTCCCATGAACGGTGCAGTTCCATGGACTTGGGTCGCACCTTTTCATTCCAGTAGAGTAACTGGCACGGTAAAAGCTTGTATTCCCTCTTCCATGGAGTGCACTTTTGTCCATTAAAGCTGGTAATGGATTATGGATTGTGCTCAAAATTCCCTCTCAGCATTAATAAGTGCCTTAATTACAAGTTGATAATCCAGAAACAAATCCCACCGCTAACATCAAGTGTTGTACTGAACAAGCTGTCCTTTTGTGCCTTCTAGGGAGATCGAAGGAGGATATGTCTCACACATTTCTCTTTATGGCTGTAAGCAGACACATAAAGCCAGTTTTGATAAAGGGCTTTATCGTATACCCCAAAGCAGTTCATCCTAGCAACTGTAAATGCCAGGACACAGTATAAATCATTTTATGGTACCAGTTGCTTTATACTTAAAAGGGTACTCATGTCAGATACTGTCTTTGCTTGGGTATAGCACTGCAGAAAAGACTTATCCCCAGGTGATAGAACACACCAGGTCAACAGCAACACTGCACACACAGTGGAGTGATGTTAATTCATTATAACACACTCAGGACATAAGCCTGTGCATTGAAAGGTGCTGCCTCAGGGAAAGATGTCATATGAACGGAATCTTTGTAGTCCTGCAGTGGAATCAGGACAGGAGTGGAAATTTGGGCAGGTGGTAAGTGGAAGGTATTTTTTCATGTGCTCCCCTCTTGCATCTGGTCTGCTCTGGTCACTGTCACCCTGGAGTTCCATCAGAGGGTTCATGCCCAGCCCACAAGACTTCTCTGGGAGCTCAACTCCCCATATAGCAAACTGGAAACAGTTTGCTACAAATTTGTCCTGTGATTGGTAATAATGATCATTACCAGTTATCATAAAATTAGGGTAATATTATATAAATTATCAGGTAATAAAATAGGGAACACATTTTAGAAAAATCATTCCTCCAGCGCTCAACCTGCATTCATTCTCAGCTGCCTATCTGCAGGTGCTCTAAAACCTTCTGTGAAACTTATTCTCTGAATTTTTGTAAGTCAGGCAGATTTCCTCCTTACTGAAGTGTCCACTTGTTAGTGATCTTCCAAACAAAATTTAAATTCTGAGTCAGAAATTAAATCAAAGAAAAATATTTTTCTCATTTGTTACATGTGATCATCACAGTCACCAGCTTCGTATTATTGTCATATACAAAGTAATCATGTCTCATCTGTCTGTATTTACTCATTTATCACTAAGCTCATAAGTATGATTTCTTAAATCAATGATTCCAGGAGCCTACACTCTCTGGCATAAGTTCCACAAACTCTCATGATTCCCAGCTTATGACTGGACATCTCAATACAAGGCAGCAGGTAACTGCAAAACCAAATACCATCATGCACTGTACAAATGTGTACAATCCAATGCATTCCTTACACCTCAATTCTTTGCATAGAAATTAGCACCAGAAAATCCCTTTTCTTTCTAGTAAAAGCGAAGCTAGTTCACTTCGACAAAGGTCTGTAGTATAGTCCATGGTCTGTCAAATCCTTTTCATTACAATACTTCTCGTTTAAGAAAAAAAATGTGCTTGCTTGTTTCAAGTCCCAAAGCAGATAGATCATCTACACTGGATGTGGAAAGCAGTCATGATGGACTAGAACAGGAATAAGGACTGAGTTCTATCTTTCAGAACAAATGTTCTCTCTTTATTCCTGTCCCACTCTGCAGCCAGTCTATTCACCATGCTGCTATCAGCTGTGGCTCAGTCCGGAGATTCTCATTTACTGTAGCAAAACAGCCCATAGATCTAACATGTCATAACCCCAAAGCCAGGCAAAAACCATGGGGCTGAATCTTCTACCAGAGTAAATCTGCACAGCCAGGGTAAATCCTCTATTCAGTTTTAATTAATATGAACTGAGGACGTGACCAAATTAATCTAGATTGTACCACCGAAGTTGTATTGTGGCATTTATATGGATTTTATTCATACACGATAGCTTAGAAGAGTTGATCACAACGCATATTGAAACTGGGAACTCTTTACAGTGACAATTTCTTTTCTTCTCCCTATGAATATCAAATGGAAGCCCGTGTGTCTCCTGTTGTCATGTCTCCTGCTCTTGGAGACACATCTAAGAATCAGCTCCAGGGCTGGGAGAACTCACTGCTTCAGCCTTGACCAGGGTTGAGTTGGGGGGGTGGCGGGGCGGTGGCAGGGCAGAGGGAAGATGGTAATATCTTTCTCGAGAATTAACTTTCTTGCCTCAGGTAAGCATGGAAATAACTAGGTAAGGGCAAATCTAACTACCATACCCATTCCCAACATTCTTGTCCCAGTCATCTGAAAATAGTGTCCCGGGTCATTCACTGCCCTTTACTAGCCTCTCCACCCTGGAGCAAGAGAAAAGCTTAATCAGCCATCGCAGCTGGACAAATGACTCCACAGACTCTTTCTGTCTATTTATAATCAAACTAATTGATACAGCCAGGGGATTCTTGAACTGAATGTGAAAAAGATTGCAATAAATACTCAGGGCAGGGGCGAATAATTTTTTTTTCAAAATACTTCTTTCCCTGGTTAGGCTTGCAGAATCATGATCCTGTCCTCCTTCCTATGATTTGAATACTACAGATTCTTTACATCTTGGAGCTACATTGTCAGCACATTCAAATATGCTAACATTTTTCTCTACAAGACTTTGCTGCAGTTGCTTCTTGCCTTCATGCCAGCTACTGCATGCAATCAGGCTTCATTGAGGATGAAAGGTATTTTTAAAAAGGGAGAACCTAAAAAATCTATTGACAGTTTTTACTAATCTCCTCCACACTTGTGTTACAGCTGTGCAATAATTTCCTGGACTCATTATTATGGAAGTATTTTGTGGACATATTATGCAGTCCAGCAGTTACTAGTGTTGAGTCTTCATTCAATTGTAAATGATACATCATCTCCATTTTCACATGCCTAAGAAAGTGATTCTATTAATACGATTACACTTTTGATGTTTCCTAACTAAGGCTGCCTGTCACAGCATCTGCATGTCCCAGAAAAAAAGTGCTGAGATTTTCCCCTCTTCACTAATGTAATCTGCTTCAACTCCGTTTATTTTGTTCTGATGTCCAGAGCGGGGAGATGTATAGAGAAGGAATGCGAAGATAAGGACTGTAACAGCACCTGTACCTCATCAGGCTAGGAGTCACTCCAGTCGGTGACCTGCAGGTATGGTTGGTAGGAGAGGGAGCAGAAAGGACATCTGTAGGGACATCTTTCCCCTGGTATATCGTTTCAGCTTTTGGTGGAGTCTTGGAGATGTTGCTTTGGAAGATGTATTTGTTTGGTTGTGTTTGATAGCTGTAGTTCGACTGTTCTTTCACCAAGCCTGTTCAATTTCTCTTCCAGTCAGTCTCCATCATAATGCTATGGGCTTGCTTTTTCCATAAGTGTTAATTCTCATTCATTAGCATTGAGTTTCATCTTCTTTTCCAGACCATTTAGAAATACACTGATTAGCAGAAATGCAGCAAGGCTACCCTGGTGGCCTTTCCATGAGAAAGCAGTCCATTTATTCCTTCATTTGGTTTCTTGTCTTTTGACAGTTAATTCAAGGGAGGGCATCCACATTCATTCTATGACAGCTTAGTTACTGTAAAAATCTTTGGAGACATGCCTCATCAAAACGCTTTGGTAACTGAAATACACTGTATTAACGAGGCCACCCTTATATGTGTACCCATTGACTCCTCTGTGAGACTTGATTTCCCTAAAAAAAGCTGGTTTAACTCACTTTGTCATATACTTAATTTGCCCATGTGCATATAATTCTATTCTTTTTTATAACTTCATCCGATTTTCCTGCTACAAACTGTGAATACTTGTTTATAGCCTTGTTTATAGGACAAAAGCACAGTTCTGGATCATTTTTTTCAGTAACTTAAAATACTATCTTCTTAATTTATCTTGGCTTTCCCAAACAGTCTAAGAAAATAAAATAAAAAAGTAAAAATTATAAGTCTGAAAACATTTTTAATATCAGAATATCTCATTTGATATTGGCAAAGAAGTGGCATATTCACCACACGATGAATGCTTGTAGGGTAGGATTTTGAAAATTAAATTTATCAGTATCTCTTAGTCCAGTAGTGAGAAACCCAACTCTGCCATTCAGTTTCATCAATATTTAGTGAGGTGAAAGAAATAAGACAGACAAGGAAACATCAGCTTTTTTTTTTTTTTTCCTCTGCACTTCTAACATATCTTCTGTTCCCATGTAAGAAATTTCCACTGCTTTAGAGAATGACAATGGCTACTAGAAACTGCAAAAACATATAGGGATGTAGATACTGAAACAGCATGTTGTGATGTCCTTGAAATGTAAAATATTCCAAATATTCTGTTTAGAAACAATCTTTAACAGGAAAGTAAACAGAAACTTGATTTCTTTTGCTTAACTCCAAGCTCTAAGCAAGTGGGCAAACAGAGCAAGAGCACCTCACAGGGTTAGAGCAGAAGTCTCCAGCCACGCTAATGCTGAGCCATTGCACGATGCTACGTAAAAGGTCCTTTCACGTTGCAGCATCCACTGTCCTGTGCCTGGCAAGCACTGAAGGTGTGCAGTGCCACTGTCCTTTAGGCAGGGCGCGGGTCTGAGGCAGCAGCTTTATTTTCATGATTTGTCTTGCAAAGTAGAGAAGAGAAAAACTGGATTAGGTGAAGGCAATACTGCTTTGCTTCAGACTGCTTGCTTTCTTGTCTCTCTTTCACCTCTCTCTAACTTGCCATTTTCCCCTCAGCCACAGCCTAAGTATCTCATTTTGACTGTTTATTTGCTAAAGCTAAAATACAAACCCTGCCCTGCTGTCCCTGTTCACCTCCCAGCCTTCCTGACATTTCTTTATTTTTGCTCAAATCTGTACAAACATCTGTACAAACAAAGAAGCATCCATGTATTCTTTCAGGTCTATTTCAGTGTCCCTCAGTATCTCCACCTTTGAATGCTGAAAATGGCTCCTCCTCTTTTACTGTCTTTCTGCTGCTTCTAATCCTCAAGGACTCCCTGGTCTCCTCCTTTCTTACCCACTGTTGTAATTATATTTTTCCTGTCCATCGATTACAGCAGTTTCAACAAATTGTTTGTTTGCTCTAACAACAAACACCACCTGCTTTCTTCCCTGTGCCCTTTATAAAACCTATAAAAACCACACAGAACTGGCACTCAGCAGTTCCTGAAAACCCCAGAAACCATGAAGTAGGAAGCTTTAAATAGTCAATAATAGCTGGAGCTTAAAAGTATTTATTGAATTATTCATTATGGTGATGGAGTCATGGGGGCTGTGGGTGGCAAAAGCCAAACAATTGAGGGTAAAGACAGAGGCTGATTTATCAGGCTGTGAATGAGGTAATGAGTGACACAGTGACCTTTCTCTTCCAGTCATACTGTCAGATACCAGCTCTATATAACCTACCTAATGCTGGCCCGTGCTCAGTTCATTCCTGCCTCCGTATTCCCTGTGGCTCACACAGGATGCAGACCTTGGTGAGCCACACACACAGAACCAGGGCTGGAGCTGTCAGGAGAAACAGCTCCTGCGGCTGGAAGTTGTAGCTGAAAATTCCTTGTGCAAACATATGTTGTTCAGGATAGATCACGGTGGCCTAAATCCCACTAAACTCTAGTCCGTAAGCTTAATTTTTGAGTACTGCAAGGAAGAGAGAAACACAAACACCTGCACAATATTTTCTTGTTCCTGAGGGACTTGGACCTCTAGAGACCTTAAATACAGGCAGTGCAACTCCCCAGATATTGCCACACACAAAACATTCTTTCAAATCTGCAAGGACTTTTTTCCTTAGAGAAGGCAGCAGTGATAAAATCAACATTAATCCTGCATTGCTTCATTCCGTTCTCAGGAGAGAAGTCTCACTGAATTATAGTGTGAAGCCATTTTCATTTTATCATGTTTTAATATCTGTCAGGAAGTTGTAAAGAAAAAATAATACATTTCTTTTCTAGCTAGGAAAAAAGAGTTAATAATTTACAGGGACTTAACGGAGACTATTCCACCTGGCATATTAAATGAAAGATGAGGCATTCCAACCACCTCAGTATTATCCTAGCTTTACTGCTCTTTAAGAGAAGAGGCTTAATTCCTAAAAATAGTGGCACAGGAACATTTCTGAACGTGTGTTTAGAAATCTCAGACACTTGCATCCTGATCCCACCATAAGAAGAGATCTGCACTACCCCTTTTCTCCCCCTGGGCTCTGCAAAAAGATGCTTGGCTACATAGGTGAGACAGAGCAGCACTGCTCTCAAGCCACAGAACCATACATAGCAGCTAAGGTTTGACACAGAGTCTTTTTTGTTGTTGTTTTTTTCTTTTTGCCCCACAGCACTGCTCAATGCAGAGAGAAGAGCATCTGCCCTTATTCTCTCTGCCAGGCCCCAACAAACACACCGTGGAGCAATGCAGCAGCTGCTCCACACTTCTTTGTTGACTGTCTGCACTGGAAAACTTTGGGACTGACTCAGCAGGAATTTTTATTATTAGGATTATTATGGCTAAGAGTTACCAAGCCCAGTAAATCCCTGGTAAAATAACACACAAAAGAGAGGTGGTTCCTGCTGGGCTCTGTCTTCTGTGTATTTGGTGTCAAATGGAAATGGGAAGTTTTGCCCTTCTTTTAACTGAATGCCAACCTTCCACAGCAGATCCCGCAAACATCTGTATTGACTGTTTTCTCTTCCATAAACTGGCAACAGAGTTTTGAGGGGTGCTGGACAGACCCAGAAATTAATACAGAGCAGCTTGAAAGCTAAATGTGTTGTTCAAGGTAATTTCCCTGCCTTGCTGCACCACAATGAAATTGCTCCAAGACACTCAATGCCAAGAAAGAGACATTGTTTTATCTAAAGGAAAAAATATCTATAGTTCTCCTTCTGCAACACTGTCCCCAGTCTCAGGCACAGCTGCTAATAATAAACTCTGCAAAGCAAGTTATCAGCGTTTGAAAGAGAAATGACAAGAAAGGGAATGAAAGGAATGGAGCCTTTGACGGCTACTTGCTCCCAGAGTGATTTGCATTTGTTTTCAGTGCTGGGAACAGGCAGCAAGATCCAGTAAAGTCACCAAATACATTGTAACCCCTGTGTCAAGTTTTTGTGGAGAGCATTAAGGTTCAGCTCTGTTTTTCAACTTCCTAGTGCTAGATGTTCTCATCACTGCCTTCTCCTTTTGAGGTTAGATTTTTTTGGTTTTAGTTTTCTAGATGACCTTTAATTCTCTAACCAAGTCCCTGAATAACAGTCATAATTATTGCAAAATCCATGTTCCTCATTTGACAGGTAGTACAAAACAAAGCTGGACACATGAAGAACGGCACGTTGACCCAGCACACTGAATACTGTTGAGACTTAATCTCAGCAACTCTCAAAAGCCTTAGTTAATATACATTAGCTATGTGACCCCACAGCTTTCAGAGTCCCTGTAGCAAATCCACAGCCTACAGACAAAGAAACACACATCTATTAAGGAAAATGCAGTCACCTCTTTTCACACCTAAAACGTGTCTGCAAATTTCCAATTTCTTCTAAAGGGATTTTAGAAGAGAGGGAAATCTGTGTATTTTAGGGTAAAAATCTAATTTGGCTGAAAGGGAATAAAGAACAAAATTTCCCCAGGGCAAGGTACCGTATAATATATCAGCTTCTTGCAGGTAGCATGTTTACAGTCCACTTCTGGATGCCTTGTGGGGAAAGACTGGTCCTGCTGCTCTGGCTGCTCCTGTTCTCCTGACCTCCAGAAAATCACATGTGGTGTAATGGTAGGACAGGTCTTAACCCCGTGGCAGAAAGGAAGGGGAGCAGGAAAGCACTGATAGCAATGCAGGGAGCACAGAAACCCTCCAGCTTTTGCTGCTGGGCACCTTGGAGAGAGTGGGATGAGAAGGACTCTGTTCCTTGCATTCTTCAGAAACGACCTCCTCACATACTCCAGCTCACCAGGGACTTTCTACAGGTGAAGGAAAGTGGGACAGCCTTTTTTTTCCTCCCTGTCTTTCAAAGTCCGTTGTGGCAGCTGAAATAGAAAGCTTCAGCTTTTCCCTCTCAGCTCCCTGAAGGTGGCCCCAGGGAGGCTGCCACATCCTCCCTGTCTCAGCCCTGGCTTCTGTCATGGCACTCAGAAGGGGCTTTCACAAGTCAAGCTCACCACTGCAGTGTCTCCTCCCTCACAGCTAACCATGTTCCACTTCAGAGCGATAATATTAATGTTTCTAAACCCAAAGGCTCCTAGCAGCCAGAAGAATACCTGCTGCAGGAAGAGCCCCAACTCCAGTTTGGTACAGCCCTGCAGCTTCCACCCCAGCAGTATCATGGACCTCTGTGCCGGGTGCCAGGGAACGCCATGGCAAAGGGCACCAACACGTTGGAGATACTTGATCCAGGCAGGCAAAACATGCTGCACAAGGTGGGGAAACCAGAACATGACCACTGTCATTTTGTCTCCTCTCTCTTACTCTGTTCTAGCCTGCTCATCTTTCAGGATGTTGCATTATAAAAGCAAATACCTGGAAGCTCATCAGGAAACACATCACCTTTCTGGTGTACGTGATCACTAGCACAGTCCCTGAGCTGGCTGTTGAAATAGAAATTTTCTCTGACAGATCTCCCGGTCTGTTTTATGCTCTCCTTTTTTTTTTTTTTTTTTTTTTTTTTTTTTTTTCCTAAAGAATAATATCCCCATGCATTAAGTTTTAATTGTCCCTCATAAGAACACCATTGTTCCCTGCTCCAGACTTGGTCTTTCTGCACTCGTTTTTTTTTCCTCCCTTAAGTTGCAAAGATCGATTGAGTTCTGCAAAGAGAAGCATAATAGACTACTGTTAGGCTTCATTCTAGAGATAAAAAGAAAATAAAAATGGGGAATATGCCAAAGGAAACAACCTTGAATTGTCTGAATTGTCCATGTCACGTAAAAGCCATTTTTGGGAAAGTCTGTCATTCAAGGTCCTGCTCTGCCCGCGCTCAAGTGTGAGGCAGCAGATTGCCGTCCTCATGAGCTCCCAAGGGACAGACTTTAAGCAAGCACTTTGGGTGGTTTATTAGACTTCTACTCTGAAATAGAATGACAGCAATAGAGAATTTGCAGTTATTTGTTCTTGGGTTTGTATCACTGGAAGAGTTTCTTTGCTTGTAGCTTACACAGGATGAAATGCTGCTTCCAAATCCTGTTGTAATCGCTATAGGGTGCTGACATTGGAATTTGATTTATTTAAAGAAAAAAGAAACTCCAGTATGCAACCCTCAGAAATACTACATATAGATTTCCCTTCTAGATTTTAAATTTTTTGTTTGACTTCAAATTTCAGAGTGTTCATTTGTAATGCATAAATCTCTCTATGTGATTAGTTTAGCTACCAAGCAAAACTGTGATTTAGGAGGATGCAGACAAAAGAAGTACAGGGAAGGAGTTTTAAAAACCCTTTTTTCCCTCTATCAGAATACATACTTCTAAAATGGGGGGTTGGGGGTGTTTGCTTTCTCTTTTTTTTTTTTTTTTTTTTTTTTTTTTTGTTATAGGATTGAGTCATGATTTTGTAAAACTCCAAATTCAGGAGGAAATTCAGGTTAGCTCTTCGAAGACGCGTGACAAGATTGAAAACAACTGCTCACTGAAGTTTAGTTTGCTGCCAAAATGCTGCCTTATGACAAATGCATCGTCTTCTAAAACCATTAATCTGGCTTATATAAAAATACCCTATAACGCTTCTTTGCAGGCTCAAAACTAACTTCACTGTTTTTTTGCAGGGAGAACATTTAGGAACCACAAGGAAGCCATAAAATAAGGCAATCAAGACCCAGCTTCTTAAAGTTAGAAAAATGACAAAATTGTTTTCAAGACTTGAAAGCTTCTGAGGTAATGAAGAAAATGCTGCAAAAAATGCTCACAGCGCAAAAAAACGAAGGACTACAGAACAGAGGCTCCTTTGGCAGCCCCTACCCACCCTCCTCAGTCTCCTGGAGGGCTGTCACTCATTTGGAGCCAAAGGGCAGATTTAGACCAGTTCCTGTGACAGAACTAAGCAGAGGAGGGGTGTACCAGAAAACCCAATTCCAGGCTCTTACTGCTTCTGGGCAAGGTAGGACCACCCCCTGTAGCTGTGTCTCCACACATCCAAAAAACACCTCAGCCAAAACAGAAATGTCCTACGCAAAGAGGGCACAGTGAACAACTTGTCACCCCCTCCACCTTCTCCTAGATTCTGCCAGCATGGGAACGCACACACTCAAGCACTGCTTTTTGGCTTCCTCCATCCAAACAGAAAGACTTGCTGCAACATCCTCCCTCCCTCCCGTTCCAACCCCACATCAAGTCAGCAGCAAGCCCCTGACAGACATCCTTTTCCCAAAACAGGCAACAGCTTCTCCCAGGAATACGAGCACACCACTCCCATTTGCAGTGTTAAAATGCAAGAATGTGAGACTCTTACTCACCCTACATCCTTTTCCTAAATCCTCTTAAGGAAATTCCACTGAAGGTCCCATCTCCCTTGCATATCTTCAGGAGTGACACCTCCTCCTTTGCTCTAAGGTTATTTATAGTGAAAGCAAAGACTTCTGCTTTCCTCTGAGTTCCCTCAACAAGCTCATTCCTATGGGACGCAGGAGGAGTTTTTGCAGCCATCGTGACTCCCTGAGGTACAGCAGGCCCCTGGAAAATTCTTACATATCTCTGTGGGATCCAACATCGAGGTTACTCACTTTAATAAATTACTGCCCGGCACCTGTGTCATAATAGTTAATCATCTTACCTTCTTAGGACAAAACAAGTTGGAAAATTCCTGGGAAATTCCTGTGGGTGCCTTTGTGGGATCCAGCATCAAGGTTCCTCGGTTCAATAAATGAATGCCCAACACCTGAGCCATAATAATTAACCATTCTAGCTTCTAAGGATGTAAAAAGTAAGGAGAAAATCACAGTATCAAGGGAAGAGGTTTAAAATTATATATTTGACTTCATATTTGCTGTGGAAATTTCCTACCACAGATCTGCTAAAGGCAGTAACTCACTAAACCACAGGCTCAGTCATGCATTTGAGTCTGAAGTGTGGTGGGATTTGATCTTCTTAGTCCATATGAGGATGTTAAACTACACCCACTGGAAAACTCATCATCTGCAACCTGGAACAGGTCCTGCACAGCATCTTCCTCCTTATGCGTGGAAGTGATCCCTCCCATCCAGCACATGCTTTGAGGCACATCTGAGGTACAACGTATGGTTGCCACACTAGCAGTCCTGTCCTTGAAAGGAAACTGCTGTGGAACAGGCACTCCAAGGGAAATTGTGAAGAGATGGTGGCCCTCTGCCTTGTTGAGCAGCAAAGCTAAAGCAGTCGTGATCAGACCTTGCCTTGCAAACATATGAACAGCCTGTTGAGCAGCTTTGCAAATGACTTGGCTAGCTTGAGCAAGTCTGTTTCTAATGTCAAGAGGAGACCAACCACACACTCACTCATCCTGCACCTCAAGGTAAGTGACTTCATGAACTGCATCTGCCAGATAAAACATTAGTGTCTGCTCTGAATCACTCTCCTGTACATCAGTGCCAACAGTGGATTGCTCATTTCATCTACCTCTGATTTCCCCACTACTGATAGCAACAGATCCCAGAAAATGGGGTGTGATTTAGACAGTCAGATGGTCCTAGAAACTGTGGCTTTTCAACCATTTCACCTACTGAGTCTTTTGGAACATCTTGAGCTGTAATTAAGTGTTCGATGCTTTTGCATTTTTAATGATATGTTAATGCAGTTTTTTTTCATGTCTTTGTTAATTTGCTAATGAAACATGGCATGTAGAATTCATGTGTTGTGCTGAGGACAAACTGTTTAGAAGACAGTGTCAGGAAAATACAGATTAAAATGTTTCCCAGTTGAAAAGGTATAAGAATTTAATACAGAATACAGAATAAATAAAATCTGTTGTCCTGAGGGATAATTCTGATAAAATAGGTTTGATTTTACCTGTGCCAAAGCCAGTTAAAGGGGAACTGTTTATTACCATAGAATCTCCTGATTAAGAGCAATTTGTGTATTTGAAAAAGAAACTTGACTCACTGTAAGTTCAGATTGTTGGAGTGGACATTCAACAACTGAATAGCAAATCGGTCATTTCTTCTGGTACACCACCATCTGTCAGTACAGGGGTTTTTTTAGAAAAAAAGCTTTTATCTATGTCACTCTTCATCTGCCCTTCTTTAGAATGGCACACCTTCAGTCTGAGGACTTCAAGGCACTGAATAAAAGCTGCTTCATTTGCAACACCCATAGCAGTTGAACCCACCTAGGTCTGCACTGGCTGATATATTTTATAGTCCCTCAGGACTGTGAGTCTCATCCAAAGGTTCATCTTCTCTATCACAGTAAAAAAGTCTAATTGCTCCTCGTGAACACTTGGTCAATGAGAACTCTGCACCTTTCCCCAAGCCAGTGATGTCCTTAGATATTTCCCAGCAACCCAAATTGGCTAAGGGCTGGAGTTAACAGCCTCCCACTTGTTTGACAAAGAAAAGTCACAAGTCATTGAACAAATCTCCCAAAACAGTTGGCCAAACTGAGGGAAATGAAAACAACCCATTCCTCATCCGCAGAGTCAAGTGTTTTTCCCAAGAGGGTATTCATTTTGGCTTTAAAAATGTAACAACAAGAGATTTTTGGGTTTAGTTTTTCCAGGAGAAGGATATTCACTCCAGGAAAAATAGATAAGAAACTAGAACACAGCATCCTTGAGAAGGATTCAACAATCACATGAAGATGTATAGTTAACTCTGCTCTTGTTTAACTCCAAGAGAGACTTGTGGCTCCATAACTAAGTGCTGTGGGCAAAAGGAGAAAATTTTTTAGAGTTGTTGCCAGCTGTGTTGTAAACCCTAGAAAAAGTGCCATTTCCCCAGATGAGGCTGCAGCACATTTGCTAGTCATGGTGCTGCTGACAGTTCAGAAGTCACTCTTTATGTTGCCCTGTAACTACCTGTATTTTACACACCTTGTAGAAACCAGACAGCAGCTCCGCAGCCTGTCATCGCTCTAGTAAATCACAGTGATCAAAACTGAAATGCGCTTTTCTTTCTGTTTCTTTCCTTAAATGAAGTTTTTTGAAGTACAAACAAAATACCAAGCAAGAGAACTGAAGTAATGGTTTTGAGCCACACACAGCGGCAATTTACAGCAGCACAGTGCTGCTACATGTAGAGGAGAAAACGCCAGTTTGCATAGGCAAAAGAAACCAGTTCACCAAGATCACACAATCTGGGCGGTGTTCCAGTACCACCAAAAAGGTAATGGCTTTTGGCTAAAAGTCCTCAAAGCCAAGGTTTGGGATGGCCATTCTGGGACTCTCCCTATGTCCCCATTGCCTGCAGCAAGGGGGTTGGCAGCTTGATTGAGGGTTTAGCCACTCTACCTTTACAAAATACACCAATTTTGGGAAAGGTCCAGAAAAACAATGAGGAAAAAAAGCAGAAGAGGAAAAAAAAAGTAGCTTTTGGTTTTTTCTCAGGCTATTATTTATTTAGCCGTTTTCAGAACCGTGTCAGGGTTATGGGAATACACAGGGCGGGCTCTGTGTGTGAATGGCTTTTATGAGCTTTGTCGTAGAAGCCTCTTCTTTTCTGAAAAGGGGCCAGTGGACCTCTTTCTGTTTTGCACTGCTTAGTAAGGATGATCCCCATTCCCCACCATCTTCACCTACACTGAGCGCTGTGTTCCTGCAACCCTCATGGCAGGCAAAGCTGGGACTGTCCACTGGGTGTGATAGGAAGGCAAGCAGGGGACAATGGGGGCAACCAGGGACTGGCCATAAGTGCCACCACTCCTCAGAGCCATACAGACCACAGTGAGTTCATAAGCCTGTTTCCCTCAAAGAAAACTAGAGCAGCACACTTCCCAGAGCTGTCAGTAGCAGAAGTGCCTAACTATTTCAGCTGATTCACAGCCTGACACCTCTGACCCTGGCTTGCAGACAGCGTGAATGTTCTAGATAACACATGGAAGAATATCTCAGAGTACTGGGAGAGACTGCTATGTTGTTTCTGGTGGTGAAAACCAGTAGCTAGAAGAAAAACTGGCTGCTTCCTGCCTGTGAGCTCTCTCCCAAATGTCCTAGCCCATTTTTTTCTGTTTGTCATCTTTTTATTTCCCCCCCTCATGGGTAAAAAGGACGTTGTTTCTTTGCACTAAATATTAATGATTCATGTCTCTAAGGGCTGAACTGGAAAATTTCCTAGATTACACACCTGCCTCCTCTAGGAGGACTAAATGTACCAACAGCAGGTGGACTTACTCAGGCTCCTAATTAAGCAACGTCTGTGGGTGGCTTTTTAGTCCAGCTGTTAACATGTGACTTATTCTGCAGTTAAATCAACTATGTCAATGGAAAGAGTAGGCTTCAAGTGTGCTACTGAAGGGAATGATTATAATAATTACTGTCACCATGAAATATCTTGTAAATGCCAGTGGACAGGCTCAGAGCCTCACATGCCAGCTGAATAAATGAGATCTTGCTACTCACAGGATGTCAGGTCAGATGCTGCAAAGTGGTTTAGGGCAGTCTTTCACAGATGGGAAATGCCTACCAAGATATTGGCCACAATCACAGCAGCCACCACCTGCTTCTTCTACAGATTGCCACCTCTCTAAAGTACCAAGAGATGCAACTTGTGCATGTCACATAAAGAACTAGGAAAGCCAGGTTGTAGGGCTGGCAGCTGGTCTCTCCCATAGGGTAGAAAAACTCTTTCCATTTTATCATACAAGTAGAATGCACAAATTAAAACAGTCCAGGGTTAATTTGCCACTGACAAAACAGGCTGAGGCCATATAAGGCAGTACTGAACTCCCTGACAAAAGGTAACATGTTGTCAGCCCAGCCTTCTCTGTGCTGAGTTGCTGGTTTTATCCTGACTGCTGGCATAAGCATCCCAGGAAAGAAGGGACAGGCAGATGGGTATGGTAACCTCTTACACCTCTGCATTTGGAGTCCACAAAGTACAGCTGACAGAGCCATCACAACAAGTCAAGCTAAACATATGCTTCTCTCTAAAGGGGAACAAGAACAAACTGTCTAAACGTGGCCACAAATTAATTTAGGCTGAAAATTAGAAAGGATTGCAAAAGGAGGGAGGAATAATCAGTGACAGCAAACTCACCAACCAGACTTAAAATCTGATTGCATTTTGATAAATAGATCTTATTTCTAATTAATCAATGGATCTAATTATAGGAGTTATAGATTATGTAATTACTTATCAATCAATTAATCTTTCATTAACTTGCTTTTCATTACTTTCTCTTTAATCAATTGATTTTTACTTTGTTTATCTCAGTAGTGTACTCCATGACCCAGGAGATCACTTCTTATCTCCCTTCTCCAATCTCATTTTTCCTGCCCTGCTTTTCATTGACTTGACATTAAACTTGACTTCTTTCCCTCTCCCTCACCAGCTCCTTTTCCATGCGCACAGTGGCCAAGAGCATCCTATCACAAGCAGTGGGAAAGTCCTCCTGTGTCCCCAGGAACATGCCAGTTACAACAGAAGAAGGGAGCTAATACATCAGCCTAGGCAGAAGGGTAAGGGGCTTTCCACGCTCTCCAGGAGCACAGAGCAGGAGCAAGGTGGCTGCCAGCTTCTGGGGTTGTCTCCAGGGATGGGATCTCCACCCTCTCCCTTCTGAACCCCTCCCAACTCCAGCTGTCCCAAGCATGGGAGGGTGATCACCTTCCTTGTTGGAATAGCACAAAGCTCCTTTGGGGAGCTACAGGGCAGGGCCACGAACAAAGAGCTCACGCCAAGAACCCCCAGCAGCAGCACTGGGACTTTTGGAGGGATGTGGTTTGCAAGGAGGGGAGGGAAACAGGGAGGTCATGTTATAAGGATCCCATTTTCCTTGCAAGCTGAGGAGACACTGGGCAGTGATAACGCATCAGTCTGGATTAGTGTACAGCTAGTCAGGGTCAGCTTCAGAGCAGTAGCAGAAATACTGTTCAGAAGCGTACTCAGAAATGCAAGCTCTCCCCCTCAGACCTCTTACACATAGAGCTGATGAGGCCCAGGGTTGCACCACCCAAGGAACCAAGCAAAAGCTCTTCTTACCTCTTTGCTCTTAGCTCCTCTAGATGAAGGTCCTCTGGTTCCCATGCTGCTCAGGGTTGATGCCATGATAACTGCTTTCCTACTGCTCATCTGCTCATCAGCCAAAGTACTTAACTGCTGCTCAGGAGGCAGGTTGAGGCTCAGGAACAGTGCTTTTTTATGCTTACTTTTTTTTTGCTTTTTCAAACAAAGCACTCCACTTGTCCCTGAAATCTGTGCTCTTATCGGATTTTTCCTTCGCTTCCTAGAGTCCTGGCTGGTATTTCTGGGCTCACAGAGGGCAACAGACACTAGAAATTTGATAAAAGCACTAAGGATGCTCATGGTTTCTGCATTTCTGATGCTTTGTTAACAGTCAGTAAACATAATGATACCCACACTGTGAACACACAAGTGCACTCACAAGAGCCTTCCATTAATCATTTCTGGTGTCAAGAATACTATTCTAATCCTTTCCACCCCTACAGAGATGCCAGACTTGCAATCCCTTAAAAAAGAAGTAATACCACAGTTTAAACATCTACTTAAAGCTAAATGAAGGGTGATATGTATAAACAACTCATTTAGTGAAAAGATCAGCATAGGAAGGTGACAAGAAAAAGCAATTGAAAAGATTAATTTGCCAGGATGCAAGTCTGGAGTGGAGATAAGTCCTTGAGATACAGCATCTTGTATTCAAGGATGCCTCAAAAAGTGATATGGCTCTAGGAATATTAACTGTTATTCAAATTGTACAGGAAAGAGCTATACTGTTTAAAACAAGACCATAACACCCTGGAAATCTCTATCTACATGCTATTTTTTCTGTTAATGCCCACTTTTTTGCATTCAGTTGATGACATTGCAATATAGGGACCGCCAGAAGCACCAATCTGAATAAATATTTTAAGTGAATTTGTTGAATTGTAATACAACCCTGAGTGAATACCCTTACTTAGAAGCAGAGTGTCAGAATTTCATTTTAGCTTACTTTCTGTAAAAGTTTTTTTGTTTGGGGGATGTTTGGTTTTGGGTTGGTCAGAAACTGTCAAAAGGAAACTTTGCAGAGGAAATCCCCATTTCTCATTGCTAGTATTTTTTTAAAACAAAATCTATGAAAAGGTCCCAGATTTCTAAGTTATGAGGGTTGTTCAAGTTCACAATCAGATTTCATTAGTAGTAGCATACTTTTACATAACTCATACAACTGTTGAAGCTCACCAGTTTCCAGATGACTAGTCAGCACCACCCTGCTTTGACCAAATTCTGCTATTCCATGGCCAATACTCCTCCGCTGCATTGATTCTAGTTTGTTTTGGATTGAGAAATTCCTGATGGAAACTACATATGTAATAACACAGTCTTGTTATAGTCATTCTTCTGATAACAATCACTCCTTCCAGAAGCTCTAAAGAAAATTAAATACTGCAGCAAATGAACCATGCAAAATTACCACCACCAGTGATGACAGGAAGCATTTAAAACAGTTTAAATTCTTTGTTGTATGGGAATAACAGCACATGAGGCAATTGCTTGAGTCTGAGAGCTCCATTGTGGCTGTATTCATTGTTATTATTTAAAGATTTGGGGGGCATGTCTTGCCACAGCGGTTAGGTACTTATTTACTCATTAAAGTCGATAAATCACTTGCACTCAGAAATACCTACCCACAATGCTTGTGATTTTAAACAGTGTAATTTCATCAAATTGGATAGAAAATCACAGCAAAACAATAATCAGAAAAAACCTAAACCTCAGCATCCTATCTACAGCTTAAAATCTTGATAAGACTCAAACATCGGCAGAGAACTTCAGAGATCAGTTCAGTGGCAGCTGAACTCTGCCTTACGTGCGGACTCGGAGAGCGACCTTGGAGCTGAACAAACAGAGGCTGCCTTGTGTCTTAAATAACAAGAATGGGTCCAGCCAAAGAGGCTTTTTTCTTACGTTACAACTTGGCAGTGAATCCCACAGGCAGGGACACCCACTGGCTCTAAGGGGGTTTTGTACAGGGAGCCAGGTAGCCTCACATCTGAAGCGCATTGCAGGATACAGTCTTTGCTTTATATAAACTGGATTAACCCGTACAACACCTTTAAAGTCTGCTGTCTACAGACCCAAAGGCCTTGGCAGGGACGTTGGAGCCCTCCTGAGAAGACTTTGAGCCATTTTCCTCCCTCACCAAAAATGTAGATTTAAGACACAAGGGACGCTAGGTTAAGCATAGATGCCCTGAGGCACATCTAAAAGGCAGGTAAAGGCTCCTTTGAAAACATCATAAAGAACAATATTCACAGTTTTTGTCTGTGGAAAAGCAACTGAGCAGCTCCAGAACCAAGCCAGAAGGCCATGCAGCAGATAAGTGATGAATTTGGCCTCAAGCCACGCATCCACTCTCACATGACAGGCTGTGCAGAGATGTTATCTCATTTTGAACTAGTTCCACTGAGAAGGAAAGCTCTTAAAGATTTATTAAGCTATAAAGCAAGCAAAATAGGCTAGTGATCAAGAACCTCACCTGGGAGTGAAAAATCCTGGGTAGCACATCGCGCTTGAAGGTCCTTGGAAGGCAAAGTGTTTAACAGAAGTCCTTAACTCCATCCAAAGCTATCCAGGGTCTTTGTGTCTACAAAAGATTTATTAATGCAAAAAGCTGTCAAAATATGATGATGAAAATGAACGCTAACTAAATAATTCAACACATATTTTCCTGCTAATTAAAGATTATAATCAAAAGTGGTAATGATTTTTGCAATCATGAGTTAAGTGTGTGGAAGGAAAAAGAACTCGCAAAGGGATTTTATTAGAATCAGTTCTGGGGTGTTAAAACAAGGCTGAAATAAACAGAACATAAACAAGTGTTAATTACTCAGGCATGCTGATAGCTCAGTATCTACATTTTCATAAAATGTCAGGCAACGCTCTCATTCCCTGTGCAAGACCTCCCTCACACACAGTGTCCCCCCAGTAAATTCTGTCTCACTCAATAAATTTCCTAAGTAGGGTAAGGATCTGATCGTAAATCAAGATGCTCAAGGCAAGTAATTTTTTTTTCCACAACAACCCGGTTTAACGGTTTAACATCAAGATAAACAAAAGATTTCTTTGACTGTCTGAAGTGGGTGTCCAGCTACAAAGGCAAAGCACTTCTCTTTTGTTTTAGTTAGACATACCGTTGCTCTACAATATAGCCTTGTAAGAGAAAGGCAAGAACAGGGGAAGCTTGAAAAGAAAAGGTAAGTTTCTCCTCATCTTTGGCAGGTTTTGTTCAGGGTAATTGTTCAGTACAATGGCCATGAAGAAAACAAAAGGGTAGTTAATAATCTCAGTCATTCAGCCCTTGAATTCCATCTAACATGTCATGTGGCAACAGCCCAAAGGAGTATTTGTTGCTACCAGGTGTACATGACAAAATCCCATATGCTCCCCAGAAGGTAAACCATTCTTTCTTCTGTGATCTATGAACGAATCTGTTGTAAAAGGCACCATTGCAACTTACTTCTGTTAAGAATATATCAAATGGATCCTGATGCACTTTATGGCTTATGATACTTAGTGCCTTCAGGCTTTAAAAAATGAGTGAAAAGTATTTTATTTATCCATACCTCTATGCTTCATGCAAGGTAAAGATGTCCATGTAGAAGAGGGAACATCAGCTCGTATTTATAGCAGCAAATCAGGAGTCCCCTGAAGGATCCAAATGCTTCTCCCTTTGCGGTTCCTTAATCTACCCATGTCCCCACTTGTCCTGGGGTGCTGTCTGGCAATGCACACAACTCCTTATACGTGTAGATACTGACCACTGAAGGGCAACTACAGTCTGAAAATGATGGAGTTCTCCAAAACTCTCGTACCTACAGGTGAGAGGGGATGATACAAGTCCAGAACACAGTTACCCAACTTATCCTTGGAGCATAACGCCAAACAGTGGTTTCAGCCACCTGTGCATACTAACATCTTCTTGCATCTTAGACCTGAGGGCATAAGTTCTTATGTCCCTATACAGTTGCACCAGCCTCCACACTCAACAGCAGAGTTCCGTGAACACACCCTACCTCAATTAACCTGTTCTTGGGAAACCCATTCCTGTTACCCAATTCCCTTCTGAAAAACCTAAGTTTGTCTTCATGACACTAATTCCATTTACAAAAATAGTTTCTAATGAATTTGAAAATTAATTCTTATGCTACATGAGTGCTTTGAGCAACTCTAGGTCACACCATTTACTCAGACTTGGCTGGATTATGACTTTTTTCTACATGAAGGTCCAAGATGGCAATACCAAGACCATGCAAATGCAGAAGTACCACACAGAGAAAAACAAAAACTAAAGCTAGTTGGCATGTTCTGAGTTATTACCAATGTTTGGTAGTGTTCTGTATACTGATTTTTCCTACTGTTCATAAATAGAGACGTTCTGAAAAATACTTAAGGTCCATTTGGAAGTGATTAACAGAGTATTAAAAATTTGTATACTGTTTCATATTTTTATTTTCTGTTTATGTTAAATCTTAATAAAAGTAAATTGAAAAGATCATCTTGTCAGAGAGAATATGAGAAGAAATATCAAATATCTTCTCTGGCTTTTTGCTAGGTTTGTAGTTGCTCAAGAAAAGAAAAATTGTTTTACACCAAGGAAATTATTTACTCTTCTGCAAAAGTATTTCCTTCTTAGTCATCCAAGGTGTACTGCAATTTAAATGCTAAGAAAGGTGTAAGAGGAAAGAATTTAAATAGGCAGAATGAAAATAACATTGAGCTAAGGAAGAATATTTTAGTGTATGTTTTAAGCTTAGTCATCAATTAGTTTTTAGAGCCCAAATACATCAAATAGGAGATTTTCTCATTAAAGATCTGCAACGCAGCACACATTACATCAAAGTCAGACATTTTCCAGGTGTTTAAATATCTGGATCCCTAGAAGCTAAAAATGGACCTGATCTGAATGCAATAGAGACTGACTTCCCTATTGCAAGAAGCAGGTGTACTCATTTCCACCCATGAAAAATGAATGTTAATCACTGCTGATGTGAGAAAACAGTTTTTCAGTATGTTTTTGAAGAAAAACTGGTCTGGAAGGGATCTCTAGATGTTATCTGGTCCTTCTTTCTTCCTTAAGTCAAGATCAACTCTACCTGAATTATTCCTTGCTGATGTTTGACCTACTTTAAAATCTTCTTAATAAAATTCCAGTGATGGAATCAGTCAGCAATAATAGCAAAAGGATTGGGAAAGTTTACAGATTTCATTATTAACATTTCAAAACAATTGAGCCATAATTTTATTGCCTATAACCTTCATGGAAAAGATGCTCCTGGGGAATTGCTAGAGGATATTAATTGTGTTTTCATTGCACTGTTGCACTGATTTGCAGAGGGGAAGCAGTCTCACAGTTACAATGCTGAAAACCTGATCTATTTCCTGATTACTCCTGATGCCTCTCAGTGTTCTTAAAGGCATGGTATGGTGGTTGACAAGCCACTCCTTCACAAAACATAGTCACTCTTGCAATCAACCTCAGGTCAAAGGAGTGAGAAAGGACCATGCTCACCCAGAAAGTTCTGAACTGTAAGAACCTGCAACAATACCATCCTACAAATGCTACAAAAGAGAGTAATACCAATTCCTCCCTGGAAAGCTTGTGTTGTCCCAGTATTCCTTGCACATATTGGCAGTCCCATTCACATTGAGTGGTGTACAGAATCGATGGCACAACAAAATAGCTTTTTAAGGCATCTTGTCAGCAAGGAAACAATGCTTAACTCTTCTCACATTCCACAGGATAATGCAGCAAGTATTTTCTTTCATGTGGTTCACTGGGACATCCAGGATGTGACATTTCCATTGTCAGACTGTTTTTTCTTAACTAAGAATCAGTATCTGCAAGTTAAAATGGTACGATTTAGTGACAGCTAGTGAGAATGGAAGATGGAAGAAAAAAATTGACATGGAGGCTGATTGCACTGTTGTAGTTCATGGTTATATAGATAAGTTGACAAAGGTCTAGGGTGACGGTTGCTTCTTGGGAGGTTTCCTGGGTCCCTTAGGCCTCATGTTCAGGTAAAAAGAAGGCACATGCTAAGGACAGAAATAATTCTTCGTGTAGTGCCAAGTCACTGTTCTTTGTTAGCACATGCTATAGGATGGCAAAACAGGCAGACGGTAGCACTGGTTTTATTGCAGTGTAAAATTAGCCATAAGGGTCAAAACTGAACACTATGAATGGAGCTGGTACTGCTCACCTCAACTCGGACTAGAAAAGCGTTGTTCCAGGACAAAGGTAAGCAAGGACATATGTGCTCAAACCCACACTCCCTATAGTCTTTCATAATACTACAGTGGTGAGTGGGTGGGAGCACTGATGCATGCACAGATGTTGTTATGTTGCTAGTTGTGTTCACATTGGTAAATTTAATTTAAGTGGCTTTTAGTATTTTTAAATGTTGGGGTTTTTTCTTAGAAATTGCTTTTAGGAAGTTATAAAGTACCTAGTTCCTTGACTGTTTAGTAAATGTTGTTCCACTGCAGTTCAGAGAAGCGATTTGCTGCCTGCTCTGTTGTTCCCATTGGACAACATAATCTGTCCATTATGTGGCTGGGATTTACTCTTCTTGACATCAATAATATTTATTGCTTTCTCAAAAGAAAGGTGCTACTCAGACTCCACTGTCGAACACTGTCCCTGAATGACCCCTCTCCACCCTCACTGTGTCCTCCCAACACTCCACAGCTCTTTTACTCAGGGGAATCCACCTTGTTCAGGGAAGAGCTCTCTTCTCTGAACAACCCTTTTTTGCCACTGTTCTACCAGATGAAACTTCAGGCCAGGTCTTTGGGGATGTCACAGGAGCCTAGGTGAGCAAGGTCGGGAATACTGCAACTTCCAATCAGGGAGTAATGTTGTTGGAGAGGAGTAAGTGCAGGAAAATCGTACCACTTACCAGATTTTTCCACATGTTCTAATGTAAGTCTCCTCCTTCTCAGGCATCTGGGACAAGCTGATTGTGATGAGATCTTCAGAAAGATGTCTCATTTGCTCCTCTAGAACCAGGCAGCTGTAGCGATGCACAGAAAGATGTGGAGCTGGCTTTCACGGCCTGAAAACAGTTTATCTAAAATGCTTTTACTCTAATGAATAATGTTTTACTTAAGGTAGTTGTCCAGTCTTTAATTACCTCTTTCATTACTTCCTAGGGCACTAACTGCAAGTTAAATCACATTCATTGAATTTAAATTGCTTGAATCTGAGAGGCTTTTTCTCTGGGCTGTTTCGGAGGTCTGGTACTTGCTCTAGAAGTTATCCTATAAGAACATTACGGGTGTGCTTCCCAAGAAGCACACCTGCTGATTACTGCAGCTCTTTTCCATCTGATCATTAGATCAATACAGAAGAATCAAATGTAGAATTCTGCCCGACACTTGCTGCATAAGCAAGGTCTTCACCACTGAGTCCAACCCACTGCTTGTAACTGGACATTGTCTTTTCCTTTTATGAAATGCCCTGTATCTTCATTCTCTCCTCAGCTATAGTCTCCACTCCAAATTGCAGTTGACCTCAAATTACATCAATGTGAATAATTCCTCCCCCTGAATAGCAAGTGCTTGAGCAGTTTACGGATCTTGGCTTTGAATTTAGTGACTCCAAAAGTAGAGACAGATCAGGGTCTCACCCCAGGTTCACATCTGAAGACAGAAGTTTGAAGGGCAGTTCAGTCTCATGGTGCTGAAGTGCTGAAACCTGGAGTGTCTAGAAAGGTATCAGCCTTTCAACCCTCTTACAACTACATGTCGCACTTGCATAAACACAACTATGCAAGCAGACACCACATCTCAGGAAGGAGGAACAGCTTCTAATTTCCATCATTCTCTTTGTTTTACACCAATTTTGGCTTCATGCAAGGTAGCAGCCAACAGAGTTTATATTCTGATAGCTTATTCTGATAGAAGTCTGACCAGCTTCTCTTGCTTGGCTGAACAGAACAGTTCAGTCTGAGCCCAGAGCTGAAGTCAGTTAAGCAGCAAACTCTACAAATAAAACATTATTGATAGAAGTCCATATTTCCTCAGAAGACAGCTATTACTACCGATTGCTACAGGAAATGCTTAATCAGCCAGAAATCCCAGTGAGGAGAAGGCCCAGTTCCTTTGCACAGGTATAACTCTTAAATACTCAGTGAAGACATTTACATTGGCTATAAGCGTGTACACACAAAAAGAGCAGATTTTACTGTTTACCTGCACAGACAGTGAAAAAGGTGCCTGAAGAGGATGGCTTGTCCCCCTGTGATGCGACCACAATATGAGGCAAAGGAGGCAGCAGGAGGTATCAAGTCCTCCTTATAAAAAAAAAAGGCAAAGCTGAGGCCCTCAGAACCAGTGAAAATGTTCTCGGTGATCTTACAATAAAAGCAGGTGAAGAATAAACAAGTAAAAGTGCTGGTGTCTTGGAAGGTTCTCAGTCAGCAGCTCCTGCTGCTTAGCCTCATGCTACTCCATTAATACGGAAACCTTGCAACATAACCTGTGGCACTGCACTAGCAGAAGGCAGCCTCCCAGCAGCAGCCCTCATGCAACCGAGAATCAGCTCTGTGATTTTGGTGAGCTAACAACATCAGCAGCCCAGCAGGAGTCCCCTTTTGAAGGAAGGGAGAGCAGCAGGGACTCCAGGCTGCAGCAAGGCTGGCATCAGGAAGCACAGGGATCTGGCAGTGGGCTGGGATACCAACAGTGTGGTTTTCTGTATCTCGCAGCCAGTGAAACCCGTGGGGTTTGGAGCAGACCTGAACTCTCTTGCGTGAGGCACGAAGGTCACCTTTGGTTTGACAGAATTTTTTGAGGTATCTTGCTCACAAGCAAAATTTGGGTCTTAAATCCAGTTTGACTCTTAGCCACATGCAGTTCTGGCAGGTTTCAGAACCTCATTTCTGAGTGCAGGGGAAGGGGAGGGAAAAAAAAAGTCTTGCCTTACAGAACAATAACACAGTCACCATTCAGTAGTAAATCATTACAAGAGGCTGACATGACCCTGGTTCACTGGGTCTGAAATAGGATATTAAACATTTATGTGAACCGCTCACTTGAATTAACAAAAGAAAGTGACAATGTGGAGGCTGAAGTTAACAACAGCTGAAATCTTCCTTAGGTCTATAGACCCAGACCCACAACTACTTAGGCAATCAGCTCCAATGATTCTGGAATAGAAGCATTGTGGACCTGATCTGTAGAGTCATGTTAGCATGTCTGACATGGATCCTTACACTTCTCCATGTGCAAACTGAAAGCCATGCCAAGGCAATAAAAGGTGCCACTGTGGTATAAAATGATATCAAAGGAAAAGAGATTGGCTCTGAGGCAATTACCCCTCCAAATGATTGCTCATTTGAAGTAGTATCTTGACAAAGAAGAGTTCCCTTGTTCCCCACATTAAAACCACAGGTCAGACCTTATTTTAGAAGGTGAATTAGAGCTAGTTTTAAAAGATTCGTTCTGACACATCATTTCCTGAAGCCTGAGAAAACACAGATTTGCAAATACTGCCATGGTGCTTTCTTAGGCAGAGACAGCTCTCAAAAGCTCAAGGTCTGGTTCCCAAAGCACAATGTGGTTGGTCTCCCTGAATGCAAACCAAAACAGAAATCTAAACCACCATTAAGAGAAGAAGTTGCTTTAGTGGGATTAGAAGCATTACGAGATCCTTTTCCAGTTCTCACAATACACCATGTGGAATTAAGGACAGAGTAGAAAACAGAAAGCACAGAAATTCCTGCATGCATGATGCCACTGAAAGGAGGTACATTCAGCTTCTAGGTACTATGCTACATTGTTCATTGAATAAGGCAAAGGTGGAAGATAAAGGTAGCAGAAGAAAGCAGTGGCATGAGTCTCCCTCCCCCAGGTATTTAATTGCACACCAGCAAGGACCACCTCAGCAGGACAGTTCCCAAACCAGTGTAACTCCAAAGACTTATCTACAGAGGGCACCTGCCTCCTTAATATCACATCCTTGGAGATGGCAAGGATTTGATTCTTTTTCATTTAAATTCTTTTTAGAGGGAGTATTGCAAATTCCTATAGACACTGTATTTACTGACTAACTAACAAGAAAGGTCATCTTTCCTACCCATTCTCATGTCCCATGATCAAAATTGGAATCAACTAGATTTATCTCCAGGAAGGTATGTAAGGTTTTCTAAAATGAGAACAGTATCAGGGTCATTCGGATGCTCTCAATGACTGCTGGTGACAGCAAAAATTCATGAAGAATGCATGTGCTTTGGGCATATCCAACAGAGAAGTTCAGTACGTCAGTTTGGTGGTTGTGCTTGACAGCCTGCTGGAGCATGAACACAATGAGTCTGCTGCATAACCTCCACCAGGTTAAGGGCAATCACACGAAGACAGAGGGGAGTTGTCATCTTTGTGGCCAACACAGCTGAGTGTTGGAAATCCCAGCACAGCTCAGATTGTCAGCTCTCAGTGACTGGCATAAGGGAAGGCTGCTCTAACCCTCAGAGGCTGGCTAAATGCAGCCTGTGACCCAAGGAAGCATTTGCCCGTCCTTTTGCAATCTGCACACACACGCGCGCACACACACATGAACACAAACATACTCTGCTTTCTATGTCCTTATCATCTGCATGTTGGACTCCAACTTAGATAATGTAACTGAATAATTATTTCATTACCCATTCTGCTTAGAGGAGGGATGACTGGTCCCAGCTCCCAGGGAGGATAATGAAGGAAGACACTAATCTGAACTATGTTATTCTTGAGAAGATGGGGTGGAAGAGAAGACTGGCAGACAGGCTGAGAACCTCATTAACTCCTTCAGAAATGTACTTCCTATAAGCAACTTGCAGGGCTAAAAACATCCTCAGAAGTTGCTTTTTAAGTCACTTAAAGGAAAAAGCTGCAAGGGAAAAGCAAGACTGAAGGTGCTATATTATTCTGAAGGAATATTAGTTGGTTTTGGTTCATTAGTGCCTTTCATTTTGAAGGACTGCTAATCTCTTTACAAGTTGAAACACAGTCTGTGCACCAGGATCCTTTCACCTGCCAACTACATGCAGCAGCTTAATTGCATTCATCTACTACAAATGAGGCTTCAGGACGGAAAGCAGGGGAAACTATTAGCCATGATGAAAACTGAAGAAATATAGGTTATACTGTCATGTACAATTGCAGCCTTAGGAATTGAGCTGATCTACTAGAGGAAAAATCCTGACTGTCAAGGGGAATCATATGGTATTAAATGATTGACAGGTGTTTGCAAACCTTAGTTGACATGAACCAGTGACACATTTATGCTCCAGGGAAGGGTGGGAGAGCAGACATCTCCTGGAAGCTGTTCTCCACTGGCTTCTGCTAAGCCTACACAGATTTCTCTACCAGACCAATGTCCTTAATCACAACAGCACAAGAAGTCTGTGCTTTTTTTCTTATCTAACTTTTTCTTGTCTTTTTTCCGTGACTAATTTTTTTTTCTTATCATTCCCAAGAGTCATCACTTAATTTCTTACATTACAAGACTCAAGACAGACATCATCAGTTCTCTTCTTGATCTTATCTTTTGTCAGGAGAAAGAACTCAGGAACATCCAGGAAGATCATGTAGTTCAATGATCATCATGTATAATGTAATTTCTGGTAGCAGCTAGACATGTATCTGTTTCAGCTCCCTCTGGCAGGGCACATGATATCCCAGCTGGAGTCCATGGACTCAATCCTCTCTGTTGATGGCTCCTATAGCAAGGCACCCAGCTGTGAGAGAATACTGCTCTATGTCCAGAAATTATCAAGAAACTGTAGGATCTACCAGACAAAAGAGATGTTGTTTGCTGAACTGTAACAACTCAGGCTGTTTAGCTTGTGCCCTGAATCCTTCTTTGAGGCCTGTCAGCATCTCTTTATATTGCTCAAAATGTTTACATAGAGAAAAAGATACTGGAGTATGACACACATCTTGCTTACAGTACAAACTCTACATGATTTTTAAGCAAGAAGGGTTTCCTCATGATGTTTGAATTACTAAACTAAAAGAAGGAGCAGAGGCAGCAGATATAAACATTATATATGCTAAATACTAAGACATCCTGGATTCACCCTGCCGTATACACTGAAGACGCTGTGACAAGATTGAAGCATTTTCTTTTGCAACACCCTGATCCAAGCAATGAGGAACCTGGAAGTCAATATAGCAGTTACCATTGCTCAGGGGCAGTAAACTGCTAGCTGCATTGCAGATTGCAGCATCCTTTCAAACAAAGTGGATCAAAAGGCAGAGATTTTCATGCGGTCCTTTCACTCTCTACCTGTATTGTCCCTGTTAGTCTTAACTAGTAGCTCCTGAATTAGCTACCTTTAGGGAATTTAGAGCAATTCCTCTTAACACCAGAGTCTGACATTGCCCTTATTCTACTCTCCTGCCATGATTCTGGATTCTAGGATAACTTGTAGTCACTTTAGGATGCAACACACTTCTCATATTCATAAACAAGGATTTTCACAAATCTGAAAAGTTAGGCATTCAAAATCCTTATCAGGCATACTTGCTTGCTTGAACTGTATCTCGGATACTTAGTTACATACCTTGCACAGATATATAATGACGCCTTTGCAGTCTTGGTCCAATGGTGATCTTCCCTGGTTCTGCTGGATGATCCTGTTGTGAAATACAGTGCACAGTGTGGCAGAAGCAACTATCTCCTGGAGAAAAAGAATGGTGCAAAAAAATAGAGGTTACAACCGCATTAGCAAAAGTGACATGTTAAACTTGCAAAATCTTTCTGCCATTGACCACATACATAGTACTGATACCGGAGGGTTCCTACATAGAACACAAAGCTAACTTTGCGACAGACTTTTGCCATAACACAGATATAGACAAAGACAAGTTTATCTCCTTGATCACTAGCAGAGTCTAGTTACAGCACCAAATCTGAGAGAGTGCTGATCCCTTCACAGGGAACAAGGGATTTTTTTAGTTGTTTGGGTTTTGGTGGTTTTTTTTCTTTTTTAAATGAAAGTGTCTCAGGAAAAAGCAGAGTTATGGGAAGATGCAAAACAACACGTTGGTGGATGTTCTGCTTTCTCCCACCCATGTTAATCAGGCAAGTTTTCTAGGTAGTGTTTTGCTGAAGCGAGAACCAACTAGAAAACGCTGGACTAATGAATCACATGCTTAGTTAAGCAGTTCACCCAGAACCTCGTGGTCTGTACAGGCTCATGTTGCCATGTTGGGTTTGGGATTTGTACTTTACACTAGTGTTACACCGAGTTTCATTGGCAGCTTTCTCTGAACAAGGAATGCAGAACAACAGTCCTGGTCACTGGTTCTAGATCCTCTGGGAGGACTTTGGGAACATAGTTGTTGCTGTCTGTGGGAGCAGGATCACATCCTGTGACCTTACCAAGTTTCCTATGCTTCTCATTCTCGCCTCATTTAAAAGCCATTTATGAAACTTACTCAAACTTTCCAAATTATTTTGCTTTTGAATATAATCAAGCCTGGGAAAATTTGTTTTCATAATGGAAAGTTTGGGAAAGTTGTATCTGTGTAGAAGAAAATACAAGATGGTATAATGCAAGCTGTTATAAACCTTCACGCTAGCGTTTCTGTTTGCAACTGTTGCAATGGCAAAAACAAAACCAAGGAACTATTGTAAGGAGCTACTTGCAGGTATAAAGGAAGAACATCACAAGGAAGTCTTTCACATTTTTTGTGGGTTGGGATTTGTATAGCAAGGAACATAAGTTTGTTAGGCTGCACGGGGAAATGTTTTGACAGGGTGTGAGAAGCTGATGTATGCACAGTACATGGCTACCTGGGAACAGGAGGAACCAGTCAGTGGCATGAGAGGTTTTTTTCCCATTGCTATGCATCTTGCTTGAATAGGCAGCTGTTAGCATGCTGGGTAACTTATAATGCTGGTGGTTGGACACAAGGTAAAATGAAGCCCCCACATTTTATCTCCAAACACTGAGATGTTTGGGTTCTTAGGGCTCAACACTTTGACTAATACAAATAGCCTTGGAGATATCAGTCAGTGTTTCATCTCCACCTGGGGAAATTCAGTGGTTATTTGAAGAGGGGTTTTTTATTTCATTTTGCTTTTCTTTAGGGAAAAGGACCCAATCTTGCTGCAGCATTTATTTAATATAACTCTTTTAAAGTGGCTTCTTGCAGTTTTCGGGTTTGCTTGAGATTTAAAAATGTTAAAGGAAACAGACCTTTTATTCTCTTTGTCAGCATGAGAAAAAATCGTTAGATTTAGAATTCTAAGTGAAAAGATATATCAAGGAGAAAACAGACCACCAGTTTAAAGAAAAAGGATGCTAACATTCTTGGAAGGACTGTGGAAAAAAAACTAAAAACATTCCTCATACATAATGCTTTAGGGCATTATGAATGGATTTTTAAAAGTTCATCTGAGTTGAATCCAAGCTTTCAAATTCCAACCTGAGGTGACTTGGATTTCTTTGTTAACTACATTTAAACAAAAGTCTTTTTATGTTCTCCTAAACTAACAAGAATGGAAGAAAAAAGATTAGAAATGTACAATTGTAAATGCTTTTGACCCTGAAGGTCTTCTACCCTGGTTTTAAAGAAAATCTAGCCAATACTCTTCTCCAAAAGTGGTGCAATCCATGATTAACACAATGACAGGAGCTCCAGCAAGAGTGCTTTTATAATGGATGTCTTTTTTGTCATCACTTTTCTCTTGCTAACTCAGGCTTTCTTTTCCACCAGGACCAAACAGAGTGCAGGGAACTGAAATTATTCTGGCCTAGCAAGCAAGCTCTCTTCCTGTAGGTTCCCACAGAGTCTAGAGGGAAGCTCGCACAATGACTGCAGACCACTGCAAAACCAAATGGCCCCGAATTCCTAGGACCCCCCCAGGCAGCCAGCGTGCCCTTCCCTGCTCCACACAGCTGCAATGGGGATGCACTGTGCGATGACAAGCACAAACTCCTGCTCTCGCATTTGCAATGTAGGCAGCGTGACCCCACTAATAAGCTACCAGTGTAGGTCCAGAGTTCTGCTCCATCTCTGATTCACCACCAAAGCTGCTGACCTTCGCCTCTCAAAAGAACTAGGGTAATACTTTGCCATGTCATAGCAATGTGCAAAAATCCAACCCTCTAAAGGTTAGAAAGGGCCTGTTCATCATCTCAACATTTCTGTGATCGTTGCAGTCTAATCTCAGTCTGCTTCCTTCTGTCCAGGAGAAAAGGTTTAGGATGGGATTTCCTGGCTAGAGATGCTATGTCACCTGATTTTGATTGTCAAAGAGTCTTTAGTGCTCCAGTCCTGTACTTCATCATCATGTCATAGCCAAAATCAAGTGCTCAGAGATGGGGAAAGGAGACATGGTGACTGAAGGAGGTAATTTTTCTCAAATCTTACTCTACCTGCAGCTCCTTGTTAGCTACTAGATCATGTTCACTTGATGGATGGACCTGATATGGACCTGATTTGATTCAGACTTCAACTGAACACAAATGGTCTAACCCAGGTCTGACCCAGGTTTAGAAAACAGCTGGAACAATGCAGAGCTAGAGCTGCTGGCCAGAAGCAGAAAACATGACAGTAAAATAATATTTCTTTTCTTCCAGTTTCCTGCAGCATTCAGAGCAGTGACACGAATAGATGACTTTTCCCGTGGAAGAAGCCAACCAAAGCAATGAGTCGGGAATCTCTATAGAGCGCATTCCCAGAGGAAACTGCAAACCAGCAGCAATTGGCCTTCTGGTTCAGACCAAGAAGGAATGGTGATTTTGATGGGGTTATAGCTGGATTCAATTAAAATGTTTTCTCTGTTATCTGAATCTTATATTGTCCAATCCTTTGCCACATACCAAGAGGTCCACTGAATCTCACTAGCCCTAAATCCTTTCTGGACTTTCAGGACAGGGCCTGGCAGTAGAAACGCAAGGGAATTTATTTCATGACCTTTGCCAGTACATTGCAACACATAAGTCCAGCTGGCAAAAAAAAAAATAAATAAATTTAAAAAAAAACATAAATAAATAAATAAAAAGAGTGATATCTCCCATTTCTCCCCTTTGATTTCAATGGATAGCATTAGTTTTGAATTCTAATCATTATTAGTGTAAGAATTTGGGATATTTGCTGAAAAGGATTGACTTGAAGTCCCAGAATACGGTTGCTTAGAGGCTTTTTATCAGTCCTGATGTATCCTATTTCTTTAAAACTTTCAAATAACTTTGCTTTTGAAATACTTTGAAATAAATTTCACTTTCTCTTACTAGATGTATGAAAAAAGCTTCCAGAATTTAACAGTTACTTTATGTAATCCTTCCTGCATATTTAAATGTATTGGTTTTATTTATGTTGTTAATATTAAAGTAAAACGTGCTTTAAAAATATATATTAATATAGGAGTCTTTATTTACATGGAGGTAGAACCTAAACTCATACAAGCTTTAGTAAACCAAAACTTCTTTTACCTGCTATTTGCTATGTGACAGTGACCAGTAGCAGATCCTTGGTGAAAGGGCATAAGAAACTAAACATAGAACAGTGACTCTCTGGCATCTTATCCCCAGAGTGCAGTTCTCTGTGGGAATATACACCAGAGAGATGCACAAATCTGTGCTTTATTCTGTCACTATCCATTGGGAAAACTCCTCTTTAATTTAAATTCTCTGAAGAGTTCAGAGAACTGAAAGTAAGGCAACATCCTTTGAGGGATTTTCTCAGGTGCACAGTGTAGCTACTTTATCATACCAGGAACTGCACACTATCTCATCTTTGACAAGGTATTATTGGAGATGTCTTAGATATTAAACATAACATACACATACTATAGGCAGTTTGTTCATAGACACTAGTCTCACACCTCTCACCCTGCATGTTTTGCACAGGCCCAACTTTCCTCCCTTTTTCCTCCCTCCTGAGTCCTTCACCTTAGGGAATATCCCAACATTCAGAAGGAAGGACTGGTTGTGTGTATAAGGTTAGCTACATACATGTACAACTAATCTGGCTAATGGAGATACCCAGAGATGCCAATGATAGATTTCAGAATTCATCAGTGATGTATTGTGGGTTTTTGTAACTTCTAGGATGCCTTCAACTTTTTTCTAGAAAGCTATCACCTCATCTGGCAAATACAGGGATTTTGCCCTGGCCTCATGAAGATTGCAATATCACTGTTTCTTTTTAAGACAAGATTTTTTAAAAAAGAAAATGAAGATGTGCTTGGATTACAAGCAAAATTGATTTTCTCTTAATCATGAAGTAGAAGTTGAAGTGGAAATATTTCAAAACTTGAAAAGGTTCAAAAGTACTATTGAAGAAGCAGGGTCAAAAAAATGGAAAACAGTCATTTTTTAAAGTCATATATTACACCAAAGTTCTAAGGCAAACTTTAATAGACAAATAATTGATTCAAAATAAGGAAATGGCTGCTCTTAACATGCAATCCTTTTTACTGTGATATTATTTCAATATGTAATAGCCAATCCATATTTATGGATGGACTATGTAAGGCACTGAAAGAAAATGTCTGATATTAAATAGAAAATAGGAAAGTAAATTAAGGAAAGTGCCTGAGAAAGGGATATTGAATAATTGCCTGGCTTGAGATTGACCCAAAATCCTTCTTATTTTGTCAGCATTATTATTATTATTATTATTATTATTAGTGTTTCCCATTCAAACTGTACTAAACCCATACATGAAGTCTTCTGAGAGGAAGTGCTACTGGTTCATTTTAGGATGGGATGAACAAATCCATGGAGCTGCCATTATGGAGACCCTGGATGACTAGTATTTATTTCTCCATAAATGCCAATGGGATTTTAGGTCTTCATTACTTTGTGAGCCACTTCTGGAAGAATAGTATTCCAACCACATACACAAACCCTGCACATGCAGGTAGCAGGCATGGTAACTGTGAGCAAAGTAGCCATCTGGGTAGCTCTGAATAGTTTGCAAGTGTGAGGATGTCATTTGTCTGGGTAAGTGCAATGAGGAAGTGCAGGTGCACTTTATGTTCATGTACATTCAAGCAATATATACACACAGCACCAGGGACACTATCTCATTACACTGGTGAAGTTATTACATTTGAGAACAGTTGTTGAACAAAGTGCATGACCTGAGGCTAGATACAGAGAGAAATGTAAGTACCCAGGTCCTCCAAGACATCTCCGAGTTGCTGCCTAACCCAGAGATTTCTCATTCCTGTTTGTTCAGAGTCTTCAGAAATTAAGTTCTACAGCTTCTCTAAATGCTGGTGCAGGGTGCAGGACATGTGAGCTGCTGAAAAGGATCAACAGAACCAGCACATTCCTGCCCAGGCATCCTTCAGGGCCTAGGGGACTATCTCAGAGCAGGACTCCCATTTTGGGCACCTCACCCAAGCTGTCCCTTTCCTTCCTGCTCTCACCAACAGCTGGGCTATAATTAGAGCAGGCAGGGTGAGATGTTGACTCTGAGCCTGGGTGACTTTGCATTCCTGGATAAAGGTACGGGCTGAGAAGAGCTCTCCATTATTCACTGCATTTCACTTATGAGAAGAGAATGAGTTCAGACAATTCCCTTCACGGAGCTGCACATGCTGAGTGTGGGCCCCTTCTTAGCCACACATAGACACCTGAGCGGCTGGCAGGTACCACTGCATCCACACTTGTCTGCTCAGTATCTTTACCAGTATATGGCAGTTGCCCACTAAGGGTGCTCAGTTGTAACTCTCATTTTTTCCTAACACATTTTACAGACAATTAGGCACCTAATTCAGGAAGCTAGAGGTACAAGAATAAGGCTGAACAAAGTAATGGGGCTCTACTTACAGATACTTCACTGATTTCCCACCTGAAATGTTCTAGAAGCAGCAGAAACAGTCTGCCAGGCAGGAGCTCTGGATTTCATCCACAAATCCTGCTTGTAATCACAGCACTTCTCCATACTGATCCTGTGCTCATTACTGGAGCCAAAAAAAATCTGCACTTGACAGGGTCCATCAGCTGGTCTTGCTAAGCCAAGATCCTTGCAGAAGACCTGTTAAGAGAGGTCAAATAGTGGTCTCAGACAGCATCACAATATTTGGAGTTCTTTAATTCCTCCCCCATAAAACTGCACTGTGCAACCAAACTGCATGTCCAAAAAAGTTCTCCATGTTGATTTGCCCTTTGAAAAAAGGACTTAATGAGAAAATCAAGTGTCCCCTTCAGTGGAATTACATTTGAAAATGGAAGCACAGCAAGGTAATTTGCCTTAGTAACTAATTTCTGATGTCTGTGGCTTAGAAGCATCAATACCTCAGCAGCCACTGCTTTGGATAATTGGAAATAAGGGTGATTCTTTCACAGAAACTGATGTGAAGGTTGACTCAGCCTGGATTTCCACTCTGTGGGTTCATTTGCAGTGTCAAACTGAGAAAGATTTGAGGAAGTATTCTCTACCCATGAATCAGAGGAAATAATTCATTATTGAGTCCAGCCCAGGAAAAAAAAAATCTATTGAGAAAGTAAGAAGAGGTAGGAGACTGTGTTTAATTTGAGTAAAGGTTGCTCAAAGTTTGTTTAAAAAAGAAAAGCTTAAACTGTTCTAGACTTTTCAACCATTAAAAGTTCATTAGCGTTGTCAAGGTAGCCTGAAAACTTAAGGGTGCACAGTGACTTAATTTGGTTATGTCTGCACACTTTTGGCAAGCTATGTTATCTCTTAGTGACTTGCTCTGTTATCATTTATTACACACTGAGTGGAAAACATTACACAAGCTGGCAATGTATGAAGCAGTGTGAGTCCCAGAGTGTTGTTTTTCAGAGCATATATGAACTTTTTGCTCAGATTTTAGTACATGGAAGTTCAAACCCTTATGCTTCCATAGGACTTTAATAGAGTGAGGCTGAGAAAGCTTGCAAACAGCAGGCTATTTGCATTTATCTTTCTTTCTTAAAGCATAGAGAATTCCCATAATACAATAAGTCATTAATATTAAAGTGCAGGTAATCAGCAACATAACCACTAAGAAAACCACATTGTCAGATCATTGGATAATACATTCAAAGTGCTGCAAAACCGACACACGTGCTGCTCTTGCAGTCCTGCCTTTCTGAAGCAGCAGAGCAGACGCAGACACACTAGCCTAGGCAGCAGTTAGTCTATCGCAACCCTGAACAGTCCTAAGAGGAGAAAATTTTTCTTCCTCGTAGCAGCTTTTTTCCTTCAGGCTGTGGTTGTGGCAATGTCAGTACATCTTCTGCACAGAGGGAGGTCTGGAAAAGCTGGTTCCAGAGTGTTCCCGTTCTCCATAGATCAAGGCTATGTTGCTGGGTATTTCAGTGGCCACTTGGAGCAGCCTCCACAAGGAGCAATGGGAACTGTCAGTACCGTTCCCTCTGTTCTCCTTTTCTACTATTATTCACCTCCACATTAGACAATGATTTGCAGGTCTGCAGCTTGGCCTGGGGGACTCTGTCTTACTGCCTTGCAAGTTAATGAAGTTTTGCACATCGACAGTTTGCATCTTTGGATCACTGAGGTCCGAAATGCCCAAATGCAGATTTACCAAGAGGGAGAAGGCAGCCAGAGGTCAGTGTCCTCCACACTAGCTCTCCCTGAGGCACCATGTGCTTGAAGTCACATTACAAGGAAGGGGCTGTGCTGATGAATAGTGGCCCTTATCAACAATGAAGTGACTCCCACTCTAGGACAGGTGTCCCCATACTTAGCAGGTGCTAGAGCAAAACTTACCATCCTAACATGAACCTACATGGTCCAGTCTTGCTTTTAGGATCAGAGACCTTTTCTTATCACCCCAATGGTGCACTGGATTTCATTTTGCTGACATTTCGCAGAAGACTGCTCAGTTACCATTGACATTTCAAATGTAAAACAAATGATGTTGCAAAAGACTCAGAATAAATCACCCTTCAAGTACAAGTGACATAAAATTGAATAAGTCATGTCTGAAGAACAAGCTGCAGTAAAAACATTTCTCTGCTCATTTTTTTATGAGCATTATCTGCATGAATGTCTGTAGATACATATTTAAATAAATATTATTTAATGATTTCTCATTTATTTATACAGCATTATCTTTTATATCTGCAGTGAAGAGACGGTGTGCTTTCCCCTTAACTGTATCATGTTGAAGAAAGATCCGAGAGTGTGCAAGAGAACTTGCTTAATAGTCGTAGGTTTGACTCCAGCAATTTTTCAATCTGTCTGTCTCCATCTGAGTGTTTATAAAACATTACTCATGGTAGGCTGTAGATTCAGTTCATGCATTTTTGGACCATGCATTTTTCTAAATTTAAACCCACTTCAAGTGAAGGAATACAACAAACAAAAGCACTATTCCTTTAACACTTCCCTGTTCCTATAATCCCTGTGATTTTGCTATCACATAAGCAATACCTCCACAGAAGCTGAGGTAGGAGAAACAAGCCAAAATGCTCCACCAAGCATAATGCATGGACAGTGAATGTTACCACCACCAATAGCGCAGATACTCTTTGTAGAGAACTGTAACATCACAGATGGCTGCAGGGCTCATTTGGTGGGGATGAGAGAAGACCTTGCTGTACTGAATGCTGATAAAATGTACTGAAAGCACCAAGAAAAAGTGATTTTCATATTGGGTGATCTCCAGTACATCAGTGCAGGGATTTGAAGCTCATGGAAAAGCTCTTGGAATCAGTGACCACTGCATCAGACAGGCCTGGTCATTTCCAATGCTACTGCAGAGAAAGCTCAGTCCAGCCTAGCTGGTGGCTCCCACAGGGGCACATGTGAGCTGTCTCCAGTGGGTCCTGGCTGCTTTTGCCAACCCATCTCTCAGGAGCAGTCCTGTCTCCATGCACTGCTGTCTGCATTGCACTCCTAAAACCCAGCTTCTCTGATGATTTTGGCAAAGCTTCTTCGCACAATATTTGTTTTCCCAGAACGAGGAAAGGTGATCAGCAAATCTTTTAATACTTCCAGCCCTAGGACCCCATATATCCTGGTCCTTCCCCCTAAGCCGTAAGAAGGAAGAAATTTTTTATGATAAGAGTGGTGAAACACCGGAAGAGGTTGCCCAGAAGGGTGGTAGATGACCCATCCTTGGAAATGTTCAAGGCCAGGTTGGATGGGGCTCAGAGCAACATCATCTAGTGGAAGACACACCTGCTCATTGCAGGGGGGTTGGGCTAGATGACCCTTAAAGGTCTCTTCCAACCCAAACTAGACTATGATTCTATGATATGCTCCTTCTAGTATCCCAAAGGCTCGATCCTCTGGTGAGGATGAGCACACATTCCACATGCATTGCAGCATTACATTAACCCAAGAGGGATGCAACATGGGCCCAGTTCCCTGCGGGAATTAGGAAGTTATTCTGAAGGGGAAATGGCAATATCCAGATTAATATCAATGTACTCAGTGTTATTCAACCTTACAAAAGCAGGATTCGCCTTTTTATTTTGCAAGGAGATGCCTAACAAAATCACACTTTTTGCTGAAAGTTTATATTCAGGGCATCATTGTTGCATCTCTAAAGAACAGATCTCATCAAGTGAAAGTGTGAACGGACAGATGCCCTAATAATAGCTTGATTTGAAGTATAAAGTGGGTTGAAGTACCCAGCATGCCATCTTCTAATCAAGAATGAAGGCTTTAATGCAAGGCTTCCTGACAATCACAATTTTGTAGTGCTTATATAAATGACTCTGTAGATGTGTGTATGTTTTTTTAATTTACCGCATAGGTAAAGGAGTGCGTTTCCTGGTGATACAAAATAGGATCTGACTTCAGATGCAGCAAGACCTATCTGCCTCTGTGAAAAATGTTAGGTAATCACATCAGAAAGCCCCCCCAATTACAGAAGTACCTAGCACTCTGGAAATTATTTGTCCCACCAAAAACAGCTGGGGATCTGTTGCTTTGAATGTCATGTACAATAATCTTTGCATCTACCAAGGCAGCACTCCAACTGCTCGTACCCTAAAGTAACATCTATTTACCTTGAACTCTTAGAGGTGGCTCATGTAAAAGGTCCTGGGAGTTCAACTTCTCTTTGAACTTGTATCCTCAGGAGACAGTCAGAGGGGCAGAAAGGACTCACAGGTTTGGAAGGTATGCTTCACCTTTCTCTCCCTCTCAATACTAAATGCTATCTAGAAAGTTGTTGCAAAGACTATAGCCAAAACAAAAGAACTGATTTTCGGTTCTTCCCTCAGCCACACTTAGCTGCAGTGTCAGGTCTCTAGAAATTCCTGCTAATTAGGTACAAAAAAATTGTTCTTCATTACATTTGTGTTAACAGAGCAACCAATAAGGATGAGGAAAATGGGGCAGTTGTTGTACCCCAAAGTATTTTCAAGCTAAATTTCTGCTAGGTCGATCCAAGCCCCTTCCAGGAGTTCTGTCAGATTTAACTGATTAATATTCTAGAAGTTATCTGAGAATGAAAGAAGCAAGGTGCACAGCACATGCTCATACAGTTAAAGTAACTTGAGAAAAATCAGTGGCAGCTCCACAATGTTCCTCCTGGTTAATGACTAGTCAGGAGGAGAAGTCTGACTGCAGGGTCTTTGATCCATGAACATATCTGTAGTAATTGGGGTCATGGTACTTCCTGTAACTAGTGCATTTTAAAAGGCTGAAGTCAGTGACCCCTGAGTAATTGGGACTGTTTCTGAGCAAACTACATGCTTTGAAGCAATGACATTACATCAGTTATGTCAGGTGAAATCTAAAGGTGAAAGTTTGTAGGAACAAATCAGAGCTAGAAATAAAAATTGGCATAAACTATTAGAAATTAAGTCCAAAATCCCAGATTTGGCCAGTTTGTTGTTCACCAGTAACTTCAGCCCTGGAAGAGGCCTCTGAAGAAACCACTTCTGACACTCCAAGCATCATGGCACCAACAGCACCATTTCTGCCAACAGGAGAGGGGAAAGAGAGAGCTGCTAACCCAAACCCCTCGTTGTGGGGTGAAAGGCTGTTGTAGTGAAGTCTGGGAGGAAGGACCACAGCTTTTGGTCACAGATGCATCAAGCTAACACACCCTGCCAGCCCAGGACTTCTCCCCGGAGCACAGCACTGCATTTCGCTCCAAAAGAGCCAGCGCAAAAGCAACCAGGACAAGGCATACAGCACCAGTGGTTTACCTTCAGCTTGTTGCTGGGGGACTTCCTGCATAGCAGAGCAAGGAAACATTCCAGGCTTTAAAAATCCACCCTTTAAAAGAACAAAAGTGTCCCTAAGAACACATTATTATAAGGAAGATAACCGTGCCCTTCCATTAAGAAATTTAATCAAACCAGCCCAGCAATGCAGCATCAGTACAAAACAGCACACATTCCCCTCCGCAGATCCTGTTTTCCTAAATTTTTGCAGAGAGATGAAATGGTGCCAGAGCTACTTTGATGGATGACAAAAAAATCCTGGAGTCACATGTTTCAAGGATTAATTATTAACTATAGTAAGGAAAAATTGCAGCAGCCAATGACTGTTTTATTCTCCCAAGTCCTATTCATAGCGAAGATGATACTGTATGGCAATTTAACTTGTATAATAATAGACACATGCTTTCTCAAAGGGTTCCAATGTACTTTCAAAATAATACAATATTGGCTCAGATATGGGCCAAACCATGCCCCTTCTGCATCTGCATGATAGTCACCATGGCTTTATGTACAGATACAGCTATGTCTGCAATTGATTTGGAGCACTGGCGAATCTACAGGGCAGCGCTTCCTACAGAGGACTGTTGCTCTGGGACCTGATGCATCTGGGCCCTGCAGCACACCCTTCGTGCCGCAGCAGGTGAGTACACACTTTGACAAGCCATTCCCATCTCTCACCACATGACAGCCAACCATTGCTCTGTGGGTAGCTACTCTACAAACTGTGATTTAAGGCATATGATTTAAGTTGCACATTTCTTGTTCAAGGTCTGCAGTGGAGCTCTTTTCCCTCATCTTTTGTATTTCTCACTATAGTGGAAATTTTCAGGCAGAAGGCAGATGCCGGAGGAAAGATCACTGCATGATGTGCAGTGAAAGCAGATAGAACATTATATACATAAATACATATAAACATAAGCACACATGGTAGGAGCAGTTTGCAGATGGATTTCTCCGCTCAGCAATCATTGTGTATAGCACATCGGCTGATCAATAGATTATTGATCTATTATACTTCAAAAGGATCTTTTTTACTTGTATAAATTGCCCCCTTTTGACTGCAGCTGAACACAATATCCATCCTCCCCAGCAGATACAGGCTGTGGATAAAAGCAGGGTGGATCATCCTGGGTCCATCCCTGCACTGGCCTTTCCAGGTGGCTGTGCTCTGCTGTGGCCTTTGACTCGGCAAACTCATGCCCTAATGGGGTTCATTCAGAGCAACCCAGATGTACTCCTTTCCTTTCACCTCCTTTTTGCTGACAGATTGACCTGCTGACATTCACCTGTGAAGAAGTCAGCAAAAGACCCCTCATGTTACAATGACCCCCACATCTTCCATTTCCACCTCCCTGGGTTTTGGCATCAGAGCTGAAAGAACAACAGTGAGATCTGCTTTTACATGTAGAAGAACCAGCTAGACTAAGGTCATTTTTTCCTCACTTTTCCTTAATAGAAATAGTTTGAAGGTAGAAAAAAAAAAAAAAAAGAGAGAAAGAAAAAGAAAAAAAAAAGCATGTTGGAATACTTAATATTCATAAGAGGTTTAGTCTTCTTTCAACAAACCTTGAATAAATGATAGAGAACGTGATAGCACTGTAGTGGCAGCTTATTCTAATGATCAAAGCAGTCCATCATTGGGGAATAAATGTTCTATCTAAGCAAAAAAAAAAGTTAATCCCTAAACAAATTTATTACTTAGAAGGAAAATTCACTTAAAATCATCCCATTAACTCTGTAAAAAGAAAGAAGGTTGTTTATCTTGTATCATAGACTTGCTTACTGTCCTGCAGTATATTTAGCTGAAACAGCTTGAGTGAAAACTGGGAATAAGCATTACTTTCTGCAGTTTGAATATCACTGAGGCATTTCCCCAGCCGTACAATGCAGTACACAGTACACCCTGTTCACAGTGCTTTGCAAGCTCTTTCCTTCTGAAATGACACATAAGCTGGGAAAAGGACTGACCTTTGGTTTAATTTACATAGACAATTGATCCATCTTCCTCATCTCAAATCCTCTGGGTTTTGACCTACCAGCCCAAATGGATACTTTTATATTAATCAACCCTGATATCTCTCCTCCAGCTCCACAGTGAAGTTACTACTCAGCTTCCTGAGAGCAGCAAGCTCTGCAGATTTCTCTCATCCTGTCAAGTCCTTTAAGCCCCACTCCCACCTTAACAAACATTTTAAAGCTCTTTGCTCCAGAGAATCCCTTTACCCAAACAACGACCCCAAAAATTATACTGTCCTCAGCCTTCTAAGATACACCTCCAAATCTCCTCTTAGGAGCGAGCACCTTACAGTGTTTCAGCTACAGAGCCGTGAAACTCATCTTTTCATTCCTACTTCTGTCTATTCAGGGTGGCATCTCCTTTGGAAATGCCCCACTCCTCTCTACAATCATGCCTGCAGCACGTGGCATCAGTGATTTTCCTTTGTATCTCATCTAGATTCCTATTTTCCACAGTGAGGCAGTACACTGGTGGGGTTTTTTTCTGATAGACCGTATTTTGTACAGGACGAAGCACCACTAGCAGAAAAGAATGGCAGAAGAATAATGTCTGAGATGGCTGATGCAGATTCCTAATCATTTGCAAAATAAAAAATAAAATAAAATAAAAGGTACAGTTCTGGATTTTAGTGCCCCTTATTTATTGGGACTGAACTGAACCCAATTAATTTTATACAAACTGCAAAATAATCTGCAGATGAGAAATACTTAAAACTCTCTGAGCTCAGTATAGTCCGAGCCAGAAAAAAAATTTAATTACCAAGTGGATGGTTGCATGGATGGATGGATGGATGGATGGATGAATAACATCATGCAAAAAGCTTTAAAATTCTGAAAATTTACCAAAAAAAAAAAAAAAGGCAGATTTCTCTCTGCCCTGATAGCTTTCTAATCCGTGTTTCAGGCAGCAGAAATACCAAGTAAGATCCATGCATCTAGAACTTGCTTTTTTGTTCTTGGTATGTAAGAACACACATATGACCCATTCCTACCCATAGCAATATAGTATGCAGTGAAGCATTACATGAATTAAAGATGAAATGAAATTATTCATAGTAGAGAAGGAAACAATTTCCATAGTACAGAAGACACAATGCCTGGTTCTTTGCCACTCTTTCTAATCTAACCAAGCAGCTGCCATGCTATTAATTTGAACTTACATAGTATCTTCCAGTTGATTCTTATTATGGCTATTGTTACTGATTTTGATCTAACCTCCACTGTGTTTTCTAACAAGAAAATAAGGAAAGAGAAGAGCTGATATCCATGAGAACAAAGATAAATTACTAGGAATAAATTATCCCGTTTAATGTATCAAGGTTTATTGGAAATAATAGAAAAACCATTTATCAAAAGGTCTGAAAAACATATGATCCTTGATTGTCAGCCTCTATTCATGTAAAGAATATTTATCATTCTCAAGGGGATTAATACATTTTTATAGGCACTTGACTAGCTAGTCATTAATCATTGTATATTTTCTAGATCCTAATTAAATCAGAAATTCAAAAAGTAATAATTAAAAACTTTTCAATTATATCCATATAGGTCTTGATTCATAGGGGCACCTGGGGAAATGCCATAGTTTGTTGGTTGAATAGGTGTGCTTATCTACCTGATTGCAGTTAACCACCTTTCTGAAAATCAGCTGTACCTTTCAATTTCATTACATAAAACCAAACTGGATCCAAGGACTCAGTGAATTTACTAGTTCCTTTTCACCAACTTTAACTGACTCTCTGGTGCTTTCAGTACAGCAAGTGGTGTGGCCACCCATCTCACGAACTGAGCAGTAGTCCTACAAAATTAATAGAAAAAACTGAGAATGACAGATGATTTCTATACATGAAGAGGATGAATGACCCAGGGTCTCTCTAGCTTGGAAAAGAAATCAGAATATACCTAGAGGTACATCAGTCCTTATAAGCAGTGTTTTTAAAATGCTTCCTAAGCATCCTTCCCTGGCCCTGCTCAGAGACAGGATATAGAGCTAGGTGGACCTGATTGACCCTTGCTTGTGTGTAGCCATTGTTCCTGCAGAAATCCACAGGTCTGTTTCCATATTGACCCAGGAATTAACCAAGAAACTTTCTTCTTGGCAACAAGCTTCTTGACTGATTTGTAATAAATTGTGAAGAACAACGGGAAAAGATGTTGTGCCATTTTATTTATTCTTTTTTAAGTATTTTCTGCATTATTTGTCTAACTTTGTATGTCTTCAAAAGGTGAGTGGTATTCCTACCTATGTTTTACTTTATTCTGTCATCGTCTTCCCTGATGCTCATCCCAAGCAAACAGAAAAGAAACCAAACTCATAATTATAAACATGATATAAATGATAATCATTGCTGAAATTAAAAAAAAAAAAAGGAAGCTGTTCAGTGCAACACATGAATAAAAGGTCCCTACTATAATTAGATTGCAGTATAGAGAAGAAGCAAAAATTAGCAACAAATAAAACAGAGGAGCTCAGAAATGAACAAGAAGAAACAGAATGTAATGATGCTTAAAATACCAATGCCAATGGCAATGATGCCAAAACCTTTGCAGAAGGGATTTTTCTGGACAGAAAGAACTGGTGCACTCCTGCATTTTATCTGGGGATGCAAATTAAAAGGCAATCCAGCTGTTCTTTTCCACTCTTACTGGTACATGAGGACAACAATATAGACTTCATTAGAGTCCACTTCTGTTGGAAGATACAGCTAAGAAGCTGTGCACCCAACTAGCATTAAACTTGACATAAACTTTAGATTTTCTACAAGCAGTTTTTTTCATTTCAAAGTCATTTCTGGGTCAAGCAGCTTACAGTTCTTGAAGGTTCACCTGGAATTCTGGATTTCACTAACACATGCCTGTGTTAGTCAGGCCAAGGTAAATTAGAAGCACTTTATGCAATTTTTAGAAACCACTTCACAGAAAAAATCTGATTGTCCTATTTGCCACGCCACACCTGATGGAGACGTGCTCCTGAGCCATAAGGGAACAATGTGGAAGGAATTCCTTTCCTTTTGAGAGCTTTTAAAATATTTAATGCCCATGGACTGGATTCTCGGAACCAAAAGCGCTCTGGATCCTGTAAGAAGGAACATATAGCGAAAAATAAATGGATTTCAACTTCATACAGATAATTGCCCTTATTATTTTCCTATTTAATTGCTCTGCTTGATTGCAATTGCAACACACATACCACTTAGTAGCCTTGCTGGCATTACAAAGAGACATTTTTTGGATTGGTTTTTTGATTAATCGCATTTGTATGCTGAAGTCTAAAGCTGGTTAAAGATTTTCTAAGGAAACACATCTTTCTGTTAGAAAATGTGCCAGACTAAATTTCTTTCATGGGAACCACTGATTTCAGTAAAACTGAGCATCAAAATTGGAAATAAAGCATGGGACATCTTGTACAATAATAAACCAGATGATGCAAAATGTAAATTTAGAGATAATATTGGAAAAGCTGAGATCCAAAGTAATAGACTTTCAAAAATGCTGTTCTTGATGAAAGGTTAAGACAAAAAGTTGTCAGAATTTCAGAGATTTTCATGAAGTAGACATCTATTCCCTTTTAGCTCTCTTGAGCGTAGAGTTTATCAAGACTCCATGCCATTAAAATTCCTATATTCACTATCATCTTCACTACTTGGCATTGATGGATAAGCAAAGCCACTGCAAACAAAATATTGGTACCCAAAACTGAACCACATAAATGCACTGGACTCTTAGAAATCATTTATCTTCAAGTCAGAAACAAGGGGAATAGCTTAAATTACGTAAAAGCTCTCCCCAGTATCTCTCCAGCTATCCCTCTTTAGGTCCATTTTGAGATTTAGATCCATGTTTAATAAGTATTCAAGCATGTGCTTTACTTTAAGCACAAGTAATAGTGTGGCCATCTACTCATAGGCTTAAAGCGATATGTATAATTACATCTAAATAATTGAGAAATTTATTCTAGAGGGGCTTGACAAAGACACCATTTTCCAATGTATTTCTAAAATTCCTGGAACATTTAAGTCCCCACCGGAAGAAGGAACTACAGGTGACACAAGTACAGTTTGCTTAAAGGATCTCTCCACTAGGATTTTTTTTAACCCTGTAACTCTGCTTTGTGAAGAGGAAAATACAGATACTATTTTCTGTGTTCTTCAGGTTGTGTGCTTTTCTTTTAAATTCTGTATTTATCACTAACCTTGGGTTAAACTAAAATAATTTCTGCCTATCCAAAGTCCTCGCTGTGACAGCTTTACTGCCTAAGTTCTGTTCCTGTAGACTCTCTTTATGCTGAACTGCTGACAGCTACAACGAAGGAAAAGGCTCAGATTTGCAAAGGCAGTTATTTGGAACTCTTTACATTCTCTTTCACATAACCCTATTACACTGCTGTCAACTTTTACCAGCCTTTACTACATTTTCTTTCCAAACAAATGCAATTTTCAAGGAGCATATCCAACTGGCAAATGTCGAAAATGAAACACACTGTCCAAAGAGACAAGGTTAGCAGTGTTATGAGCTTCATATATTCCCATCAATTAGAAATGTGCCATCAACCACAAAGACATAAGCACCTCAGATCTAGGAGAAGCTTAGGAGCTTTTCCATTCCTGAAATCCCTGCAAAGACTGACAGACATCTGGGCAGACCTCTCTCCACAAGTGACCAGAACAACGCTGCTCACCTCCTTCCAAAAGACTCATCAGATAGGCAGTGATTTCTGACACTGTAATCCTTCCAGACACTAACTGAGGGATTTCTGCTGCTACAGGTAGCCTTTTGAGAGCTCGATATCTTTTATGACCCTGTCATACTGCTGCATGACTGCACTGGAACTGAATTCACATAGGAAAGTACTGGGACAGTTCATCACTTGTTTCTGTACTCTGGATCCAGCCATGTCCTATGTCTATGCCTTTGATCACTCAAAATATTTGACAGTTTTCCCCCACAGGATGCTTAACAACAAGGCCACAATGTGGTGCTTAATCACGCTGCTGTGGATTTGGTTTGGCCATAAAGCAGTTCTGCTTCCAGTTCAAGAAGGAAATTTAAAAAGTAATGAAAAAATGTATTTGCACTTAATGACAAACAAAGTGTAACCAGTACTTCTCCAACTCATAAGAAAGTTATGGTTTTGACTGGAATTATATCTTTTGCCTGCTTTTATCCACACACATAAGGATTCTAGGATGCTTTTATCTAAAGTAGATCACAGAATCACAGAATACTTACGGTTGGAAGGGACCACCGGAAATTATCTTGTCTAACCCCCTGCTAAAGCAGGCTCACTCAGAGCAGGTTGCACAGGGTCACATCCAGGCAGGTTTTGAATGTCTCCAGAGAAGGAGACCCCACAGCCTCTCTGGGCAGCCTGGGCCAGTGCTCTGTCATCCTCAAGGTAAAGAAGTTCTTCCCCATGTTCAGCTGGAGCTGCCTGTGCTGCAGTTTGTGCCCGTTGCCCCTTGTCCTGTCGCTGGGCACCACTGAAAAGAGCCTGGCCCCGTCCTCTGACACTCGCCCTTAAGATATTTGTGGGCACGGGTAAGATCCCCTCTCAGTCTTCTCTTCTCCAGGCTAAACAGGCCCAGCTCTCTCAGCCTTTCCTCACTAGGGAGATGCTCTGGTCCCTTGACCATCTTCACAGCCCTCCGCTGGACCCTCCCCAGCAGTTCCCCATCTCTCCTGGACTGGGGAGCCCAGAACTGGACCCAGCACTCCAGGGGCGGCCTCACCAGGGCAGAGCAGGGGGCAGGATCATCCCCCTCGACCTGCTGGCCACGTTCCTCCTAATGCACCCCAGGCTCCCACTGGCCTTCTTGGCCACCAGGGCACACTGCTGGCCCATGGGCAACTTGCTGTCCACCAGAACCCCCAGGTCCTTCTCTGCCGAGCTGCCCCCCAGCAGCTGTACTAGTGCAGTGGATCGTTCCTTCCAAGGTGCAGGAACTTAAACTTGCCCTTATGGAACTCCATTATGTTCCTCTCCACCCAACTAACTCTCCAGCCTGTTCAGGTCTTGCTGAATGACAATGCAGCCTCCTGGTGTATCAGACACTCCTCCCAGTTTTGTATCAACAGTACTATACTTTCTGTCTCTTTAGCTTCAGTAATAACATCCATGCAGTATTTTCTGCTGTACTATACAAAATCTGACAGCTTCTTCCCACAGAAATGTGTTAGTCTTTCATATGCTAAGGAGAAGCAGGAGCTGCCTTTCAGTGTTTGTAGTAGTCTGCACAACAGCTATATTTCCATTGTTATTTCTTTCACTTAAAACTAAGTACAGATGGAAAAATTCTCCATTTTCTACTTATAACTGAAAGGCTGGTGTTGTATTTTTACATTGTTAAAAGTGTTTATTACGTACTGTCACATGTGCAATAAAATATTATGACATCTTAACTTGTAGCACAAACAGATACAGAATATAAGTGGATAAAGTTTGAAAAGGCATATTGGCAACCCAGATCTTTCCCCTAGGCATTGGGGGTTTCCGATGGTAACCACCTTCACTATAGGCTACCCTAAGGGCACAGGATGCTGGTAAAGCTAAGCCAATCTTATGGTTCATATTACTTGACAGCAGCTGTGTGCTCTTGGTCCCTCCTGCCCATCACGCTGGCTTTGGTGCACATTTGACCCTATGGCAAGTCAAGCTGGGAGCAAAACTGGCAAACCTTCTGAGACAAAGCAATCCAGATGCTAAGTGATATGCTCTAGACTCATAGCTATGGCTGACATGCCATGGACCAAGGTAATTGCCAACGAAGTTTGAATATGGGATATTAATACAGAGCCATCTCTTTTGAGATGGATGGCACTTGCTAAAAGCAACATAAAACACTCCTGCAATGTCCCTCCTCCACACAACACAGCTCCTCCCCTTCCTGGTTCAGTTATCCATGAGAGGTGTGGAGTTTAGAGAGAAGGAAATTTGAGAACTTGAATGGTGTGCCAAAGATCTCTGCAAGTGCATTCCTTATAGCAATGGCACTGCAGCATGCAAACGCTTTGAGGAAATACAGGAGCATCAGCTGTCAAAACATAGAATCATAGAACTGTTTAGGTTGGAAAAGACCTTTAAGATCATTGAGTCCAACCACTAACCTAACACTGCCAAGTCCACCACTAAACCATGTCCCTAAGCACCACATCTACACATCTTTTAAATATCTCCAGGGATGATGACTCAACCACTTCCCTGGGCAGCCTGTTCCACTGCTTGACAATCTTTTCAGTGAATAAATTTTTCCTAATATCCAATCTAAACCTCCCCTGCTGCAGCTTGAGGCCATTTCCCCTCATCCTATCCCTTGCTTCTTGGCAGAAGAGACTGATACCCATCTCACTACAAGTTCCTTTCAGTCAGTACATGGGACACCACATCAAGAAAATTATTTGTCAAAAAAATTATCCAGGAAAAAACATATCCCTAGCAACTTACCAGAGACACAGTTCAGGACAGACAGGCTTTACTCTGCAGATGGAGCCCTGGACGCGACTTGAGATCCACGCTAAGTCCCTTGGCCTTGCCAGTCCCCTTCCTGTGTCATCAGTATCTTTCCAGGTCAGCCTATCCTGTGTAGCAAAATTTGAGTGTTTCATCAAATATTCCTGGAGAAAATGTCATTCTGTGCCCTCTCTACCAAACCTGCTCAGACATTTACACACAACAGCCTCAGCTTCAAAGCAGGACCTTACACATGGCTTAGCCACCAGAGAGAGGTTGTTTACTTTGGCCACAGTTTATGTGTGCTTTTGTGCATTGAAAATCACAGTCCTTGGCTGAGCCATTTCACAAAATATCTTAAGGATCTGATCCATCCTTTGTTGAATGGTGGCAGAACTCCCACTGACACCATGAAAACAAGATCAAGCGCTAATCTTTTACAGAAAGCATGAATGCTTTTTTTGTCAGATCCTAAACCACAAATACTACTCAGGTCACTGTGTTTTTCTGCTGTGTGTTGTTTAATATTTGCCCAGTGTTGGGTTTGCTATAGCTTGTATTAAAATCCTTTTAGGAAAGGAGTAAAAAGAAAGGGGAGGAGAGGAAGGGAGAGGAGATGAGATGGAGGTGCAGCTTTCATGGCCTTTTTAATGATGAGAAAAACCATTACTTTGTCCTGACAATAATAACAATTACTGTAGAAACTATAACCAAAGAGGACACAGACAAAACCCCGGGTTATTTGCAAAGAAATTTGGAGGCCAGCATAAGAAGTTCATGGAAAAGAAAGCAGGACAATATGGTGCTAAAGGGAAAAACAGGCCAGATGATATCTAAAGCAAATTAGCCAATGTTCATTTGACTTCAGTAAAGTTATTACACCTTACCTCAGTTTTGGCCTATCTACTAATTGCTCAACTTATGAATAGCAATGAGATTTGAGCATATTATGCTTAAATTATGTTGTTTACACAAATATTGGCTGGATTTTGAAAGCTAATAACAATTTGAATTCATACTTACCTTATCCAAGCTACCAGCAATTTAGCATAAATACCAAGTTCTGCCTGGAAATGGAAAAAAAGAGATGGAAAGTTTTACATCGTTTTAAAGGTCTCTTGGAATGCTTTATAGCAAATACATCTTAAAAGGAAATAGGAACTGAGGTAGGACTGTGAACCCACCTATAAATCTAGAGCAATTTAAGTAAAATTATTTTAGATTTTCAGCTTAAAGTTTTTCTCTGGACTTTCCAATGCATTGAAAACAAAGGTGGGGGTTTTTTTAAGATCTGCAGTTCTTAAAACTTGAAACCGATAGCAAATTGATGAAAGAAGCTGATTTTACGTTTGAAAAGTAGTACATTGTATTACAGCTAATGTCCAAATTACTCATCAAATAGTATTTTATTTCCCTTGTTGAATTTTCTTCTGAATTTTTAGTTTAACTAATTAAGCACCAATTGACATTTCCTCACAAAGCACAGAAACTTTCACTGCATATAAGCAACCCATCCCACCTGCCTGGGAGTGATATCTGCTTTACAGCATATGGGCCCATCTATGGCTATGGAGAGAGTGAGAAATACCCAAGGAAGCAGAATTTGCCCATTCAGTAACTCCAAAAAGTTTTGTAAGGACACTTGGAAGAGCAGTAGTCAAAGACAGGAAAATACCTACCAGACGGCTGTGGCTGGCAGCACGCTGCAATTGCCCAACTATGTCATGTAGCACACCTTCGTATGATGCTGCACTGGAGCAGGAGCTTGATTCCCTTTGACAGTCATGTTATGGGGTTCATTCCTGTCCTCTGTGAAATGGGCTTTCTTATCTTCATCCCACTTTGCAGCATGGCTCTGATTTTCAGCTGAGATAACTGCCCATAGTTCTTGCCCAGAGCGCTGGCATTCTTGTACAGGGGGTGGTATAAGACCTACGTGTTGTTATCATGCATGAAACACTCCATAAGGTCTCGGCATCATTAGTGTTGCTACCTGGAAAACGGAATCTGTGCAATTTCTATGCAGCTGTCATAGACTTATTTCATCTACCAGAGAGAAATGTGACCCCAGGTACCACAGGTATGTCTATGACTTTCCAAGGAGTGATGAAATCTCATGTTGAATGCTACTGAATATCTCTGTGCAATTGTTCCTGGGTTCTGTAAAGTTCCTCCTGTGGTACCGCCATCCACCTCACCTCTTCAGGGGGCCTTTTCCTTGTAGAAGCCATTGTGCCAGGATGTTTTCTTGCATAAAGGAAAAAGGATGTCACTCTCTGGTATCGTTTCTTCTTCTCTCTTTCCCTGTACTTCATGGGTAGATCAGGACCCTTCTGTGGCTTTTGAAATGCCAGCTGCTGGGCCTTTAATCAAGCACCTGGTTCTTTTCAAAATGAAAATCAGAAAACAGTTCTTGAACATCTCTTCTGCCTCTTAAAATGGAGCCTTTGTGTCCATGAATGCTCTTTCATGGCTTTTCACGTTCAGACGAAAGGAGCTTCCCTGGGCAGGCTATGGATGCACAGTGAAACCCAGGGCATTTTTGTGTGATGTCTGGTCACCAATGCCAGCACTGTGTCAACTCATTTCTGAAAAGAAAGTAAGAGAAAATACCAACCCAGTCCTAAAACATAGCTGTAGCCGTTCTTTGTAGCCACCTTAGGTCAGTACTTGTTCCTTTCATCTGTAAATTGGCAGCATTAGTGTCTGATTCTATGATGACACCAGGAAATTCCCTGAAGTCCCCAGTATTCCCTTAGAATAAAATTAGCAGGGGGAATGAAGGAAGCGTGCGGTGTGCTTTAAAAAAGGGAAAGCACAGCTTTGTTTTTATTTGAGCTGGTATAATTATGCACCCCAGCTCAGAAAATACCCCCCACCCTTGTTTAGACAAAAACAGAGAACGCTCAGCTTGTGTAGGAATTGCACCTGTCCAGCTGCAGAGACAGCAGGTTGGGTGGCACTCAGTCCACCCAAGCAAGACCAAGAGCAAGAGTCCATGCTCTTCTCCTCTTGGCATACTCCTGAAATTTTGCAGGAACATGGATCCTCCTAGTGACCCCAGCATTCCCTCCAAGGACAAAGGCACCAGAAGCACATGGCTGACCTTGGCAGGACAGCACAGTTTACTTCTTGCCTTGTTTGTCTTGTGCAGGCTGTTTCCAAAGTTTTGGAGTTAGTGCTGAGATCCAAGTCCTTTGGGTATTTTCTTACTGGAAGGGGAAGTTTATGTGTATTTTGGGAAAATATGTTTTCATTTAGTTTCCTTGTTGTCCCTCCTTCAGGGTCTATTTTTTCCAAGTGTTAGAAAAATAAAATTTTGGGTTTCAAAGGGTCCTACAAATGTACCAAACACGTTCCAGATGCCAAAGAGAAAAAAAATCCACTGTATGAAGCGGTCAGCTTTGGTTCACCCAGCCACAACTGCCTCAGCAGCCTGCCTTCCCAGTAGCTTACTGTGTCCTCTACAGCAGATGAATAAAATGTCTGTGGGAAATGATTTGTTGGTAAGGTAATAGCACTTCTTCCTTCCGAAATATGTTTGCCAACACAGAAAGCCGCTCTGACCACTGTACTCGGGTTGTTCCTCGCATTAAAAAAAAGGAAGGAGCAAGAACCTTTAAGCAGAAAGTGGCACAGCAGCGTAGGGCTCACCCCAAGCAGGAAGCAGCTATAATGGTGAAGCAGATGCTATGGACCATTACCTGTGGCCCCTGCCCCCACGTACCTCTGCACAGCAATGAAAGATGGGCAAGTGGGAGTTAATAGCTTTGACCACTCTTCAATACAACCAGGAGCAGCATGTGACAAGCAGAGTGCTTGGGAAGGGGGGAGACCAAGCCACCTCCCTGTGCCTGGCTGCTCAGCAACTAATTGTGTACTCCTCATTTAAAAATGTCCCAGGGCTGTTTAACTTCATCCCAAACTTCTGAAAGCCTGGAATTCTGACACCACACACCAGAACATTTTAAAGAGATGGATGAAAAGCGATGTTCACTGGGTACAACTTTCCCTGCCTGGCTCTGCAGCTCTCCATCTCCAGCTGCAAGCTCGGCAGCAGTAAGGCTTCAAGCACGGCAAAGCACTGGGCCGCAGCTGTGCTCAGCAACATAGGAAAGCACTTCCACTAACTTTTCCTGTCAGTCTCAGCACTTAGGCTGGTGTTGCTCCCCTCCGCAGGAGAGCAGAGCTCCCACTCAACCTACAGGAGCCACCTGCTTTCCGCTCATCAAGCTGCCCATCTTCTGTCATGCATCTTCCTTATAGATGAGGTTTGGTCCCCCAGCCCTTGCTCACCCAGGTCGGTTTGCATTGTTAAGGTAATGAGCTCCATTTCAAGAGGATCTTCCCTCCAGATGGATTCAAAGCATTTTGCAAACTGTTACTTAATTAAGCAAGGCAAACCCAGCAGGGAAAGCTCTCCTTAACACTGCACAACAAATCCATTTTGGAATTTGGGAAACAGATGTTTTACCACCAGCCCAGCACAAGTAATGATGGCTATTGGTAAGAAAACTCAGACTGGGGAGAAGTATCTGAGTGTATCACAGGTACCAAGTCAGATAACTTACGATTTCATCCAAACAAGAAGCACCGTAAAAGGCAGGGTGGTTCTTTTCTTCCACTGCTCCCAGGGAAGGGTTGCTCCAGACGTTCACTGAGCTTCTAGAGATGAACGTCCAGGTTCTTGCTTCCATGTTCTGAGACAGAGCAGTCAATGGGGAATAACTTAAAATAGGTTACTAAAAGGTTTTCTTGGTTTTCAATTTCTCGTGTTCCTTATTGTCTGTCTTTTTCCCAGATCTTAAAGGCCCCTAGACTTCAAGATGGTGATGAAGGTCAAAACCCCTGAATCCTCCATAAGATTTTTGAGACTGCAGTGCTGGAAGAAGAAACATATCAGCAGAAGAATCTCTGCAGATATAAAATACTCTCATTCCATTGGCTTTGGTCATGCTATGCGAGTTATACAAGCACAAGATGTGTCCTCAGATTCTCTTCTGACTAATTCTTTGACTTTGCTGGGTGAATAAGGCCCTTGCTTGGCAAACCCTGTGCTCTTACCTAATGTAATCACACAGACAAAGCCTGCCTGGATGCATGCCCACATTCAGGAAAGCCATAGAATCCACCAGATGGGAAAACTGGAGGACACCATAGGCCAAAATGTCCACTGACCTCTCGCATGCATGTCTCCCACCACTCCCCATGGGACACACTGGCCAGGAAGACTGGATTAAGGTCCCTCCTACAATATGAAATGCCAGGATGGCAGCAAGACTACTGTAAATAAGAGTACAGAAACTAGCTACCCTTAAAACACTGAGGAAACCTTCACCCAAACTGTCCATGCCCCAAAAACCTACTGTGGAGGTAGGTCAGGAAGAATGATGGGATTTAGCTGGCCACCAAAGCCCAGCTGTGGAGATAGCCAAGGACTTTTTACCTGTGCCATGAGGAGGACAAGTGGAGGTTGCTGCAGTTTCCCCGTCTAGGAGAAGTTACCACATTGACAGTGCCAAACTGAAACAAGGCTCCTTTCATGCCAGGATGGGACTTGACCAATCATGCTTTTATCTGATTGTGTTCCACTTCATGTTTTCCAGGCACACTAAAAAGCTGTGACTAAATAGGTAACTTCAGTGTGGAAATTTCCATTTTAAACTAGCATCTTTCCAAAAAAGAAAAAAACTTTGGAAAATAGACAGCTGCCCAAAGGCTACCTTATTTGCATAATGAGTGCCCCCCATCAAACAGAAAAATTAAAGTCCTTTGAGTTCAGATTTAACATTAGCTACATTCTTGAAAACTGCCCCAGGGTGCAGAAATATGCGTAAGTGTTTCTACTCTGGTGCCAGAAGTGATTGTACCTTCAGGAAATGCTTTTTAAACCAGTTTCTGACTCTCACTCAAACTACTTAAATACCTTCTTGCAGTTCACATGCTGAGTTTTGTTACAGATTCCATCATAAATGCTGAATCCCAAACAACCCTCAAACTACACCCTTTGAAAAGCATAGGAATCACACAGGGATAAGGGATGCTTATTTCCAGCAGGATCTGCCACAAACCATAGGACTCCCCTCGCCCCTATATCTGATGACTTTCTAAAGTCCTCTCATTCATATAATAATGGCATTGTCTGCAAGGCTCTTTGATGCCTGGGAGGCTTGAAGAATGGTTAGAAGACTTGTTTGGAAAGTTTTCTTAAGTTTCACATTTTTCTACTGTTAAGATTTGTATAAAAGCAAGGTAAGAAAATTGTTCATGTTTCATTATTGAGAATGCAGCCACCACTGAGCAGCCACAATAAGACTTCTCTCCCTTCAGGCAACAGCCCACTAGACAAGTTTAAGTCCATTATTTCTACAGAGATCTCATTTGCATGGAATATTTTCAAACGGTCTCATAAGCAGCAAATTTAAGAACAAGACATTGCAAAATATGAGCAAAAAATGGGACTCCTCTTTTATTTCCCTGCAGTGTTGAATTTGGTTTTAAACCCCATGAACACAGAAAAAGACATAGCTCTGGTTTTCACAAGGATTAAAAAAAAAAAAAAAAAAAGAAGAAAACAGAAAAGAACTAGTGGTTTGTCTTGCTATTTACCCAGATTTTCTAAATTCTGTGTATGATTTTCTGAATTCAAAGTATAGCAAATATGAAGAGAAAGAGGACGCTTTCCTATGAAACTTGATGAAAAGCACATGGTCCTTTTATTCTTACATTGCATCTCTCTCTGAAATGGCACGGAGAAGTCTCAGCACACAGTGATCACTTACACTTTTTGCATTGTCAGCTACAAGAAAATCTAACCAGAATGAGGACTTTGGTTAGGAACAGGAGTATACTTCTCATCATCCTATAAAATATTTGCTGAAGTAGGAAACAACATCTTTTCCTCAGTAAAAAGGAGTGTGGTTGCCTTTTACAAACTACAAATATGGATCAAATATTGGTTTGTTTTCTAGTGGTTCTCCATTGTCCCATCAGTAAACCACAATTATTTAACAGTAAGGGTGACCTGGAGTAAGAACAATCAGCAAAGGGAATTGGTGGGATCTTGCTGTCTTCTGGTTAAGACAGGAGCAGATCTGGAAGTTCTGCTTTGTTGAAGACATGATCTGCTGGACTCCAATAAGGGGTAATCATAGAAATCCTGTGGTCGATGTTATAAATATCTTAAACGTCAGTTTTGAACTTAAAATCTCACTTGACACCTGTTGTGTTAGCTTGCAAGTTGAACTCATGCTCAAGCTCAAGTCCTAGACCTTTGATTCACATGATGTCTCTAATCTGAAACATGCCAAGTATCTCACCTGAAGCTCACACAAACAGATGAAAGGAATTGGCTTGAACTGAATTTGCCCCCTAACTGGGGTACATGGACAGTACAGAGGATTCAGGTATCATGTTGAAGATAATAGCTTAAGAAACCAAGCAGGTAGGAAAATGTTTGCAAAAAATCTCAGTGCCTGTGCTTTACGATCAGCTCTGCTAAATAAACTGATCAGCTCTAAATAGTCTGTATTGCTAATTTCTATTCTTTATCTCCCATATTAAAGATTTCTATCACCTCACTGAGGAGCAGACTCACTGTCCTATGGGCTAGCTGGCCAGTCACACCCCATAAGTTACAACTGAGACAAAGAATCATAGAATCATTTAGGTTGGAAAAGACCTTTAAGATCATCAAGTCCAACTGTTAACCCAGCACTGCCAAATGCACCAGTAAACCATGTCCCTGGACACCACAGCTATGCATTTTTTAAGTACTTCCAGGGATGGTGATTCCACCACCTCCCTGGGCAGCCTGTTCCAGTGCTTGACCACCCTTTCAGTGAAGAAATTTTTCCTAATATCCAATCTAAACCTCCCCTGGTGTAACCTCCCCTGTTTCCTCTTGTCCTGTTGCTTATTATCTGGGAGAAGAGACCGACCCCCACCTGCCTGCAGCCTCCTGTCAGGGAGCTGTAGAGAGCCACTATTAGCCACCACTATTTCATATTTATTTCTACATTATTATATAATTACATGCAGTGAACAGACATGGAAAACAATCACAGCCTGAGCACGGAGACTTTCTGTACAGACAAAATGACTGCATTTACAAAGTATATTATTACTAGCACCTAATTTAGCCTGTAGAGTAGCACTATGAGGGACTAATTAAAGCAAAAGCAGAACAAATGCTTGCACTCAAGAAAGACACCAGGGAAAATGTAGACAGATTTTACCAATCTGCACATATCTCATGCCTGTCAATGTGAAGTGTTTCTGAGGTGGTACATTTTACCTGTTTAAAAGCAGTCTGTTCCACTAAGATAGCTCTCAATTTCAAGAGTGGATCACTGGCACTCACTAATTGCCCAGATTTGCTTCCTTTACCAAGCTTAAGACTCTGAATTTTGAGCCTCCAGCCACATTTTTTAAGTTTTCTTCTGCTTTTCATGGTCCCAGAAATCTATATTCTAAATATGATGAATCTCCCATGACAAGAAACAAACAAATCAACAAACAACAGGACAGATGAGGAGAAGGAGAAGAAAGAGAGATAGCATGGTATTCTCAGCACAACTGTTGGACCAACTCACTGTCATTTGCTTGCATAAAGTAAGCAAAAACTACCAAGATATTTTGCAGGGGATTGAATTAATCCAGTGTAGGGCTTGGGCAAAGGGAGAGAGGATCCTCTCTGTATTTGCCACTATGAATGTCCTTTTGTAGACACTCTTCATAGTGTCTCTCTTGTCCTTATCCACACACCCCTGTACCACCACCCAGCCTCCATCTCTCAGTGGTGGTGGAGACAGCAGCCAGCCCACAGCACTTCTGCCACACTTCACCTTACTGAGCAAAAGCCCAGCAGCCCCTTCATAGAAGCAGTCTTGTATGCAAGGAAGAGGGTACAAGAATTTGAGTACAAAATTACTCAAGAAGCAAAAATGAGTATTTTTCATGCACTTTTGAGCCCTGCACAAATGTTAATTTTTATCACATGTTCTGGCAGGACAAACGTGGGTCTTAACTGTATTGGTCAGGCCACGCTGATGGGCATACAATGCGGAAAAGTACTTCTGCTGCACATCAAGCAGGAAGATTTCTGTGTTGCTGAGGTTGTTATATGTCAAGCACTGGGTATTGCAGCAAATTAAGATCTTTCTCACCAGAGGCCATTATTCTGAGGATGCCCTGAAAAGGCCTGTTTTAAAACTCACTGAAGCTACAGGATTTCAAGACCACTAGTTACAGAGGGAGTTCATCTAGTAACTGGGCTTCTGTCCACAAATGCATTTCTGATCATCGTCATGCTCATCCTCATCATTTCTGGCTGAAGCCAGGTACTCTTGAATACCTGTTTAGTGTTTGGAGTACATATTCTGAGAATGAGAATTTGCAATTACATATTCTCAGTACCTAAAATTACCTCACTTTTGCTATTAGCAGTTGGGATGTAGAATCTACAAGGCCTTGAAGAAGACATGCTTCTGCTTTATGCTTCTGAGGTTCAGCCAGGCAACAAGCCCGGGAGACAGGACACAAAGCTGCGCATCCCAAAATCTATCACTTTGCTACTGTAGCGTTTTCCATTGAATGGTATTTTCCACAAACACATATACATGCATATTTATAGTATGCCTGCAGAGATCATATTTTTCCTATACTCCCAAATTCTAACTCTTCTTCAGCTCTACTGCATTCTTTCTCATCTGTTCTGTCTGTAGGTTAAAATATATTATCTTTTAAAAGTGTGTCTACTAGATAAAGCAAAAGCATATAAATCTAATGAATCAACCACAAGTCAGCTATGTGATGACATTTGGTGGCAGTTCCCAGCATAGGTTTTGGCCACAGAGTGGTGCAGCGGTGGTGATAGCTCCAGATGAGAAGAGCAGCTGGACTAAGCTTCAGAAGGGATGGCTCCATCCTCTCCTGTGGGCAGACCACTTGAAAATAGGGTGTAGTGTTTCAAGTCAGGGCAATGACAAAGAGGTTTAGTGTTCGCACAGGAAGACTTTCAGAACTGAGGTATGAAAGACATTTCAAAACAGAGAGCTAGGAGCTTAAAGAAGATGGTCACTCCAATGCCAGTTTTCTTTCTCATCTAAGCTGCAGAATATCTTTCAAAGTCCATCCCTTTCAAACAGTTCCTGAAGGCCCACCTGTTTTCTTAAGCAAGGCAAATCTGGTCCCCTCTATTGTTTCATTCACAGAGTCGTTCATAATAATATTATTCCCTGGGCAGTTACTAGATCACATTCTTCCCCCTTGTTTTGTGCTAGAGATGCTCGTAGCAGCCTCTTTGGACAGCTCGATCCATTGCCTAGACCCCAACAACATTGCAGGGGTTGTCCTAAATGAGATTATCTTCCTCGTTCAGAAAGGCAATTCAGTGAAATCAGCCAGCTGTTATAGTAGTCAACAGTCTTGGAAAGGTGCTGCAGCCACTCAGCTGCTCATCAGCTACATGGGCTCTGTAAGAACTGGCCATGCCTTCCTGGTGCAGTTGTCTCAGTGCAGCCCATCTGTACCCAAACCCAATTGACTCCCCTCCCTTCTGGCTCCAAGTCAATGGGGAGAAGAAACTTCTTTAAACCTGGGAAAAACAGAACAGGCTGAGGTGAACGTACATACATTCAATTTTGCCACTGGTTCTGGTGTCTTGGGGGCTTTTGATCCCCTGGGCCTTTCATTTTCAACATGACATGCTGTCAAAGTCTGAAAATGTGGCAAATGACCCAAGCAGTTGGGGAGGTCCCTGGAGGTCGGTACAAGAGGTGGGTATACAGCATATGCATCCAGGCAACATGCCTTTGCTTTCTACAATAACATCCCAGCCTGAAGGGGCAGTGGATGTTTTCCGAACAGTCCAGTTTTTATTCATCTTAGGATTGGTTGTCAGAGAGACAGGAGCTCAGCTGTCTTAGAAAAATAGTCAGAGGTTGGCGTACAATTACACTGTATTACCCTCCCTCAGTCAGATAAATCACTTTTGGGGGAAGAGGTTCATAACAATTCCAGACATGCCTAATAGTTCCACTGTGAGTCTCTGGACAAAGCCTGGGACTGAAAACAAAATGAAATCATTATATAAAATTATTTATATATAGTGCTTGAGAGTCCCAGCTGAAATGAGACCTTCCTTTCTAGTGGGTGCTGTGCAGAGCCAGCCAGAGGCAGCTCCTGCCTGAAGTATTTGCCATCTCAACAGAAAGGAGGGCAGAGAGGCACCTGCTCCTTCTCTTCCCACAGGCATGGGGCTGGAGGAGGTCTGGGGCCGGCCAAGGCTGGTGTGCATGGCAGCAGAGAGCAGAGGTTTTGCAACATTGCATAAACCAGGTAGTCTGCTGAGCCTTATTTTTATTGTTGTTATTATTAAATACATTACCAGAGCCTCCTGAAGCCACATAAACCAAGATAATTTCCTCAAGCTGTGCTCCAAGAGGCATATTACACCCCCCACCAAACTTATTAAGTGAAGTATGCATATTATCTTTGCTTATGGTTTTTAAGGCTCGTCAATGCTATTGTAATTGTGTTTATAACACAGATCAATAAGTACAGTTAAAACAGGCCCTGCCTGCCTCAGGGGAAAGGCATTAAAAGTAGCTGGGTAACAGCTTTTTCAAGAGATCTTTCTGCCCACCAAACAAAGGGAACTCACTTTAAACTCTCATCTTCTCAGGAAAAGATCTTATTTGCAACTCAATCTTTGAATTGGTTTTGAAACAGAAGATGGCAACAGCTTTCACTTGGAATTAAGGAATCAAGTTAACTGGGCAGAGTTTTTTTAAAAAAAGTTCTAAATCTTAAAGCATTTTAAATTAATCCACATTGAAAAGCACACATTCACACCCCATCAGCACTGGCAGGTGTCAGCCGCCACTTGGGTGTAATCAGAGATCAACAAAGATCACGCAGGTAAAGTTTGTGTCCACTTCACTAGTGGACAACATGAAATACAAAAGATACCAAAAGCCAATAAAATAAATGAAAAATACGTTCACTTCTTGCCATGTTGAAGAAATCTTTGAGTGTGTTTGTTACTTGCTCCAAAATGAAATATGCCTTGCTATTTATGCAGCAAAATAGCATATTTCCGAAGACATAAATATATCAAAGGTGAAACACTGAGGAGTTTATTAGCTTAGTTATTAAGAGCTCTTTACACTTAACAACCTAAAGCATACACAGAGCAATTTGTAATCAGCATTTTCTAAGCTCTGAATAATCCATTCCTTAAGCAAGTTTTGCTGCTTCCTTGAAAACAACTTTCATGTCTTCAAACCTTCACTGAAGAAAGCCAAATTCATTAAAGCAACTTCTTAGTTATGCCTTTCTCCCCCTAATTCCATCGTATCTCCCATTCTCAACTGAGTTAATTTGTAATCAGAGCTACAGAGCCTCCTGCCAGGGCAGGGTTCAGCCCTGGGAGAACATCTCGTGGACAGGATTCCAGCTGGGTAAGGGACCAGCACAGTCCAGGGATATGACCACCGGCAGAGCTGTTAGCTGGAGCCTGAGACCTTTCCCCCCCCTTTTCCTGGTCACACCATCTCCTTGAAGCACAGATCTCCTCCCTCCACAGGCATCTCCTCTCCCATCTAGACTGCATTCCATCATTGCTCTATTCCTCCCTGATACACAAACTCCCATCTTCTCCCATCTCCTTCAGCTCTGCCAATCACTGCAGTACTTGAGTACTCCCTCCCTTCACTAGTCACTTTTTTCTTTCATCTTCCTTTTCTCTTTTCCCCTTTTCCTTGTTGGTTTACTCTCTTTTCAACATAATCTGTATTGAAAAAATATTTCTGCTGCTAACTAGCATTTCTGTTGTGCTTATCCAAGCCTTACACACATTACCCAGTTTAGATTAATGTATTCTCTTAATCACATTGCTGCCTAGCTGCAATACATCATCTTAAGCCAAACTAGCAATATGCAGTGTACCTAAAGAGATCTCCGAGGGAGTAAACAAACCTACAGTTTCTTGCAATGACCATGCAAGTGAGACACCTTCTGGCAAGGGTAACATGAAACAGACAGTATCTTAACAAGTAACACCCTTTTTTTTAAGTAATCCTTTAAAACATTCCCAAGACAGAGATGAGTAGGATCAGAGAAGCAAAATTCATGTTCAGACATAAATCCTGAAAATCTGTGCCATTTTTACAGACTTACCTTACACCTGAGAATCATGGCATAGGCACTTCAGCTTCTTGTACCAACCATCCATTTAAACGACACTCCTCTCTTTCTCTGAACTGGAAGGCTTTAGGGATCATCTCATAGCAGTTCTTAAAATTGTCCTCAAAATCAAAAGATGAAGAATATGTAAGTGTCTGTAACACCCACCTGGTAGCTTTCAGTATGGCCACACCACTATCTGGCACAACAAGATGCTCTGTGACCATCCCTGTAGTCTTCACATTCACTTGCTCTTGGTGTTTTTACCATTAATCTCAAATGAATAATATTAGACTGACAGAATATGGTGAATCTAAGAACATTATACGGTCAGTCACTTCAATCACAGTCAGTAGGAGAAGGGGTGGCTTTGCAAGAGGACAATTAAGGAGGGAATCAGTAAATGAATGACAATATTAAGTCTAGCTACCATGGGCCAGGCTAAGGGTCTGTCTCCTACTAACAAGCATAATGCTCTGGGCAGCACCTTTTTTGTCATGGCACAGCAACGTAACATCAACAAGTCATGCTGTAACACACAGTTATTTTGATTGTTTTTCAAACCTATATACTTTCCAGTATTTTACAAACACACATTCTGAGTAAGGGGAAGACAGAGACAGGAGCTTTATTCTGAAACAATACAGTATTTCCCAAATCTGAAATGAGTAAAAATATTTTCGTGAACTAACTTATATACTGAAAGGAAGGTCTTTAAAATATAAAATAATTCCAATTCAAATACCGTAGTAAGGTGCTAATGCAAAAGCTCAGCTCTAAAAGTGGTATCAGTGTAAACTAAAAGGACCGCTAAAACAGGTTCTCATTCTTACATTTCTGTTGCTAACACTGAGATTAAATAGGATCATGCTGGCAGCAACGTAGAGAAAAATAAATTGTTATAAAAAATCCAATCTTAAACAGCTAAAATACAGGATACATTATTCCAATAGAAGCTGACACATACACAGCGGCATCATCAGAATGATTTTATTTTATTTGACAACATCGTGAATTATTAGGAAGAGCTAGTTCAGTGGATAGGAAATTCCAAAACACACATCGGCTTCCTAACCTCTCATAACCTCCTCTGAACCTAATGAACATACTAGACATATATACAAGAAGAGTCTATTCAACAGATTCTAAATAGGAAAAGAACAAATTCTGGCACTGCTCTGTTTCCCGTTTATGGACGTGATTGAAAACAAAACCTCCCTTGCACTGTATTTGGATGATTGAGTCATATAGTCCTTGTTTGTATTCTCAGGGTCTTGGAGACCATTGATTCGGAATGCAGAAAATAATTTTTTCTTTGTTCAGATTCATTGTAATTTAGTGCAGAGGGAAGGACAACATTTACCTTTTTCTGCAGTATGGGACATACTTTCACAAGGATTTTACACCCTTCTTTTCCTCCCACAGTAGTTTTAAAGCATTCTTAGCTTTGATGGCATCTTTTGTCCTAGCTGGTGGTGTCTGCTGGAGATTAATGCCTAGTTAATAGAAGACTACACAAAACCATCAGCAAGCAAATTAAAATGATCTAAGAGCCCTTTCTGGCTTTACACTTTTTGAAACCATTAAAAAGAGAGACAAGCATACCTGTGCCATTGTAAGGAAAAAAAAACCCACTGTAATATTTAATCTGCTCACAGTTTCTGGGAACCTGTCCAATGATGTATGACTGCCAAGGGAAAACTATTGTCTCCCTGGGGGCTCCACTGGAGCAGGGCTCCCTGGTACTTCATCATCCTCCATTGCACAAAGCCCTTCTACCTAAGGTGGCTTCCCTTAAAGGTGATTGCACTGAAGGGCGTTATTTGCAGTCTTAAACTTAGGCAGAGACTTAGGTGTTTTGCAGGAGCAGGAGGAAAGCATAGAGCACTACAGAAGGGAGCAAATATAACCACTATTTTATAAAAGAAAAAGGTGGCTATTTAAACCTTTTCTCCTTTCTTCTTCTCCACTAGCCATTTTTTCCTTTTGTAGCAATGATCACACAGGTCAAAATAAAAAACGTGGGGTGGAACAGACCATTGTGGCTCTAATATTGCCTGAAGGAAGGATGCCTGCATTTCTGGTCTTCAGAGTTTTAGCCTTCAGACAGTTCAACCAAAGATTGGGCTTTTTTCCCTTTACTTTTGAAAAAAAGTAGCTATTTTCCACAGGAAAAAAAAAAAAAAAGAATGGGATTTTTGTAAGAAAAACAATTTTTTATGGGTTTTTTTTTTTCCTTTGGCTGAAATAAGTTCTCAGTGCTTGGGTTTCTGCAAGAAGTCACAATATTGTCTGGAAAATCAACCAATTAATAACAGGTAACACCACGGGAACCGCTCCAGAGTAAATCCTTCCTCCTCCTGGTGTACAGCTCTTCAGAAGTTGTGCAGAATATATTTCCTCCTTCCACAGGCGAGAGGGACTTGGACCATTTCATTCCTCCCATTCTGGCCTTCTAGAAACACCCACAAGCTGAAAACTCCTAAGGGGAGGGGGGAACCCTAAGCCACTCATTTTTCACCCTCCTTGGTCTGGTGAAAGGAAAAGCCTGCTCTCCTGGCTGGCCTGCAGCCCTGCAAACAACACAAGAGGGCTCTGTGGCTGCACACAGCCAGCCCCACCGCATGCCGCACCGCTCGGCCATGGAGTTTTCCTCACCTGGTCCTTCTGGACCGGCCACCACCGCTGAGCGCGGGCTGGTGGCATCCCTCTCCCCAGGCCCAGCGTAGAGAATGAGATGTCCCTTCCCCTGCCCTCCAGCTGCCCCCACCGCTTCACCGGCTTGGCCGGGGGGCTGGGATGCCTCTGGGCAGCGGCGGTGGCGATGTGACCTGGCGTGGGGCAGCAGAGCAGGCGGCAGGCCTGCCCCGGGCGCCATGTGCGGGCAGTCGTGCTGTGCTGGAAGTGCCTGCCCTCCGCTCTGAGTCATATTTATCGCTCTCCAAAGAACTTCAGAGCAGGCAAAGCTCTTAGTTTCATTTTAGCTCTTTCTCTTCTGAGATCATTAACACTTTGGCTGCAGGCAGAGCTGGCCATGTGGCTGGTGTCTGCAGTGTGTGAGCGGGAACAGCTCCCTCTTGGGCCTGAGCCCCATCTCCATCCCCATCTCCCATTCCTGGGGTTTCTCCCAGGTGCCAGTCACTGCTCCTGCCCCAGGAGCCATAGCCTGAGGCTATGAGGTGGATCTTCATCTTTACCCTTTTGCTACTATGGCCCAGCTCGTTTTTCTCAGGAGATATTTCCAGAGAATTTCTCCACCTGTCTCACAAATCTGTGGGATTTGTTCCAGTGAGAAAATCCACCCCTTCTTACTGACAAGCTGTGACATTTGCTGAGGGCCCTACCCAGCCCCAGGAATTTCAGGTGGCTGCTGGCTCCGTCACAGCTTTCACATTGATCGGTTTCTCCCTGTTTCTGCAAAAGCAGACAGATACCCAACACCCTTGTTGTGAACACCCTCCTCAGAAAATTCCCCCGTACCACACAGCCATGTTGTCTCTTATCTTGCTAACTGATCTTGCTGTTGCCAGCTACAATGTGATCAGAATTCATGTATGGCATTTTTTCCAAACTTTCTCCTTTGTTCTTTTGAAACTGACTCCAAAGAAAATATCAACCTACTGGAAAAAAAGACAAACAAACAAAAAAAAACCCCACAAAACCCAAAAAAACAAAACCACCAAACCAAGTAGAAGCCAAAAGTCCCTGGAGTCTCCTCTTGGAGTATGGAGAGTACTATTACAGTAACCGTCCCAGTTTGTCAAACGTTCCTGGCCTACCCAGTGTGAACCTTTCAACTGCCCCATGTCAATGATAGGGTAACCTAAGCACATGCAGCACTACCTGGATTCAGACTACACACATGCATCCATCCATGCACACAGGAGCAGCAGGAGCCTGCAGCAAAGAGCTTTACAACATTCACCCGCATTTGCTTAAAGGACAGATAGGCTGTAACTACATTTCAGTGCAGGACCCTAACCCTTACCCAGAGCTCCCCTGAGCATGTGGCTGAGGCCTGGCTGTCCAAACTCCTACATCTCCCCCTGGTCTCATCTGCACGCAACATACCCAAAGGAAGACCTAAACACCTCTTCTGCAACAGGTTCTCCAAGGACAACAGTTACTCAGTAAAACTGCTTGATGCTATCAGCCTTCTCCCCTAGAAGGGCGGTACATTGCATATAAACATCTCCAGCTGGATGTTCATAACCAAGTTACTAAATGTCGTAGTTGGGGTAGGGCAGGGGATCAGAGCACGCCTGAGCCTTGCCTGCCCACCACCCCATCCTACCCATGCACAAGCCGTTTTCCTGCTTTGCTTCTATGAACACTCTTGAACCTCTGCACTGCAGGTTTTGCAAGATGACTGGAGCCTGCTGCACTGCTAGGACTTGAGCATCCTCTTTACAAATTCCATTACATGCACCAACAGTGTCCAGCAGGTCCCAAAAGACTGGGTCAAGGGGTACTTTTGCCCCCTGCCAGCAGGATGACAAGTGCAGAGACAGCCACAGCCAGGGGGAGCAAAGATCTAGCCTGTTTGCAAACACATATTCCCTGTCAGCCAAGTCTCCAGGTGGCAGATCAGAGGAGCCAGCTGCTCTGATGTAAATTAGACCTGTTTTCTCCCTCTTGCACACAAATACAAGGCACAGATGAAAGAAGTCATGCTGGAAGCTGCTGTTTATGAGGAGCAGTTTAACAGATGACTTACAGAGCAAATGGAAACTAAGGCTCAGACTGAGATCCCAGATAAGAGAGGCAGGGGGAGAGTCGGTGATTTCTAGACATATATCTCAAGGCATAATGATGGTTAAAATGTGGAGGCCAGCTCAGGGCTCCCAGGAGCAGAGGCAGTATGCAGTGCCCGCTGTGGCTGGAGGCAGTCTGCTGTGGAGGCATCAAGGAGAGACATGGGACTGTGATGGGACACTGGGAAGGACAGAATAGGCAGTCTCCTGTGGTGAACCTGACACCAAGAAGTCAAACATTTTTCCAGTGCCTAAACTCCAGCCTAGCCAAGATCCTTATAAATATTTCTAGACTACAGGAACACAGATAGCATCCTTAAACCTGAGGGAAAGAGCCTGGGGGAGGGTGGAGATTTGTTCAAAGCCAAAGAGGCAAAGCAAAGCAAAGCAAAGCAAAGGGAGATCCATCCTCATGAACAGAGTCACTGCTCTGAGCCCATAAGCTGCTCAGTGCCCAGTCCCTGCCACCCCAGACGCAGCAGGGCTCCTCAGGCATGGAGAGGTTTGGAGAGCCAAAGCCTGGAAGAAGCAGCAGTTCCTTGAACATGTTTGGAGAAGAGCAATAAAGTTCCCTTTCCAGAATGACGACACATGGAAAATCAGTGTCCCAGCTAGCTCAGAGCCCCACACCTGCCCTCCTCCTCTCCCAGCCATTCTTGCTCATGCTACTCCGTGTCCGCGACTGAGCTCTGCCTGCAAGAGACAATTCCATTTCAGTGCAACAGATTCAAACTCTAATTAAGTTTTCCCATTTAAATCAAGGCAGGAACAGCTCTGCCAGCCTGCCGTCATGAGAGCTATTTTTGAAGAGAATTGTCAAACTAGCCAGGAAGTCAAACATGACATTTTATACCATTTTTAAGTGTGTGTGTGTGTGTATGCACTCATGCACATGTGTGCATTTCCTTCTGCAAGCAAGAAACAATTGCTCCCTGTGCATGAGAGGAGCTCAGGCTGCTTTAATTGTGTGGCTGCTGAGATGGCTTCTTTGTGGCAGTTGAAAGAGAAGGGAAAAAGTCTTCAGTTTATGTGTGTATTCCTGCTTTACGTGACTCACTACAATGGAAAAACCCATATTGCTTCGTCTCTTCTTTTAGCCCCGACTCATCCCAGACACCATCTATCTTCATGCTACTCCACAGCTCCTTATGCAGTGGTGTTCACTCCTTTATGTTCCTTAATTCAAGTGCACAGTGCAAAGGTTATTTGGAATATAGCTTATCCCCTGCTCTGTATAGCATGAGGAAAGACTGTTTTATGATGAAGACATCAGATTAGGACTCACATCCAGCTTTCATATTCAATACTGATTCAAACTTCTGGTGTAACTCAGTTATTCACCTTCTATTAGTCAAAAGTGCAATAAAACTTTGTTTATCATCCTATTCTCTCTCCAAGCGAAGTCCAAGGCATTTTCTCTCTAGCAGGATTTAATACAATGAGCACCCATTACACTTTCATCACAAATTACATTGTAAACTTGTATTTTCTACCAGTTTCTTATATTCTCTTCTAAGTATGGTATGCTTTTACAGAGCTAAGTGAACTCCTTGGTAGATGCTTTGATCTCTGTTTTAATAGGCCTTTACAGTTAAATCGGTGTTAGGAATGAAAGTCAATACATTCATACTGAGGTAGTTTCAATTTCATTGATTTTTTAGTAAGGAAATAGTCATGAGAGTGATTTTCTAGTTTTACCATCTCACAGATAGAATGATTGGCATGTTTTGAAGGTTCAAATGCTTTAATGAAGATGTTTCTCCTAGGATAAAAACATTTGTAAAAAAGCCTGCATTTTGTTGGAGAACAATCAACATGTGCCCATCACAATTTTGTGTTATAAACACATACTTTCAGTTACAGTGAAGTCTTGCTTTGAATTTCTCTCAAAGTAGTATTCAGGATTTATCAGTTCCTAGCAGCTTTGATGATACCTGACATTATAACACATACTGTTCTCTTCAACATGTCTGGCAAAAATCCTTTGTATACTCCAATCAAAGCATCACAGAGTAGGTGAGGTGGGCAGGCACTTCTGGAAAGCGTCTAGATCCCTACTCAGAGTAGGGTCAGCTGCAGCAGTTTGCTCAGGGCTGTGTCCAGTTGAGTTTTGAACAGTTTTAGGAATAGAGCCTCCACAGCCTTTCCAGGCAGCCTGTGCCAGTGTTCAACCAGCCTCAGTAGAATAATTTTTCTCATGCTTAAATGGAATTTTCTGTATCTCAGTTTCTGCCCTTTGCTTCTCATCTTGTCAATGGACATCACTGAGAAGAGTCCAGCTCCATCTTCTGTAGTTCCCCCCGCCATACACATGGATAGGATCCCCCTCAGCCTTCTCACCTCCAAGCTGAACACCACCAGGTCTCTCAGCCTCTCCTCATATGACAGATGCTCCTGTCCCCTAGTCACCTTCATGGCCCTTTGCTGGACTTGACCCAGTACGTCTTTTGTACTGGGGAGTCCAGAAATGGATCCAGCACTCCATATGTGTCTCATCAGTGTTGAATAAAGGAGAAGGATCACTTCCCTTGACCTGTTGGAAACACACTGTCTAATACAGCCCAGGGCGTTATTGGCCTTATCCGCCTCAAGAGCACTTTGCTGGCTTCATGTTAAACTTGGTGTCAACCAGGACCACCACAGCCTTTTCTGCAGAGCTGATTTCCAGCCAGTCATACCCCAGCCTGTGCTGGTGCATGCAGTTATTCCTCCTGGGGCTCAGGACATTCCCTTTTCCTTTATTGAACTTCATGAGATAGCTGTTGGCTCATTTCTCCACCCATTTCTTCAGTCCCTCTGAACAGCAGCACACTCATCTGGCATATACACTCCTGTCAGTTTTGTGTCATTTGCAAACTTGCCAAGGTTACACTTCGTCCCATCACCTAGGCAATTCATGACATGGTATAGGACCTGGTGTCAACCCCTAGAACACACTACTAGTGCTAACCTCCAGCTGGACTTTGAACTGCCGGTCTCACTCCTCTGGGTCCAGCCATTCAGCCAGTTTCACCTTATGTCATTCCATTTATTGGCCCCATATTCATCAGCTTGTCTCTGAGGACCTAACGGAGAACAGTGTTGAAACTCACTTCATAAAGTTAAGATAAACATCCACTGCTCTCCTCTTATCCACTAAGCCAGTCATCTTGTTGTAGAGGCTATTATCATCCCTCTGTCCAGTGAGGAAGGTCTGAAATCCAAAGTCATGGCCCTGAAAGGCAGCTTCGTTTTCCCACTGCTTGGAATTGTTATTCCTGGGATGAGTCAGTTCTGGCATGAGGAAGGTAGATGTGATTACTTCATTTCTGTTTTCCATTGGTTCACATTGGATCTTGTTTAACCAAGATTTCAGGTATTTAAATGCATTGCAGTATTTTGGGTTTAAAATTGTGCTTTGACCTTTAGAAGAGAAAAGGATCCTGAGGCTAAAATATCAGTTGTGCCATTCCAAAGACAGCTCATTTCCCCATATAGAGCTTTCTGTGTTGCTGACAAGGAGCCTGGTTTTTATGCTGTTCTTCATGAAAACAGAAGCTCATCCTTGGAGTCATCTCTCCTTGAAGTAGCCAAGATGCGAAATTGGCCCATGTTTTATGCCAAGTGCAGTTGATAGCTTAGTTGAAAATTGGATTTTCTTTAGAACAGAAAGCAAAGCAGACAAAAGTCAATGGAAATATTCTTTTTGGCAACCTTGGGCCTTGGAGCAGCTCTTTGAAGATGGGTTTTCGTGAGGAGAGATGCAATGCTGAACTAGGCACTGAAATTACTTCCCTAGTCTAAACTCTTAAATATTTTACAGTCACTTTAAAGAGGAAGACTCTCCCTGCCACACTTAGCCCTTCAAAGCCCGTTCTCTGCAGAGATGTGAAAGAGCAGAGAACAGAGAATATCGATACACACTTACTCAGAGATCTGGGGGAAAAGTACATATGTTTCTGGATCTAGCCAACATTGCTCAGAGCTCGGACGTACCTGGGTGTGTCACCTGAGCTGCAGTAAAAGTCCACGCTCACAGCTGCATGTCTGTGGTACTCACAAGATGTGACATGGTTCACTGACATCTCGGGAAGGGCCCAGCCGAAGGCCATCAGCATGGCTGGGGGGCTGGAGCATACACAGCATGCAGAGAGGCTGAAAACACAGGGGATGTTCAGTCTGGGGGTGAGAGGCTTAAGGAGGAATTTGGTTGCTGTCTTCCACTACCTGAAAGGAGATTATAAAAAAAGAACCAGGCTCCTCTCATAGAAACACAGGGAAAGGGTGAGGGACAATGATCACAAGGACATAAAGAAAAAAATCTTCACTGTGAAAGACATTAACCACTGAAACACAGGACCAGTGAGTCTATGGACTCTCCACCTTTAGCCCAAAGCCCTGAGCAACACGCCCTGCCCTTGCAGCTGGTCCTGCTTTGAGCTGGAGGTTGGGTTGGACAACCTCCAGAGGTCCCTTCCAGCCTGAACCATTCCTTGAGTCAGTGACTTACGAGTGCGTTAGCATAACTCACATTACCTTGGCCTAAAACCAGGTATCCAAACCCTTACCAAGGTTTAGAGATTCACAGGAACATACTAAGCTCAGTAGGAGCCCTTCCCATATCAGAAAAGATACTGAAAAATGTGGCTAAATATCCTTGCAGCAGGTATTGAAGTTTCAGTAACTTTCCTGAATTAACTCCAGAGCTGTTACTAATATATGGGAGTATTCAGATCCTACAAGGATTTTCAAACAAGCAGAAAACTGCAAAATTATGTCTGCTCTTAACTTAGTTTCTCTGACAGCAAAGCTGTTCTTCCTAAATATGCAGAACTTCATTCACAGAAGTGTAGTCTGGATACACTAATATATTTTTCTCTTCAGAGACGTTTTTGACAGATGTGCATACTGGTTATGGATATACTTTGAGAGGAAATGTTAATTTTTTGCAGTAGTTTGTGATATCACATGAAGTATCAAATGCTAGACAGGCATTGATTTATTTCTGATAACAGAATATTAAAAGTATATATATCTGTGATATTGCAAGGATATCTGTTTGAAAAGCCTCTCAGATACAGAGCACTCTTCCTTTGCATCTGCTGCTGCTTTGTCAATAATTTATCTGTAATTAATTATTGAGATACTTTTTTAAAAAATGTAAGTAAAAACTTGATAGCACAAAATACAGAATCAAGAATTCAGTGTTGAACTGCTCTCTACACTTTGCAGAAAGGAAGAAGAATTCTTATTAGCATACAAATAGATGAGATAATGGAAAAGGGAATATATTGCTCAGGAAGCACTTTTACAAATGTTATTTTTCAAATGTTCTACAGGATGGAAGTCCCCATTTAATAACGGCATTTTAAAATTGTCATTAAGGCCTTAAGCCTTTAATGTGCTACATGTGGGTGGCTGCTGTCCAGATGTCGAGTGAGGCTGGGGAGGAGGTGGGCTTCATGAGAAGTGGGAGTTCTTCAGCTAAGCATCACATTGTCCTACAGGCTTACAGATCCTTCCTGCACCAACCCCCAGAGACCCAGAGAAAGTTTTCAGCAAAGTGCAACATGAGGAATTAAAAAAACTGAATGGGGAAAAAACATCTGAAGTGCTGAAATGCATTCCTTTCAGCAACAAACTCAGATTTCCAAGGTTTCTGGATCACTGGTTAGCAAAGGTAGGGTCACAGGTCACAAGCAATCAACAACCCTTTTTTATATTAACATATATCAAATTTTTACTGATACTAATACATATTTAAAGAGCTTACCTACCCTTAGCTGAACTGCAGAAATTGAAAGCTACTGTGCTTCCAACATCTTGCAAAGCAAAATGAAATGGATTATTTTAAACAACCTTTTTCTGGAAATGGTCCGCACAAATGTATGCAAGAAGTTACCTCTTCTCACCTGAGAGATAATAATTTCATTGCTTGCAACTATCTGACCATAATTTTAAGGAATTCTTTGTGGACCGCAAAAAAAAAAGCTTGCATTGCACTTTTATGCCAAGGCAGTGGATAGAATTTGAACAAGGAAAATCCTCATTAAAATACTCATTAGAAGGAAAAGGCTGCAAATGCCACCTAATATCCTATATCCTTGGCCCAGTCTAATCAGTGTGGCCAGTATCTTAATCTCAGGGAATTATAGAGATGTCTGTGGGTGAATGTCACATTGGCAATCACACAAAAGAGCTAACCACTTTGCAAGATATTAGGATAACTTTTGTCTCCACATACAGACTAAGCACTGTAAGTCAAGCCATTGAAATCCTCGTAATGGAGTTCCACAAGCTTTGTTTCAGGCACAGAAAGGTTCAATTATAGCAACTTCCCTTAACAATAGGAAAAAAAAAATAATAAAAAAGCATACCTCAAGGACCTACACTCTTTATAACCTTTGAAGCAGCAAATTTTTGACAACACTTCACACTTCACAGAGTGAGTACTATAAGACAAACAGCTGTCCCAGTACAAGTTATCAGTTAAATTGTCAGATTCCAGCTGACACAAAATTCAAGTCAAGCAAATAACACGAACTTCCAAGAAAAGCCATATGAGTTTCATCCTGAAAGTCACTTAGTCTGATTCGCTCATGGAAGCCCTGATGCCTGATAACTACTTTTCCCAAAAAGAAAGTATTTGTAGCTAGGGTGTTCATTGCTCAGGTTTCTATTAGAAGATTAAAAGAAAATTAGGACTAACGGAAGGCTCAGCAAAATAAACATCACATGTCACTGACCTACATATTTACAGCTGCCCTGTATCTTTGATCTAGTGGGTAAAGCACAGAGAGTCTCAGGAGTCCTTGATCCTACCTCTGATTTTATTAGCACCTTTGTTACAGTCGTCTGGCCACTGCAACCTAGACATGTATGTACCAACAGATGAAATTATTGGTGCTATTTTACATGTCAATATAAGAAATGAAATTTGGTGTAAATAGGCCAAACCACATTAAGAGTGACAGAGGAAGGGGAACTGGGAACCTGCTGAGAACCTGAGGGAGCAGAGGTTCTTTCTGTGTTGCTGGACAATATGATAGCATACAAAGGCATCTCTCCTTGTGATAGAAATTGGGTATTCTAGTTATCTGTGCTCCCTCTGTTGTCAATGGAGAGACATCCTTAGTACCTCTCCCCATGGCAGTTCAGTGGTAAACTGGCAACACAATACTGAAATAATCCATTATCCACAAATGTTCGCCCACATCAGAGGTGTCAGGGGCTGTGCAGTGAACAGATTTGGGGGCTGTAACAAATGAGGCCCCCAGGTACACAGCCCTGATGTCCTGCAAAACATCAATGCTATAAGATGTCCACCATAACCACCTGAAACCAGTGCTGAAAAAGATTAAATGGGAGAAAGTAACAAGGGAAGCAAATGAAAAAGGAAACTAAAAAACAAAAGGAAAGGAACGGAGAAAGAGAAAAGGAACTCAGCAGAAGAACTTCTGAGCAGTCTGAGTCAGACTTTTAATAAAACTTTCTGTAAAGTTCAAAAAACCAACTGCATTTTATCTGTGAGCCTGAAAAGATGAAAGGAGCAAGGAGCAGAAGGTTGTAACTTTCATGTTTATACACAAATACTTCGAAAGAAGCTGCCTCTGCCTAACACCTTCATTCAGCACTTGGAAGTGCAAACACAAATTAAGCAAAGGCTTTGAAGTCCTCAGCTATGCAGAAGCCACAGCAGAACAAGGAGTTCTGAGCTGCAGCAGCAGAAGAAAGGTGCATACAATGTTGGAGGAGTATGAGTGCAAGGAGGCATAGACACTTTAGAGACGTGTACTTCAATCCTCTGAATTTTGCTTGTACCAAGAGTTGCATAGTCTAAATTCCATAGGGGGAATTTGGCTTGGAATGCCAGGAAAGTCCCTATCCTGGCTTGGCAGCATTGTCAGAAGCCTGTCAGCCACTGTTGGCCTCATGCAGCACAAAGGGAGACATCAGGCAGAAGAGGCTCTGCTCTTCCCTGTGCTGCTATGCACAGGAGGAAATGTGGCTGCAACTGAAATATCAGAGGTAGCAGTTTCTCAGCTGGAGGTATCAGACACCCTCCACATCAGCTCTTGCTGAGCAAGGTGCCAGGCACCAGCAACCCTCCACACCTTTAGCAACAGGGACCCATAGCGCCCCCGGAGAGCCCCCCAAGCAACAAAGCTCAAAATACATGGGATTCAATGCACTTTCTCCAGCCTGGACTGTCTCCATGGCCCACCTCCATCCCATCCTCACTTCAGCCCCTCTGACCATATTGCTTTGTCTTCTTCAATTAGATGACTCTACTCTAGCAAATACACAGCAACACTGTTCTAGTCCTGCACTATCTAGACTTTACCAAGAAAGAATGCTACCGAGCTTTCAATGACAGTCAACACAACAAGACAACCAGAGAGGAGAAGTAATTAACATCTGATCAGCAGAGACATGCCATAAATATCCAAGTTGGTAGAAAACACCAAAGAGAAAGTCAAATTCCACTAGTGTTGCTGTGCACACAAGAACCAAAACACTACATACCAGATGAAAAGCTAAAACAAAAACCTGCAGAAAGTGAGTTCTTGTACTTGTTTTTTGGAGCCTGAGGGCTCCTTGTTTTGTGTACAAAAAGGGAATATTGACTTTGGCAGCACAGTGTACACCCTGCAGTGCTCTGAGTCTCTTCCTGCTGCCCCTAGTTCTCTTCTCCCATAAATTCCTCTTAGGAATGAAGGAACTTTATTGAAAAAAAAAAAAAAAAAAGATTCACTTAATGAGTTTTCTCATGTATGGCCAAGAGCAAAAAGTAAATGTTTAACCTCTGACCTCAAGGCTAAATTACAGCATGGTGAATGACGAGGACCCTCTGCTTACTGTTTGCTTTAAGAATAGTAACAACATCACCATTTTCAGTGAGCAATTAGCACTCCTGCTGTGTTTAGCGCTGAAGCGTTTTTTCTTGGTGCAATCAAGTAGTGCAGAGTTTTCCCTCAAGTTTACGGAATATCACTGTACATGCAAATCCTCACATTCCTTCTGAGCACCCAGATGTTGCTGTTGAATACATGGTCATATATCTATATATATATATATGTATGATAGTTCAAATACTTATATATACATGTGCATATATAATCTATATGCATGTAAGTATAAAAGTATAGAAATACATCTATGTGTGTATGAATGTAAGCATGCAATAGAAGAAAATTTGGATCTCAATTTGGAGATATTAAAAAGCCACCTAGACACAGTCCTGGAAAACTGGTTCTAGGTGGCCATGCTTGAGCAATAGGGGTGGGCAATAAGACCTCCAGATGTCCCTTCCCACCTCAACCATTCCGTGACTTTGTAATTCTGTTCGTCTACCCAAAAGCAATTATCTGTGCTTAAGCCGGCTGCCTTCTAATGGTAACCATCTCTAGAGTGTATGAACAATTTAGCACCATGTTTATCTAGTTCCTAAGGTCCCAGAAGAAGTCTTTCCTTGTATTTCTTTGTTTTTCTTTTTGATACCTGTGAAAAGCACATTGTTTTACTGTTAGTAAATAAGCTTAGACAGGAACACTGAGCCCAATGACAAAAGTTAAATACCCCTACAGTCAACAACTTCATGGAAGATTTTAATCTCTAAAGCAAAATGCCTCTGTTGCTTTGCCCAGAATGACAGATTCTGCAAACAAAAATTTTATAAGAAGTTTTTCTTCCACTCAGTGGTGAGTTTCTGGTCCTTACAACTGTCTCTAGGTCAAAATCAGATGGAAGAAAAATCTTTTCTAAGCTTGGCATGAGAAATGTTGTGCCCCAAGTTACCGAGAAATATTAATGAGCATACTAATGGATAGAATAAGGAGCTTTAATGTCTCACATCCAGCTAGCTGGAGCCTTACAATCTATGAAGGACAGAAGGAAAGCTCCCAGAGGGTCTCATGATGTGCTGATTCTCAAATAAATCCTTGGATGGGTTTCCTGGGAGTGCTCACAGACTTAGTAGTTTCAGGCACCAATTCAAGAAAATTCTCTTACTCACTATGTGCCATTGTAAGATATTCAAGCTTTCAGCACCCAGCAACCAAAACAAGGGAAACTCCCAATTCCTAAGAGTTTTGCAACGTGCTTAACTTCAAGAACAGGTTTTACATCCTTGGATTAGATCATATTTTTAACTACTTTCTGTAGTGTGTTTGACCATTTTCTGAACTGGGTTACACAGCTCTAAATCTGGTATGTTATGCTACATAACCAAGTGAAATCCAGGCTATTGCTATTCCAGCTAGGAAGAGATGCTAGGCTGATTTGGGATCCACAAAGTGCTTTATCACACAAACTGTGTTTTGTGCCCATTTAAAGTCAATTTCAGTTTTAGTTGCTTTGTAGACCTCAAATAAGATAAATAGTTGTCATTTTTTGCTCTTGACTTCTTTAGTTTTATTGCCCTCTGGCAGTAAATACATCTGCTTAACCACAACACAAAAAGAAAGTTGCTAGTTTTTTCAAAGCCCCAAAGACTTAAACAATTTCAAAAAGGATGAAGTCCAGTGGACAGAGGAAGGCCCTAAAGAAACAGCTGTGTCACTATTGTGAGGTGATTCCAGCCATTGGTGGTTTTTTACAAATAATTCTGTATGACGACTCAGTTTCACCCCAAATGAGTCATGATATTGCCACAGATTTGCCATTGCATTTTACAGGCAAACACACTTTAATTGTTTTTACTTGTAGCATTCTGCCAGACAATGCAAGATGACATCGTTGCATGAAGTCTCCCAGGTTCTTACTACTGGATAAATGTTATCTTAGGAAAGTATTAGCTGCTGATCCCCTGAGGCAGTCTGGACAGAGATGCAGCAGAGAGCAGCAGAAAGCCTGGTTCTCTCCCTACTGCCTGCTCCAAGCAAAGGCAGAATGGCTCCTGGAGAATGGTGTGACCCTGCTGAGCTGAGATTGCCCTGAGCGTTGCAGCCACCTCTGCTGCAGGACTATTGTTTGTGCATCACCAGAAAACTGCAGGCTTCCTATCTCCAAGGCACCCCTCACAGCAGAGGCTGAAAGTGGCCGCCAGAACATGACACCAACTTAATACAAAGTCACAATGGTGTGAAAATACCTCCTGAAGTACACCTCTCCCTGTAACTCTCTCATGTATGTGAAAGCACACCGAGTATTAAGATACATAAAAGCCTTAGATGAGCCTTACCTCCTTTCTCCTCTCCATTCGTGCCGTTTGCCTGCACTCATCTGGGCCACAATGAACTTCTCTTGTTGGCTGGTGACTGCAGTGTGCCATGACGTCCAGGTGGCTCAGCATGGAAGCAGAATATTTAAATGCCCCATTGCACACAAAGTCCCTATCTCCATGCATCCAGAAGGGCTGCACAGAAGTTTCGTAGTTAAGTCTTCTTACCCTTTTTGTAAAAGTTGGGGGTTTTTTTCCACTAAATCAAAACAGGGCCTAAAAAAGTCAACAGTTTGTGTCTTTAAATTGGGTCAGGGCTCATCCCTTCTTAGGTTGCTTATCTCACTGGATTTCTGTTATTATCTTTTTTTCCTCTCACCTTAGACCTTGACACTTCCTGCCCTTACATGGTGTTAAATATGGTGCACACAGCCGAAGAACAGAGGTGGTTAGTGATTTCAACCTCTCTGCAACGTAGCGTGGGTCACAGCACCTACAGCCCAGCCACCCACCTGGCAGGTGAATGGTGACACATGGCTCCGACCCTCATCTCTGCTGGGCATGGTGACAGCGCAGACTTCACCAAGCAGAATTCACCGCAGCCAGCCAAGGGTCTTATCTAAGAGGCTTCTGGCAAGCCTGCCCAAAGAGAGAGGGACTCCGCTGTGACACAGATCTTTCATGACACACCCCAACACGACAGCTGGCCAAAATGGCCACCCATCACTGGACATCCTCAGGTGGCTGTGCCTCACTGTGCCCACACCACGTGGGTAGGACAGTATGACCAGCAGCTCAGGAAACCTGAGGCACTTTACAGCCACTGGCCCCAGTCTTGACCTCCTCTTCATAACTTTTGAGCTTGAGCATTTTTAAATCATGCTGTCTTTTCTAAGTGTCAAGACCATTTACCTTTAGCAAAGATGGTCACATTCTGTCAGGTTGTTGATCTTCACAATGCCCTCTGAGAGATCACCTGAATGGAGGGCATCTCTCAGCTTATCTGCAGCGTCCTTCTCCTTCTTTGCTAGGCCAGAGGACCCACGGAGTCCCTCAGCAGCCCCCTCCTTCCCTGACTCTGTTTCCACCACAGTGCTGGTGCTGCACCACCCTGATGCATGCAGGCGTTATGGCCTTCACCCAGTCACCCCCTGGAGGTGCAACACCAGCATACAACAAGCAGTGATGTTACTCCAACGTTCCACAGATGCAGGAGGACCAGAGTTCTGCTGCGAGATTCCTGAAACCTGCAGCAAAGAGGAATGTGTGCCCTTGAGGGCCACTGGTTCCCAAGGTACATAGGTGCATAGATGTCTTAATCTTTCTCTGTCCTTATCTCTAAAAGAATGAGTAATGGCAGTCCTTGGCTTCCCAGGGTTCCTGTGAGCACAGACAGAATAAAGACTGCAAGGTGTCCCACCGCCACTGCATTATGGAGGCATGGACCTTCCTTACAGTGAGAGGCACAACCCCATCTTCTTTAGATCTAGAGCAGGGCCCAGCATTACAGTAGAGAAGGAAGAGTGACATTTTACACTTTTGGGAGTTTTTCATGTTTCATCTTGGTCATTTGAACCCCTGCTGTTCATCACCACAAAAAAGGATGTCCTGACTTCCTACAAGAAAGATACTTGAAGGTAGAAAGCCAGATAGTCCCAAATGTATTCTTGCAGCAAGTGACAAGAAACAAATTACATGGCTGAAAGGAAACCGAGATAATCTTTATGTGGTTTAAAGGATCATAAGTCTGGCGCCGACTGCCAGAGGATAGCACAATCAATGGCACTGTTGGCCTATCAAAATGGAGAGATGATTTTCATAATGCTGTATAATGGTAAAAGACTGGCTGATGGCTGGATTTGTCAATGCTTGTGGTTTCTTATACTGGAGAACAAAAGAAATGCCTTAACATTTCCAGCAGCAGCATTCCAGGTCTTGGCAGACAATAACTGAGCTAATTATGAGGAAGGTCTACAAAACAACCCTAGGCCCCCCCTCAGCATGCCACAACTTTTCTCAGTTGGGAGTTCTGTCATCAACTAGGAGGAAGAAGCAAATTCTGCTCCCTCAAGTCCCCCTGCTTGCCTAGTCCCCTTGTGTCCCTCAGCCTGAGTCTGCAGTTCTGTTAGAGGGTCAAGCTAGCTGTCAGTCACACTCCACAGCTTTCCTAAAGAGCTTTCTGTACCAAAATAAAGACATCATTCACAGTGCGAAGCTGCCAGCATCCAGCCGTTATTGCAGGTTTGCTGCAATTTCAGCACCTGGTTTGCTTTTCAGTTCCTAGAGACCAGAGTTTCACAGCCTCTGGGAGGGTCAGTGGATAGCTCAACCCCAGGTTTCCCCCTATTCCTGCTCCATATCTATAGGGAGATCAGGTGAGCCCCTTCCAGCTTCACCCTTTGGTTTGCTTTTAATTCCATGGCTCCTCTGAATTCCACCCATGCTGAAGGAGTTCTCAGTTAAATTTTCAATCAGCAGTTGAAATCTCTCAGTGTCTTTCTCCAAACCCTGAGCTATCTATTTACCAACAAAGAACCAACTCTGAAGGCTTGTACTGAGCTGAAAATCCCTCTGAATTATTCCCTCTTGCCCAAGTTGAGACATTTAATATTTTCCTTTTTCTCCCCGGAGACAGTAAAGATGAGGAAACGGTGACATGTACAGTGAAAAGAAACATACAGCAGAATATCCATGAGGTGGAATCTTTATTTTTTTTCAGATCTGCACAGTGCAGACCAGTGGGATCATCAACAGTGACTGAGCTCCTACACGTACAGGCTATACAAGTAACAAAGACTGGAAAAAAGACTGGAGCTGCTCATTGACCAGCACATCTCCCTGACTGCAATTTAAGGACTGAGGGTATGACTCACCCTGCTTAGGCTGTGCTCCATTTAATTTTAATGTTGCGTAGTGGGGTTTGCTCTATCTGTATTCAGCTTCTGATGTTACAGATATGTCTCCAGCGGAGACCACTCTCCTGCTTTACTCCATGTTTGTGACATTTTACCAGGCAGAATGTAGGCAATGCAGAAAAGCAGAGATTCAAGTCATCTCATGAATAGCATTGCTATACTGTCAAAGCAGTCTAAAGTGACTTTCACCCATACCAGAAAGCTAACACGGCTCTGAGCCTCCAGCATATCAGCTTAAAAGCATTTCCTGTGGTCTCCTCATTTCTTCTGAGAACATCCTGTAAGTGATGTACAACCAACAAGCAAATACAATTTCTTAGTGTGCTTAGTTTTCACTTTGGCACAATCTGTAGTTGCTTTGTTCCAAAAACCTCATGGGAATTGAATTATCCCAAGTCCTACTGTCCTGGACACCTTCATCTGATTTAGCTGAAATTGGCTAATATACTCAGAAGTACAAGACGCACAAACACACAGAGAAAATGAGACTGTACAAACTATACTGAACGAAGCAGCTGTAAGATTTTAAATTTAATCATGCAAACTGATATTTACATTAGCATGAATTCCCAGTCCTACCTGTGATAGTCTTCTGCTAAACCTGCCAAATGGTCTCCTGCACTGATTGTCTCTCAGTCACAGGCTTCAATCCTTTTTATTTTCTCTTTCCTCTCTTTTTTTTTTTCTTTTTTTCATTTTTTTTAGATTTAATTTAATGTAACTGGTCTGTGTCTTCCTGGGATTCCTTTTAGTGGCTAAGATCATCATTGTCAAGAGCCAATCAAAATCACTAGAGAAATTCTTTCTAGAAAAACAGTAACTCCCTCTGTGCTTCCTGAGTGATCCTCAGTGTTTGCTACAACCACTCCATCGGTGAAACATCCTGACACCCTGACTTATGTGATGAACAGATCAGCACGTCCTTTGGATTAAGGCACAATACAAACTAAATGAATTTATTCCAGCTCATAGCACCATTAATCATTAAAGTCTATTAGCATGAATCAACTTCAGCCTTCTTAACCCTTGCCAAAGTGTCACCTTCTACTGGAAGGTCCCTGTATTATCCCTGTAGGAACCACCAGGAGACAAAATATGATATCAAGAGGGTAAAACAACACACACAAAAGAAGTGGAATAACCTTCTGAAAGCTTCTGATGAGGCTGGCAACTGTTTGGGGTTGGTACTGTGACTCAACACTGGAAAAACCTCCACCAATAACCAGCTGTTGCCCTTTCCCTGTCAGTCTGTCTTTTCCCAGGGGTTCTCCCAGATTTGGTAACCACCTGGATATTACAAAATATAATATCTCCACCGGTATTAGTTCAGCTGACATCTTAGTCATTTTTTGTAAAAATTGGCCAATATAAACTTGTTTCTTACTCGTTCACTTCGGTGAATTCTACCATGGAAGTAGAAAACAAATTGAGTCTCGTGCTTAATATCTCTGCAGTTCCCAGAAAGAGGGCGAGATAGAGAAAACACAATTTCATAAAGCACAATTTCCCAGCTTCCTTGCCCAATAAGCATTTTTCCTAGGAGCTAATAGAAAAACTTTTATCTGATAGCTTCCATAGCTGCACAGAATTGACCTAGATTACCATAAAGCCTGAACTCCAGAGGAAACTAGCAGTCCAGATTTTAACCCAAATAACACACACCTGGAGGTACCCTTTGGATTCTGTTTAAACACTACTGTCTGTCTTCATGAATTGAAGGAATAAAGGTGTTAAGTTGACTTTTAACAGTACTGACTGCTCAGGGAAGTGTGGGAGTTTAAATGTTAGATGCTTTTGGTAAGAAGTACATCATCACCATTCATTTCATCAGCTGCAGGAAAAATGAAAAATTTCATAGAAACCCAACAGAGATGATAGTTTAATGGTCTAGTAGGATGTGTACTACAAGAGACTGAAAACACAAGGATTATTTAAACATGGAATGATGAATATGACCTTGTCTTATTCAGGAAGTGTCAGTACAGCTGCATCCTGATGTCAAACATAAATAAAAACAAAGCAAGAGATGCAGTGAAAGATTTGGATTTGCTTCTCTGTATCCAGCAGTGGAAAGTAAAGCACAGCTGAGACTTTAGACAGTGAGGAGTCTCTAATCCTTTCCTAAAACTCTTTTCTTCTCATGACAGTTTTGGATGCACAAAGATTAATAGCTAGTTTTGTGTTGTTCTCTTCCTACTGATTAATTTCAGTACTAGAGTTATAGCATTTGCAATAAATCCAGCCATTGCTAAAGTAACTGCAAATGCTTATCTTAGGAAATTCGTATGCATTTACCTGTCTGACACATTTCTTTTTTTTTTTTTTTTCCCCCTCTTATTCCTTATACAGCAGATATCTACAGGATTTAGTTTTTGGTTAAAAGTTGAGGCAGGGTTTTGTGCAGGTGGCTGTAGTTATTAACATGGTCATTTTGCAACTTGAATATATAGGGGACAATTAGAATCAATCTGATACAATATCTTCTTCAAGAAGTATAGAAAAAATACTCAAAACTCATCTCAGTTTCCCACCTTTCCTATATCTGTCACACAAACATAATAGAGCACAACCCTGTTTAAACAGCAACACAAATAGTTTGAACTTCAAGGAAGCTTAAGAGATATACTGGAGATACTCACAGGGACAGAAAACTTTGGAGGAGCCAATGTGCATTTATGTTAAATTCCACAAAATGTCCAGCTTTACAGCTTCATTCAACACTATTACAACCACAGGAGGGTACAGCTGAGAGGTAGATCCACAGATTTCAAACCCATTATAATTGTCAAGTCCAATCTCTTCATAGCTCCATTCATATAACATTCTTCAGCATATCCAGTACTCTGTCTGAATAACAGCTTTTTTCTTCTTTTTCTTTTTTTTTTAATTTTTTTTTAAGGAAGGTCTTTAATCTTGTAAGGTCTAAAGTGGAAGAGTGACATTAGTATCTCTGGTGACTGGACCATTACCATTACTGACTCTTACCAGGCAAAATATATGCTGATTCTAGACAGGGAGAAGAATGGGATTTGAATGAAAACCTGCTTCAGAGTGAAGTTTTCTTGTGATTTGTGCATGGACAGAAATAAATGAACTGCTTGGATTCTGTCCATCACCTCCCCATTGTTTTTCATGGTGATCTTCCGCATGGTATAGCATAAGGATTGGGCTACAATTCCCATCTTGGAAGAATCCATTCTTGCTAGCACTTGAAAACAATCCTCAAATTCATAGCGATCTGAAATCATCCCAGGATTTCAAAGGGAATGTCATCTGTGATATAGAATGGAACAGGATTAATAGATACATGTAAAATGTTCCCCATAAACCTGCAGAGAATGATTTATTTAGAATGCCTGAGCACTACATGGATATAGATCAGCTTTACCTGTGATGCATTGAGGTCTTCTTCCCTGGTAGGAGATATCACTAATGAACCATGTGTCCATATCAGACCAGGGCTAAACAAGATTAAAGCTTCCAGAGAGAAGGATGCAGGCAGGGAGAAGTCCATCCACTTACTGGCCTCTCTCATCAGTTAAAAGCACTGAGAATTCAAAGCTGTCTTGAATTGTCCTGATCTGGTCTAGTGGAAGGTGTCCCTGCCCATGGCAAAGGGGTTGGAACTTGATGACCTTTAAGGTCCCTTCCAACCCAAACCATTCTATGATTCTATGACCTGGAAGAGAGCTCCCTCAAGAGCAAAAGTTCCGCAATGCCACCCCCACAGTGACTTTTCTAAGAAGTTCTTTTCCTATCACAAGTACAATTAAATTGTCCCCTGTTTTTCTTTTATAATTATTTATGAAAGAGTAAACTGAAAAGAAGGCCAGTGAATTCAGAATTAAATCCAAAGCATTTTAAATATAAGAAGAGCAACAAGAATATAAGCCTTTTTCAGAAGGAGGAAAGCAGAAGGAGGTAAGTTAGATGAATCCGAACATCCTAAGAAATCCTAATGGGAGAAAACAAATCAGAAAGCTCATCAAGGAATATGCTCAGGTATCAAGGAACAAGCAATGTCTTGGGGGGTCTAATATCAGGGCACCAGCTCAGCATGTTTTCAGAGATCTCTGAATCAGGCAACAGACAATAATTGTCATTTGAGACAAGTGCTCTAAAGAGTCTTGAACAGAAGACATTTAGATATTGACAGGAGGTGCACACAGAAATCCTGCCACCAGCAACAGCTCCAAGGCAGGGATATTTCCTAATCAAAATGTTCAGAATACTGCCATAAGCTATGTGAGGGAACAGATTGATAGGCAGCACAGAGCCGAAGATTAATGATGAGTCTCTAACCACCTAATTGCAGCTGAATATCTGAGTGCAGCAAATCACACCAAATATAGTGAATGTAATCAAATGTACTTCCTGGGCCTTGATGTGCAGGGAAAATCTCACTCCAGGGCTCCTGTACATGCCCAGTTCCCAGATGAATCAATGTCAAATGCCCATTTCACACCACTGTCACTCGAGACCCAGCCAAAGATGCTGCCTGTATGAGGGTAATGATTCACAAAACAGCAAAGCCCATTCACCTGAAATGCTCCCACACTGGGGGTTATTAGTGCTCTTGCTGCCATGGCTGACCCCTGGCAGAAGTCCGTGTTTGCAGTGCTATACAGAATCAGAAACTGCAATGTTGGCTTTTTCAGCATAAGTTCTTCCTGCCCTGCCTCTGCACTGTTTTTTTCCAGAAATCTGATCACTACCATGAATCCACCTCTCCACCTGTGCCACCAAACCACAAGAGATAATGGTCCTGGAAATGACCCAGCCTCTATAGATGCTACCCCTTATGCAGGAAGAGTGAACGGCACCATTGGCATAGCCCTGGGGAGACAGCAAAGCTCACACAGCCTGGCAGATGAGCTATACACAGTGTAGCAAATTAAACTTGACGTGGGCTCCTATAAATCCAGCCTGCAGTTCTTGTCTCAGGGCATGCAGCTGGGCAATGGAAGAGCTGGATTCAGAGCTTCTTCAGCAGTATATAGCTTCCTGGGGACCTGGCAGCCCACCTGGAGAAGGAGGAAGGCAGAGCAAGTGCTGTACAGTCTAAGTGCACGTGCACGTCCCCATTCCTTAGGGTCAATACAGAAGTTTCAAGCACATTCCTTGTCCTGCGAAAGGTCCATGGCTGTCTGGGTGCAAACACCTATCACGGCTCGAAGGAAGACTGCATCAGCCCCTGGTCTCTCTGGAAATCATAGAATCATTTAGGTTGGAAAAGACCTTTAAGATCATCAAGTCCAACTGTTCACCCAGCACTGCCAAGTCCATCACTAAACATGCCTATAAGCACCACATCTACATGTTTTTCAAACACCTCCAGGGATGGTGATTCCACTGCCTCCCTGGGCAGCCTGTTCCAATGCTTGACCACCCTTTCAGTGAAGAATTTTTTCCTCATACCCAATCTAAACCTCCCCTGGTGCAACTTGAGACTATTCCCTCTTGCCCTGTCGCTTGTTATCTGGGAGAAAAGACCGACCCCCACCTGCCTGCAACCCCCTGTCAGGGAGCTGTAGAGAGCAACAAGGTCCCCCCGAGCCTCCTCCTGGCCAGGCTGAACAGCCCCAGTTCCCTCGGCCGCTCCTCATCAGCCTTGTGCTCCAGCCCCTTCCCCAGCTCCGTTGCCCGTCTCTGGACACGCTCCAGCCCCTCTGTGTCCCTCTGGCAGTGAGGGGCCCAAAGCTGAACACGGTGTTCCAGGTGCGGCCTCACCAGTGCCCAGTACAGGGGGACAGGCACTGCCCTGGTCCTGCTGGTCACACCGTTTTGGATATCGAGAGATTCTTATCCAGAGGGACCTTTACAGTCTTCGGGCTAAAGGAGAAAAATTGTGGGCTGGTGTAGGGTGGCTGCTACCATCCTCTTCCAAAAAAAGGAAGGAACTTTCACATTGCACAGTTCAAGGAGTATCAGGAGGGTTACAGGCAGCTTTGTCTCCAGGGCAGCCCTTGGCTTTGGGAACAAAACTGCCTAGAAAACATAATTTTATTGCCACAGTTTGCCATATAATGGTAATGCTAAATCATGACTTTTCACATTCAGGTGCTGAGAGAGTGCTTTAGGTACAGTACCTATCAGTTCTTTTCTAGGGACCTAAGTAAAATAGATGTATTGGCAGCTACTTCTTTTAGTGCAAATATTCTCATTTGTGTTTTCCTGACCTTCAAAGCATTTTAGAGCCATGCAATGGTTAGATTTAGCCTAGAGGTATTCTGCCTAGACTGGGTAGACTCCTTGGGTGCTTCAACACATTCTGTCTTGGACTCAGACCTTCAGCTAAGGCTCATTGCATCCTGGATGATCCAGGGTATATTATTTTCTATTTCACAATGCACATCTAAAGAGATTGTTGGCAATAATCCTCACTGTGACCCACGTGTAGCTACAAGGTAGCCCTAATTATTGAAGAACTCTAGCTCCTCTCTTATAAAAATCAAGAAACATTGGATCCATCCCAGTTCCTCCCAATTCACTCTTGTCAATATTTTAGACCACACTCAAGAAAAGTTACTGCAAGACTAATATATACAGATGCAGTGATTTCATTTGCTACTGCACTATTTTATGAGTGTGTACCGCAGAGCCTAACTTCATGGCAAGAAGATTTATGGTGTAATTACTTTAGTATATTATTGTACAATTTGCAACTAATGGAAAAGAAATTTACTGGCTACACTTCAGCTGTCAGAAAGTCTGTCTGCAGAATGTTATGAGAATGGAAGGAATATGTGCTTGCCTCCATGAGTGGGAATGTTAAATGACAGGCATAGCTTAACCTGATCAAACATTTTAAACTTGATCAGCTACCCATATCATAATAACTAAAGTTCCCTGCAAAGAAAATTAATTTTGCCTCATAATGGAAACAGAAGCATTTGATCTTAAGAAGCAAATAAAAAACTGCCCAGCACACCCACTCCCAGGAGAGTCAAGCCCAGTCAATCATCTTTCTAGCCAAGTGTAAGAATTAAGAATTCCACATCCTCTTTTAATTGCTTTAATCGGCAGTGTTTCCCAGTGGACTTTCATGTTTCACTTGGCCTTTTTTTCCCCCAAGTTGAAAAAAATACATCTCATTAATAATCATGTAATTGGATTTCCAGTTCAATGATTAATGTCTAATATCCAGTACTTGAGAAGAGGAAAAGCAGAGACTTGCCTTCACTTTTGACATAAGACCTTTTTGATGGAGAAAACTTCATTCATATTGAATGTTTTGCAACTTGCCAGATCAGTTCAAGTTAGATCCCTGGTAGTAAACATCCCTTTCATTAGAAGCACAAAAATTAGAAGCATCAAATTGAATGGAGGAGGATGGAAGAGTTCAGTAACAGTTTTCAGAGGACCTAATACTCAAACAACTTAATTCAGTGGAAACCCAAACTCAAGTCCTTTGAAAATCAAATTAAAGTTTCCTGTTGCAGTGGAGATGAAAAAGCTGCTACAACCTGATGGGCTTTTAAGCCTGAAGTGAATTTAGCCTATATCAAATTGCAGTGAATGTGAAAAAATTTTGTTTGATCCTTATATTTGGAAGGGACAGGCAGACTGAAGCAGAGGACGTAACTGTGGCTGTATCTGTTCCTTTCCCCTGTTTCTACCCTTTGCTCAATATGTTTGAACAATCCTAGTTAATAACTCTGGACTCCTACCAGCCTGTTGTTATATAAATGGTAATATAACACATCATAAAACTTCTCCTCACACAAATAGAATTAGATCTATTAAAAAAACAAACCAATAAAAATACAGAAATACCTTTGTTCCATATTGAAAATGCAATGAAACCAATGCAAACTTGGAATGCTGATAAGTCAGACTCCCATCCAGGATCATGAACAGTGGTCAGGCCCCCATATCCTCTACTTACATCTTCTTCCTGACCAATTTAGAGTAAATATGAGGGTAGTAGACAAATATTGAAATAAGGCAGGCTATGGAGCCCTGTGACCATGTCCATATCAGAAGGAAACAGCGGCAAAGTTTTCAATCCCAAATATATCCAAAAAACCCTTCAAGTCACTTTAAATAGTCAGCTATCATGTCATCATGTGTTCAGCTAATGGGAGCTGAGAACATGTAAGCGCTACCGTATTTTTATTTGAAGTGTAACGGTGATGATCTGCTCTTTGCTAAGTCCTCACCTTATACAATAGAAAGATTTTCATTGTCTTCTGCTAGTTTTCAGGAAGGACCCTTCAAAAGGCAATAAAATGTTTACCTTGATTTCTTACTGCTTGCTCACCAGTCTCCAGTCTCTTCATATGGGTGGACTATCAAACAGCAATCCTCGTTCCATGCCCTGATTCGATGGACACAACTCCACAGGAACAGAGCCAGTCCAAAAACACTTATTAAGGAATTCAGCCAAAAAAATCCTAGGTAAAATAAAGTAACATTGGGTCATAACCATAATGATTACAATAATAATAATAATAACAACAATAACACGGCTTTTGATTGTGTCTGGGCACAGGTTTGTGTACTCCTTTAGTATATATTGTATATGTATTTTACTGGGATATACAGAAGTGACTGTAATTCTACTACTTCTTGCCTCCTCCCATGGTAAGTGAATACAATTTCATCAATTTCATGGCATTTTTCTGGACCAGGATCATGAATCATACAGAAAAAAACCAAGGCACTTCAAAGCTACATTACCCTACAATCTGAGATGTGGAGAGGTTCAAGCATACTTTAGTGTGCACAGCATACTGCATGCATGGGCAAGCCTGTGACCCTAGACAGTCCAAAGCTGTGTAAAGGACAGCCTGTTCTTTCATGCTTGGTCCTATTCCTCTGCTGCTGAGGGATTCCAGGGTGCCCAGAACATTGGCCTCCAAGGTCACATATGCCAGCATACACTTCTCATCACTACTGTACCAGAAACCAAAATCAATCATTTAGCCTCTTCCTTCTTTGATTTTCCTTTGCATAAAAAAGGTAATGGTATTAGTGTGTCTTCCAGAATAATGAAAAGAACTTCCACTCAAATGTTTATGCAAAACAAGAAATGCGTTTTGAGGCAAAATGGAAAATATTCTGGAGCAAAGGAACTCATGTTCTATATATTTATTGCTGATGATAATTATACAGATTTATTTTTTTTCCTATAAAGGTAACCAAAAATTATATGAGCCTAGTGGCTGAAACCTGAAACAGAAAAGCCAAATAATTTCCTAACTAATTACAGTCTTAACAGTGACTTAGGGAAGGGTATTTACAGATCCATTATAAGTCCCCATGGCTCCATATATTTAACAGTGATGAGCATTGACTAATATATGAAATTCTTGGAAGAGATTGGATTATTAATGTGGGCACCAAGCTAAGACCACATCTTTCAGCTTCCAGGTCTGTGAGACTATTATGTGCTGCTTTTCTCTGAGTTAGCTTTCACCTAAGTACTTAGGTTGGGTTTGGGAGAGGCAGCGAATCTTTTTCATGTTCCACTGAGCTGGAGGCAGAGAAATTATAAATTAAGTTAGACCCTCCCAAAGGGTTAATTTCTTTAAAACTACAGATTGCTGAGAGGCAGCCTTTCATATGTGCAGTCTTCTCTGCTTCCTATGAATTTAAATACAGCTCTTAAAGATAATGTAGGTTTGGGGGTGAGTAGATCTAAATAATCTTGCCCTGTTGAAATTATTCACACAACATTAGTGCATTCCTGAGCATTACACTAACAAGCACTGTGCAAAGATAGGGAGTATCTTTATATGGCATATTGACCTGGATGCCAAATACCTGAGTCTTCTACACTAACAAGCTGATGAGTACTATTATAGCAATTATGTCAAATAAACCAAAGCTGACTTTGAAGGTCTGCCTACAAAATGAGAGCCAAGAACACAATGATTGATGAAGTCTGCTGCTGTGCTAAAGCTTACTCCATATTAAACCCCTGGCATCATTTTCTTTTGGTATGGCTTGTGTGATATCTCCAGTGTCAAAAAAAATCCTGCTCCTTCCATGATGCAGAACACTGGCCAGGTGGGGGTCAGCTCAGGCTGTGGAAATGGGGAGGCAAGCAAGAGGGATCTTTGTTGTGGTCTTCACGCTGGTGTGCCTTCTGACACAGATTTCAGGGGTGCACCATGGTTTCCCCATTTGCCCACACCTATCATTTGTAGGTCTCCACGCCTACACAGTGAAGAGCTCCACAAAGCTTTTTCGTATTTTCTGCCTCCTGGACTAACCTGAGCTGTAAGACTCAGAGAGGGCATTTTCTGTCTCAAGAGGCAAAAGGACTGCCCTGTCTTCTTGAGTTCCTCCATGAGCAGGATGCCTGGGAAGCCAGTGAAGCCCTCGTAAAAGCTCCATGAGATGAAGACTGGAAAGATGAAAAGTTAATATATCTCCTGATCTGAACAGCTATAACTCTTTCGGTTATCTGTACCCACCCAGACAACACCATGCTCCAGGAGGGGCAGCTTTTTCTATCCCATCCCTGATGCAGGCTGACTTACCAGGTACAGAATAGATCCTACGCACATGTACTGGCCTGCTTTCCTGCAGGAATGAGAGATGAAGACAAAGCTTCCCTCAGAAGTGTGTTGGTAGAACTGGAGTAATTCACAAAGAAAAGCAGGGGGTGCCAGAGACAGTTAATATACTTTACCATCCTGCATGCAATTGTATTTTCATTTCCCATCAATTATTTTATCAAGTAACTCCAGGGCAGCATATATATGCTATACAGGAAACTCAGCCTCCCATTAGATGACTGTAGCTCTGCAGTTGAAGTCTGTCAACTAAAAATTATCACTTTAATCCCTTTTTTATTATCTTGTTTTCCAGATTGCAGTACTGAAGTCCCTGCTGTTGCCTTTCTGTTTTATCTGTCCAGAGTGAGTCTGAAGTTGGCAAATGTGATGCCCATCTACAAGAAGGGCCAGAAGGAGGATCTGGGGAACCACAAGCCTGTCAGCCTTACCTCGGTGCTAGGGAGGGTTATGGAACAGATCATCACTGAGAGGTTAGAATTATTCAGTGGGAAACCCTCAAGCAATCCTTTTCCGCTTCCTTTGGGCTAATGCAAATAACCAGGAACATTAATGAGTTCACATTTTTTAAGTGGATTAATAAATTATATTAGCAACTTGCATGAACATTTTTGTTCAGAATCAGTATACTTTTCACACACTGAACTTAAAGTGTTGTTTTGAAAATAGAATAGAGGCATAAGTGAAATTAAATTCAGATCTGCATAACTCTGAATTTTACTGAATTTGTATCTGCAGTTCTTTGTGTCTTCTACAGATCAGATTCTAGATTCCCTTTGCATTATTCTGCTGCTGTGCAAGAGAAATGAAGGCTGCATTATTTTCTGCATTATCTGTATTACACAGGAGAATACGATACACAGAAATGTAATTTAATATCAGGCAGGAGGAATTCTTGACTGGTATTTCATACCTCTTTTTTTGTATGTACATTGCTTCTGCAAGTCTGGATACTGTCCAGTGTTGCCAGGATCCTTGCAGATTTTCTTTACACACTTAATTGACAGAGACCAGATTCCAGCAGAAAACGTATTAGCAGTATGCCATTTTTCACTGGACTCCATGAAGTACTTTGGGAAAGCAAGAGATGTGACTATATTCCCCAATAATTCATCAATACTTCATGATCTGCAACTTTTTCCTCTGTTTCCAAGTCACTCCCTTTCATAACTCCCTTAATAATAAAGAAGAGCTTTGTGATAGCAACAGATGTGATAGAAGATGCTGTATGAAGGGCTGGTAGCTAGTGCATTTAACTAGTTTTTATCTCCAATTTGTTTTCCTTTTTTTTTTTTTAAACACTAGCCTTCCCTTCCCTTTTCCTGATGCTGAGTGATCAATATTAACACCACTGTTAATGAATCCAGAATGATCTGAGATGGTAAACTCATTCACACACACACAACTTTGCTGTTTTCCTATAGCAAAACCGCTGTCAGTCACCGGCTCATTTTCCCACAAAATCCCCAAATCTCTCAACTCTCTCAAAATCCAAGTAGAAATGACATTTCCTAATGAGTTGAACTGTATGACTTAGTTTTGACAAAGTAAAAAATGCCTACAAGTCATCGTCCGTTGCATGTCATCTCTCCCCATATCCCACTAAACCATTCCTTCAAGCTGTTTGAGAAGTCTGTCCCAGGAAAAAAGTATCACAGAGCTGGCAGAGAGGCATTACATTAATTTCTAATGAAAACAATGGCTCCATGACAACTTAGCTGAAGGCCTGCTGTGGTATGTTTGCACAGCACTTTGCACAGCAGAGTCATGACCTATTTTAATACTACATACTAATGTGATCAAAAGGACAGGTAGCAAGACAAAAAAATGTTTCTTGGTTTCCATAAGTTTTACAGCCTAGTAACATCCCTAATACTACAGGAAACCCTTTTTGTTTCTGTTGGTTCCACACATTATATGTATGATTATAATATCATTCATATTGTTCATCATATTGCTATGAAGCATAAAGCAGGTTCTCTGACATGTTACACACTCACCAGAAAACAGGAAAGATAATTTGTCCAATGCCTCTTTGCTCCAGCCTTGTTCAGTTCTTACTGCTTTCTCTGATTTCTTCATTACCTTTCTGTGCTACATCCCAATTGAAATTAAATTGCAGCTCCTTCAAGACAAAAAAAAGGAACTTCTGGCTTTATTTCTGTATTAACTCTACTTTATACTGCTACTACTTTCCTATTCAAAACAGCTCCAAGAAAAGATGCTTCTTCACTTTACCATGCCAATAGCCCCTGTCAACCAAAGTTCTGTCTGCACTGAGTGGCCAGCGCTGGATGCCTCCGGAAAGGTTATGAAATATCCGTAATTGTGTAATAATTCCCCTTAGGGAAGTTTGCTCCTGGTGACAGGATGCTAATGGTCAGCTTAGGCATTCACAAACAGAGATAGTGGAATTAAGGACTACCCACGGTGTTTAGGAGGCAGCGGGCTGTACAGTAAAGAAGGAATCAATGAGATACTTAAAAAGCATTTTGTTCCACAGACATATTTTCTTGGTTTTAAGCATCTATTCTGTTCTTTTCAATAATTCATGCCAAGGTGATCAGGGTCCTCAGAATCTGCATAGCCAGAGGGGAGGAAAGTTGTAGCATGTACAATGTGAACATCATGATCCAAGTAGATATATATATATTTAGGTACTTAATGTCCCCATAAAAGACCATGTTTTTCTCTTCCTGAAGGCATAGTCTTCTTCTGAAGAGTGATTTTCATATTGCCAGCATGGGCCTACCCAGATCCTCTGCTTGGGAAAATGCTCAGCCAGACTAGGACCTGCTTGGGAAAGTGCTCAGCCAGACTATGACCAACCACCCAGCGGTCTGGAGAATCCTGGTGTGTTTGGGCAAAACAGAAGACAGCCAGGCAGGTTCCCTCTTAAACCAGCAATACTTGATGAAATGGAGCCATGGTTGATAGGACAGTATTTTTTCGCACGGGGTGGAGGCTTGTCAGCAAGCCCTCAAACAGCCGAGCTGAGCCTGGAGGGCTCTCCAACTGCCCTATTAAAAGTACAAATCAAAGCTGCCGTATGCTGTCACATGGGCTGGCAGCCACGATACAGCACAAATATAAGTGCAGCCGAACTGGGTTGGACAAATAGTCCATCTAACACAGAAGGCTGCCACCAACTACAGCCACAACATTCCCCCAGCACACTCTCACAGCCTTTAGTAGTTTGTGTCCTGAACGTGCAAAGACTTTCAGCCTTCAACACCACCTTATAGCAGGGAGTCCAACAGCAAAACTCCCCTAAAAGTCATCACCTTCACTTAAGGTGATGATACGCAGCTTAAGGTGATGATAAGTGACTAAGCTAAGACTTCCAAAGGAAATTTGAAAAGCTCAAATTACACACAAACTATAAAGTGAGTAATATGTACTTATGCATCTTAATGGGACTGCCAATGGCCAATTTGGTGCATTTTAGACCTCCATTAATAGCCAGGTCCCACGGGCAGTTGAATAAAACACGCTCCCCTGAAGTAATATAACAGCAAGGGAGGACTGACCAGGGATGAATCCTGTTTGTCTGAGTTGCTCAGTAACATGTAACTACTCTGTAAACATAACCATTGTTGCTGCTTCATCAGTTCCTTCTGGGTTTATCTGTCACACAAAACATTAAGCATATTGACCAGGTGGTGCCTTTTGTGATACGTTTATTTTATTAGCATATGTCCTTGAACTAATGCTGCATTTGATACATACCTGCCAGATAAGCAACTGAAATGCCTCTGGGACTGAGAACTCGGGAGAGGGATGGAGGACAGGAGGAAGACAGGTGCATTTCAGTACAGATAAGAGCTGTAATTATCACGCTTACACAAAAGGCAAGAACAGAAGTTGCTCACCTTGTAGAGGACATATTTACAAAACTTTTACTCTTCAAAACTTACCTTGAAGCACCAGGCTGGAATCAGGTCCCATTTCAACATGTCCCTGTTTTATTCCTAATAATAGTACCATCTACTTTGTCCTGTGATGCTGTCTCTGTTAGGTAAGACATTTGGGGATAAAAAGGCATACCGAGCTATCTCCCAACAGCTTATCCCTAGCCCAGGAGAGGCAGATGGGTAAACCTGAGGAATTTCTCTCTGTGAACTGTCACTGACGTTACTAACCCCAGGCTGGTTCTTTCAGGCCGGCGGGTTGGTTCTGGTGTTCCCTAACGGCTATAGCCATATCGTGACCATTTCTTAAGGCACCCTGGTTTGCAGAAACCCGAAGGGTGTGCAGTCTGCTCACACTGCCTCACACAGATTCATTGCTTCCAGAGGAGCAGCAAGCCTTCGACTGACCTGAGCTCAGGCATGTGACTAGACAAGCTGAGAGATAAAAAGTACTCTAGCACAGCAAAGGGTTAATTCAGTTCTCAGCTGCCAAATTGAAAAGTTACATAAGAGAGACACATTGAAAAGCATGTGATTGGCACTGACCTCTCTGCCCTGTGGTCCCACTTTGGGGGTCTCTGAGGCACTTCTCAGCTGTCAAGCTGCAAGGGGAAGCCAGCATCCTCCAGCAGCTGACTGGCCTGCAGGCTCAAGGCAGCAGCCAAGGGTGAGGTGGGTCCACTCCCACTCCAAGGACCCATGGGGTTCCCTCCGAGTCAGCACCTTCTTCATCTTGTTGCTCAAGACAGACTGCTCCTCTTTCTGTCCTGACTACTCCTGGATCTTTCTTCCTTCAGGAATGCAGCTTCAGCAACCCTATATGGCAACGGAGACTGCAGCTCTCCCAGTCCTCTACTCCCTGCATGTGCATTGCAAACAGAAGCACAGCAAGGCAAACCTCATGTGATCCTCAGAGCTGTCTCTGAACTTACATTGCTGCTTTGTTCCAGAACTAGTAAATGCCTTTTATTTTAAATAGCCTTTTTGTCAAACACATATTTTAGAGGTCACTACAGCACTTTGTATTGTAAATAATTCTCTTTGCATGTGCACAGTTAGCAGCCAGAGTGGTTTTCTCCATCCTACCCCTCCAGCTGCCTGCAGCTAGCAGTCTTACCCACCTTTGCTCCCACCTTTATTAGCATTGAGGACTTGGTTTCACAGCTCTCCAGCAGAAACTAAAATGGAGCTGAGGCAGAGCAGTTCAGTTGGGAACCTCATGATTTCTGGTTTTCCAGCAGCTGGTTTCTGTTAGAAGATGGACACAGAGACCACTAGCTCGTTTGCCACCTATCACTAAATGTTCCCTAACAAGTGTTAAGGAACCTGTTCTTGGCTTATCTGAATGCAGCAGAAGTTGAAGTTTGATGTTTATTATAAACAAAGCACAATTAGCACACTGGCGTCAGGTCTGTAATCCTGCAACATCAGTAACTCCCCAGATTTTCTCTCGCTTCTTTTTTCTCCTCCCAACCCTCTCCAATTTTGTTTTCCTTCCACTTTCCCAAGCCATAAAAGACCTCCTGGCTTTTTTTTTATTTCTACTTTGGTTTTCTTTTTGAGGGATTTGCCCTCCTCCCCTCAATTCTCTGGCTGCTCCCTATTTTCCTCCTGTGAGCCAAAAAATTGCTGACAGCTGCACTTCCCATCTTGTGTTTTGCCCTCATCATCATTTTGTCTGTGTGCATGCAGCCATGTGTGTGAGAGAAAAATCCAGCCAGCCTAGTGACACGGCTTGAATCCTGCACTAATTGGAGATGGAGTGAAACACTCCATCCCTCCTTAGGGCACCTGGTCCCCTAGGACCAATGGCCATAGCGCAGTGGCAAAGCCCAAGTCACAGCCCCGGGAGCACCTGGGAGAACTGAGAGCTCGGTGCTTTGACATGGCCATTTACCATTGGATTTGTTGGAGCCATACAGACACACTTCTCTCTGCATGGTTCTGCTGTTGATCTGTGCAGGCTTTTAACTTTTATAGCAGGCAGCTGCGCTCTGTGACGACATTGGGCAGGATTTAACAATAAATGTTAAAAAATCGTTGATTTTTTCCCTTATTCACTCTCCAGGCATACAGCATATCGTTTCCCCCTACATGCACTGGCTGGTTTTTCGGTCTCTCTCTCTCTCTCTTGCCCTAAGACCTGCACCAGCAGCTCTACAGCTGGTGCTGGTGCTGTGCCAGGGTCAGATTCTGTCCCTTATTGACCAGAAATTGTCACTGACAGTGGTCTTGGACAAGCAAGAATCAATGTTGATTTAAATCACTGATTTGTACAATTTCGTATTTATTCTTACTAAAAACTCTAGCCATATTCCATTACATCTGAAACATCCTGCTCTCTCTTTATGACTCAGCATCTGGTAGACAGTTGAATCTAAACTTCTATAACATTACATTAAACCCTTCTCCAGAATGATCTCATCGTGAATTTCCTACAACTACAAAACCACAAGAGCAGTTGAGTAAAAAAATGCAGTAATTCATGGTGTCATAGCAACAATGGTAAAAAACGTGTTTTCTGCTTATTCATTTTGATTAAGAAAATTATTCACAAGGCATCAGATGTTAGGAAAGAAATCCATCTTGTGGTTTGTTAATCAGAAAAACAATATACTCTACACTACTGAGAGAGGTGCCTTTCAGCCTGCCAGTTATTTTCTATAGGAAGCTGATGAGACCTTACATTTGTTAGCCTGATACTTGATGCTGCCTATTAGTTAACATTCCCATACAGAAAACTCTCAAGCATTCACTTAATTTTAAGCATATGAAGAGCGGCATAAAATTCAAGATGAGTACTTGTGAACTTAAAGTTGAGTTCACGTTTAATACTTTTAATATTTTTAATTGCTGTGTTGGAACACAGCTCAGAGAAGTAACAATGTGCTTAACAGCAGAAGTGGGTTCAGTGCCTTTCCTCTCCCCACCACTTCCTTGCTCTGCATCCCACTCAATCCACCCCTGGGATCACCATCAATTCCTTCTTCCCTTGGGCTGCTTGCCATCCACTTTTCAGGACTTTCAAAGATCCTACCTTCCCATGTTTGCAGTCTCCTCATAGCACTCTGTTCCTTGGGCTTGCTCCCAGCACTGCTTCCTTACCGCTAGACACTGCATACATGCGAAGCCCGGGTGAAATTGCCCGTGTTAGCTTTTCATGCTCTACTCACACCACCACATCAACACTGCACACACCTCACCCAACAGTACACTTACTGAGTGTAAACCTGGGTGCCGTCAAGGAGTGAGTAAAGTGGAAGAGGATTCAGTCGATTCCCACTAAGAGGCATAGAGAACCATGGGCTTACTGACCATGTAGCTGGTGAAGGTTGCCAGGAAACAACTGGAACCCAAATTGGGTGAGTTGTTGATAACTGAAAAAAGCATGATGGCCACCACGCCTCAGAAATCTGGCCGGGAAGTTTTATATTGAGTCCTTTTTTTCTCACCCTCAAACATTATGCTGATACTTCATCTTTACCATAAGCACATGCATGAAACATCCCCAAGCACTACAATGTCTCGCTTGAGGAACGGCTGCATTTCATCTGTCTTTGCATAGCTTATCAGTTTTGCTGTTACTCTGGGGCTCCAGGTAAAGTCGTTCCATAATGGTGTGATCATGTAAATAATCCATTATAAATTATTCTTTGCACACAGGTAAACAAGTGCCTCACACATTGCAGATGTTAGCTGTGCTGAAAAAAAAGCTAGCTGTTGATTTTAGCAGAACAATCGGTACAAAGCATCAAAAGGTGGATATGTCTCCGTCCTACCGTGTGGCTTGATCAGCATGAGGCAGATGCAATTTTTTAGGTATGTCCTTTGCTTTGCAAAACAAGACAGTTGAGGACAGGATGCAGTCCTAGAGGCATAGTGAGCAGATCAGATCTTTCTTGTTCATCAGTTCTTCTTCCAGTTTCTGGGAGATCCACTGGAACACAGTATCACCAAGACACATGTTTTATAAAAAAGCAGTGCCAGACAAAAAGCAATTGAATTAGATCCCCAAAGCTTTACCAAGATAGATAATCCTTGAAAGTACAGCTAGGATATTAAACATAGTGAAAGTATAATTCTGAATTTCTAGGCATCTGTGAGAATAATTACCATCCTTTGGGGACCATTGTAGTACTGTAGCTGGTAGATCTCTGAATGAGACAATATTTCCTTTTGATATCGCATCATTAAGATAACTGATTCCTATACCCAGCCAAACATTTCATATAACTCTTCTTTCTCTTTTCTTAATGGGTGCAATTGTGAGAGAGCAGCACTGTATGGATTTAGTGGTTGTATCTCTTTATGAGTCTGAACTGTCACATGGAGGACTCCATGAGTTTATTGATTTTAATTTCTTATATTTGAGATTTATCTTCTCAGCTTTTATTTAACAGCTGGGAATACTCACAGTGTTGATCTAGAAGGCTGGCTAACCAAGGGCAAATTTCAGATCTTCATTTCTTCACCTGTGCATCGATTTGTTTGTTTCTGGATGGATACCAGCTGCCAGGCTTAGACCAAGAGTGGCTAAAGGGTGCCCACTGCGAGACAGCGTTCCTCCCAGCCTCCATAGCCAGAGATGAGAGTAGCAGGGGCCTTAAGTGGACCTCCATGAACATCAGAGGGACAGACCAAGCAGGCATCCCCTTTGAAGATCCTTTGTCACTGAAACCTAGATTCTGATCCCTGAGTTGATCTGGAAACCCTGAACCACAAAACACACAGTAGGGTCTTCTACAGGGTAAAGGGATCTGAAAGACAGAGGTTGCTATCTGTGGGTGGCAGGAGATTTTCTTTTCTTTTCCAGGAAGGGAGCTGGAATGGCCATGAAAAAAAGGGAGAGAAAACTCAGTGAGACAAATCCCCTTTTCAGGCTCTTACTTTACATAAGTACCACCATCCTGCCTTGCAGTAGCAAGGAAAAGCTTCAAGAGTTGTTGGTTTCAACCAGCCTCAGCAATTCTTGGGCCATTTCAGTATAGGAAGAGTTGTTCAGCCAGGTTGATTTCCTTCCTGGAGCATTTAAGGACTAAGCTAATAAAGTGCTTTATGACCAAAAATTCATGTGGAAACAGGGAAGATGAAGAGCTATGAAACAATAGATGGAGAGTATCTGTCATCCTTTGAAGAGATGTTTTCTCCTGTGGATGCACTACTGAACTTTGGTGCCAGGAGTAACCCCTGTCAATGATTTGCTGTTCACCTTTCTCACTTAACTGCTGTTTCCCAGGGCATTGTTTTTATCTTCTTCAACTTCCTGCACATTTATAGGGCAAGTATTTCTAACCTACTGTGTCTCTACATTGCAGTACACAGATGCCCAGCCACAGGCTGGACATTGCTGCAACCTTAGGTATTGCTGCCGGAGAGAATTAACGGCTGCAGGCTGCGAGGGGTAATGAACTCTAATCGTAGCTTCTCCCTTGAGGGTCTTGGTTCAGTAACACAGGGATTGATGTAAGCCTTTCTTTAAAGAGTGTGTTTCTTGCATCCTTCCTTGCCTCCTTTTGTCTGTCCCACCCTCCCTTCCTTTCAATTCTCTCTTCCAGTACTGCCAAGCCTGGAAGGTTGTTACAGTTTTCTCCATCTTCTATTCTGAGAAAGGATCAACACCAGCCAGCTGCAGGGCAAGGCTATGTCCAAAGCCATTTTCAGCTCCCCGCTCCATGCAAACAGCCAGCACACATTCATGCCCATTATGGGTACTACAGTGGACTCATTCATGGACTCGCTTCTTTCTGTTGTGATATTCCCTCGCCCCAGTGCTGTGTTTTCCTTGGCGTAGCATGTAAGACAAGAAGGAATCTCTACATGGAAATCTCTCCATCTATGGGAAACATTTCCCCATGCACAAGTCCTAGCAAGAGATCTACTGCATCCATAATTGCACTCAGCACTTGGAATGTGGTGACGACTCCACGTTTCATGACCAAACATAGTCTTTGCCATTGCTCAAGGGTAGAAAAGGCTCTAACAGCATTAACCTATGGTCCCTTATCTACTGCTTTCGGCACGCTGTTCATTTCTATCTATTTGGAGAAAAGGTGTGTTGTCTGCTGTTCATGATGCCAAGCTGTCTAGCAAAGGAGATTTGTTGTATTTGTGATATTTCTGCTCTTCTCCTTTCAGCTGCTTAGGCAACAGCGAGTCAGTCTTTTGCTTTGTTGTTCTCTCCTTCCCGACCCTTCCGGTCTTGCACAAGCCTTTCCTAAAATCCATGAATGCTCATTGCAAGCTGATCAATAAGATGCACAGTGCTTCAGCTTTGCTTTCTTCCAGGGACCATTTAAATGAGGACAAGTCACTGTTTTATCTGATGAGAGGATAACACACAGGGGTGCAGTTCTAACATGTTGTCCTCCAGCCCAGATGTCACACCTACCTGAGACCAGTGTCACAGTATACCTATTGTCAGAGGTGCCAGAATGCACTCTTTATACAGCAGCTTCAGATTAATCCTGGTATTAATGAGTCCTGAAAACAACCACAGCATGTCTTAATCAAAGCACAATTCTCACTTAGACTGGGAGGGGAAATGATGAGGGTGATTTCATCCCTCCACATCTAATGCAGACTATGACAGATGTAGGAACCATAGGGAATACTAATAAAATGGGATAGGAAGAGATCAGAGCCTTCACTGCAGGGAATTCCTGACCACTCAGTTATCCTTCACCCCAGGTACCTCTCGGACTATTGAACAGGAGTCGCTTGCTTTTGCAGTCATGTTCACATACAGCTCCTCCCACAATCTGGTCGTGCACTGACTTCTGCCCAGCTGGGTGCTTCTCACACACATATGCCTTTTCTTGGGTAAAGCTGCTTCAGACATCCCCTCCCTTAAAAGCAAGATTCCTATTTCCAATATTAGACTGGACACATTCACTGGTGATGGCTCTAACTATTACATCTGTGTGCCCACAGTGAGCAGTGCCTCCTGATTAAACACAGATGCAAAGTATGATTTTAGCACTGAGATTAATAAAATTGAAAGTATGAAACAAGAGCCTTCACCCTTTTCTTTTTTTTTCCCTACTCTGGATTTACTCAGGATGGCTTTTTTGGTTGCTTCCAGAAAGTGTAGCTCAGCTTGAGTTTTTGATGAACATCTTAATTGCACCCACCAGGTTAAGATTTGTCTCTGCTGATCTTCTAGAGGGGGTAAATTAGCCCTTTAGTAGCCCCATGGTAACTTGGCTAAACTGCTTACTGTGCCGACTAAATTCATTTAAAGTTAGTTTGATAGCTCTCCACTACATCGTGAAATATAAATATCTTTCAAGACAATGGAGCATCATTAGTCTTTAATGATTGCACTTGAATCAGATCATAGGTGGGTTCATGGGCTGCAGTCCAAGGGAAACAGTTTCCTTGAGGCATCTCTGCAGAGACATAGAGGCTGAATATAGGAAAAGGGGCATATAATTCTGGGAGGGTTTTCGGAGGGGCTTCAGGCAGGGGAAAGAAAAAGGTTTGGTGGCAGAGAAGTGGCACAGCTGAGGGCTGAGCAAAGAGAAAGCAACCACTGTCAGGAACATTTCCACAGCCCAGATGTCAGGCATCGTTCTAGAATACAGCCCCAGTCCCTTTTGCCATGATCTCAAGACACTTGAGAGAAGCACTTATTGCTGTGCACCAACAGAGTCATTTCCCTGCTTGGATCCTGCTTGCGCACGCCAAGCCCTGAACCCTCCACAGGAGCTAAGCCCTGCAATAAGCCTGGGGCAGCCCAGAGGATGGAGCAGAGGATCTGCCCTACAGGGAAGGCTTTTCCCTGCACCACTAGACCAGACCAGCGCTCATGCAGGAGGCATATTTAAAACATTGTGCATTAACAAATAGATGCTTAAAGAAAAAGTTAACAAACCAGCTCTGGGAGATACAAATCTAAGAAAAATCAAACAACCCAGTGGTGCCCAGCTTGACAGACAGCCAGTCCCTTGCTATCAGACGCACACAAAAATTATGTCTGTATTTAACCACTGTTTTGCCCTTCCCAATACTTACCCTGCTGTGAATTTCTTCCACTTTCCAAGCAGCTTGCCTCCCTGAAGCCCAGCTCCATATGGTGCTGGGGAGGAAAGGTTCAGTCCTGGCTCCACCTGCAGCAACAAAAAAAACCCCAAAATTTCCAGGCAAAGGAGGCAAAAAGCATGAGGTCTATTTTGCAAGTTACCCATCTGCATCAAAAGGAAATCTAGAAGAGAATGATGCAGGAGATGAGCTAAAATTGGAGAATTAGCCCCACCCCACTACGGTAGGAGATTTCCAGCTCGCCTTTGCAAACAAAGCCAGGGGTGAGTTCAAGTCACTAGCTCAGCATAAAACGAACCACTTTTTTCATGATGTACTAATTTTTCTACCAGATCAGTGACTTGAAGCAGCATAGAAAGAGTCCTACAGATGCCAGTGCTTGCACAGATAAATGGTAGGTTCTCAAAGGCTGGATTGAAGAGGAAAGAAGCTTAGTGAACAGTATTCAGCAAGGATATGATCTTACTCCATCTTATGGTACTCTTAGTCCATAAAACTGGTGAGGCAGGGATTGTACTTCAGCATTTCCGTGCACTTCTTGATTTGTACCTACACCTTTTATCAACATCTACAAATATCTTAATGGTGAGTGCCAAGAGGATGGAGCTGGGCTTTTTCCAGTGGTGCCAGCAACAGGGTAAGGGGCAACGGGCAAAAACTGCCACACAAGAATTTCCATCTAAACATGAGGAAGAACTTAACTTACCTTGAGGGTGACAGAGCACTGGCACAGGCTGCCCAGAGGGGCTGTGGGGTCTCCTTCTCTGGAGACATTCAAAACCTGCCTGGACACAACTCTGAGCAACCTGCTTTGGAAGGGTTTGGGCTAGATGAGCTGCAGAGGTGCCTTCCAACCCTGACCGTTCTGTGATTATGTGATCTGCAGAATACATAATTTATAATACAGCTGGGATAAAGTCTGGTTTATGATCTATACAATACAGTCTCAGTACAATACATAGGCATATAATACAATTTCTACAATGGGGGGGGGAGGGGGGGCAGCCATGTAAAAATTGGTGATCAAAGATATATACAGGAGTTCCTGCAGGATCAGTGACCCTTGTTGTGGATTGCACATGGCTTCTCCCAGAAGTCCAACGCCTGGTGGGTTGTCTCTACCTGAAGGACAAGCTATTGACATTTTCTGCTCCTTTGGTTACAGCCAGGTCTGCTGGACATGGAGCTCCTCCAGCCTTCACAGAGGACACCTGGCCTCTCTGCGACCTGCTTAGCACCTGACTGCACCGTACTAAGCCTTGTCTCCTGCCTGCCAAGGAGGCTGGCTGGCAGAGTCCTCTGCAAATGTTCTCCCGTACTTAATGTACTTACTGTCAGTGGGAGAAAGCTCCTTCAAAGATGCACGTAGGAGAAAAGGCTGGGTCTTCAAAACCTGCTTGAGACACTCATGCTGCCAAGGAGGCTCTCTGGCGGTGCCAGGCTGGCCTGGGGTGGATGCCACAGCCACGTGGCCCGTCGCATCGTGAAACCCAGCCAGCAGCTTCCTCGGTGCCATTTAGCCTTGCTCATCCAGGAATGAGTCACAGCCTTGGCCATGGCTTTCCCATCTTCCAGACAGCCACAGCATGCACATTTGTCACTTTCTGACCATATGCTTAGAGATTTTCTTGCTTTCCCCCACCTCTTTTTTTACTAGACAGCAAAGCATGTGATGCATCACTCTCTGATTACCTAACAGCTTCCTGGTGCCTGTGGGAATCACTGTATCCAATGCTTTTAGAGCAGGTATTTCTACTACTTTTACCTGCCATTCTCCACACTGATCAATTCCTGCTTTCGGGATTTTATTTCTACCAGATTACGAAGATCACCTTGCTTTAAATCCACTCTGTCTCCTGGATATATGTCAGCAGGAGAAGTATGGGTTGTATTGTGTTTCCTTTGACTATTATTACATATTAATTATTATTATTATGTATATTAATTATACATATTATTAATACATTAATATTAATTATACATATTATAATGACTCTACTTAAAATGTCATGGTGCAGTGAGAGGGCTTTCAGTTGCCTTAATTTAAGATACTTCAGGCTACTCCTCCTGTTGTGTCCTGTGTTTGCATTATTATTTTTTTTTTCCTTAAGTATTTTTTCCTTCTGGTGAAGTGTTCTGGGTGACAGCCCTGTAGCCTGTAGGCTCACATCTGCAGACAAGCTCTCCCTCAATTAGTACTCTGCAAGTGTCCCCTAGGCAGGGCGACTGCCAAAGGGTGTAGCCCCCAGAAAGAAGGCAAGGTGCTTCCTCCAGGTCCAGGACTGGGTCCCAACAGTGCCAGGCTTGGGCAGAGACACATGGGCAATTCAAGACAGGCAGGGAAATTCAAAGTGAGCCCTCTGTCAGGTAAAAAAATATACAGAACAAGGAATAAATAATCCTCTCTCAAATACAAGACTGAAGAATACCTGTGTATAATCTTGTCTAGTACTGAAATGATACAATAGAAAGTCTTATAGGCATGATACATAGGATATTTCAATGGGATTTCAGTGTCTGGAAATGAAACTTCAACAGAAGGAGAACAGTTTTGCAGTTCTTCCCATTAAGGCACATTCTTGCCCCTACAAGGTTCCCACACCTAGCATCCTAAGACGTGATCAAAAGAATGGTGACCACTTCAAACCTTTTGCTTCTCAATACATTCTAATATTGAAATTTGCAAGCTTCTGTTCATCTTTAAAAAAAAACTAATAAAAATTTGAAAGTTGCCTAAGCACAACCATTATTGCTTGGCTGTGTGCCACTTTAGACAGAAAGCTGTACAGAAGGGAAGATTTGAGCATTGCCAGCCACACTAACAGGAGATATTTGTCCAAGGTGTAGTTCTCCCTGAAGACAACAGCAATAAATCACTGGCAAATTTAATCCATTGCATCACTAGATTGACATTCCTAGCAGCCGCTGAAAGAGAGTACCCAAGGACTCAGTGCTGACCCAATTTTTCTCCTGTCCACATCCGTGGTAGCATGCCAACAAAGGATGAAGTGGGAAGGAAAGCTTTGGAAAACAACAGAAAATTCCTACCTTGGGTTCATTTCAGAAGTTGTCCAAAATTCTAGTGTCAGCAAGCTTCCAGTTTCTGATAAAAAGCAAAAAAATTATTCCTAGCTCATGGGAAAAGACTGTGTGTGTGCTCATGGAAAAATGTGTGCGTGTATATATATATATATATATATGTTTATATAGGTATATAGATATAGATATTAAAAAAACTGGGAAGTCACAGAGATATAGTAGCTTCCAAGTCAGTTACTGCCAATAAAGCTAGTGCTGTTGACTGCAGAGTACCCAGGATATGTTATTTTATTTGCTGATATTAAAGAAGGAAAAAAAGTCCTACAAATTAGGGGAGCATGGTGCAGAGAGAAACTTCCTGGTTCATAAAGTCCAGACTTCTAGTATCCCAGGCACCACATAATTGACTCCTTTTCATCTGAGTTATCTCCGGTCTTCTAGACTGATGTGGAAAAAATGTAGCACAGGAGAAGCAATGCTAGCAATCAGAAAGTAAAAAATTACTTCTCCTGTATCATACACGAAGCCACATTAGCAGTGGGAGCAGCTGTAAACACAGCAACCTGTAAGGCTCCAATAGATAAGGCAAAGACTGAAGTGTAGTGACAGGTCTGAACAGTTTTTGAAGAAACGTGTTGTATTCTTAATACACCTATATCACAGGAATGGTGGGAAGTCTCCCGGTCAGAGGCGCTGAAGGAGAACGCCATGGGCTGGGGGGCTGTTTGGTGACTCACTTCTGCTGTGCTCCGGGGTTTTCTCCCACTTCTGCCTGATGGGATGTGAACACCCTCCACTTATGGAAGAAATATCTTGGGTTGAGCCCATGGTGATGAAATGCTAAGCTTACTGTAACCAGAGTTACATGGACAAGACGGGAACACAGCTGTATCCTGCAGGATTAAATCACGTCTCTGGCAGAAGCTGCTCATTCACTGCTTTTATCGCGTGGTTTAACATACCTCATAGCAAGCATCTGCATTCGTCCTCTATTCCTTGTCTTGCAGTGTCCACTAAGTTGCAGGGTTCTGTTTCCATTCAGTCTTCCTGCCTCCATCACCTTTAATTATTCTGTGCAAACCCAGATTTGGTCTCCTTGGGCAGAGGCAGAAATCAAAATCTGGGTCTCTCTCAACAATGAGCTGTTGGGTGTAAAAGGAAGCACTGATTATACTGTTATATGGGAAGAAGAGTCCAGTATCCTACACCAGAAGAAGGTTTAAAGCTCTGAAACCCAAAGAAGAAGAGTTTCCAAACCAGAGAAGGCAGACAGGTTCTATACTTCACCCTTTGTCATGGTTACAATAGCTTGGGCAATTTCCTGGGGAGTTTCCCAAGACTGGGTGCCTGAGTCTCCAGATATATATTAAATGAACTCTAAACAGTGCTTAAGTGATGCTTATAAATAAAGTGCTGCAAAATTAAATATAAATATTGTGGGATGGTGGTGAAAGCAAAAAACAGGTCTCTTAGGATTAACCCCCAGATCACATTGTCACTCAAGAAACACCAAGAAAAGTCTTTCCAAAAATGGCCCCTGGATTTTTCTGTGAATCTGCTACTCAACAGTAATGAGGACTTGATGCAGCAAAACATAGAAATATATATCTGGCCCCAAGGTGTAGATCAGTCCTGCCCACACTCAAGATCTCCCCTCCCCACTAACAGCTGGGGAGGTGCCGGGCAGCTCCTGGGACCGTGCCTGTCCTCAGCCACGCCAGCCAGTCCCACGCCTGCTCTCCACCCCTCTTTCTGCTCCCTCAAACAAGACCAGCAGGCTCTTGACCACTTGATCACTGGTGTCTTGAATAACGGCCTTGATTTTCCAAAAGGACCTGCTAATGATAATATCAGCCTCTGCACCTGATAATAAGGATTTGTCTTGGATATTGCTTGACATGTTTAGAGGCAGAGAATGAAAAAGCTGATGAGTATATTAATAAACTTGATCTCTTCATCAGGAAGGAAGATGTTTATATGAAGCTTTCTGCTTCATAAAGCCTTTCCAAACCTATGCTCAGGAAAAAAGAAAAGGCCATTTTTAAATATATCATATTCTCAAAGAGGCATTTTCTCGGAATAGGCTGAGCTTTAGAAATCATTCTTTAACTGCAGTTTAACAGATAAAGCATCGCTTTAGGCTTTACGAAAACTGGAGTTCAGTCTCTCTGCAACAAACTTTGCACTGCTTGGGGCTTTTGATGAGAATTCATTTCCATGAATTGTTCCTGTTAAGCTGATGGGCCCGTGTGGGAGCTGGCAGTGTCTCCATTCCAGCCCATGGGAGAGATGAGAAGCAGCCCAGCATCTTATACAGGAAGAGAAGGAAAAGGAGAAGCAATAGCAAACTACATGAGGCAGAGGGAATTGATTGCAACCAGCCAGATATAATTACATTGTGGAGGACATTTAATATTTCATCTTGATCTTTGCTGCATCAGGAGAGCAAAGAAAATCACCATATGAGGGAGAGAGGCTGCAGCTTCTCTTGATTTGAATTGTAAATTCCCACAAGCAGAACCATGAGGTACTTCCAGACAATCTGTACTGCTGTTGCCTGAATGTATGTGACCCAGATTGCAGGGAGAACCAGAAAGCCACTCCACCTGCTTGGAGACAACAGTGGCACCAAGCCATCATGGCAGGTCCCCAGCACAGCACATATTTAATCCAATTGTACTAATGAATTTCTCTCCCCCCCTTCACTCCTGGGTAGCTACAGACATACTGGCACAGGGCACTCTGGTTAACCACTGCAAGGAGGAAAGAGCTTTACATCCTACAATATTAAACAGCTCCATCCTCAAAGCCAGACCTTTTAAACAGCACAGCATGGGTTTCGGATATGACTGGCTTAAGTAATGCACACACATGGGAAGAGACGCTTACTGCTCAAGAAAGTTTATGGTGTTGAAAGAAAAAGATGGGAAGGTAAACAGAGGCTCCAGACCAAGGTCAAACAGAAAAGCAAGAGGTACACTGGAAACAAGTATGCCTGCTAGACTAAGGGTGTATACATACTCAAGGCATGCCCATCCCATGCATATCCTCCAAGAATGCACACCAAATCCCAGTAAATCCACCCAGCCTGCACTACTTCTTACTTCTGGTGTCTGGCCCCAAAAAATGGACCATATGTTTGCCGTGATGGGAGAAAGTCAGAAGCAGCACCTAGCAGGAACCTGAAGAAGGAGAGAGAGGACAAGGCATTACTGAGCATCCCTACACACGAAAATATCTCCTTATAACTCTGGCTGGACCAACTTGTCTTTAGCTGTTTGGCCACCTACCACTGAAATGCAGCTCCCTGAGGTGGATCAGGGCTGACTCAAACCAGAGCTCATATCACAGAGGGAATAATTGCCCCAAGAGCTCCACGTGTTTATCCTTCCTGCAGCCTAAAGAAGCCGAACACCTCTCCATCTGCCTTGATCACTTCCACGCTCACTCAGCCAACTGCAATCCAGCTTTACATATTAATTTTATCATAAAAGAGGGGGAGATTTACTCATTGCTTCGGATGATTAATCAGCTAGTCAGGCATAACACCACCCATGCTATTGAAACTGCAGTCATATAATAATGTTATATGCACTACAATCATTACTATCATCAAACACCAGAGGAGTCTGGTAACACAAGCAATGTCATCTCTTCACAGCCTCCCCTGCCCGAAATTATCTACAATCTGGAATAAGTTCTTAAAGACAGCTGAAGAGATCGAGGTCTCAGTACAGAGAAAAACTGGAAATAGACCAGCGATAGACTTCAAAACAAAAGAGGTTTTATGGACAGCATGTGGTGACAAGGATGTAAATCACTTTCATTTGTGCTTTTTCTGACCCAGTGCTGCATGTGTGTAGACAGAAGATGGTCTTGAGGCCGGCGCACTGTAATATGCCCTCATAAGCATTATCCCACTCCCTGCTGCCGGGACGCATCCCCTGGCCCTGAGCACCCTGTTTGCCTTGGGGTGCAAGAGGGAAAGCTGCCCCTTACCACCCAACGGAGAACAGGGAGGGAGGGCAGGGCCACGCTCATCAGCACTCCCTGTACCCAAAATCTGCTCTCGAGACCGACCACTGCAAAGGGCTGGAACAGTGATCTGGAGAGAGCAGACAGATTTCCTGACCAATGGCTCTCTTAAAATAACATCTTACCATTCCTTTTGTTATCTGCTCTGGTTTTGGAGCAGCCTGTGACAAGTCAAGACAAAAAATTTGTTTAACAGAATTTACCAGCTTTGCATTCTTCTTCATAGTTCTTCTGGTTAGCCGAGCATGTGCCCTAACCCCTAGATAACCTTCTCAGTAATTCTCCATGCACTGGCCCTCTTATCTCACTAACCCTGTCATAACTTACCGCAGTGAAATGTCTCTGCTAAATTTCCAATAGCCTTATTCAGATCTCAAACCAAAAAATGAAGAAGATGACTATTTACTCCCTGATTGTACTCCCCAGCATCCACAATGTGCATTTTTTCCCCCGCTCTCCATTTCATACAAGAGCAATTTCTCCTCCAACAACTAGCAAACTTCTGACAAAGGACTGGAATCCTGGATCCTGAAGCTGTGCTGCAGCCACCAGCAATTTTCCCTAGATATGTATTCATATGAGTAGTCAAATTATGTATTTACTGGGGAAGGCAGGTGAGAATGCCCCCAATACAGATCTTGCACAACCACAGTGACTGATAGTGCTGTCCCCAAGGTCATACACATAGACATGGTAAGCAAACGCACCCAACAGCCTCCACCCCTCAACCCCTCTCAGACTTCAAAGCTGCTTTAAAACATTTGTGCACTCGTGGAAATGTCTTAAACTCATCACAAATTTAGGCCAAGCACCTGAGCTCCATCTCACCACTTGAGACATGCTAGACAAAGAATATTTGGCTATCAATCAGCCTCCTAGTACTAAATCTCACATCCTAGCACTGAAACGAAAAAGCGTAATGATGGAGCCAGAGCCCAAAAGAAAGGATATAATGTAGAAACAGCATGAGAACTTACAGTCATTACAGCAGCTGTAAAAAGGGTGTATTTCATGTTGTTGGGTTTTTTCCCAGTGCATATTTTGCCCAAGGCTGGTGGTGTTCATTTGTTGAGCAGCTCTTTGGTGGTCTGCAGAAAGCTGATCGGTCTTCTCAGTGGGGCGGTTTTAGTTCAGAATGAGTGATTTAGGGCAAAGGCTATCAGCCTGTTGTCTGGCTTATGACAAGTGGCTGAGCCTGCTCAGGGGCTGCCTTCCAGTGGAATGAGTAGCTGCTTGACACAGGGATCTTTTCTCAGCCAAGTAATGAGCTGTATTGATTTTCCTCAAAAAGAAAATTGGACTTTTACAAACAATGCAACAAGCTGCTTGAGTCAGGGTGCTGCTGAAGTGTCTTGTGATCACCACAGCCTCTTGTGTTTATCATAAAATAGTAAAAAAAAAAAAAGTCAGTGGGCTTATTCTGCAAGAGCAGGTTACACCAGTAAAAAACAAATCTCCTTATACGTTGGGCAAGTACCAGCCTAACATGCCCTGCAGGCACAGCTGATATTCACCCATTTGGAAAACAGCTGCACAAACAACCCTTGCGTTTGTTCCTGTGTGTCGAGGCCCAAAGCCTGCATCAGGAGCCTGTGTCCCTCTCCACGCGGTCTCTTTGCAGGGATCACGTGAATGCTCCCACTGCTGGCTGGACACCTCCCCAGCAAGGAGCCCTGAGCTACTACATTTGGGCCACTGAAGGCCCACCTAGTAGCTCATCACTGTCGGTCTGGGCAAAACAACTCCAAAGGAAGAATCCCTGAAAATCTCTCTCCTCTTTCCCAAGCTGTTGAGCATTTTTGACCTCCAAAGGAAATCTCACCACATAGCAGAGTCTGTGGGATTGTCCTGTTCAGTTAGAACACACTATTCAGGTCTGGCCAGCATAGGTTTAGTTCTTACGTCCTAAAGCTTAAAATGATTAGCTATAATCCCCGTTGCAATTCCCATACCTACAGCATATTCTTCAAATTGACTTGACAGGAGTAAACTATTCAGCCAATTTCTAAACTGTCAGTGGAGTACAATTCCTGCCCTGGTACCTCCCCAAAGGTCCTGGTGGCCTTGCAGCTCTTTCAACCTTTCTGCAGGACACAGAGGATACAGGTCACCAGCACCGAGGTTTTAGGGTGGCTGGGAACTGTCTCTGTTTCCTTCAGCATACAGAGAAATCCTGCCTCCACTATTGCAGTCACTGAGGTAGGACTCGAGGCGATCCCTAACGTGATGCCCCCACAAGGTGCTGAGCAAAGCCTTGCCTGGTGCTGAGCCCCCCACTGCCGCAGCTCACAGGGGCTCTCACTTGAGCTGCTCAGGTACAGGTGAAGACAGCATCATCTGGGGCATGGGGGTGTGTGCAGGTCCCTCTCTCACTCTCTCTTTCTCACTCCCTCCTTCTCCCCACCTTCCTCCATCCACTCACTGTGGGTACTTTTGGCTGGTCTTTGCACGGTCACCTCACCGAGGGGCAGGGTCTCCCCAGTGCAGCATGCTCAAGCTGCAGGGCATTGCCTTTACAGAGCTGAACCCTGAAACTCATCCCCTGAAATGGGAACAGGCCCATGGGAATGAGATAGGAGAGCCCCAGGCCAGTTCCTACTGCTAAGCAAGGAGGTGACACAGCTACTGCCTTCTCCTTAGCTTCCTGCAATGAGGGAACAAGCGCAGGGACAGCAGCTCGGGGAGGACCTGCTCCTCAGGTAAGCACCACAGAGCTGCATGCTCACACCTTGGCTGTGTGCACCAGCACATCCAGACTTGTCCAGAGCCCTCCATGCCCTTGCTCTATTCCCCACTTGTTGGGGCAGAGCATCCATCACTCTCGCAGTAGGTGCCGCTCTCTGTGTATCCTTCTAGCCAAGCCTGGGCACCCTGATTAGCAAGGATGGGTTAATAGCAAAGTAAAATTTTCCACCCTCTACTCAGAAGGGTTCATTGCAGAACATCTGAAAGAAGAAACCTAACCAAGATGTGACAGATGGTTTCACGTGGTCAGGCTGCCCCCAGAAACACAAGCCCCAGCAGGGTTTGCATCATGCCCCAGCCCCACCAGGTCTGTCACATCCCCAGGCAGCAACTTCAGTGCCACCTCCAATTCCTAGCTACATGCTCACAGTCCCCGAAGAGTCACCACCAGCACCACAGCAGGCAGGAAGGCAGTGGGGGGTATTCCCCCCGACATCCCACTCCCAAGGCTTTGCCATGCACTGCAGTTTCATGCACCCGCTATTTCCAATGGCCCCCAAGGCAGCAGGACACCCACGCAACCACCAGCTTCCCAGCAAAGCAGGAGGCATCTTGCGCTCAGCTGTGATAAGGCAATATCCAAGAGCCTGACTATTAAATGCCATGGCATCCAAGTACTCTCTACGGTTTGATTCAGAGATCAAAAGATTCCTGTCTCTGTCTTAAATGATACCTGTAGACACTGAAATTAAGCACTCCTGGGCAATAATTTCTCTGATCAGGCGTGGACACCTGTAGCAACCTACTAGGTAAAAAAATCCTAGTCGATGTTTGCAAAATTAGAAAACTAAAGAAAAAAACAACAGCAGTAAGCTCAGCAGGGACGAGGAGTGTTAATTTAGTGTTGGTAAATGGGGATTACAAGAAAATGAAAAATAAATAAAAATGCAAATTCAAAGTAATAAAAAAGCACAATTAAAAGAAGTAACTGACATACTTTCCTATGCCAGAAAGGAATGCAATTATAATCACAAAATAGGCTTTTCTAATATTTTTCATACCATGCATTTTTGTGTTTTATTTAATGCATTATAAAAACTGGATAAATATTGCAATCTCTCCATTAAACTGATGTCTTATTTTTTAGTTTTACGGCATGAGTGGAAGAAAGTTTTACAAAACCTCCTGCTTATAAAGCAAGATAATATTTCCCGTTCAAACGGGATAAAGAAAGATCGTGCCAGTAAGTAGTGAACTTGCCAGCACCAGGAATGGTCAGCAAGATGCTCTTACTGAACATGTGGACACACTCTAAGTAGCTATATCTGACCTAAGTTTAAATAAAATAGCTTGGTGATGTGTGTAAGGAAGAGGGGCACCGAATCGTTGCAATGCACTCAGCTCCCCACTGTTCACTGACCCAGCTTCTGCACGACGCCTTTTCCCCAGAAACCAGCAGCAGTTTGCTGTGCCTGTCCCCATCGACATTAGTGGCTGAACAGCACATGGAAAGGGGGGGCGAAGGCCTGAGAGGCAACCACCACCACAGGCTAAGGAATAATAATCCTATTTTCCAAAGATTTCCCATCCCTCTTCCCTTTAATACACACTCTGCTGGCTTAATGATGAATGAGCTTCTTTTGATCCTGTTCAGGGAAGTAACAGGAGATCTCCAAAGCTCAGACTAAGACTGCCTTTTCCAAGAAAAAGAAAAAAAAGACAAACTTTGCTCTCTGCCTTAAACATAAGATGCCTGATGTCACCTGACCATGTTTACACAACACCTGCCCTCCTCCCTAAAAACAGAATAAAGGCAACAAAATACCTCTTCACCCCTTGCTATCATCCCTTCAATAATTGTGCAGAATTAGGCTGAATGTGCTGATTATTTTCCATGTGCATTAATCATGGCCAAATCATGCTAGAGGAGGAAAATGCATAGCCTGCTGTTCCCTCTCAGCACCCTCCTCTCACCCTGCTCTCAGAATAGTCTCAGCCTGGAGGGCATCCTGCCAGTGTGATTAACAGTGTGAAGTGGGGAAGGGAAGGAGATGGTGAGGTGAAGGAAAAAGACCTTTCCTTAAAACTCAGACATGACTTTTGGCTTATAAAGCAAGTCAGCAAAAACTTGAGAGCATCCTGCACTTGCAGCCATGAACTTCATTAGTTCATAAAATCCAGAAAATGCATGATCAAGTGCTGTCACCATCTGAGGTCTTATTCCAGTCCCTGTCCAGAGCTGCACTCCAAACTTACATATCCAAATGTTAGGCACATGAGAAATGCCTGCCAAGCTCTTCTCTTTTTCTGTTGTGGATGTGCTTATTAAAATATTCAGTAAAGGCTTAATTATGAACAGCTGCAAATGGTCAGCCCATTGCAGTAGATTTAGGTGTAGCCCACCAGGACAAAAGGAAAGAGGAAAGCATGTTATTCCCTCCTTGACCAGACCTCTCTCTCCCAACTTTGCAGCTCTACGCAGCAAGCATTCCCCTAAGGGAATATTCCCTTCACCACCAACCAAGAGAAACTGAGTGCTCAGGGTGATTCAACTTGCCTTAATGCAGGTGTATAAACCAGGCTGAATCCACCGAGTCCTGGATCAGCTAGTCACAGCATCAAGGAGGTTCCTAGACCACCTTTTGGGAAGCCTTGGAAAACCATCACTTGCTTGGCCTGGATTCTGGAGACAAAATGAAATTGCATATGTCTAATTTAAAGCTGTGAATGTCACATTTCAGGCTTGATTTGGCCATCACGGCTCTCTGCAGGGAGGCAGCTTGTGCTACCAAGCAAGGAGAGAAGCACAAGCTCTGATCCTCAGCCTGTAAACTCCTCCAAAGAGGATCCCTGCTGCTGGCTCTCCTCCACAGCAGCTGCTGCTGTGTCAGAAGAATTGGTTCTGCCAGGAAGACTTTTCCATTTTCCTTTGCTTTTGCCAAAATCCTTGAGGGCACTGTCATTTAAAAAAAAAAAAAAATACATCCAAAAGAAAGCAGATACGAAGTGGAGACGACCTGGCAGAAGGACTGGGTGACAAGGCCAGCAAGCAAGCAGTTAGTGCTGGGCTGTTTCCAGATGTGTTGCGGTCATGCCACACATTACCAAGCTGCAACAGCCAAAAAGATGGGCAAACATTTGCCTACAAAGCCAGCTGCTTCATACACAGATAGTCACCGAGAAGCCCAGGGAACACTCCTAGTCCCTGTCTTTGCAGAGCAAAGCTAGACAGCAGGGATCCAGAAGAGGGGAAACCCCAGGGTTCAAATGAAAAGCCTTCAAAGGGTCTTCATGCCTCTGACCATGCAGGAACACACATCTTTCATGTACCATGGCAAAAGAGTTAAGAAGTCAGTGCATGTTGGAGCACTTAGTGCATAGTGCTCCAGTTCTTCCCAGCCACGTGCAAAAGTCTCTCCTCCTGCTGACAGTGCCTGAGAGAGACAAAAGCAAGGCTGTGCAGAAGGGTTTTTGCTGAAGGATGCTCCTTTTCCTCCAACCTGGAAATCCAGATCTTCATGTCTTTCTACAGGAGGTTCACATTCTATATTATAGGTATAAGGATTGCAGCCAAAACCTGCCAAACATTTTGTGCTCCGAGGTGGATCACCAGCAGCAGGTACACAACATGGCCCGAAATCTCAGGCTTGTAATGGTTTTGTTCTCTGGGAATAGAGAGACACGCAGCAATCTGCTGTGACAGCAGGTGGCTTGAGGAGTATTTACTGAAAGATGGATTTTCCTCCCCATCACGCCCAGAGCAACACAGTCAGGTAAAACAAAGTCATCACAAAAATCACACACAGTGACAGAACCAAAACATGCCACAAGAAAAATGCCTTCTGGTGTTGTTTTGTTGTTTTTGTGCGGGGCATCTCAGTTGGGTTCTGAAAAGCTCCCAGCACTCCTATCAGTTATTTGATGAGTTTAAAACAGCTCAAAGAAATCTTGCAGCTTTCTCCTTATGATAGTGATCAGGCATGGTTTTGGCTGAAATAGCTCTTCTCTTTAGTAATAAGGACTTCTCTTGGAGTCATCTAGCTTGCAGGACATGTGATGTTCCACCTTACAGAGTCCTTTTAAATCCCATGAAGGGTAATGTGTTCCTGGGCAAGTCGTCTTGGAGACAAGCCTGCCAGGCAAAGGCAAAGAGGATGCTCTGAGCTTGCAAGGTGAAGAACTTGCTCATCATCCTCAACCTAAGGGACTTGGTAGACTTGACTGCCTGGCCCTCCCTGTACCACCTTACAGTTCTCTTGGTCTTAGGCATTGTACCAAAGGATTCGTGCAATGGGCTAACAAAGGTCATAACAGTTGAGGTCCCTAGAAACCCCCTGGGGAAATGCAGCTGACACCTACTGACCTTCTCCGTTAGATCACACATTGCTGGCTCCTGATGCTATCTTGACTTCTCAGTCCCACCATGACATCATCTATGTTTTCACACAGGCAGAGGCAGATGAACTGAATCCCATCAAGCAGATTCAAGAGAAAATTTTCCCTCCAGAGACATACTCTGTTTCATACTTAGAAAAGCCTCCATTGCTACCCAATATAAATGTTTTGCAGGTTTGTGGCCTCAGTGCCTTCTTGTCACTGTGTTCTCCACAGGCTGTGGTCACAAAGGTAACAGGCAAGCCTTTCCCTGACGTACATTGCACAGATGAGGTGAAACCTTCAGGCAGGGACAGAGAAGTGGGCACTCTGCAGGGTGCATCTTCCCATACCACCCCCCAGTACATTTCAAACAAAACACACTCATGTTCATGAACTCCAAAGGAAAAAAAAATCCTCCCATAAGCTTTTAGAAGGAGGGCCAGAGGACTGACGGATCACTGTTTGGAAAGGGTAAAGTTGGAGTAGAGCTTAATATTAGATTAGTGAGAAGTTTAGATGGAAAACACTCCAAAACCACTTGTATGCTGCCTGAGTTACTACCAAAGGGTAGCCTGAAGGTTTTCAATCATTTGCAGAGCTTTGGCACCGGCATCGATGTTTGCAACCTGAATTCGCTTTGAACACAGTGTTCCCAGCAGCCATTGCAACTGTTGGCTTAAGAAAGAAACCGTTCGAGAGGATGAGGCAAAGACACATGTGAAAAGGAGAGAAACCTACCTCATTGCTGCTGTGAAATTCTCGGGAACAGTGCACCCGATAGGCAAAGACAGCAAAAAACAGGCCTTCAATAGTTGAACAGAAAGATAGCTCTGATATAGCCTCTCTTGCAAGGACCTTTCCTTATTTGCCCCCATCCCTTGATACTGTTCCTGCTTCTGCTTAAAAAATAAAATAATGAAACTAGAAGTTTGCAGTGTGTGGCTCCTTTTCTTGCGTATGAAAATACCATTGCTTATGGGAAACCATGGCCATCCGCATGCCATTCTCCTGATTCTTAGAAACTCTTACATACTCTGAAAAATCTTCCCAGAATTATGCCTGAAGACAGTTGCCAGCACAGCAAAGCGTGAACCTGCAATTCAGCAGCCCGTGGGCAAATGATGCTAGCTTGCATCCACATTTCCCTCCAAAGCTTTGGAATCTGCACAGACTGGTCCTGCCATGCCACCGAGAGCCTGCAAGCACACCTCCTGCCTCCAGAGAGAGGTCCCCATCCCTCCTCCTCTGAAATGACAGGCCGCGTTAGACTGTTCAGAATCACATTTGGTTCTCATTTTCTAACTGACATCTAAGATAATATTTTTAGAAGAAGCTATATTGGTATTTGCAAAAAATAGACGCCTTTGATTTTATCCCAAATGGGGTCTTTTCCAAGTTTCTTTTCCTACTTTAGTCATATCTCTAAAGCTGTTGGCATTAAACAATCTGATTCTAGAAGCGCATTAATCAGACCCTCTTTGGGCTCCTATCGCACATGCCTTTCTCTGTGTCACAAGGCAAAAATACAATCAGCTCCGCCACAACCTAATTCTCTTCCCCAGCAGAGGAAGCCCCAACCTGAGGGGCATATATGGGTGACAGCAGGTTCATTCAGCATTTGCATGGTGATGTCCCTGCATCAGGAGGAGCAGCTTCTCAAGACCTGCCCACCACCATGGGGAGCCTGCCCTTACGGTCCCTCATAGCTAAAAATCGTGGACCAGCATCCTGGTGCAATGCATCAAATGGAAAGGAGAGCCACCAGCGTGGGCTGGCTTTTCCAGGTGCTGACCTGCCCACCTCACAGCATTACTGCGGGGTGCGGCTCAGAAATCCGCTTTGGGAATGGTTCTGTGTGCTTGGCTGTTTTCAGCTCTGTTGAAAGCCTGACAGGGCAAAAGAAAAGACATCCCTGACGGCCACGAGGGCTCTGTTGCCTGCTGGCAATGAAGCTTGAGGCAATTCAGCAGCACAGAGGTGAGCCAGAGAAACAGAGACAGGTTCGTCTAGGGTTTTCTAGCAGATCCCTAGAAAAAGGACCTGGGTTTAATGAGGTGTTGCAGCAACTTCCAGAGGCAAGGCGAGCTCGAGGTGCTGGTGTCTGCAAATGGGCTGGTGCTGAGCTGTGAGCAATCTGCAGCCACGGGAACAGGAGAGCAGTATAAGACAGGGAGACCTAGGGTCTGGCCCCTTCCCCAGGCGTCTATACGTGCCCCTATGGCAATGCCGCGAGCATTGGAGATGCACCTACCCCCAGCAGGGACTGTCACTGTGGGCCCCTGTGAGCCTCGAGCCAGGGCTCCCTTCCCCGCCGCCAGCGGGGTGCAGACCTGCCTGTCCCGGGCAGCCACGGACAGCGTGGCCCCCACAAGCCCACCCAGACCAGGGGTGCCCTTCCCCAGCAGCAGGGCTGTGTTCCTGCTGGCAGGAACCAAAGGGAAGGGCAGAAAACCAAAAGGAAAACTATTCCTGACCCTAAAAATACCAGAAGACAGAGAGATCATTGCCACCACACCAAATCCACAGGCAGGCAGCAAAACCCTCAGCCCCAGCCAGTCCCTGAGAACTACAGCAGGATTAGCACATAGGTGGGCAAACACGCCTATGGAGCACAGGACCTCCCAAGAGGTCCTCAACACAGGTCTGGTTTACTCTCTGCCAAAAAGCTGGCCAGGCACTGCTTTATGCCAGGCTGAATGAGATCAGCTTTCTGGTCCTCTTAAGCTTCATCAACTGGCCCATGCTGAATTATTTAAAACCATCTTTTATTAATCTACCATGGCTTTTTTTTTTTTTCAATCGACCTCTAGCAAGTCACTTAACCACTCTGAATGGACTGCACTAGCTTCATCCCCATGCAACGATGCTGGAGGTGATAAGAGGTACAAGCCACTACCTTGCTACTGCTTCTGAAATATTTCAGACGCCAGTAGACCAAAGTGGTCTGCTGGATAACTAGAGCACTGAATTTACCTGCATGCTTAATGGGAGGTCTCGTCTAAACGTACAGATGATATTGCTGGGTTATGACAATAATTTATTCAGAAAACTCCTGCTAGGATATTGTATACTTTTAAAACAAGCCCAGCATACCCCAAAACAAGCAAACACTGGCTAAAATACTGCCAGTGCCAGCACAGAGGCCAACCACCAGCACTAAAAAATGGGACTGAAGGGAACATATCCCCAGCCCAGCCCCTTCCAGTGTCCATCATCACCCATCACCAGCCCTCTGGGTACATGACCAGGGTTACCTACAGCACCACGCTGCCAGGAGAGGAGAGGTCTGCTCAGGAGACCCCAGGTCACCCAGACACAGCGCCAGCTGCTCTGAAGTCCTGTTCCACTGACAAGGGAGGTGGCAGAAAGCCCCTACATGGGTGCCAGGACAGTGATCTGTGCCCAGCCAGAAGCAGCGGTGCCAGGAGAGGTGAGATTATGGCCCTGGGCCTCAGGCAGATCTGGGACCAAGTTGTGAGCATTTACATTTGAGACATGAACACCTAAATGAGGTTTATGCCATCAAAATTCCCTCCACACATACAGAGGATCAAAAACCTCAGGCTGAGAAGGTCTGGAAAATAATCTAATCCAGGCTTTTGCCCCAACAGTCCAGCCCTAAATCTCTGCTATCCCACCTCTGCAAAGTGTGGTCCAACATGGGTGCTGGGCTTAAAGATCAGAGACTTCAGCAGGGCTTCATCAACTTACTCCTGCCGAGGAACCGGCCCCAGACATCCAAAGTCCTCTTAAGAGCTCGCACAACTTTCACAAGGTATGCACTTCCTATTACTTTTATTCCTCAATCACCTTTTGAACACCCATCTGTGCTGATCACCTGCTGTGGCACGCAAGATCTTCAGAGCAGGGACATTTCTGTCTGATATGTGATGATTTATGAGACCTCACAGACCTGGTGCTACCCAGCGTCAGTCATATGGAGGCGGCATGGCCGCGAGCATGGTGCAAGCATGGCTGGACACGCCACCTAGCAAAAGAAGGAGCAGACCCTTGGGACAATAAACCTATATATCGCCCTCATGCTTTAAGTGGCTGGAGAGAGCCCACAACTGGCCATGCCTGCAAATCCAACATGCTTTAACTTGCATGAAAAATTCTAAATAATTTAAGTAAGTAACCTTGTGCTAGCAAATGAAACCATATATACTCCTGCAGAAACAGAGTGAATTTATTTGTCACTCTAAGTTATAAAGCAATGTCAGGGTCTTATAGATAAAGCAAGACATTGTAATATTGATAAGCTATCTGATTTGGTTTATAAATGCAACATGAACTCTGTTCTACAGGGAACTGGACCAAACCTTGCCAGCACACAGGCAGGCAGGGCTGCAGCTCCAAGCAGATCGTTGGTTTGACCAAACCAAGGGTCATTTTATCAGTCTCTACTCACTGGCAGGTGGATTTTGGCAATAAGACTACTTGTAGTTAAGTATCTATCTCCAAGGCCAAGCAGCTGATCTCTGACCGCCACATACAGTGGTTTGTCCAGGGGGAAGGGTTGGTTGGTAAAGGCAGAGAGCAAGGTCTTAATACTTCCAAAGATGATAAACCAGCTACCAAACAAGTCAAACCCTGTCCAAAGGAGAGTTGTAGAGAACCATAGAGGGAGAGGCAAAGCTCATTTTCACAGCAGAAGAGTAGACAATAAATAATCCAACCAGCCCAAACTGACCAGAATGATAAGTGCTAGGGCAGGCTCCAAGTGGGCCATGTTTAATTTACAAGACCGTACTTGAAGTTCATAATGAAATTCTAGATATTCTGTTTTATCTGGGATATTTAAAAGACATGTAGATGTGTCACTTAGGGACATGGTTCAGTGGTGGACTTGGCAGTGCCGGGTTAACAGTTGGATCAATGATCCTAAAGGCCTTTTCCAACCTAAATGATTACGCATTCTATAATTCTGTCTCCGACCTATTCAAACCGTGGTGCAAGTGATCAGCTGAGGGCTGAGAGCTTGGTTTTGCTGCGGCTTTTATTATCTGTTTCCTTCCCCAGTTAAGCCACCACCACCCATGAAGGGCAGAAGCCCAGCAAAGGCTCACAGGCAGATTGCTTCCTCCCTGTCAAAGCCAAGAGAGGATCTCGCCTGCTTATTGCAACAGCACCTGCCCCTGCCCTGGCCAGCAGCACCGCGGTGCTGTACGGACCAGCCGAGCATCCCTGCCCCCCTCGCAGCACTGCCCCAGCACAGCTGGCAGGAGCTGTTGCCCCTCGGTGTTGCTAACACCAGTGAGCACCCAACTCAGCACATGCATAGTGTACATCTGCTACACACAGAGACCATATTTTCTCATGTCTTTAGCTACCTGTGACTGTATTGCCATGTTCCACATGTCACCACTGATTGCATCGCCTTTCTCCTCTTGCTGCTCCTCTCACAGCCCAAAGCTGTCCACTTTTTCCCAGGGAAGTCAGGGTTGCCTCCCAGCAGCTCCAATTCACGGCTGCTCTTTGCGGCTGACAAAATCCTTCACCTCTCTGCACAGTGTGCTCCATGTGTGGGGGCTTCAGCCGTGGGACGCACCGAGCCAGGTGCAGACCTCCCCTCCTCACTGCAAAGGCAAATGCTTCATGACAGAGGCAGAGGTGGAAAGACACACTAACATAAAAAGATTTAAGTCCTAAACGATCAAAATGGTCTGGTTTTAATGAGTGGGACAAACATGGAATTCCAAGCACAGGACAAACCCCGTGCCCTTCCCCACCACTCAAATCACACAAATTACAGCGAACATTCAGCAAACGGGACTCACCTGCCAGCAGGGCTTGGGGACAGCGGTGTCACACCAGCTCTGGTGGAGGATGCATGTGAGCACCAGCTTGCACAAGTGGCTTGGAATTAGCTGCCCTCCTGCAGGCAAGATGCCATTTTTCTACAAGTTTTCTTCTTCTTCAGGAGGCAGGATGTAACGACTTTGTATAAAGCAACACTGTTTGCTTCCCAGTTTGTGTTTGCCTGCCTACAGCCCTGAGAAATGAGAAGTGTGGGAGAAAACCATTCCCCATGAAGCCTCTTTCCCAGTTGAAGTTGAACATAGCAGGAGAGCAGGGGTGACAACTCACACTGAAGTGGTACCTGAAGTCCCAGTGGATCGTGGCTGAATAAACCCAACTGAAGGATAAGCACGTTCCCATGTGCACTGACAAAGGCAAGGGTCCAGAGTAATTTAATTCCTATCCGCAGAGGATGCTCCCATGTAGCTCTGGTCTTTGAATGCTTCAGAAGATGTTCTAGCTTTACTGCCCACATAAACATCCACTGGGGCTGGTACCTGAGGGGAAGAGGGAGCTAAATATTTCATTTCAGTCTATTTCATCAAATATTTAATCTATTTAATATTAATTAAATCTTGGTCTGAATAAACAACAGCTAAAAATTCACCTCTTCCTCCAAACACGTGGTAACTTGAAAGGAGGTTGTAGCAAGGTGGGTGTCAGCCTCTTCTCCCGAGTAACAAGCAATAGGACAAGAGGGAATGGCCTCAAGTTATACCAGGGTAGGTTTAGATTGGATAGTAGGAAAAATCTCTACACCAAAAGAGTTGTCAAGCATTGGAACAGGCTGCCCAGGGAAGCAGTTGAGTCACCATCCCTGGAAGTGTTTTAAAAAAATGTAGATGCAGTGCTTGGGGACACGGTTTAGTGGTGACTTGTCAGTCCTGGGTGAATGGTTGGACTTGATGATCTTAAAGGTCTTTTCCAACCAAAATGATTATGTAATTCTGTGCCAGCTTATGCCATCACAACTGAGATGGCAGTTAGTAAGGGGGACAGGTCTTATCTTTATATTCCTGGTTGCTGGCATTGCTGTGGTGGGCTGTTAGCCTCCTGTAGCCTTTTAGGCTGAATCTTCTTGCAACTGGATGTACAGTGGCATCAACCATTTCCACACCCTGCTTCACTGTCTCTCATTTCCCACAGACTTAATGTGTAGCCCCACAAGTGCATGTCCTCATCCCACTCCCAGACACTGTTACATCCTCAGCAGTAGGAATCCATGAAGCTAAGGTGATGAGAAAAGCTGCTTGACTAAGGGGAAATAAAACCCGAGTGCCCCATGGGTGGATGTGGCCGGCATGAATTGTCTTCCATGGCCTGGACCACCTTCCTGACACAGCTGCACATCTCGGACATCACCCAGCAGCACAGCCAGGAACAGGCATTTCTGGAGACAATGAGCAACAGCTACAATAGGAGCAGATCATTTCCACTGCAAAGGATTTAAGCCATTTAACACTGGCTATAAAGGCAGCAGCCACCATTGCATCTGCTGCTACAACTGTCTTATTTTACTACAGGAAACCATATTTGGACCAAACCCCATTCATACCAGCCTTACTAGCCAGAACACATTTTCTAATTAGCCCCAGTAGAGCCAACAGTAATGAAAGATTGTCCCACATACAGCACCACTTACCTTGCTTTCCTCAGTGCGTGCCCAATTTAGCATTTAGCTTTCCTTTTCCTCTCTGCTGCACTGCTTTAAAGCCATCTCACCCAAACGCTGACTGGTGTTGACGAAAGTAATTATACCACGGTTCAAAATATATCGGATGCATCTTCATTATCCTGAGAGAGCAGCACCAAAAGCCCTATGATGGCAAATCTTGCAATGTAAACAAGTCAGATTATTCCATTTAAACTGGCCATTTTAACTCTTCTGGCCCCATAAAATGTTGAGGCTGGCTTAGAAGCCACAAGATGTTTTGAAAATAATGAACATAGGATTAGTTTTAATTAATGTCTCTGAAGTTTAAACATTTGGGTTGTGCTTAGGTTACAGATCAAATCCATAACCAAGAGAAACAGGGGGACCCTGCTCCCTTTTCACATTGGCTACTTGGTTGATCTGGGTCATGTCACCGCTCTGTATTTTGGGTACCCTCCTGGGGAACAGAAGGACTTAATAATGCGTTTGGAGTCCCCTGGAGAAACGTGTCCCATCTGAGTGACAGCACCGCAGACCCCACCAACTCAGAGCGCCGCGTTTGTGCCGCAGAAAGGCTGCACAGCACCAGGCACAGCATTAGCAGGAAGCTCGTTCTGGCAAAACTTGTTCAAGGAGCCATTTCAGGTCAAATATCTGCATCACAAAACCAAGAACAAACTCAGCTTTATGCAGAGGTCTTATCACTCAATTACCCAGGGATCAGGATCGTGGGGATAACTGCTAGGAGAGGGGGAGCTCTGGCACAGGGTGTAAATCAGCATCGCAGCAGCCAAGCTGCACGGGTCTGCCACGCTCGGGATCTAACCCTACAGGTTTTGGTCTGCAATAGGAATAGTTTGTCCAAATTTTCCTGGTGGCAAAAATTATCCTGGTAGTAAAAGGCCAGGACTTAGCATTTCACCCTTGAAAAAAAGTTTAATCAATTCAGAAAAGCAGAATATCGGATGTGGCTTAAATATTTATCTATACAATTTTAAATTTATTTTTTTTTTACTCAGGGAATTTTTCAGTAACACCTTAACATTTCAATCTTCAGATTAATGCTTTGAGTCAACTCCACAGATGCAGATGAAGGCAAAGAAGCCTTCAGCAGGAATTACTTCATCAGGGATGTCCAGTGGTGGGAAGCTCATGCCTTTTTTCTGTGGAAAGCAATGAAAAGCAAACAGGGAAAAGGCTGTAAAGTCACAGTCCAGCAAGACACAACTGTTTCAATCTGCAAAGGAGAAATCAATTATTTCATGCAGCAGCTGATTTAAAACAAATGTTTCTCATCTCTGGGAGTGAACCCTACAGCAGGTCATATACCTCTGGAGGACCTCAAGGCTGCTCCTGCGAATGCAATGCCCTGGGCTGTGCCCAATCAATATGGGCCAAAAGCTGCAAGCACCGCACACAGGAAAGCAGGGATGCTAGGAGCAGCTTGTCTCACCTCCTGATAAAACCCATTCACCCTGTTACTCTCACACAGAGCCAGTGGCTGGTTTTTGACTCAAACGCATTTTTGAAAGCCGTCCAGACCTCCTGCTGCAGAGCATCACTGAAGAGAAACACATGTCAGTGGAATTTCTCCATTAATGCAAAAGGCACCGCTGGCCCCAGGAAATCCCCAAGTACCTAATGACCCCAAATCCTCCTGGGAAGGGTCCTTCCTCCCTCTATTCCCTAAAATCTGCTATAGGCCACTCTCAGAGCCACAGAGGGAGAGCAGGACCTTAGGTCCAAGCCAGCATGGATGGTCTCTCCTGACTTAGGACAGGCTGAGAGATTTGGGGTTCAGCCTGGAGAAAGGAGGGCTCTGGGGGGACCTTATAGTGGCCTTCCAGTACTTAAAGAGAGCTTACAGGAAAGATGGGGGCAGACTTGTTAGTAGGGCTGGTAGTGATAGGACAAGGGGTGATGGTTTTAAACTAAAAGAGGGTAGATTTAGATTAGACATAAGGAAGAAATTCTTAACTGGGGGGGTGATGAGGCACTGGCCCAGGCTGCCCAGAGAAGCTGTGGGTGCCCCATCCCTGGCAGTGTTCAAGGCCAGGCTGGATGGGGCTCTGAGCAACCTGGTCTGGTGAAAGGTGTCCCTGCCCGTGGCAGGGGCTTGAAACTAGATGGCCTTAAAGGTCCCTTCCAACTGAAACTATTCTATGATTCTATGAATACGGAGTTTACAATCACACTAACAGACTAAACTGGAGCCAGGTTAAACAGTTTTAAGCCAGCGTAAGCCCACAAGTTTACATATTTACTGATGGACACCTATGATTAAGTGAGGGATATGCCTTCCTACTCCCTTTTATCATTTGTCCTCATGCCTCTTTGCTGGATTTGGGTGCTGGGACCCATCTCACATCCTTATACATCTGAGCATGAGATGTTGTCCTCACACACTGGGGGTTCTCTTTGGGAAATGAACAGTCCTAAGGGACAATTCAAATGGTCAAGAAGGTCCCCTGAGAAGGAAGGGATGTTGAATAACCAGCTCAAGCATCAGCATCTCCATTCAACACCTCCCAATGTCCCCTACCCCATGGCAGCAGGTGTCCTTTGCTTACGACAAACCTCCCTCCTAGGAAGGCACATATTTTGGTGCCCCCCCTCCCAGTCCTGTTCACCACCCCCTCTGCTCAGCCTTGAGGACATTTGGGAGTATGTTGTAACCTTGTGCAGCATTACTGCAGCGTGACTCCTAGCTGGAATTTCACCTGGATTTCCCAGGGCTCAGACTACAATCTATTCTGCTCAGAGGGGTCAGGATCTGGTCCCGGAGCATTTGTGAGCTGAGTACTAGTGGCTAATGCAGGGGGTGGGCTCCCTGCTAACCTTGTTCTCTCTTCATCCTGTTTCTACAGCTTGGGATAAGGCACAGCAATTGCAGCTACAAATATTTAACAAGTCACAGAGACATTCCTATAAACCAGCTGCAAAAAGCAGTTTGTAGCAGAGACGGTGAGACAGCTCCAAGTGTAGCTGTCTGCCAGGGCACTAGCTGTAACAAAGGAGCAATCGCAGCAGACTTTGAATTTTTCCAGTGGTGAAAGAATAGGGAATGTTAAGAAATAAAATAAAACAAAGAGCATCAGCTGGTAAGAGCTGCACAGGCAGTGGGGCCAGCCACTGAACCCAGGGCAGTAAGTCCAGCAAACCAGCAACCCGGGTGAGAGGATGCTAGGTGGGACTGGGGGTACTTACAGCACAGAACGGCTGATGGACACAGGCTGAAACCCACGGAGACTCCCCCAGGCCTGAGAAACTCATTTTGTGTGAGCACGATTCCAGCCAAGCCCATCCCTCGCTGGAACATCTTGGAGAGAGGCTCCTCTGTGCGACCAGCTCCTTGTCCCCCAGAGAATGGGGACCAAAACCCCACAGAAATAAATGCATGTGTCAGTAGGCTGAGGGGGTCAGGGGCAAGCCCTGGGCAGGAGGTCACTGGTCTCTGCAAGGGCAACCCTGCTGCTGGTGCAGCTTGCCCCTGGGGACATTTTAGGACACTTGCCACCTCACCTGGGCCCCTCCTGCATGTCCTTGAGCCAGCACATTTGGGCTGTCCTCAGGGGTCCCCGCACAAGGGGTGGGGTGCAGGGTCACCCCACACCAGAAAGCCATGGAGAAACCCCTCCTGGGGCAAAGCTGGCAGCGGCATCTCTGCCCACTGTCCTGACTGCTGAGCCAGCACAGATGACCCTCACCCCGCCAGGGAGGCAGGTTCCCCCGCCTGCCCTCACACCATTAACCTTTCAGCCCCAAAATAAAAGGTTATAAAAAACAACCAAAGTTCATTACATCCCCTAATGTGTCATTTGCATAGGAATGAGCTGGGAGCAATGAGGCAGCTTTCTCCTGCACAGGATTCAGGAGGTGGAAGGGGAAGAGCTGGCCATCAGGACCTGGCAAGGGTGGTGGGACTCAGCCCCACAGCGACATGGGGCAGGCACGGAGGTGAGCAGAGCTGGGCAGAGCTATGGCAGAGCTGGAGGGAGCATCCCAGCAAAGCCCACAGCAGCACAACCTCTGGCTCAGAGGCAGCGGGGCCAGCCCTCGCCTGCCAAAGGGGAAACGAGAATGGTTTCAGGCCAGTACCTCCACCAGACAGCCCATGGTGCCTGGAGGCTGCTGCAGCTTGGACGTGCCCATCCCCAGCAAGCGTGGAGCATCCAGGACACAGCTGAAACCAAAACACCTAACAGCTCTAGGAAAATATAAAAGCCTGAATAAGAAGGTGGCAAAGGCAGCAGGATGGTGGAAGTTCAGACACTGGCCCCAAGGACGGGCAGGCAGCTCTGCAGTGTCGGATGCAGGGAGTCACTCCCCCATGTAAAACAGTCCCTTGAGTATTTGTCTGACTGGGTTGGACCACGAGGGCATGAAGTTTTGGGAGGGACACAAACCTGGAGGCGTAATTTAAATTTTTTGTACCCTACTTTTACTTTTGATGGAAAAATCAGGAGCAATCAGCCATTTCAGCTGTGCAAAGCTTCACCAACTGAAAGCCCAGCAAAGCCCCAGTCCCCCAGCCCCAAACCCATCAAAACACTCTACTGTCTGTACTAGAGATTTGGCCCCAAGGACATCAGACAGCCAGAGGGATGGGGCAAGCGTAACAAATGGCTGCTGGATTACCTCCTGTCCCAGGCACTGTCCCATACATCTCCCATGGGATCTGCTTTGTGTAACACTCCAAGGCCAACAGGACCAGCTGCAACCAGAGGATGGACAGCAGGACACTGCCTGGATCAAGTTCTCCTGGCCTGCAAAGGCCACCATGAGGTGACCAAGATGCTCTTCTCTGGGTCATCACCAGGTGCCCTACACCCAGAAGCAATGCTGCTTGCCACCCCCCCGAGCATGTCCAGCTGCAACCTTGGTGGCGCTGGCAGAGTGGGGCTGTGAGACCAGCAGCTCCAGCACTGGGCTCTGGTCACTTATTTTCTCAGCAAACAAGAAGCAGTGACTCCAGGCACCCCAATAGTGGGAAGGGCAGGAGCCAGAGCTCCCGAACAGTCATATGTGCTCCCGGGCAAAACCAAGCACACACTAAAGCACCTGCAGGATCAGTGCCTTGTGACCCCCCCTGCCTTTGGAGCTCCTGGCACTCGTGGCAAAGAAGGAGCCCAGCTGAAGCCAACACCGAGGAGACCCTGGCATTCTCAGGGAGGCAGGCAGCCACACAGAAGCAGCGCTCTGTTTGGTGGGAGAAAGATCCCCCGTCACCGTCCTGCAGTGAGGGTCTCGGCAGCACTGGTGTAAGGACAAGCAAGCCCACAGCTGGCTCTCGGGCTGGAAACAAAACCCCACTCAGATGGACACTCCTGCATATATTAAGAAATGTTGCCTTCCAGCCTAATCATTTCTAATCTCATTTGCAACCTAATTATTAAAAACCTTCTCAACTCAACAGCTGTAAATGCTGCACCAGCCAGACGTCCCCAGCAATTGTGCCAGGCTGCATTTCCAGGGAGCAAATCACACCCTGAAACCCCAAGCTCCTTCCTTTAAGAAACCCAGGAATGCTCTTACTGTGGCATGAAAGGGAGGGGGGACGGGGAACCCCAAGAAATCTCAAGGACTCATTTGTTATTACGCCGCTGCACAATGAACCAAACCATTGTTCCCTACCTGGGGCAACAAAGCCTTTCAGAAAACACGAGTGCTTTTCCCAATGTGCTCTTTAAAAAACGTCAAGACCAAAGCTGCCAGAGGGTCGGTGAACAGCTGGAAAAAAAAACACAATAAGACAGCTAACAGATTATTCAGAGGGTTTTCACACTTGATCTGTAAACACTCTTTTATTTAATAAAAATAATCATCCATTATAGCAACTTCTGCTTGTGGGTTTGTTGGTTGTTTTGGTTTTTTTACATTAAAGCACAGTTTATTTGCTTTCCTCACCTCTTGAGGATTCAATTCTGAAAATGCAAGTGAATGTAAACACTGCTCTCCAGGTCCCAAGATGCATCTGGAGACACTTAGAGTTAATTACAAAGTCAAAAGTGAGAGCAAAATCAACAAAACACTTCCCAAAAGTAAAAAGATATTTTTTTAAGTCTTTTCCTGTGCACCATACGACTCCAGAGAAGGCAAATTCGTCTTACACATGAGACTTATACAAGCTTCACTTTCTCCAAACAATCTCTGGCTTGATTTGATAAAGCTGTTTTCATAACATTAAAAGGCTTGCAGATTCATTTACTGTGATGAATCAAAAATTTTTCCTTTTAATGTTCTCCAGAAATTTCTTCATGGCACAAGGATGTTAGATTTGTTCTGGGTTTTGTATTATTTTTTTTTTTTTAGCTGAAAGACATTTCAGGAAAGGAGTGTAAAAGCAGTATTAACTCTCTCTCCTGCTCCAATTTCACAATATTTACAAATTTCTTACAAAAAAAAAATTAATTACACTCTAAAATACTGCAGAAACTGTCAGTTAAGTTTCTCATTTTGGAGTTCTGGCCTCTATAAGACTGAAAGAGGGATGCTTTTGTATTTCCTAGGAAAGATGAGACTGGCAGATTAAAAACGAAACTCTTCTCCCTTAATTCAGAAAGACGGAACAGCCCCTGCACACAAACCCCCTCCTCTTCTGCAGGAAATCCTGCAGGAGTTAAACCATCACCAATCGATACAAATGTGATAACGTGATACACAGAGCCCTGCTATTCGCTTTGCAGTGTTATCTATTTACAGTTGGAGGCGGGGGAAGCAAGTTAGCATTGAACACATTTGGGTGCTGCAGTATGGTATAATACCAACCGAGATTAACTCGTGGGGAGCTTGGCCAGGTCCCAAGCCTCATGTTACACGGGAAATAGCTTGTCACTCCATCGCCCATGACGTCCCTGCCTGCACAGCAAAGCCACCACTCTGTTAGGGTCTCCTTTAATAAGCAGCGAGAGGACAGTTACCATCTCAGCTGTAGTATATCACAGGCAGCACAGAAATTAAACAGGATCAAGTACGATATAAAAAGTAACAAAAATAGCCAGTCTGGTGAGTCTGTGATCCTAAATTGTATAGCCCAAAAAAAAAAAAAAGACAGGTCATTGGAAATTTTTATAATATTATCAAACTATCAGGTAGGGGGAATGGCTCTAGTTGTTCGGCAGTTTTGAGTGAGGGGGTTTCGGGGGGTGAGAAGAGGGAGACTTTTAATGTGTCAAAGATAATTAAAGCATTCACAGTTTCAAAGCTGCTTACCTAACAAAAATTAAGACATTCAAATTCAGGGATACAATACTGTATTTTACAAGGGGGTTAAAATCAATTACATATACAACAGGAAAAGAAAAAGATACAGCAAAATAAAAAAGCCAGCGCCTCTGGGGAGGCATACTCCCTCTTTGTTGTTCATCTTGCGGAGCTGCACGTTGCTTATCTTTAAAGAGTCAAACTGAGCAGTCGTGAAAACATCCGCTGAGAGATTCCAGCAAAAGAAGATTAAAAAAAAAACAAACTAACAAAATAAACCAAGCAAGTCAAAGGCCATCCTCCCCTGGAAAGCCAAATGCCACGGCTCAGGCTTCCACTTGCCTGCTACTCCTCACTGCTGCTGCCCGGCGTTTCCATAGGTTCATCTCGGGTTTTAAAGGCTTCCTGCTCACAAGCTGAAGGAAACCATCCCCTGCAAGCACAGCCCAAGACAGCCATGCCTTTACTCTCCTACACAGTCTTGAATTAGTCCTGCCTATAGCAAAGAGTCCTTCAAACAATCCTTTTCCTCTCTATCCTACAGAGGATCCTTTTGAAGGCCCGTCTGAAGTCATGGTTGAAAATGGTATAGATGACAGGGTTCAAGGAACTATTGCAGTAACCGAACCAGAAGAAGAACTTGAAGAGGGTGTCGGGCACAGAACAGCTCTTGCAGACGGCCATCAGCGTGTAGGTGAAGAAGAAGGGGAACCAGCAGATGACAAAGACCCCAATCACCACTGCCAGCACAAAGGTGAAGCGCTTCTCCCGGTTCTGCCTGCCCCTCCACCGGGACCCTTTGGTGTTCCTTTCCTCCTCTGCCTTCCGGGGCAAACTGTCCCCAGGCTTAATCTGGCTCAGCTTAGTCTTGGTCTTTCCCCTCGACAGTCTCTCTGACTTCTTACACTGGTTGTTCTCCTGGTGCTCAGAGGAAGAAGTCTCCTCCATGTCTATGCCATTGACCTCTCCCTCCTGCTCACCGCCAGCTCCTGCTGTCTTCTCCCCATTGAGCTGAGCCGTGGCTGGCAGGTCCTCCTTGTCAGTCAAGCCATTGTGCCTCTTCTCAGGGCGCTCTGCCCGCTTGTTCGGTGGTACTCTGGTTCGCCTCTTGGCTATCTGGTAGATGCGCATGTAGACCAGGATCATGATGAGGCAGGGGGCAAAGAAGGAGCCGATGCTAGAAGAGATGATGTACCACTTCTCATCGTTGATCTTGCACCCTGCCACCCCCTGGTCAGCCTGCTGCCCACTCTTCTTCTCGATGGAGATGAGCGGCGGGAAGGAGATGACGGCCGAGATGACCCAGACAATGAAGATGATGCACTTGATGCGGCGTGGGGTACGCTTGAGGTTGTACTCGATGGCTTGCGTGATGGACCAGTAGCGGTCCAGGCTGATGGCACACAAGTGCACAATGGAGGAGGTGCAGAACAGCACATCCAAGGCCAAGTAGATCTCACACCAGACTTTGCCAAAGTACCAGTACCCCATCACCTCGTTTGCCAGCGAGAAGGGAATGACCAGCGTGGCCACCAGGATGTCGGCCGAGGCTAAGGAGACCAGGAAAAGGTTCTGGGGGGCCTTGAGCGCCCTGCTGGTGAAGACAGCGATGATGACCAGGACGTTGCCGAAGACGGTGAACAGCATGAGCAAGCCGGCCAGGCTGATGAGGGTGACGGTGGTGTGCAGAGGGTACGGCGTGCCCCAGCCCGGCCCGGCCCCGCTGTCGTTGAGGGTCCCGTTGGTGCCGGGAGGCGGGTAGCCCTCCTCCTCCTCCAGCTGCCGCTGGTACTCCATGAAGGAGAAGACGCGGCCCCTCTCCGTGAACGGGCGCTCCAGGTTAAACATCAACCCCGGCGGCGTGGACACCCCCGCCCTTCGCCCCCTGCCCCACCCGCGCCGCGCCCGGTGCCGCGGGGCTCCGCACGGCTCCGCGCTCCTACCGCGCCGCTGGCCAGGACGGGGCTGCGCGGCCGCCGGGGCGCTGTGTGCTGCCGCCGCTCATGCCGGGGCGCTGCCCGCGGGAGCCGCTCGGCGGGGCGCGGAGCGGTGCGGAGCGGGGCCAGGGCTGCAGCCGCCGGCGGCTGCTCTGCCTCGCTCGCCGCCGAGCCGCTTTATAGCCCCGGATCAGGCCGGGGCTGCCGCGTCAGCCCCACGTGGGGAGCTGCCCCCGGTGCGCGCACACACACACACGCACCCGCACCCGCACACTCACCTGGCCCGGCGCACACGCTCTGTGCTCAGCCCTGCCGCTGCTTTGCGCACCCCGCGCACCGCACCCCCCGCCCCCCGGCCTCACCCCCCGGCCCCGCGGGCTCGCCCAGCCCGGCCCCCCGCCCAGCCCGCCGCGGGGGCGGCCCCAGCCCGCCCGCAGCCCGGAGGGTCGCACCCAGGGGGGAGCCGAGGCAGAGGCAGCGGCGCGGTGGTGCGTGTTGCGGTGGAGCGAGCACCGTGCGGGCGCTGCGCAGCCCGCGGGACCCCGGGCGCCCACCGCGCTGTGGCCGGGGGGAAGGCAGGCGGCCGGGGGAAGGCTGCGCCCCGTCCCGCCCGTACGGGGGGGGCACCGACGGGCCGGGCGCCGGTCGTGCGACCACGCTGGCCGGCGGCCCCGAAGGCGGCGCTTCCCTGGCGGCGCCGCCTGCCACCCGCGGGGCGGCCGGGCCGGGCCGGGCTCCCGGCGCTGCGGGGGGACACGGCGTGGCGGGCAGCGGCGGGGCCCCGCGGGCAGGGCGCTGCCGCCGTGGCGGCCCGGGCAGCGCGGGGGGGCAGTGGCACCTGCTGGCCGCGGCGCCTCACTGCACCCGCCGCCCGCCCCCCCCCGCCGCGGGGCCGGGCAGCCCCTCGGGGAACACCGCTCCGCAGGCAGGGCAACGCTCCTGCCGAGGGGCGCCGGGGGCGGAGCGGCCCCGCAAAGGGATGGATGGGGCGGCAGGGCACCCGGGGGGGAGGGGGGCAGCCCCCCCCCGCTGCCAGCCCCCAGGCAGCGCCCCCCAGGCCGGCTCAGCCCCGGCTGCCAGGGCCCCCCGCCCCGCGGCACCCAGGAGGGCTCCCATGCCACAGCGCCCGGCCCAGCACACCTGCCCTTGCACCCCCTCCGAGCTCCCCGCCGGCTCCCCCAGCCCCACAGGCAGGACCGAGGTGGGCCGCGGGCCCAGGCAGGCGGCTGCCCCCCCTCCCTGCCCCACAGGGTGGCCCGGCGCTGGGCAGCATCCCCAGGTGCCCCCCCAGCAGCACAGGGGCTGGCGTCACCCAGCACACTGCAGCAGCAACGAGGGACCTTTTTAACAGCAAAAGAGGAACGGTGACCCTCCCAGCAGCCCGGTCAGCACCCAGATCGCTCACCCACATGCACATGGACTCCAGGCCTGATCCTCTCGCTCACGGTCCCTTCTCCCTCATTTTCAGATGGCTCTAATGATGCTTACTTGGTGCTCCAGATTCAGGCAGCTCTCAATTAATCGCTGTGCTGAACGCTCAGGCCAATGAATCTATTTCCTCTGTGAGATGGAGGAAGCCCTGTCATCTTTGTCCCTATGCCACACGCCGTGTTATAAGCCAGGCCCAGGAGCAATGACGCCCAGGAGATGAGGGAGCAGGAATGGGAGAGATGGGGTCTGGGACTGGGAGAGCACAGCTTCTGGGGCTGGCACGGGGCCCAGCGAGGGAAATCAAGGGGGGAATCCCACTGTTTGAGCAAGGGAGCACAGGACCCCAGGCGCCAGCTTGCCTGGGAAAAGGGCAGTCAGCAACAGGGTGACGTAAAACCTGTAAATCAAACCCAAGATGTCTGGCATGCACGCCCAAAAGCTCTCTATCTGAGAGTAAATGTGATGTACAACCACAAACTTCACTGCGAGGGGCAAGGGGAGATACAAAGGATAAAGGAACTCACCTAAATCTACAGCAAGGCCAGGCAGGAGGTGGGGATGCTGGACACTGAGCATCTCCTGCCTTCTGCTTGTTGCAGGGGACCTACACGCTCTGCAGCAGGACGCACAGCTCTGCCCAGCAGCCGGTCTGCCTCTCCCTCAGATGGGGGATCTGCAGGGGCTCGAGATCGCCTCTGGCAGAGGCCTCCTTGGTCACTGTTTGGGTGGAAGGACCCAGAGAGAGAGATGGTGCAGGCTGTGCCCTGCCTGACATGGACAACCTCTTCTCTGACCTGTCTGACCTCAGCTGTAACAGCGCACCTGCACCAAAGCTGCCATGGACTGTCTGAGGTGCTTTGCTCCAGACCTGGGCTGGTGCCTTTCTGGAAACACCCTGCGTGCCTCCACGCTCTCTGCAAAGCTGAGCCATGTTCTCAGCAGCTCAACAGTCTCAACAAAACATGACCAGCTGCCTTGATTTTCTGTCTCCTTTTGTGGCTGGACAGCCTCAACCCACCTGAAGCCAAACCCAGCCAACAACATCACTCTTGAGCCACCGTGTCAAAAAAGCAGAGCTTTGATCAGGGCTCTTTGCTGGGACAAAGAGTGCAAAGGGAACATGCAAGGCTAAAAGCCCAAAGAAAAGGGTTTGTTTCAAAAACACTGCTGGAAAGAGAGCTCTCTCCAAGCAGGGAACAGCTGGGATGGCATCATGTTCGCCTCAAAGAGGGAGAAAACCTACCTCATCAAAGGCACTCTCCTTGCATCAGACACATCTCTGTGATTTTATCGACACCAGAAGCACTCGGCGCTGCCTGCAAAGTGACTTCGTAACATCAGGTCTCCCCCTTATTTTCTCTGCAGGTCATCTCACAGCTCTGCCCAATTCTTGAGATGCAAAGGTGGTCAGAAACTGCCAGGGCTGGCAAGGACCCTTAAGATCTCACAGGACAACCCATAGCACACCCCGTGGCTATAGGACAGCCATCCTTATGAGTCTATACCATGCTGGATGACAATTTGGAATGGTCATAAAGCCTCAACTCCCAAGAGTCCTGAGATTAGGCAAGAAACTTGAATTTGTAGCCCCTGGAAGATAGTAGAGAAAAGCTTCGGGGGGGGGGGGGGGGGGGGGGAACCCAGCTAGTAAATAAAATATTTATATCAATCTCCTGGCATTTTCATCCTGGTGCTCAATTTTTGCATGCGTGCTGCTGACGGCATTGATATGAGTTATCAGGACTCTGCAGTTTGAACTCAGTCAACAAGTGCCCGATGGGACCGCTCAGAAAGCAGCTGGTTCTCCGGCAGCATCGCACACGGCAGAGCGGCAGGAGCCTGCCCTTTCCCCAGGAAGCAGCCTGGTTTCTCCGCAGAGCCCTGCAAGGAGCCGGGCTCACCAAGCGAGGGGGGACAGCCTGGGTGCACACTAATGAGCGAGGCTGAAGGCTGTTGATCCTCCTCTGACAGCTCCCCCACCGCCAGGTGCCATCCCAGGCAGGCGGCAATGCCCTTTCCCAAGCATGGTGGTGAAGTTCACGTTCGGCACATGTACCTCTAGTGTGTCCCTTGCAAACAAGCTGACCTTTATGGTTGGTTTCAGGTCATTAATTAGGCATGCTGCTTTCATGTTCATACATCCCTTCTGCCCGTCAGCTCCAGCATCACTTCCAGCGGCGTGGGGGAGCCAGAACCACCCTCCTCCCCTGCTGCCCCTCGGGGAGAAGGAGCTGAGAAGAGTTCATGGGGTCTTGGAACTGCTCACAGCACGAAGCAAATCACATACAGGGAGACAGTCTCTGGAAAGAATTGCTATGGTAATAAGGCTGCAAAGTGTGTTTTGAACGAGCAGCCCCAGGAATTCTCTGTTTCCAGAAGAAGTAAGATTCTGGCAGGGAAAAAAGTAACAAGAGCTGCTGAAGGACCGAGACCTGCTTTGTGTGCAGTTTGGTTCAGGCTTACGGAAGCTGGACAAACCCAAAGCTAGCTCAAGGCATGGTAGCCCGGACTCCTGGGGGGAGCCACACAGAAGGGGCAGCCACTAAAACAAGGTGCAGGAATTATTTCACAGCAGCAGCTTTCAAGAGTAGCTCCGTGCTGGCCTGACACAAGCCACCAAAGAGGGGAGCGCCTTGGTCTGGAGCGGAGGGTGCTCTGTGACTGCAGGTAGGTGGCAGCCGGTTTGCTTTGTATTAGATGATCTGTGGCTTGCCCTGATCTCAATATTCGCATATCCGTGGCAGAACACCCTTGTAGCTGTGGATTTTGACCATGCTATGAAGTGTATTTGTATAAACCAAAGCAGGGCGTCTTTCAGGAAGATTTGCTTTAGTAACTGGGCTCCCTTGCGGGTAACACACTGAAATCCCATGGCTTATGACATGCTGTGGACTAGTGACTGAATAGCCTTTCACAGCAGCTGCTGGTTGGCCAGTTTTCCTCCAGGCCTAAGCAAGCTGGTGGAGATGCACACCCAAGCCACCCAAAAGAAGCTTTTCCCCTTTACTGTATTAACCCCAGGAGGAAAAACACCGTAGGAACTAAGCGGGGAAGAAGCACAGACCTTCTGCCGGCAAACCTGGTATTGCTGGTTATTTGATGGTACCACTGCAAAGTGATACAAAGCAATACAGCGAGAACACCATCCATTTCTGTGGAGGTGTTTCAAATGTTGTGATTGTTATTTTACTAAATATTTTAAAAAATAAAAGGATTTTTTAAATAATCAGAAGTGTAGCCGGTCTGGCCAACCCTCCAGCTGCTTTGGGACACCAGGCACTTCTCCTCCACACACATTCAAAACCACAGCCCTTCCTTTTTCCCCATCCGCCATCACACATGCAAGTTTGAGTTTTGCTCTTTTCATAGATCTCACAGCAATGGCTTCTGCAGAGCCATGTTTTTCAACAGTTTGTCTGGACTCAGCTGCTGGATGTACTTTTCCGAGTTATTTGAATAAACCAGTAGGAAACAGATAGCTGCGACAGCAGTCTGTGCTAGCACCTAATCCCCTTGTGAACAGGGATGCTGCCACGGTATCAGATGTTCAGAGGGGAAGGAAAGGAGGCACGCTGAATATTACCTACAGCGGCAGTTCTTCACTACCCCAATCTGCAGAGAGCTGGCTCAAACCAGCACAAAATGGATCCTATGTGACCACCTGCTCCGCTGGTTTGTTTTTTTGCAAACAGCTTGCAAGCTCTGCCTGCCTTTCCTCATTAGCTGCTGTTTGGGTTGCCTGCCCTGTTTGGCAGGATTTTAACTACCAGGTTTGATTGCACAGCCCTAAACCAACAGCCAAGAAAAACATTTCCGCACTACAGATTACAGCGTGGCAGAGTCGGGGGTGAGGCTGGGACATGGGGACTGCACTTGTGCGAGCCTCTGGTTTGTTTATTCATCATCTTCCCTCTTTTGCTTCTGCCTGGTGTCACACTGGCCTCTGCAACATTAAAGGCTCGTTTTGACGCTGCAGGAGGAGCAATGCACAGGAAACCTCCCCGGCTGTCTGTGTATCACTGGCCTTGTGGCCCTCTGGCACTTCGTGCCTAGGGGAGAAGGGGAGAGAGAAATGTGCATTTTCTCTCTGTAGCACCCGTGAGTACATACACGCATGTGCTTCTCTGTGCCAAGCACAGGCGAGTGCGGGTTTATGCAGCCCTATTTTCTTTATCCAGTTCTCTGCCTGGGAATCCTCCCTCCTCACTGCATCCTGCAACATGGCCAGAACTGAACACCCACCTGCGGGGCCATCCCTCAGCACTGGGAGCAGCTCCGTTCCCCCCTCCTCAGGCTCCAAACCCACCCTGCCAGCTCACATGATGGATCCCACTGAAATTAGCCAATAACGGCAGGAACATAATAAAAAAAACAAGTCAAACAGCCTACGGACCTTTCCTAATATATTACAGATCCATACCGCTCAGGGGACTGACTCACTGCCTCCCATAAATCCCTTTGCCAGGGTACGATGGGCTTTTCCATACCTATGGGACCATATAGCCAAAACACAGCCAAGTCCCTCCAGGCCTGGCCAGAGGACGGGAAGGCGATACTCCCCACCCTACGATACTCCTCACCCTACGGCACTCTGCCTCCCGGAGGCTGCCCACGCACAGCCCCTGCTGTGGGCGCTCCCCGATCTGCTCCAGCACAAAGGTAGCTGCCCCCCCCCCCCGCTGCAGCAACGCCCCGGGGAGCGATAGCGGAGCCCGGAGCATCGCCCTGCTCCCGGCCAGCCACAGAGGAGCGGCTGCCAAGCCTGCACTGAAAGCAGCAGCAGCGCAGAAGTGGCCAGAAGGGGTTTTCTAACCAGCTTTTCAGAGGAAAAGCAAGTAGTCCTGGGCATGCAGAGAGGCACCCAGGCCAGCGTTCAGAGAAGAGAAAATCTGGGCACCACTAACTTTCCTTAAAACCTTCCCTAAATGAAACCAATCAAGTTTCTACAACTCAACAAGTTACCTTTCATCGGCAGAGCTGGCCTGTGTTTAAGGCAAAATTGAGGCTGCCTCACTTTAAAGCATTTAATTTCCCAGCTGGGAGAGGTTAACATTCAATTACTGAGCTCAGGAGTAACTCGTTTGTTCAAGTTCCCCTCCCTAGGGCCCGAGCGCCTGGGTCTGCCCCTTCCCTCCCGGTTCTCCACCATCTCCGTCTGAGACTGGCACAGTGATGCTACCTCTGGGCCAGGGGCTGCAGTCAGCAATATTCTTTCAATCCCTCTTGAGAAGGCAGGAGCACCCATGTGAGCCGTAACTCTCCAGCTTGTTGCACACCCCCAGCAAGCTCCTTTGGCACGGCCAGAGCAAAGCTTCCAGCAAAGCACACGGCTCTGAAAAGAGAGAGTACAGCAGAGAGCAGCCAAGCAGGGACTGAAGGCTGCAGCTCCCACCTGGCAAGGTGTGGGTCTCACAGCAGGTTCAGAATATCATGGGAAAGGTGGAAGCAGATCATACGCCCCCTTCAAAAACCAGACCCCAGCAAGTAGCTACAGCAGGAGACAGCTTTCCACACACACTCCCACCAGACACGTTTGCGATTTGCCTTTAACCCAGGCTGCTGTGTCTATGTGAACCCAGGGTGGCAGCACCGGAGTTAAAAAGATCAAAGAGCTGGGATGGCAGCAGCAGCAGTTCTCAAAGGCTCAGCCATATAAAAGGTCCAGTGGATAACTGCCTGAAATTGCCAGGTTCCCAGAAAGCAGAGCACGTCAGCGTGGTTTCACAGGGAGGAAGGCCACTGGGGAACGCAGCAAGACTTTGTGTTTTCCCTTATTACTTATTTCACCATCTAGTGGCAAAAGCAAATAACACCGACAAGCCATGCAGGAGCTGCAGCTGGCTCTGGAAGGAGACCTCTCTCTGCACCAGCTTCTCCTGGTTATTCCTGCGGTTAGGGATGCGGAGGACACCGGGCAGCATCCAGAGCCCTGCAAGTCTCCCAGTCCTAAATCACAGCCCTGTATAAAGACTCCTCTGCACAGGCTGACTCCCACCCCAGGACCCTCTCCCCCCGTCCCCCCCTCCTGCCATGTCCCTACTGTCCCCCAAACCCAGCTGTAGCCCCACAGCTCCTGTAACTTCTCCCCCAGACACCAGCAGCCACCTCCTGCCCTCCTGCCCCCAGCCTGTCCCCAAAGCCACCCGGCTCCCTCTGGGGAAGCCCCAGCTCCCAGGGGGATGATAAGCAAATACGTGCGGAAGAGCAGGACGGGGTAGGGCAAACCAGGTCTCCTGGCACTTAAACCCAGCTTGGCTAAGGGCTCGGGCTGAGCTGAGCCCCCAGGAAAAGATGCCAGGCTGATCAGAGTCCTCCTGCCTTCAGGCTTCTCCTTCCCTGCCTCAGCTGAATTGTTAGCCAGGGCGGCAGTGGGTGGAGGAAGAAGGGTGCTGGAAAGGGACACAAAAATACTTTCAAGGAAACACCTTTACCATGCCCTCAGCCAGGTGTTACGAGCACCTGGGGTGCTCAGGAGAGCTTGCCTTCATCAGCTCTCTAGAGACGCTTTCTCCCTGTGCTGCCCCTTTGCCATCAGGCCACGCAGAAGGGGAGATTCCCCCAAGGCCAGGGCCCCTTCCCACACCCCGGCCACAATCCATCCACTTGGGCATGGCAGAAACGTCTGCAGGTGAACCCGCTCCGTGGGAGGGAGGGAAGGAGCAGGGACCTGCCTCTGCAGAGGGCTTCACGGGGAGGAGAGCTGGCCGAGGGGGTGCAGCCGTCGTGGCAGGACCAGAGGCTGCCCCACGTTCCAGCCAGCAGATGGTCCAACACCTTCCCAGCCTGCATGACGAGAGCCAGGCTAGTGGAAAGCAAATGTTCATCATCTGGTGGGCACAGGGGGAAGGGTTCTTCTCTCCAGAGCCAGGGTTTCCATCCTCGTGGTGGTTTGCAGATCCTGCATGTAATGTGCCACAGAGGAAATCCATCATCGTTACTGTGCTCATTCCCTCGTTGCCTACAATACAATTATCCCTATGCAGATTGCAAGGTACAACATGGTGGGGTTTTTCCCTGAGAGGCTCAAATTAAGTTTAAATACCAGCTTTTGATTTATATGCTTATTCAGCACCATCAGTTGCTTTCCAGCAATACAAAATAGCTCTCTCCCCAGGTAACGTTTATCCTACCTGGGAATACTATACCAAGGGTGCTAATGTGTAATCAGGACAAAGCACTGGAGAGACGGCAGGCTGATACACTAGATGCTGAGAGAAGAGCTGTAATACATCTCCACTTGTGCTTTTCTGATTTACATTTTCCCTTTCCCTGGCACCATCCTAAGTAGCAAGGGAAATTCTTGCCGTACAAAATTCAAGAGTGAAATAATCCATGTCTTTCCCTGAAGTGTCACAGAAAACTAAGCATATACCAACAAGCATTAATCTCTGCTGCCACAAAGAAAACTCTTCCTTTTTCTTCCTGAGAAGTCATTTTCAACCCTGCACAGGGCAACAGCAGCAAATTCTCCTGCCACAGTTTTGTTTTTGCACTCCAGCAAAGGACATGGCAGGTCAGCGCTCTCATCAGCACAGGATGCCACCCCCACCCTCACAAGGCATGATGTCCTTAACACCCACTGCCACTCCGAGAGCATCCAGCTGTGGGGAGGGAAAGGAGAAATCTCTCCTACTTCATGTACAATTCTGCTGCTCAGCCTGTCAACACCAGTTAAATGCAAGGGCAGGAGGAGTGAAAGGGAAAGCAAACTTCGTGAGAAACAGCAGAGCTCCCCTAGAGATGGGGAGCCTTGAACCCACCCTGAACTCTTCTTTCCACTTGCTGAGGCCAAGACATTTGCTGGGTCACAACCGCAAAGCAGTGGAAATTGCCGTACAGCATCCAAGCATTACCAGAGGCGTAGTCCCACTGCAGTCAGACACATCAACAGGAAAGCAGCACAACCAAAATCTCAAGGCTTAACAGCACCTTCAGTTCAGCCTGGCTAAAAATGCCCCCCCAGATCCTCAGAAAGGCAGCTCATTGCAGACTGCAACTGGCTTTAACTGACAGCCCCTCAAAACTGTTCTGTCAAGGAGATCTTCCCTGCTGGCAGGCAAGCAGGATCTATGGGATCAACCACCCAGCCAGCCAGGAACCAGGCTCAGGAGTGCTGAGGAGGGTTCCCAGTGTCTCTGAGCACCGGGACACCTTGCCAGGCCAGCAAAGTCCTCCGAGTTGAAGCCACTGAGGATCACCATTGATTCCTCACTACAATCCACTCTCAATTTTCCTTAAGCAGAGCAAGAGACAAGAGTGGTAAAAAGCAGTCGTGGCAACTTCAAAAAATATCTTAAGAAAATGTAAATTTTTTAACATTTCTGGGGAATTAAATGTCTGTATGAAATGAGAATGTCATTTTCTCATTAATATTTCACTAACAATTTAATTGTGGGAACATGTGGGTTTTCCTAAAGCAAAAGTGATGAGTATTATTAAGCATTACACATATTTCAGAACTCTTTATGGACTACTAAGTGTTCCATATCAGTTCAAAAACTAAGACATTCATCCTTACTGCTAAACGGTTTGGAGCAAAGATGGGCCACAGAATTGTCATTTAACCATAATTCATTCCTACCCGAGTCTTGACATGTATCCCAAGGAAATCTTTTACCTGGTGAGTACTCAGACATCAAAACCCGTCACCGGGACTCTGGGACACCATGTAAAAACCTGGCTGGGCTCTGTAAACCAAGCGTCCAAGGAGCCAACAGAAGCTGTAGAGCAACGCACAGCTGTGCCATGTGCAGCAGATCCATCTTTTATACTTCCCTCTCCCAGCCATCTGTTCCCAAATCCTGGTTTTCTCCTGGTGTCTCTATTCTGCAACAGAACTAGAGAAAAGGGGCTCATAACCAATACGAAGCAAGTTCAGAACTGGACGCGCCAGCAGGCACATGGATCGGGAGCACTGCTCTGACACCGTTTTTTTGCGCTCCCTGCTCGTCTCCACTTACTTCAGCTGAGCAGTGTGGGAAGCACCGGGGTGAGATCAATGGCTGCTTGCAAAATGAGGGAAATCTGAAGTGGGGGGGACAGCAGGTGCGACCACAAGCGGAGAGGATGAGGTCAGATGCGACAATGCAAGAGCTCTCACAGTGCAACCACCAGGCACGGCTGGAAAAGGCCGTCCTTCCCATGGAGGATTCTGCTACTTCCAAATGCCGTTCCATTTTAATGCAACATCACACACACACCCCACACCCCATATTTCAAATGCTTCTTCACACAAAGCGGTGGCCTGGCTCCAGGACCATCCATCTGGTGGAGCCACAGACCCAAGAACCTTGGCTGTGCTCTCCTGCCCACCAGGCTGTCCCTGGAGCTGCAGCTGGCTGCACGATGTCCACGACACCAACCAGGAGACGCTGGCCGTGGGGGACCCGCTTACCACCTTGCTCACCTTGCTTTTAGGGAATTCCCACCAGTGCCTTTCACCCCCTCCAGGCAAACCTCTGACTCCCTGGCGCTGCTGGGAATCTCTCTGGGTTCCCCACACCAGAACCAGATGGTGCTGCCTGACACAGCTTCTTGGGAGGCTGGAAATGCCCAGTGGGCCTGCAAGGAAGTACTTCCTTTGGGAAATGATTAAAAAGCCTGAAATCAGGGCTGCCCCACTGACCTAGCTCCCTACCTAGCTGCGTTTCTTGCCCTCTGCTATTCTGGCAAGGATAGGCGACTCCAACTTCTCAGTTATAACTTCCCACTCAGTTAACGTACTTGGCAAGGACCAAAAAAAGCTGAAGGGCATCCAAAACGCTTGGGTCATATAGAGAGAAGAGTTCCACTGTGCTGTCCCTACCGTTTTCAAACGTTTTAAAGATTTTCATGGAAAAATGTATTTCCATTAAAACTGTCCACGTGAAGTTTGGAAATCACTTCAGGCAGCATAGCTGTAATAGTGCTGGACAAAAAGCAAACCAACCTACTACTAGGTCAGGAGAAGCAACTGCCAAATTACAGCAAATTAAGGATTCATTATGAGTCTTAAAGAAATACTTTACTAATAGAAAGGAAAAAGAGGGTGCTGTGGAAAGAGCTTTTAAAAGGGAACACTTGTGTGCAATTTTGCAGATAGCATCTTACTCAGAGGCAGTGGGGTAGATTGATCTCTAAAGACTCTTAAAAGGTTTTGCAGTGGAAAAAAATAGTTGCAAGGCATACAGTCAGATCATTAACTGTGCAGCCCAGGCTGCCAGCTGCTCACTCAAATACTCCAGATGGCTCCTCCTCTAAAACATCATCATTGATCTTGGTAATCAAATTATCTCCCACTCTTACAATCCTAAGTGAGGCAAGGCTTATACAAAGAGATGATGTATTTTATCTGACTGAGATGGATTGCAAAAACAAAACAAATTTGCTTTCAAGGCACTCAGCCCCTTCTAGCTGTACCAAAGCCAACCACCTCCAGCATTTCAACACCTTCTTCTGCCACCACATTAGTTCAAACGTTGCCACCACATACAGTTCAAAGCACCAGCAATACTCTATAAAAGCTGCCTGGCATCCAGATTTTATGCTGTATTTCCACACTAAACACTTCAACAAACAGCAGGTATCTCACCCACAGCTTCCCCCCCCCCCCAGTGGAAAGTAGGACCTGTCACTGGAGAGCACTGCCGGGAGGCTCAGCATCCTGAAGGACTTAGGCTGGATTAATTACACACACACGTAATCTGTTTGTCTCGCCGGAGTCACACAAGGCACCATCTGCACATTTCTGAGGCCTTTAATCCAGCCTTTAGGGGACAGGGTGCCAGAAACAAAACATTTTCTTCACTTTTCACTCAGAGCCAACATGCGTGGTTCTTCTGAGGCCAGGCTCAGCTGTGGATGCTCACTGCCAGCATCTGAACAGAAAGTTCTCATGACCAGAAGGTGCCCCCCTGCCCCATCCTGGTGGCTGCTGCACAACACTGTCCGGTTGGCACCGATTATCGGCAGGGCGCTGCTGGGGTCAGGGAAATTGCCTTTTTGTTTTGGGGTTTTTTTTTGAACTGTAGGAATTTCTTACATAGCTTTCTGCAAAGGCTTCAAGGAGGAAAATAAAACCCAACCAGCACAATGTCGGTCTCCAACTTCTCTTCCAAAGAGCCAATAACACTAGAAGTTTCCTGACATTTTCAGAAAACGTTGAGCTTTGACAGTTTACAAAGACCAGCTGAAATATTCAAGAGTCACATCTTTCCAAAACTATGCATGAACAGAGTATTTTAAATCCTGGTATTTTTTAAATCAGCATACTATGGAAAAATTAGTTTCAGTTTTGTTTCTCAAACCCAGTTGCAAGAGATGATGGAAGTCAGTAACAGCTAACCAGAGGAAACAATTCATTACGGCAGTGGGTGGCTTGCATCTGACAAGTCTAAAACCCAGTCTGATCATCACATAGTGGGATTATTCCCCACTGGAGTTTAGCACTACACTTTAGTTTTCGTAACGATTTTAATTTTCTATTTCACGAACTAGAAGCACACAAAGAACAAAGCAGATTGCTAAAGGCCATGAATTAGGAAAAAGAATCAGAGCTGGGACTAGAAAACTATGGGGAAAGGCAGCAAGAATTATTATCACAGAACGGAACAGGTTTTGTTTGAAGAGAAGCTGAAAAACTAGAACACTATGGCTTGGAGAAAAAACACTGCCATCTATGAAAAAAAAAACCAACAACCTCTAGAGCAGTAAAAAGCAAATGAGCAGGAAAAAGACTGTTCATAAATTTCTTAGAATATAAGAACCAAGAGTCACCGAATGAAATAAAGTGATGTGGTTTGAAACAAAAGGAAGTACTTCTTCACGCAGCACATAATTATATTGTAAAATTATTAGACACAGGATGTTGCAGAGGCCAGAAATACAAATAGATTTTGAATTTAAAAAAAAAAATAAAATAAGAAAGCACTTACTTTTGTGAATTTGCCTAATCCATCACCAGCTATTAAATGCAGTGATGCAGATACAGTTTCTTTTTCACAAGCCCTTACAACTCTGGCTGGCGAGGTCTGGAGCCATATGCCAGAGGAACTGCACATCCCTTTTGTGCTCCGTACACATCTGCCACCCAGCGTGGTCCAACATCACGGCACGGGACAGCCACTCTTGTGATGAGACTGGCCAATTCCTTAGCTTGTTTTCAGAGTGCTGGATCACTTACAGTAACAAACATTGGCTCAACTCAAAGACAGACCTTTAGGCAGTTTGACCAGACCCTGTACTGATTTTAATCAGCAGAGATCCAATGTGAGGACAGAGGTACTCAGATTACTGTACAAGTGGCGGCTGCATACTGAGAACCTGTTCCAGTTTTTTAAAGCCATCGGCTATAGCAAGTACACGGGTGCCCTCCTTGTCATCATCACATCCAAACGGCTGAGGTCTTTCTATCCTGACTTCAAAGGATACTAGCATTTTTTTTGTTTGTAGGACATGATATAAGCACAACCTTCTTGAAACATTATTGTAATAAGCTTTACAGACTTAAAAGACGTCAGTTTACAGCTGTGTCATGTCAGCTTGGCAATATGTCTTTTATTAAACCAGAAGTTTAAATGCTAGCGTCTGTCTTTTAGGCGCCAGAATTCTCTACCTCCTTTAATTTTGTTATTGTTGAAATGCATTTTGCACAAAAATTCAATAATTCTTTTCTCTTTCAGAAAGAAAGGGTTGGGTTTTTTAACTATATGCCCTACTGCACTGTAACAAAATAAAAGATTTTACCACCATTTGCTTTCTAAAAGGTGTCCGACACACTAAAGAAGTTGCTATCACATAGCTTTTGAAGCATCCTGTAATTGCTTTACACGAGTATCTGTATTTTACTTGAGGTCTTTTGAACAGCGATGAGTATATAATGAGAGGGCAGTTACTGATAATTTGAGGCACGGCAAAAGTATGTCTTACATCCAAGTTAATGTTAGACTAGAAATACTAGAAAACTTTCAAAAGACTCAGTGGCAGCTTATTTACAAATATACTATTTATAATGAATGCATTGATACAGAATGACTCTTATAAAAAAGCAAGGCAATCTTTTATATAGACAAAACAATCAACATTACAATAATTCAGATTAAAGTACATTTTTGTAGACTGTTCACACTCTTGTTTAGCTTTTAACCACAAAATTAGTGTGGTCTGGTATTTTTCCACAGCAAAAGTCCTGTGCAGTCCTGGTTAAGACCTAAATATCAGAATAATAAACATAATTTTCTGACCTTTGCTAACATAAAAAAAAAATTGTCCATACTATCGTTTGTAATTGTCCTTACTGTGTCTTGAAGTTTGTGTTCTGCAAATTACTGCCAACTGCACATTTCCAATTACAAGCTATTCTGGCATGCTGATTTGATACAACCAAGGTGTGATAATGACTATATGAAAATTCTTAGTTGCATCCAGATATGAAGACTCCCCTGATATGTATTTGTACTGATTCAGAAATTTATTTTTGGATTTAAAAAATGAAAAACAGGGAAAAAAATTCTCAAAGTTTTCTAACTGTTAAATAAAAGTTATGTCTCAAACTCCCAGTATTAAAGATGATACTTGAATTCCAGGTGACACAATGGGTTTAAGCACTAACCAGCTAGACAGTTTGAGTACTAATTTACGAAATCGTGTACATGAGCAAACACAACCTTCAAGAAGCCTGAACATGCACTTTCTCACACAACATTAGCAAAAAACAGACAAAACCGTAGAGAAAACCTAAATCCAAGAGAGGCACTGAAGCAGATATTCCACAACCCAGATCTCTTCCTAAAAAGAGCATATGAATTTCAAAATTTCCAATAGAATCTGGCAAACAGAAAAGTGCCAATCAGACAACTGTGTGACCCAACTTGACAAGCAGCATTTGCATTGCATTTACAGTAGACAACTTTGGTGATGAACTTAAATATGGGACAGCCAGAGACAGAACTTTAATGGGTTTACACTAAAAAGAAAACATTTTTGCCAAGAATTACCCAACAACTTTCTGTTTAGTAAATTTAAATGCAATATGTGACCAACATGAGTCACAACAGCAGTTATTCCTTCTTTTCATTATTTAACAAATCCTTAATCTGCTTTGCACCTTACTGGACTTCCATAATACTATACAGTCTATAGTACATCAATTTAGCTTGTTAAATCACGGCATGATTCAGCATAGTGTCTTTGTGGGGCACATGTCTATGTACATAATTTTATGTACACAGGCACAGACACATATAAAACTGATATTTTGTCTATGGGCAAGCAATCTAGGTCATGAGTTTCACCCGAAGTGAGGATTGTCACACTTTTCAGTAACCCTTCTAAATTATTTCTCCCGCTATGGCCAGGGGGATAAATATTTAATACAAGTATCTGGGAACCACCTGTTTCTCCATCTTGTTCTCAAAGATGCCGTAAACAATTCATTTCTTCACCTTGTCTGTGCTTTCATATATACAGATCCACACATAGGTATATGTATGTATGTATACGTACATTTGTCAGGATGACGTTCTTTCCATTCATACTTTAATTGATTAGGCCAAACAAAATTTTTAAACAGGTATGCCAGCACGTGTCCAAATGAATGTCATCAGGCATTAAATACAATTTAGAAACTGCACCAGATAACAATCCAGCAGTCCGGGAAATGCAAAAGTCTTATGTCAGGATGTAAGACGGATCTGTGTACAGATTTGGACATAAATCCATGTATGTACTTATATGAATTTGTTCTCATCTATTCCCAATCCATGCCACATACTTAATACCTAAAACTTTTGGATAATTCTAAAGAATTTTTCAGATTCTTCTGAATTTATTTCTGCTGTACCAGAACTTTTTTCATGCTGCTTTTATTCAAATCTCTCTTCAGACACTGAAAAAATAAGCTTTCACCTCAGAATGTATAAAATTAAACTCCTAGAAGAGGGCTCAGGATTATCTGGCATTGCAACAGCCATACTAGTACAAAGACAGTTTGAAAAAATATCCTGTTTTTAATGTAGTAATGAAGTAAAACATAGCTTTATTTATTCCTATAAGTGTAATGAAAAGAATAGTTTGTTTCTAAGCGAGTGTAACGAGAGCTATTTTGGTAGCCAACTTCTCCACAAGAATTTATGTGAGAGACCGTCAGCTCCAATCATACAGTCATTAACCATGTACCTTAACAAGGTGAATAATCAACATATTTACAAACTAAACAAATCCAATCCCGTCAACTCTTGCAAAAATGGGATTGAGGAGCGGACAGGGAATGAGACTAAGACGCTTGAAAACACAAGGGGTCGCCACTTTTGTCTTAAGGAACCATATTAATCCAACCAGTTTCCCCTAGTGACCTGAGGGCACAAATACGGATTTAGCAGTATATTCAGAAGTTAGATTACAGTCTTGATACTAATCATTTCAGCATCTTCATATTTTAACACCTTAATGCTGACACAGATTAACTTCAGGCAGAACTGTAAGGAACTAGCCTTTTATAAACTAAAGTCTAAACTGAAAAGCTACAGTAGATGTAAAAAAAAAACCAAAAACAAAACAAAACAAAAAACAAAAAAAAAAAAAAAACAAAAAAAAAAAACCACACACTAAAAAAGGGGGGGGGGGGCACTCGATGGGACAACAGGGATGGAATGGGATCAGAGAGACAGAGCGTGTGAGAAAGAACAGAACATTACTTAGTAAAATCCAGTGACATCTACAATAGTTTTACAGCATGTTCAAGCCCTCTAAGGTTTTATATCTCCACCTGCCTTCCATTTAAACTTACTCCTTGTTAATGAAGACATATGACAAAACAGAATGTAAATAGATCAAGGCAATACATCTAAGTAAGCATGCCTGAAAGCCAGAAATAATACTCCCCAAACTTCTGCACGTGAAATAGATTTCCCATGGCAATGGTTGATTTGATTTTGTTCAAAAGGTACAGTCCTCGAAGTCACACTATCCCAGCAGCAATTCCAATGAGTATAAACCGAGTTCTTGAGTAACCGTGGAATGCAACCGCCTTGAGTTCCTACCCTCCTGAAAAAGGACAACTGGCCCTACAAGTGCAGCAATAGTGAAAATCTCCCTGAAGCATCTTCTGCCTTTTAAACAACCAAGAAAGTAATGATAAAACTTAATGTCCACTACTTACAGTGTTTCTCTTGAGCTACCAACATCTATGCACAAATGAAAAAGGTGCCTGTTTTTTAATAGATCGGTTTAATACTGAAACAGATAGGATGAAGTTAAAAAAAGAATAATCAAGATACTGAACTGAATATTTTGAAGCAAGTGCCCCAGCTGTGGGGAAAAGTGCATTTAGTTCAGCAGCAAAACAGCACAGTGTGAAGATATTGTGCTTGGACACAGAAGTTCCATAATGGAAGGAGGTATAAGGCAAGTCAAGATATAAAACCGTAGTACATTGTTAACCAACCTTAAAACTTACATATATTGCAGTGTTTAAAAGTAAGACACATTCATTTATTGTACAAGGACTATAAGGAATCCTTAAAATTGCCTGTTGTAGTTTATGACTCAACATTGTAATAAAAATGTACATATATATTATTTCCTTGCCACTTAACTGTACTGTTAGACCTCATGGACTTGTTACTTCACAAAATGAAAAACGCTCTTCACTGAGTATACTCAACATTTTTACCAATCTGAAAAGGTTTACTTGTGCTAGAAAAGACCAACCGCAAAAGGCTCAGTTCAGATATGTTATGCCTGCAACTGATAACTCAGGGAAGCAAGACTTAAAGGAATTCAAGCTTTTTTTTCTTTTCTTTTTCTTTTGTTTTGACTGCATCCTTTTCACCTGCCAGTTGTTCTGATGAGTATGTTTTTAGTATACAAACCAGTTGATAAAAATTCATCAGCAGAGGCATATAAATTCTAGATGATTGATTAAAACAGAGCAAATCAGAATAAAACAAAATCCAGTGATTTACTCTGACTGTAAACAATATAAAAACACCATTTGCTTCAAATCTCAAAATAAGTTAAAAGAAAATCCCAACCTCAGGACACATGACCCTTTCAGGTTTTGACACCAAAAAAAAAAAAAAAAGGGGGGGGGGGGGGGGGGGGAAGAAAACAGAAAAGTTCATTATATAAAGGTTATACATTTCTCTTAACTGAAAGTAAATCTAAGCAAAATTATTTTTGTCCCTTAAATTTAAACTTTGAGTTCATTGGCAATTGCTTTAAACGAACTGGCATTTCCAGATTATTCAGACATCTTCCATCAAATTCAGCAAAGAAAACTTAGACAAGCTTTTTTACAGAATAAAAAAAATCTAAATGGCTATGATTCCTCTATTAGCAGAAACACATAATGCAGTCTTAAATTTGCCTTTTTATATTATTTATATATTTATATATATATATAATATAATATAAACCACATATATTATATTATATATACATATACAGACAATTACAACATTAATGCAGTTTGTATTTTGTACAGTGTATTGGACAATCCGATTAGCATCAGACCATGGCACGATATGGTCCCTGCATTTTTAGGAACTGAATGATGAAGGAAGGTCCTCCTGCAACAATCTGAGGTGGAAGGTGGCTGAGCGGGCAGTTCTCAATACTCATTATTGACAGTTTGCTGCAAAGCGCCAGCTCAAAGGGAAGGCTGTGCAGATTGGGGTTGTCATTCAAATACAGTTCTTCCAGATTCTCCAGTGTACCTGGTTAAAATAAAATAACACAAAGTAGTTTGGCTGGTTTTTTTTGATTCATGCAGTTTATAACTTCTAGACAGAAGGTCTAAGTCCACTTGAAGATTCTTTACTATACAGACTCTTGAGTCAGTGACTCATCCAAACTCCTATTTTCAAGCACAGCAAGTTTTCTGTTCACTGGTACCTAATCAAGAAGCAATTTGCTTTAGTTTGTATGTAATATAAAAATATCCATTACTACACCTCGTTTAGATAACTACTGAACTGAGAATACACAGAGTAAGAGAACTGAGAGGGACTTCACTGTAACTGTTCAGCCAAGTGCTTTGCAATTGCAGGCAATATTGAATAGCTATCTAGTTAGAAGGGCCTAGAAAATATTTATACCACACAGTGTCTATGATATCTTTTAAAATATGTATGCCATACCTTTTATGTAATTAGAACCCATGTATTAAAGACCTGAAGCTGTAACTGTAATGCACCACAGGAAGAAAGCATGAGAGATCTCTGCACAGCAGTGGATTTATTAAATGGAACAAACCCATGTGAATTTTTTTTTCCTGAATTCAAAGTTTACAACTTGCTTCTACTACAGATACTGCAATACAGATTAACCAGAAGCTTGAAAACAGAGTAATCTTTCTTTCCATTACTCCACAACAAATACCAAAAACCAGATCTTTGAAATACACTTCAAACATTCAAGTCCCCTCAAAACATTCCCCACTTTCCAATCTTATATACCATAATGTCTTCTATAGCCTAAAAGACCATTTAATCTTTCACAATAGAAAGCAGTAGCTGAGGCTTAAGGTATGGAAAACCAACAAAAAGGAAAGGCTATACAAGAAATAATGAGAAATAGCTGACAGCATGAAAGATGAAGCAGTCATACCTGAGAACAGTTAACTATTCTCTAATCTGTTAAGACAACCAGCTTTAAGAATCAAAATGTACTCCTTCAATAGTATTTCAAGTGTGCTTACTGATTTTAATTCCACAGCTTGTTACCACAGCATCTGAATTCTCTCTACTAACTTACAAACTAAATTACAAAGCTCCAAATTTAGGTAAGTTTTAGGCTACTCTCACATTGAGGCACATAAGATGCGCAGAAGCTGTTAATAGCTCTTCACTAAAGATGCTGGGAGACAGACCACACCTTCCTCATCTGCACATCACAGTTTCTGACCACATTTTGCTTTTGCATAGCTTCTCCCATCATTTTTTCTTCAATAATAATCTCTAACTTTAAGGTTTTAACTTAAGTGCTCAAAATCCTACTCTGGACCTATATGCTTGTGACCACCTATAAAAGAAACATGGGCTCTGAGTGTCAGATGCTCTGAATCCCACTTACTCTGAACGTCTCAAGTAGACAAAAAGAATCTTATACCTCCCTTTCTTTCTGTAGATTTCCTCCTCTTCACTTCCTTTTCTTACCTCATCAAGGTGAAAAACAGTATGATGGTCTATAAGCAGAAGTGTGTGCCAAGGGGTTACCAGCAGAAACATTTGCTTCAGCTGTCTACACTTTACACATGGTTTTTGCCTACACCATGGATTTAGAGTAGAACCAGCGTGCTTCCTTTCACCTTCCAAGAAAAGGTCTCTGAGGTTGAGTGATTGATAATACGCAAGTTGTGGGAGAATTTGGAGAGAAAAGGGATCTCACCATTCCAAGTTAATGTGTGTTCAGCAGCCTTCTGCAGAAGAACTCAAAAGAGCTAGACCATTAATTTCACTACAGTTCAGCAAGATAAAGATCATACACCATAGTGCTGTTCCTGTGGCACATGCTTCACATCATGCTGTACATATACAGAAGTTTTAAACACAATTTTGTGGCCTCGACTTATGAGCACAGTAGATGCCTATCTTACATGTCAGCAACTGCTTTGGCTCAGGCACACTGCATAAAATCAGAAAAAGGGATCTTACCAATTTCCTCAGGAAGGTGTGTGAGAAGATTCTCTCCAAGCCCAAGGTGCGTCAGATTGGTAAGGTGACCAATACCTCTGGGAAGGGTGGTCAACTGATTATTAGTCAGAACCAATTTCTAAGGGAAAAACACGTTTTAAAAAATTAATGACTTTTTCCTTCGAATGACACCAAGTAACAAGATACATAGCTAATAAATTGATTCTCCAGCATTTGAACAAAAAAATTTCTACCCCTCAATAACATTTCAGACCTCTATTAAGCACCACTAAATGTAAAAATAAAACAGTGCATAGTAAAGCACGTGCCTAAATATAAAAGCTTCCAGGAACATGACTGAAATCAGAGACTATTCCTGTGGCAGTATTGTACTCATGCCACAACAGTTAAAAACGCCTCAGAATTTGTTTGTTCAATATTAACTGATACACTGGTGAAGAATTAGTGGGGACTGATTGTTGATGAAGTTGCACAAGATTCTTAACTTTTGATTCTATGTCCAGACCCAAATAGTTTGCCTCATCAAACTAGCTGTAATTAAATCAGCATGGTGTAAATAAAGGACGTAAGATATTTATCTTGGCCAATTACTGTTTCACCTGCAGATCCTTGAGGTAAGCTATTTCATTTGGCAAGGATTCCAGTTTGTTTTCCTCTAGATCTAACTCTCGTAGTTTCCGTAGATTTCCAATTCCATGGGGAAGTTTCTTTAGGAGATTGTTTGACAAGATAAGAACCTCAAAAAAGAAAACAAACAAACAACCAAACACACAGAATTTCAGCAACACAGTAAGTACAGAATAAGATACAACAGGATCTTTTTATATTTTCAAGTAATGAAGTCCAAGATTAGCCTACATTTAAATTATGGAAGCAAACTGAAAAGATAACAATAAAAAAATATTTTAATCACTGATTTTAAAGTCTTTAATGATACAAATATGACATAATTCTTCAAAATATTATTTTGCATAATAACAAATGCAAAGCAAAACCAAAGAACAACTTATTTCTTCAAATCACCAAAGAAAAACAAGTTTCTTCCTGGACTTCCCTATAATTTTGTTATGTTTCCTTATAGCAATCTCATAATCATGTTTTGCTTTATTTGCTGTGCTTGCCAAGTCCTCCTTAAAAAGCTTAATACTTCCTCTTCTCCCTGTGTCCCTTGGTTAGGAGCAGCAGCAAGAAAACATACAGATTAGAGCCCCTAAACAGAACACTGCATAGGCATCCACTGGCAAAAATATTTGAAAACAGTCTCCTATCACACACATGCCCCTACTATTGTGTTATCCTCTTGTTTTTCTCCTCCTTTCTAAGTCGAACTATAAATACCCTAGGTTCAAGAAATGTATCCTTATTTGCAATGTCAATTAACAGAGTTACTCATTATGCCACAAGCAAGTTAACAGGGGTTACACTAGTGTACCATTTTTTCCTCCAGAGAAGTCTTGCATTCCTTAGAAGTAATCAAGCCTCATAACAACATGCGAGTAGTAAGGTAATTAATTACTGGTTAAACAATGCTACTGTCTAGTTATTTAACAAGGCACATTGAAACACAAGGCTGTGAAAGAGCACCCAGTGTGGCCCTCACGCTAGCCACACACAGCTCCCTCTACGCCAGCCAAGGTTCCAAATGCCTGGCTGCTACCAATCCCAGTTCTTGTCACTTCATGTAACACGGAAACACCAAAGGCAGGATCAGAATGAAAAACCAGGCTAAAATCTAAGAGAAAATCAAAATTAATAAAAGCCAAAGTCTTAGCATTAACACAAGCAGTATCTTGGTGGAACTTCCTTTATGCACTACGATATACACAGAATGATAAGAATAGTAACATTTTAATCATGTATCAAGAAACAAAAGCAGGAACAGAAAATACTACCTACACGCAACGCAGCTGACTTAGCACTGCTGTGGGAACCTTCACTTTTGTGTAAACACCGTGCAAATAATTCTTTCTATTTGATTCTTTAATTACAGAGAAAAACAGTGCTAACATGTCTGCGGACCACGTGGCTCTCCAGCTTCAGCAGCTGGCAGACCACCAGCAAATCCAGCTGTTAGAGGTTGCTAACTCCCAATCACATCAATCACAGCCTTAACTTAAAGGCAACTGGGCCACTAAATAGCTATTACTCTGCCATATAATTTTTGCCCCAAACTACAGGAATTATTAATTATTCAGAGCAGCAGTCACACTGGAAATTTGCCATTTCAAATATGCCATTTGCTATTGTACTTAACAGATTTTTCCCAGCCACTCACAGCTATGAATTCCCCTCCACTGCCCAAATAAGCACCACTACTTTTATGTCCCTCCCAGGCTGTTAAGTTTGTCTCTGCTTGTACCTTGAGAAACAGGACTAGGGGACACAACAGGTTTAGTTCAGTTTCAGTCTACGAGTGTGTCCTCCTCTAGGGCTGACTATTCCCACCCCACTGCCTATGAGGCTCAGTGTTACAATTCGAGCCACCTCTGGCCGTAGACCATTTCATTATGTTTTTCTGAACCCTGCTGTTTCCATGCTGGTCTCTCCAGGAATCAGACTGAGTTCAGTGCCATTGCATTTACAACACTAACATCCTGTTGGGAAAATTTTTTTTCTACGTAGTTAAAAATACACAGGTACTTAGCCCTTTGTGCACAGGCACTCACTCGTCTAGAGCCTAAAGAACAACATTCAAAAAGCTGTTGACAACAACCATACACAGATGCAACACACATAATTAAACAGCATACATACGGATATTTATTTGGCTTTATTTGACCCAAAAGTAATATTAGTTAAACCTGAAGGACAGAACACCTATTTGCAGGGATTCACTTAGCTGTTCATTTACACTCTTCTCACCTCAAGAGAAACAAGCCCAGATACATCCTCAGGGATTTTTGTGAGCTGATTAGTCGCTAAATTCAGTTCTACCATACTAGTCCAAGTCCCGAAGTCCAAGGGGAGGGAGGTCAGCTGATTGTCCTGTGATTTAACATATCAAACATTTAGGGTCTGCGCTTGCAAGGAGTTGGCAAGGCATCTGAGAGATTAAACAAGCTGCTTACAAAATACTTCATAACAAAATAGTCAATAATTGTATCAGAAGAATAAAATGCTGATAATTGGCCAAAAGTTTTTTTAATTCCTCCAAACATAATAAATAAGCAGTCCCAACCTAGAGTTACAGAATTGGCTCTGTGTTAATAATACGAACTGAAATGGAAAAATAAGAATTACATAATTCTCAAGGTTTCATGACTCCCAGTAGTTAAATGGTTTTTTGTCCTTTCTTTACTGAATACAATGGAGAATGGGTAAAAAAAGAAGAGAAAATTCACCATAAACTATAAAGGTGCTATCAGCAATACTGGAATCCTAAATAGATACAGAGTTTGCTAAAAAAACAAACAAAAAAACCCAAACCAAATGCAAACGCACCACAGAAAGGAAATAAAACTTAATGGCTCAGAGTAAAAGCTTCTGAAATGAATCTGAACATCTTACTGCTCAAAATTGCTACAAATTTTATCTAGACCAGACACTACAAAATGTAAAAAAACCCCAAACAACAAAACAACCACCCCAATGCAAATATCATACAAAGTCCTGGTAAACATGCAAAGTTACAAACTATGATTAAAAATGGTCTTAATGCAAATTGAGAATCCATTTGTGCCAAAAGATATTCTAAAACAGTAGCTGAGCTTAGCTACTGTTCAAACATATTTTATTTTTTTTAAATAATTTGAGAACTTGAAATCAACCCATTCACAGCAAAACATCATCCCTTTTCCCCAGTTCTCTTCACTCTAAGTGTATGTAGCATAGAATTAAAGGTTCTTTTCCTGTGTTTTACTATTGCGAAAAGTCTCCAAACTTAGGTTTTGAAAGAATATATTAAATAAAGATATTTTACATAATTTTGTTTATAATTTAAACTGTGTTACAGTGTGTGGGGGAAGAAAGAAGCTACTCCGCATGCTCATGTCCAATGTGAATGAATATTCAAGAACGCTGCAACCAATTCTCTTATTTTCATTGTTCAAACTCAAGCAAATGTGACAACAGCTTAACTAACAAAAATAAGCACAAATTAGTAACATCTTGATAGTACATTTTTTAACTAAATACAGAATTGTTTCTATATGTGACAGCAGCAGTGTCCATTTTGGAGTGATAAATTAATTCCTTGTATCATTAAGTTTGCCAGAATTCATGGAGGAGCAAACAGTGCTCCTCATTGATTTTACACACAGTAGCATGTTTCTGTGCCTCACCTTCATGTTCAGCTTACTTAATACTTTAGCTCTAGAGAAAATTCCAAAGGGGATTTTATTGATGCGGTTGTGCTCCATATTGAGAGAGTAGATTGTGGAGAACTGGGACGGGCCACCCACGGGATAGGACTGGAAGCAGTTCCTGGCCAGTGTTAAACTAGTCAGTTTGACAAGGCTGGATAAAAGACCCTGTAGAGAGAAGAAAACCACCCAGGAACTTAGGACAGATTTATTTGAATACATCTCTTTTCCCTCACGGGTCTAGTTACAAATGTTCCCCCCCTGCCCCTCAAGTCCATCCCCTAAGTAAGTGTTGCAATAGGCAAACCAGCATTAAATTTGCTAAAACTTCCATCAGTGAGAATCTCTGCTCAGATCAGCCATTACCTTATTTCCCCCTTTCTCCTTACATACCGCCACACAAAAAAACCAAACACATCACATTTAAAAGCACGGGTTTGGGAGGTTTTGTAACTCTTTTCCCTTCCAAAAGGATTTTTTTTTAATAACACAGTGCTCCATCTTGGGCAGCTCTGTAGGGCCCAGGGGCAGCAGCTGGCAGGCACAGTCAGCAGCGTGTCCATCCTGAACAGCAGCGTCTGCTTTGGCCAGTGCCACCCAACTGCAGCTCACTCAGATTTGATGCCTGTTCATAGCCAAGAGTGGGGCCCAAAGAACAAGTTATCGATGGCATGCACCCATTTTCAAACAGGCATTTGATAATTCCAGTGCAAATCTTTGTTAATTTAATAAAAATCCATATTGTGATCACATCTGGTAGAAGTTGCCTTTTAGGCTGTAAGAGTTCCAGATGATCGGACAAGACAGAGGAAAAGAATGGGAAGGGAAAGGTTTGGAAATTGCAGGGGTTTTTCTTGTTTTCAAAATATTCCTAAATAGTTACTATTCCACCTCCCCCACCACCTTAAGAAACAAAAAGCAAGAATCCTGGAGTTAAACTGGATAGCAAAGGTCACCCACTGAATCCAGAGTCTCATTACACTTTGCAATCTAACTAGATTCTAAAATTCTCAGCAGCGCAGATCTCTGAGTTTATCTGTTACTTACGTGCCAAGCACATTGCTGGAACTGTGGAGATGAATAATGAGATCTAAATTACTGCTGTAGTGTCACCTTTGCTTATTACTATGCCAACTTGATTTCAGCCCTATTTGCTTAAGTATTGCAGAAATTGGAGATTTATACATGGCGTTACATACCATAAATAATAAAACATCTGCAATCAGGAATGAGCAGTAACATGATAATGATTCCAACCATATTCCTAATGCCAGTATTTCTGGATTGCAATTTCAGTGCTACATTTACTGTAAAAGCTTTAAGAACATGGCTTTGCTGTTTCACAAGGAAAACTTTGGCTATTTTTCTAAACAGTTCATTAACATTATTGTAAATAACACAGGATTAGACAGGGACTTGTCTACATGTCATGGTTAAAACTTTAAGCACTGAAATAGAGTTCTGGGAGCATCTCGGCAAATACCAGTGAAGCAATTTTCCCCCTAAAGACAAAATAATGGATCTTCAAGTCAGTATTAACCTAACCTAATCATTAACTAGTATAATCTTTGATTAGGAAATACTGCTTCTAGCTATACTTTAATTAACAGATATTCTTTGTCCTAGGGTAAGGCAGTCCCTGAGCTCTGTTACAAACACACTTTATTGCTTCAAATGGATCTTGGCATCTCAAAAAGCCGTTTTTGAAGTCTGCTTCCACACAAAAAAATATTAAAAATATGTTAGCTAATACACTCTAATAGCCTAGAGTAATTAAACACATTTGAAGGGAAGCAAAAGAGCTTGGCAGTACAAAGAGAACAATGCTTTTATATCTATGAGAGCTGTGGCAGTGCTGCCTTCTACCAGCCCATCCTTTTTAAGATAAAATATTTATTAGGCATTGTGTCAGCAGCTTCAGCTATGTTTTGAAATTCAGAAGTTTCTTCTACAAATACCGTTCCTTGTATTATAGCACAGAATGTTTTACTTTAAACAGATTACGGTATATACACTTCTGCAAGGTAGCAGCTTAAGTGTTAACACATCGTTAACAAATATTCATGAAGGCAGCACAGCACAAAGAGTTTTGTATTATGACTGAGCATATTTTAAAGCAAGTAATCATCTCTCACATTAGCTTTTTGAAATTATACCATAGTTGCTTTTATCTTATGTCTGGGTGGGGTGGGCTAGCTTAGCTCTTGCCTTAAAAGCAGCCTGTTGGCTTTCACTCAGTAGCATTTTCTTAAATGATAGTTTTACTCAAAAATTTATTAAATTCTTTGTTTTCAGCCTATCATTACTGATTTCAGAAATTTATCTGAAGGAAAGTAGTTAGTTACTGCACTTTGTTACTATGAGTACTTTGCCTAATTACAAATACATTTTGGTTTTTCAATTCTATACAATAGTTTCCTATATACCTCTTCAGATAACATTTTAACACAATTTACACAATTTTAAAACATTTAACAACTGGTTATTTATACACATTGCAGGGTGGGGATGACATCTTAGGAAAGCAGTTTGGACCATCATTGAGACAGAACAGAATATAATGCTGTGTCCTGAAGCCTTCATCTCAAAAGGTCCTAAGCAACGCAAGAAATATTCAAAATAAGAATCAATCACATCGGATTTCTCTTCTGTCATCAGAACAATTCTTCCCAGACACTAATACTTCAAGTCAAATATTTTTCTCTGAATGTTTACTAGCACCAAAAGAGCATCTCACGCTCTGCTGCCCTGATAGTCTCAAGAAACTAAGAAAACAAAAAGGTTTAAAGGTATAACCCAGCAGTTTAAATCATTTCAAGATGCGCAGACATGAAAGCTGTATTTTAAAAATGGTCTGTAACCTACTAGCTATTCAGGACTGTGAAAAGCAAGTCCACAGAGGCACATTTCAGACAACTCTAGAGAAGGAGTATACAAAAAATGTACAGATGCACTGGGGACTAGGACCTTCTGCCTCTTCACCCCAGAGCTAGCAAAGCTCTCTGTTCAGGGAATGTGTTAATTGTAGAGATTGACAAAGTGGCTCCAGAACTTCTAACTATGGACATTTTCCTTGGTCGCACACTAAGCTTGAAGCAAGAGACACAAAGGTAAGACAATCAAGTGCAGCATCTATGAAAAGAAAAGCAAGAAAGATTTCTCTTCCCCTTTCTCCCATGGTACTCACAGAGTCACTGCAAACTGAAAAATTATGCAAATTTTTATTTTCTATAACTGATGGAAGGTATGTCAATGAGTTGCCAGATGATTTTGCATTGGTGTCAACAGCACACTTCTCCACATTAAAATGAGAATGCTGAGGCCAAGTCATTGTGAAAAGCTTTACCCGCTCTCTTAAAGGTCATTCTTGCCTCAATTAGATGGAGAAAGATATTCCATTTTTCATTTTTCTGCTTTCCCACCTCCATGAAAAACTGAGAAGCACTTATCTAGCTTAAATGGTGGGAACCAGGACTCCTTATTTGAGGAAGGTTCTTCTAATGAGACAGGAGTCAATAAAACACACATGTATTGCAAATAAAATCATGTGTATTGCTCCCACTTTTGACTGTAGTTGTATGACATTCGTTCTTCTGTACTAGTTAGATACACCTAATATGTACAGAATTGCGACATTTCACGTTACACACATGTAGATTAAAACAAAGGTTATTGCTCAGAGTTACGATGCAAGATGAAATACTTTCGCATGTTTCAATCCCTCTACAAAACACCAATGCCTTACAACAACATACCCACCCCAATCCACTCCCTCTAATTCTCACCTCTGGTAAAGTAGAAATGTTATTGTTCTCCAGGTTCAGTTCATCCAGTTCACTGCATTTTGCTAAAGACTTCGGAATTGCTGACAGTCTATTGTACCTCAGGCCGAGACGACTTAGACTGGACAGATTTCCTAAAGGTAGGAAACAGGCAGTAATATCTCGTTAAATTAACAGAAAGGCACAGAACTAGGTCTGCATTCTGATTCTTCTGTTGTCTCACACTATACACTTAAAACTTTTCAGATAGTGAAATGGAGCTATCATCCCAAAACAGGTGAGAGACAGATTACAGTGCTTTCCAACACTGAAGTCAACCATGCAGAAATAGATTGTGCATATTACATATTCTTCTTCAGTTGTGTGTAATACAGTAAGGGCAGTCGTCCTTCTGTCCTGATCTTTCTATCATCAAACAACTCTATCATTTTCCACAAGTCTCCAAAATGACTTTTTAAAATTACAGATAGCGTCATTCAGTGTCATGACTCATATTACCAGAACTTGGGCACACATCAAACAGCTCAGGTCCTGGCAAAACAACTTCATCTGCGCGGGGGGGGGGGGGGGGGGGGGGGGGGAGGCGACGGGAACGGGACGGACTTTTAACACCCTCCAAAAGCAACAAAGTCTTTAAAAAGTGATAGGGAAAAGAAAAAAAACTTTCCAAGTTTTCTGAATGACACTGAAGGAGAAGCCTGATGGAAGTCCACAAAAACCTGGACAACAGCGCATGTAAAAATATTTCTGCATATTGCCAGGCCAACAGTCCCAGCTGATACGTATTTCTGTCAGGAAGAAATACTTGAGAAACTTCCAGCTTGAAAATTTCTCATGTGAAGTTCCCTTTAGCTCCAACCATTACCATCTAAACAGGTATTCAAGACCAAAATCAACTGCTTAAGGATGTCTTTGAACTATATGGTGCTGAGGCATTTAGACTCTCTTGCAGATAGTAAGACCTTGATATCCACCGAAAAGTCAACTGGCAAATAGTTACGAGAACAGTGCTCAGTCTTCTGGCTCATCCCTATGATCATAAAACGTGTCTGTGCATGTGCATACATCCCACCAGTGGAGCTTGTGAACAGATTCACACAATCAATCCATTCCTTGCAAAACATTCGCTATTTTACACTCATTTCTACAACCACTCATGGTATAACACATTTGTTCTGCAAACTGAAGCACCAGAAAGACATATTAGAAAAGAAACATAAGATTTAACAAATGGCAGCAAGAATAACCAGAAATAATTTAAAAAGATGAAGGCAGCTTAATACGTACTGTATAACTACTCATTAAATAAAGGCTATATTAATGTCTAAGGATATGTACTTACACAAAGGTTATTGGAAAACAGCAAAGGAGGAAGCAAAAGTAGTGTATGAAATATGCTTGGAAGCAAAGGATAAACCAAAATAAAAATAAATGGAGATTGAAAATCAATACAAATGCTACAACGGGATCTGCTAGACAGAGAAAAAGGAAGTCACAAAATACCTCTTTCCTAAACTTGGTCAAAATATACTGTAAGACAGACCCTACATCACTGAAGAGCTGGGAATGTAGCTAATAAAAAACTGGAAATTGGGAATGTTGTATGATTCATTGTAGTGACTGAAACTGAGATTCACAAGAGCAGTGAAAGTAAAAAAAAAAAAAAAAACCAAACAACCAAACACAAACAAAACCCAACAAACAAAAAAACCTTCACAAAAAAACACCAAAGGATGAATTTTCAGTGCATAGCCAATATTTCACTAACAAGCTTCGTAACAAATTTCACTTAGTATCGTCAATAACTAAACAAAAGTTAAAACAACAGGTAACCACCCAGAGTTGCCTAACTAGTAGCATCTCCCATTGGAATTTTTATTTATATTTTTCAAGTGCTTTCTTTCTGAGCAAGTATACAATTATCTTTTGCAGAAGCAGCAAAGAAAGTCTTCCCTTAACCCCAAAAAAGCATTTAAAACCCAGGGCTATCAACAGCTCACAAATCTTCAACTTTTGAGGTTAAATACTATAGTGCATCTACACACTAAAAAGAACAAATAAGACCTATTTTGATCCTACAATCTACTAGTATCAAGATGCACATTTGTATGTAACGTAGCTATTTCCTGCTGTATTTGATGAGATCTGCCATTGCTGGCTGTATAGGAAACTGGCCTCACTTGACACAATAGACATCCTATTGTAAGGCACCAAGATCATTAGGATTCACTGTTCTAGGGATGAACAAAGCACATCATGACTGCATTTGTCTGAATTGTTATTTAATGCTTTACTGTCAAAACAAACAACAAACTTTACACAAGATATCGATCCACTATTCTTTTTCACTACTTGAACCCTGAGTTAGATGCTGATCTGGATTCTTCAGGCAAAGAGAATGAACAGGGAACGGCTCTAGCAGACAGCATGATGCCAACTGTTGCTTAGCAATACAACGTCGCTATGCCAATTCCCAGATTGTGAGCACAGGTTGTATGTATATGGCTCTCTTCCTACCAGCAACGTGGCATTTCAGAAAAATGAAACAAGGCAGCCATTAGAGAGAGTCAAACTGTACCGTAATTTTCCCGGAGAGAATGACACATGTTGGCTACCCTCATGGCATTATCAGAAAGGAGGCATAAATAGCAGCTCCCAGTAACTTTTTCTTATCATAAGTAGCATTTCTCAATAGAACTTTATCACTGTTTCTCTACTAGTTATCTTCCTCCTCCTTGGGAAAGGCATGCAAAGGCATAACAAAAGACACATCCTGCATGTACCACATTCCTTGTGATTGTTTTACACACCACAGCACTACAGACAGTTATGCCTGAGAACAAAAGCAGCAAGATTTCAGCTGGAGCTTCATCAGTAGCACCTCTCCCACCGGTCCTAGAAGGGCTGTCCTGTACCCAGCTGATGCAGACAGTATGGGCTGCCTTCTCATTTCCAGCCAGAATTTATTTATATCCCATTTATAGCCATTTACCCTTCTGTCAACAAGACTCAGATAACTTTTCGTCCTCATCACAGCTCATACTCACACCTCATTGTGAATGCATGTGGTGAGAAACCTTTATCAGCTTTTATCTTCACATGCTGGAGAAGCTAAATCTTACTCTCCTCTTCACAGAAAAAGGATGATTTTTAGAGCTCTTCCATCTGCTCAGTGTGTTAAAACTTACCTTTTGTTTTGTTTTGTCTTTGTTAAGGAATGCTCAGGTGTAAATATTTGCCTCCATAGTCCACAGGCCAGTATGCTCAGGCCTCCCTGCCAGCTCTCTGACCACCAAGTGACAAACTCCAGTTTATAACAGAAACTGTTACAGGTTGCTAAACAGCACACCTTGTGCAGTGCATGGTCAAAAGTGATCCCATTTACAGCTCCCTGAGCTCAGGACCACCTAGCTGATACTCATATTCGGAGCTGCTTTGCAGCGCCTACGCTCTTCTCCATCTTCTCCAATTCAGCGACTGGTTTCTGAGATGACACCGTATTAGGTACTTTACTGACATGCTGTCAAGTTAAGTCAAGGAAATAAGGAGAGGAAGGTAACAACTGATCACGATCAACTCAGTCAGACAGTCATCAGGATCATTTGCAGCTGTACTTTTGCCACTGAAACCATACCTCAGCGGTTCCTCTAAAAGAGCCCCTCGCAGGTAGGAGTAACTCAGAAAATTCAGCACTCGATGTTCATGAACATGACAGTGTGATAACCAAACTGAAAAGCAGCTACTAGCACAAAAAGCAACAAGCAAAATCCTTTCCAATTTGTTTTATTATGAAGCCCATTACAAAAAAACCTTGTAAACTCAACTGCCCCATCCGATGGTACTTCTAAAAATACGATACTGAAACCTGACTAAGCCCTAAACTTATGTCAGGTCTAAGAAAGTCACTGAAAAAATTGCTTTAGTTCAATTTCTGGTGTAAACAGTCGCTCTTGTTAAGTCAGGTTTCACACAGCCACCTTGTTTCAGGTCCATTTTCTCAGCAGCAAAGCATTCTAACACCCATCACCGGGCTCCGCTTTGCCCAGCCCTCAGGTTTGAGGCAACAAAAATGCTGAATTCATAGTAACTTCACTGGGGTGACTGAATATCTCTCTCAGGGTTAGCTGCAAGTTACACCAAAATGAATTAAAAATGCAAATCCAGAAACATTAAATTAAACCCTGTTCCTATAAAAGGGACTCTAAATAGATGGTTTAAACTGAATTCTTTATTAAAGGTACCTCAAAAATATTGTCATAGAAAGAGCAGGTGTTTGCCAATCCCAAAACAAAGGGAAGACTTAAAATAAAGCAGGAAACCATGTTTACAAAACCACACTTTTTAGAAAGACCACCTGAAGTAGTTCCCCAAGTAGAAGCAATACATCTCTTTCTTGAATATTTCAAAATCAAAAGGAACAGATGTGTTGAATAATTAAAGAAATCCAAACCCTTAATTGAAAGTCCTACAAGTGCTTTCTAAAGGGAGTGGCAAATGCTTTCTTCTTCTGACATTTACCACACCTCTTCCTTTCTCTCCCTTAGTTAAAATAATCCTTCATATTCCCTATCCTTGGATGAAGGATCATTACTTTGTATGAAATGTTACTGCATCATTACTAAAAGATGGGATGATTAGTCTGTTTTATATAACTTAGTTCATCAAGCTAGTTTGCTACAAAAATCAGTTGCTTTCTCCTAAAAAAAACAGAAGTATCAGATCAATTTAAAATCTGCTCACTAGAGAAAACTCTTCTGCAGATGTTAAAAACACAAATTGGACTTACAAGAGTTGTGCACATCAAAACCCTGTGAGATTGTAATCAAAAGTATATATGAACCTCAGCATGCAACAGAAATTTGCAAGTACTTCCTACAAACAACATGGCACCATTCAGTATTTCTGATGGTCTAACTTCTATAAATATTCTTAGATTTTGATTTGACTAAACTTTGCACAAAATGAGTAGCCACCTACTAAAGAACATGTTTTACATGACCACAGATTACTTCATAGCACACGGTAACCTTAATTCACTAAGGGATCTTCTTCTAAAAAGATTAAATGCCCTTTTGCATAAAGAACATACCAAATATCACTTCTAACAAATAGAAAGCAAGAGCTACATCCAAAATTAATTTAAAAGTTTAAGAAAAAATGAAATTTAATGTCAGTTTTAAAAGTAAATACATGAATTAAGCTCAATACACCACATCACATTAATTGTAGTGAGAATAACGAAGATAATATGGAAAAAAAACCCAAAAAGAGCTTCAGTGAGTATGTTACAAAGCAGGTGGGACCTAAGGGCCTTAAGAGAGTTGAAAATTGTATAGGAGAGACTAGACAAGCTACAGATAGCCAGCTATGGACAGAGATTAAACACTGCATTCAAATATTTCAGCAGTGCTCCTAGTCTGAAATAGCTGAAAGTCAAGAAGATGCCTGTATCACACTTTGTACTTACTATATATTAGTTTTTCCAGATGTCAGCCATATTCCATGACAACTGTTGAACAGTTGCACAGATTTTTAGGTGAAAGGAGCTGTTGACATGTTTAATCTAATCTCTTGTCAGCAAACCATTTCCCCTGATAGCTACAGAGTAAAATGAAAGGCTTCAGATAAACCATTTCAACCTCCAGTTGCATTCCACAAGCAAAGACAATGTCTGCCAACGTCCAGCACTGGGACAGTGCGAAGTGACTGGTCCAGCAACACATCCTGAAGGGGATCTCAGTGAGCACGTCGCAGAGGAAAGCAGAATAAAATCCCAGCCATTACTCATCTGGTCTGGGGGCACCTCCTTCCTAAACCAAAGCCTATAGATTTGTACAAACGTCAACTTGCAAAACCAATCAATCAACTGAGAGAGGTCAAATCCTTTCTACAGCCTGCAGGGCTAGAACATCCCTAATGTCTAATACAAAGGCTGATGTTTTAGGAAAACTGGGAATGGGAACAGATGGGGGTGGGAAGGCAACCATTCAGGAAAACTGCAGAAGAGAAGAGAATCCCTTCTGATCATTGCTACCAACTACCAAAGCCAAAGCAGGAAATGGAATTATACTCTTCCAAATATGAAGGCATCGTTGAACACAACACAAAGCTTGATTTACAAACTCTGGATTTCACCGTTTTAACAGTAAAGTGCTTTTCAGTGTATTTTAATTTTTGTTTTCAGCCACCAATACCTCCTGATATACCAGGCCAGCATAGGAGACAGATTCAGACTCAAAAATTACAAGGGTCAGCAGGGTCCAAAACCGTAACTGTTGCCAAGTGCACACACATGAAAGATGCATGCAAGATGCTGGCAAAACATGAGTGACACAGGCTCAAGTATCTGACATGCAGTGCACAACACCTGCATAAAGCTAGAGGGCACAAACTCTTAGTGACATATTTCTGAAACTCTCTAAGCTATGAAAATTCAACTTCATTTAATATGCGTTCATCAAAATGCATGTAACTAATAGACCTTCTTGTCTTGATTCTGATGTGTTCCTTTGAATCACTCTTCCCTCACGCCTGCTTCTTACATAAAGAAAATAAGATTATGGGCTTTTTCTTTTAGCACTATACAAATCATTCTGAAAATGCTGAGCTGCAGTTATAATGTATCTGTACATATTGGTCTCTGCATCTAATTACTCTGTGATGGCATGCACATTCACTAAAATAAACTGTCCCCATCCTAGTCTTACCAGGCAGAATATCCAACCAAAATTAAAAGTATTTTCATAAATACACACCAAATCAATACACTCAAAATGAATAAGACAACAGAAGCTAGCCTAATTTTTAAAGAAAACCAGTACATATGTATTTAACTATATCAGGCTTGCACTGGAGATTTATTTATTAAAACAAAGGGAAGTTATGACCATCTGAAAATGATACAAAAATACAAAAACACTTCTCATTGCAACGGAGTCGAAAGCACTTATTTTGTGCTATCAAAGAAACCGTTGTGAAGTACGAATTGAGTAAAATGCACAGTAGCACAATGCAACTGAAATTAATTTATTTTTTTCATTGGTAGTCTTATTTTCCTTTTCAATTGACTATTTAAAACCATTCTGTGAAATTAAAGATTTATATAAATTAAATCACACTGTAACAACAGTTTATACCTAACTGGCAATGCAGAAAAAACATTAACCTTTAAGTGATAGATGAGTTTAATTTAAGTCTGCTTTACTATATAAACTTATAAAAGGTGTAACACATGAATATACATTTATCATTTTAGCTAACTAAGGAATGTGAGAATTATTGTATGCAGACCAGAGATCCACCTAGTATCTTCTCTCCAGAAAAAAATGCCCAACAGCAGATACCAAGAGAAGAACCTAAGAAAAGGTGAAAGCACACCCTGAAACTTCCCCAAGAGCTGGGGGAAGATGCAACAGCTTGTGGCCCAGTGACTTCCCGAATTTAGAAGCAACTGACACATTTTTCTTCTGCATAATTGTCACATTGCCCTGTGAGCTTTTAGTATCTACAGCAACCTGTGCAAGCACCGAGCCCCAATGTTCCCCACCCTTTGCATGCAACACAGTCTGCTTTTTACTGGTTTAAGGTCAACACCTCACAGCTTTGCTTCATCCCTCCCATTCTGCTGTTGGAGGAGGCAGTGAGCAGTCACTTCCCACTTACCCTCTCCTGCCACTCACTGTTTTCTAGCCAATTTCACTGCTTTACATTTACTAAGTCTAGAATTGAAGCCAACAAGAACCAGAAGCTTCAATCTCTTTATGAGACCACCATGAGAACCAGCAAAGGCTTGTAATAACACAAAAATGAGAGTAAAAATGTGGGAGGCACTCCTTTCTACCATACAAAGAAAAGGCCAGGCTTATTGCAATTACCCAGTACTAGAAGAATCTAATTTAAAATGTTTCATTAACAACATAGCCCAAGAACAAAACCTTAGACAAAGCACTGAACGCCGATCAAATCTCCCGATGTGAGCCTACGGAAACAGGCTTGATCCTGCAAAGTACTGGATGCTCACAGACCAAAGCACTAGGTCATGTGATTAAATTTTAAGAATAAGAATATTGCCATCAAAGCTGGAACAGGAGATGTGCACTTTGCTCCATCAAAATGGTGAGTAATTAGTAAAATCAAAGTCATCAGTCACATATGAACATCACCCCCAAGCACCAGGGGAGCTGCAGGTGCTCTGCTGGGTCTCATCAGGACCAGCACATTTGTCAGATGTTTCAGAGTAAGACTTCTCCAGCTTTTGCTAAGCCTGCTAAACTTAAAATACCGTTTCTACAAAAGTATCTTTACTAGGATTTCTAGAGACTTAAAGCTCTCAACCACAATTCGTATAACCTGAGATGTACCGATTACGCATGCCCAGTTCTGGTCACAACAGTTCATGTTTCATCAACTGTATGTTTTCAAAAGCGTAACAGTGCTCTCAGAGGTACGCTAGTTAGAGGCTTAGTTCGTAGCACAATTTCAACCATCAAAAATGGCAAAGCTACTCCATGTATTTGCTTTCATAAGAGTTGTGATTTCAGCTTCTGAGCTATTGCCACAGCGAAGGGCAGAAGTATAACACAGGGCTTTGAATATGCCTCTCATTTTCCTAACCATCTCTCAGGAACAGTGCCATGTCAGACACTGGAAAGTGTGCCAGTGATGAATTTTTTGTGCTTTTAAAGTATCATTTTGGAACATTTACAACTGACTATTATTTTTCTTATTAAAACGCCAGTTGCCTTAAATGTCCATGAGTATGGCACACTTGACTACATTAAAACCCACACGTAAACACACAAAACTAGAAAATTACAAAACAGATGAAGAATCTGATTTTTTAAAAAGCTGTAATTCTGTTTCTGTTGAATTTCTTTCTCAAATAAGTGTTTCTGTGTTTTTAAATAAGAAAATGTGAACACATTTGTACAGAATGCTAAAATTAAAAGTTCAAAGGGGGAACACACACAATGGAGTATTTGCAGCACAAAATTTTCTAAGCCAGTTTGTATTCCAAAGAAACACTTCACTCCACCCAAAATTTGCTTTCTGTCTGTCTCAGAAGTCCTATTATTTAATATAAATGGTATGTTCTTCACCTTCTTTTATATATATCTTTTGGATATATTAGTGTGCCAACTAAGTATACAGCGATAAGACACTGTGTAAACAAAAGTAGATTATAATCCCCCCCCCCCCCCAAAAAAACCAAACTGGGGGGGGGGGGGGGGGGGGGGGGGCGCGCGCGGGGAGGGGCCAGGGGAATCTGCAATTAAAACACTAAGCAGCTAAGATCCCACTATGGTTTTGATTCTAGATTTGAGACTCCTGGAACTTGCTAAGCCGTTCCACAAAGCTCATTTTTCATACAGGAAGTGATCTAACATACAAAGTACTTCACAATTTTCAATCAACAGAAATACAGATATGAATGTATTAAGCCAGTATCTATGAAGCAAGACATTAGGTCACTTCCCAACAACTAATATCTAAAATCGACATTTGTTACTGCATGAAAGTGTGCTTATACAGCGTTAGTTGAAACAAGAACTTTGTATTTTTACAGAGTGGGTATGTTGGCTCTGCTACCTCTGTAATCATTTCTGATGCATAATCCCTTCCCTGCCACTCCCCGGCATGTCACCCTCCAACATCCCTTCCTCACCGCTCCGGAACATTTCAGTACAGTATTGTTAGTCAGAAAAAAAGCTTCTTTTCCCCCCCCCCCACTTTTTTTTTATTATTATTATTATTTGGCAGATTCAGAAAGCTTTCTGTGGTAAAATCAAAACTTGGTTAGATAGTCCAGCCGTGAAATTAAAGAAGCATTGTGCAAGGTGTTTTGTTGAGGGACAGGGAAGAGGCAAGGGAGAAACAGAAAAGGAAGGGGGCTGTTTGTTTTTCAAAGCAAGTTGACAAAGACATCTCTCTCAAGAAAAAAAAAAAAGAAAAAAAAAAAAAAAAAGAGGCCTCCATCAAAAGAGTGTCAGTGAGGGAGGAAGGGAGAGACCTGGCAGTAATGGAAAGTCTGTTCCATAACAGGAGGCTCATACGCTCATAATACATTAACTATTTATAATGAGCAAATATGCTTAGTCTTTTTTGTAGCCGGTCTGCAACCCCCACCCCAGTTTGACCGAACTGGGGAAACATTAACAACACTTATATATGAAGCATACTGAAACCTGGGTGTAAATGTTGCAAAAGAAAAGCCAGTTGTGCCAAACACCAGGTAGATACCCGCGAGCAGGGAAGAGAAACTGGAGTGAGAGATGGAGAGGCTGGAAAGGCCGTCCCGCAGATGCATGCCAGGCAGCCACACGCCATTTACTTGCTGGGTTTTTCTCAGTACTCTCTGTCTCTCGCTGAACAATCCTAACCACAAAGCAAGCTGTAATCTAAAAATCAAGCCACAACTTGCTTTAATGTTGAATCAAAAACTGTGATGACTAAGAAATAAAGCCAATGTTGCTGAACTGGCTGCGACTGCCTTTTCTGAAACTTGTACAAATGTAGGTTGATTATTATCATTTAAGCTGGATTTTAAAATTTTTCCCGTCAGATTTCAGTTCTGGCTGCTTGTGAATTAAGTGGCACAAATACCAATTTCTGATTTCAAGTTTTCACTCTAAAAAGACATGCTCAGCTACTACATTTTGGTCAACAGAAACAACAGGTATTTTCCAGTGGAGCAAAGACTGAACCAGTATAAAGTTAAAGACACGACAGCACACTGCTGTCTCTTGCCATTATTCATCTGTCTTTGGTGGTTTGTTGAGCTATATAGCATTGATATTCAGCTCAGATAAGCACGTAAAAAGACAGCTATTTATGTTTAAAAATAAGTAACTTCAAAACACTATAAAGACAATGCAATGGAAAAACAAAACAAAGTAGGCAGAAATCCAGTCCAACCAGGTATGAACCTGACTCAATAGAAACCACCTAAGCTTACAATAACTTTCTGAAGAAATAGATGAGTCCAAACTATCTTGATTGCATAGTCAGCAATTTCCTATCTATCAGAAATTACTTAACTACCTAAGTAACTCTGTGCCTCTGCTACTCAAAGACTTTTCCCTGTAAGCACAGTCTTGCAGCACATTGTAAGTAAGTTTTTTGTGGTCCTCTGAGAAGTTCAGTGACTGCCAGTCACTCAAGAACTCAGTAAATCGTACTGCTGTTCTGCACAAGAATCAACAATAGTGGTCTATAAGCCTTGACAATGGAAATCTCACACTTGCTTAAGAGAATTTTTCCCGTAATTGCAGTTTATCCAAAGAACTCACTTCCTAAATGACATATACACTACACAAGTTTTATGTAAAGCAGCTTTTAATAAGACTTAAAAAATAGCTACAAAAATAAAGGCTATGCTTATGAATTAAGTTAGATGCAAATTCCAGATGGGATGGGATCTCCAGAGTTTAAAAATATCATCAATTCAGGAAGGAAGTTTAGCTCCAGTGGATACTTCATCAATGTAAACTCTGTTCAGGTCAAACTTTCTAAACAAAAAGACACAGTAATGCCACACTTAACAATTTACTCCTGTAAGAAAAGCCAAAGTGGTGTTCAGTGGTGTCTCACCCTTCTGCTCATTCACTTCACTATGTGTTTAAGTACAATACTGAAATGTTCAACATTAAATAATGTTTAAGTGATAACACTCATTCTTCTGAGTATATTCTGGTAACAAGAGCTTAAAATCACAATGACCTTGGGTTTTGTCATTTTAAAATCACACCATGCATCTTTTTCTGACATCTGTTTAATGATGTAATTAAATAGAAGTCCTATTTTGTTGTTTCATCCTATATGAGATTCTGCAACTGACCAGGACAGCGTTTATTTCAGTTCATTATTCCCAATCTAAGCTGCAAACCCTCTGTATTTTATTGTATTAGGGCATGATAACTTTGTGGACTTGGAAGGTTTTTTTCAGTTGTTCTACCAAAGAGCATAAAGCATACATAATTCATTTAAAACATTTATCTTTCTAGTTCTGTTTTTCTTTAGCCAAAGATGTTATTTAAAACTATCTGCCACAAGTATTACATTTCAACTACAAGTCTTTTAGCCTTTTATTCCTTTATATGCTCAGTTTCATTACAGAAAGGACAGACAAGCTGTAGACATTTACTCATAACCACAGACCACCTTGAATCAGTTAGAAGTGATGGGTATTTTCCCTTGTAACTCTCATTCGTAGACCATGCTGCACTCCGCTGCATAGCTAGATTTAATAGTGCAATTCAGAAGCTAGAAATTACAGTTAAGGTAACATGCACACCTTGCTTTTAATCTCAAGTGTGAAGCTGCCTTCAGCTGAACACCAGTCATTCTACAGTCACCAACTAAACACTCATTCTTAAATTTGTTCCTCTTACTGAGCATTTTCAAATAGTGATATATTTTCCTCCAGCCTCTTCACATACCTATGGTTTCTGGCAGGTCCAAGAGCTCATTGTGCTGCAAGTCAAGGTTGGTGATTTGCGTGCAGCTTCCAATCTCTTCTGGAAGATGTTCAAGCTGATTGTGCGCTACATCCAGCGTTATGAGGTTACACAACTCACCTAAAAGCACACAAGAAAACCAAAACATCAAGTTCTTTAATGTACAGCTCTAGAAAATGACTTCCACACAAAGATTAAAAGAACCAAGACAGATTTCAAGATAACCTGAGAAAAGTTATTGCTACCATGAAGTTCACATATAAAATAAGGCAGTACAGGATCATAACTTCATCATCAGATCTAAAACCTGATCAACAATTTTGAAAAACTCAGATAAAGCTTTGAAACAGGATCTCTTCAGAGAATCTATATTTATTGATTTTCTTCTGACAGTTCAAGCTGTGGAATACAAGTACAAAACCTATACCTCACACTTATTTCAGGCTGACCAGAAGTTTAAACATCAGAGAGAGTGAACTGTATTGAATTTTGAGAAATTGAGATCTGTTTTTATACTATTCATTTCTTTAAGGCACAAAATCACCAATTAAGAAACATCAGAATCATTTGGCTGACAACCTAGATAATCCACCCAAAGTCCTGAGTGCCATTTTTAATCATTTTCATCATCACAAAAAGGCAACATATGATAATTAAACCGTGATCCTATTTACACAAAGTATTATATTTTATATATGCAAGCAAAGCTACTGCAAATAAAAGTTTGAAATAAAAGGTCTATCTTTTAAGCCTTAAAAAAAGATTTGATTTGTTTAGAGTTCAGAGCTACTTTACTCTGAACTGCTTCATTCCTGATGTTTACACATTAATTTAAAAGTACAGCTAGGCACAACTCTCTACATACAGTAGTTTCACCTATTTTAATAACAAACATACTGTGTTCTAAACAACAGCTTGTTAGGTTTAAAAAAAATAAGTGTGCATGAATACATGTGTATGCATTCACAATTTTTTTGCATCTGATGGAGATGAAATTAATGCAAATAATTTAACCAGCTTCAACTCTACCCCATAAAGATGAGGTCACTGTATTCGTGTATAAGAGAATGACTCAGTGAGTAACAAATTTGGAAAAGTAGAAAATTCCTTTTCAGGAGTGAATGTCTATTTTTAAGCTTCAGTGTTGTATCTTTGACACGGTCCTTTAAGGATTTTCCCACTGAACTGCAGGACTAGCTTGAGCAAGTTCTGATGTGTAGAGTGTCTACACATTAGATCAGCAGATAATCACAAATGGTGATTTAATAAATCATAAAATATTTATGAATTCAGACTCTGAATTGAGTTGCAGGTGTCATGTAACCACAATACTTACTATATATCATGAATCGGCTGTGAAAAGCTAGCAAGAAAAAAAAAAAAGCCAGCCTGAACAGCATCATTATTCTGTTTTTCTTAGATTGTTAACATATAACTGATCTTACTTCCTGTGCTTACCAACCCAAATTGGGATGGTTTTTCTACAAACTAGAAAGATGGAAATGTAAAGGTGGTTCTTAAGCAGCTCCTCCATCACTGTGTGTGCCCACTCTCAAGTCAGCATTCAAGTGTATTCCAAGCAACAAGAGTCAAACAGGCTGTATCCAGCACTGCATAAGCCACACGTTTCAATGCCATTAATATGCAGCAGAAAGCAAATTTAAGAAAACACTGAGCAAGAGTTAATGTTCTGTGGTAGGAGCATCTTTCTGTTACCCATGAAAACAAGCGGGCAAAGTGTAGAAGGCAATAGAAGAGTGAAGAAGAGCTTGAGGAAGTCTTCAAAATCCCTCCCTTTATTTAAAGAACCTCACAAATCTTTACTAAGATAACAAGAACCATCACGCACTCTGGGGCAGTAGCTTTCACTTTATGATTGCTATTTTCATTTGTTTTCACTTCAGACCTAAACCAATGATGTCAAATTTGAAATATGGCATAAATTTCATTTCATCACACTGATTTATATTTACTTGACTCTTCCCACTCTACATCTGCTGAAGTAAAAGACAGACTTGAGTTTTTGCAGCAACATTTGCTGCACTTCATTTTTGCACCTGCAGAAAACTTAGACAACAGCAAGCTACGTGTTTGAAACAAACATCTTACTAGCTAATTCCAGGGAAGGAAAAGATGAAGAGGGATGCCTGTGTTTATTTAGACAATCAAGGGCAAGCTAACACTTTGGTTTAATTTGGGTAGTCATACCTAATATTGTTATATTAAAGATGTAGTCACTATTTTAAAAAGCAACACTGGTAAACATTTAATTAAAATTTTCTACGTTAAAATAGATTGAGGACTGCCTAACTACTTTTAGACTTGAGATCAGAAATGAAGCGAAAGTTAAAGCAATATAATTGAAGTACAGCGCCTTAAGGAAAGTAGTTTCAAGAGATACTATAACATGCAACTTTTAGTTTATATTGCTCAGTAAAGAGTCTTGCTTTTGGATGTAATAATACTTATAGTTTGACAGCATCTCACCAAAACGTTTTTTTCCTACTAAGGGCATAAGGAGAGGGGAGGTGGAGTGCCGTTGGAACTGAAATTCTTTTAATACTTTAACTCGGATTGCTAAGACACAACACATAGTATGCAAGTCAACAAAAAGCACTCCAGGCACACTTTCCTTGTTCTCCATGACGTATGGAAAAAATTCTTAGACCCAATATGCTTAACAAGGTGACAAATGTTTAGGTGATGTGGTAGAGGCTCATCTTCACATGCAAAGGCACACAGAGGACCAGCAGTGGGTGGGAGAACCCAAACACTGGCTGCCCCAGGAGAGACATCAGCCCCATGGCCTGTGAGAGACCCATCACTGAATAAAGGGAAAGGCTCTCCAGAGCATCTCACAGACTGAGGACAGTTACTGCAAATGGGGCTTGAACACCTACCACGAGGTGCAAAGATGACCAACTGGGGACAGCAAGAGTTGCTATGGATTCCTTAGGGAAAGGGAGGAATCAATGTGATTTAGGAAGGACAAGTGTGGGAAAACACAGAGGTAAGGAAATAAAAGGGTCCAGTCCTTTACAAGCCAACACTGGTCACTGTGGCCCATCAGCACCATCTGCCCTGTCTTTTTAAACTCCAACTGTTTTCCTGGGTGAGAGGTCCGAGTACCAGCAACACTGCAGTTAACATGACCAGCAGCACTGAAAGCATCCCAGTACGCGGAGCCCAGACCCAGCCTGGGTGCAGGGAGCAGCTACAGGACAGGGGCAGCTCTGCCCAGCTGACCGAGGGCAGCCAGCTCCCCCCTGAATGGACACACTGTGCACCCCACTGCTGCACAACAGCAGCTCTCTTTCAGAAATTATGCCAGGATAAACACATGGCATAAACAATCAATACAACAAATAATGATCTGCCAGAACAAAGAGGCCAAACTTAAGGCCATCTGCACAATGCTTTTCCCCTGAGCCGATGTAAAGCCAGCTTGTTTCGGTGACTGAAAGAGTCCTGCTCATCGGTTTAGCAGCAGCAACTGTACTGAAGGAAACAGTTCTCAAAAAAAAAGGTGAAAATTAGTTTCACCAAGATACAGCTGAAATCTGGCATTTTTCCTTGGCCAGGGCAAGAAGCATACGTCAATATAAAAAAGAAAGTTTTCCTAAAGTAAGATTTGCTCAGGTACAAAAAGAAGAACTGCTAACAAACAAGCAGCTTATGGTCGTGCTCACATTAAAAGAATCAACATTTGCTCTTTCCTGGTGCACGCATAAGCCTTGCTGAAACACATTGGTATCTAAATCAATTTAACAGAAATACACCAGCTAGAAATGTACTACAGCTCAAAATAAGCCTTACCTAGAAAGCAGTTTACTAAAGAACAATCCATTCCTGTTCGCCACAAGGACAACTCAAGCATCACTTCAAAGGACCGTTTGAATACCCAAAATCATGGGAGTAAGGCAAGCCCTACCGTATGGAAATACCAATTACAGGTTAAATGAACTGTTTTTGCCACAAGTAATGTCCAAAATAGACAAATCTTAAGCTCACAGTAGTGAATTAAGGATTCTCTCTGGACTCCTTGCAACAGCATTGAAAGAACAAGCATCCTCAGGACAATTAAAAAATAAGCTAGGAAGGTGCTATGGTTTGGGGTTAGTTGGTTTTTTGGGGGGAATTTTTTGGGAGGTGCTGTCTTTTTTTGTGTTGTCGTCCCCCCCCTTTTTTTTTAAAAAAAAATACTATATTGCATTGTAATTGCAAAGGAAGAAAAGCACTTGAAGCTCCAAGTCTGCCAAGAAAGCAGACAGAAATTTCATGTACTAGCTGGATTGACAACAGACTTTAAAGTAGAAGTAATGCCCATATGAAATACAATGAAATACACAAAGCAGTGTCTCTAAAAATAACCTTCACAAAATATTTAGTTACACCCTATCATGTAGTTCCTAAAAACCTATATTTTAAAAGGTTCAACAAGCTAAAAAAAGCATTTGTCAGAGAAAATAGGTTGTAAAGACTCCCAATCACCTTCCAGTTAAAAACATAGTTAAAAACACAGCTAAGCATATATCTCAGCCATCCTTAAAAAAGGTGGGGTGAACAATCACCACACTGTTGTTTGCATATGCACAGAGCCTAAACGTTTCAGTACAACAAAGCTAAATATACCTGCTGAAAAAAACCCAGCTTTAAGAAATGACTAATGTTTTCTGCATAATGAGGCAGAATTACAGTCCCATTATACATGGCCAACCTTGAAAGCCTGTTACGACAAGAGGCCTAAGTTACATGCCCTGACTAACATAACTCTGGAAATTCTTCTTGGCCATTTAAAAAACAGGTTCATTAAAAAAAAAAAGTACACACAAATTAGCAGTCATGTAAGGAGAGAGTATAGGTCAATAGCAAAAAGGCTTTGGTGTCTCCCACCACTAATACACCCACGGGGCAACACTCTTGGACAGCAAACACAATTTGTAGTATAGCCTGTTTTCCACTGGATTAACTCTGTGCCTGCCCATGCTTAAGCAGATTGAAAATTATGAAATCTTTCACGACACAATAAATCCTGGGCCAGATGACACAGCTAAAGGATCAAGACTTACAGAAAGCACAAGGATGAGGAGAATGAAAATATTAGTAGGACTTCAGGCTGGTGTGTCAGAATACGGGTTGTGAGTGAATTTGTAAAGAAAAATTATCTGAAATCAGCAATACTGGGAGTAAGTTACAAACAGTTCTCATAACTTTGGTAGTTATTCATCTCTCACTAGGTTCTCAACTGGAGGCAGGGAGGGAGAGAAAAAATATTTTAGTTTGCCTATAAAACTTTTGCCTATAAAAACTCTTTGGGGTAAGCGTCCTTTTGTATCTGTAAAATCACTGTAAGAAGTGAATTTGGAAAAAAATTAAACACAATTTTACAGTTTCAGAATCTTTTCTCTCTCTCCAAGATTTGAGTACACCACTGTAACAGACAGCCTGAACTTTTTGCTGTGCATGACCAGCTGCACAAAAGACAGTTAAGCAGGGCTACTTTGAATTATTACTGCACAACCATAACTTACACAGAAAAGCTACTGAGAAGAAAGAATGCAATTTTAATATGGTCACAAGTGACTTACGTACCAACGTTAAAATATTCATATAAGTTAGAAATATGCATAGTAAAATATTTAGAATTTGCTGAATGCACAACAGTATCTAGTTATGGGAATCGGTCAAAAACACAAACTAAGTTCAACTGAAAAGAAAGTGTCAAAATCTGGTCTAAAACAAGCTTCAACAAGACACAACAGCAAAACACTTTTTATTCATTGTTTATAACTGAAAGTAACAAATATAAATAAAATTAAAAACATGTTCAAACAACATTTTAAACATGTAAAACATGTAGAAGAAACAGTCTTAGCAAGGGCTCAAGGCAGGATTTGAGCAGTAGAATAAACCAACAGGAACCTCATGAAGTGTCAAGACAAAGGTGAAGTCTTGCACCTAGGAGGGAAACAGGTTTGCAGTGAAGGACCAGGGTTCCTGGTGGAGCTGAACCTAGGGTCACATCTTGGATCTTGTCCATTCTGAGCGTGGAATAAGCGTGCTTGTTCTCAAATAATAGATGTTAACCACCTACTGGGCTGCACTAGCAAGGGAAGCCTGAGGGAAGTGATTATTTCCCTCTGTTCAGCACTTACGAAAGCATTCAAACAGTTAAAATAATTGTAGCATTGATATTAAAAAAAAAAAGGGGAAAAAAAAAAACTGGACTTTAACAGGCTGTCAGTATTTACTGGAATTACACTTGGGGCATCATCCCTATAAGCTCTGCAAGTAGATCAAAAAGGCAGAACTACTTAATCATTATCCTAAAGCCAGACTGAAGAAAATGTAATCAGGAGGAATTTGACTAGATGACAAGACAAAACTGCATCCCCAACAAGAGCTTTCACAGGAATCAGAACCCAGACAGCAAAACAGAAGTCAGCCAAAAGCAAGTTCTTTACCCTTCCTGCAGCTCAAGAAAAGAACCAGAACTGCATCAAATAAGTAGGCATTTTCTCCGACTTCTAGACAACAGCACACACATCTCAATACCTATATTTACTCCACTTCTGTTCACAACTTCATGTCTTTATCACATTAGAACACAAAAATATAAAAATATTCTCAGCCACTGTGTTTGCAGACATCAGCATGCCAACTAAGCCCAGGAACACAACTTGGTTTCCTTCAAACTGCTGAAACAGAAGAAGGGGTTCTTAGATACAAATAATGTAAAGAAATGTTTCTCTATGTTGTCAGGTCTGCCATAAAAAGGGGAAATGAAATTCAGAGTATCACTGAAAAGCTTTGCAACTAACAACTCATTTAATAAGCAGGCACTATATTCAGCATGGAGTGAGTAGACTTGAACTAATGCAGCTGCACACATCTGGTTTGCCATCTATGCTGCTGAAAACCAAACAGGTGCAAGTGTTATGAAAAAGAGTTTCAAAGTAGTAAAGAAACCACAAATGATCTAAATATTGGGTAGATGGGGGAAGGGAAGAACAGAAGAGAGTCTCAGAGACATTCCAAGTCTGGTGTAGGCAGATTCCCTGAATTACAATCTAAAAATATTTCCCTTGCAGAACAGCCCTGACCAGATTCTCCATAGAATAAGAGTTGCATTCACAGACAGAAAACACAATATTTGGAGACTTAAGAAACTTGCAGAAACTATGCAAATGTAACTTCAACTGTGTTGACAGTATTATTTCTATTTGAGCTGCATGTGCTAAGACAGAAATATCCAAAACTAGTATAAGATGCATCCTTGTCTTTGCAAAGAAAATATTATCAATTGTACAAAACAATTTCTTCAACACAACATAGAGGAATGCAATAAAACTCTTGATACAAGAAATGCAAAAGGCTTGCTTAAGTAACAGCCTGCAAATTGAAGCATTTGCTTGGCCTCATCCCAAGACAGTTCTGGTTTTCATCCTTCTCGTGCTGACTGTCTGACTCACCAAAGCATTCACATTCTTCCATGCTAATCTTCAACTTTTTGATCTCAGTGGAATGGACAATTTACCAGATATGGCAATGAAGCTGGAGTCCACCTTGTGAACTCACTTCCACAGTTATCCCTCCAGACTGTGTTCTGGCAAAGCTTCCACATGGAAACCTTTCCCTTAAGGTTTTATTCCATGGATGTCACCAGAGATTCAAAAGCCAAGTGAACAGGTAAGTTCTGCTTTTGCACTCTGTATGTGTATATATATATGTGTGTGTGTGTGTGTGTATATTTTCAACATCTGCATAACAGTGACCTTTTAGTCAAGAACAACGTTGAAAGCAAACTTGTGGACCTTGCTAAGGATGCAAAGCATTTATAGGAGATTAAAGGGAAAAAATGGCCAAACCCTTGGAAGAAGAGTCTACTGAGAATTACTAAAGACACAAGCTGTACCAGATTCAGAAATCCCTGATACGAAAGTAGGTTAAGCTTCATATATACACTTACCTTGTTTCTATATAGACATTTCCTTAGGGCTACAGTGGAAAGCAAGACACTGGGCAAGACGCACTCTGAAAATTTAACACCACTGTTAGGTAGGATGCAATTTATAAGAAAGACTAGGTTCACAAAGAGCAACATAGGGTAGTATTACCATCAAGAAACTTGCATCAATGAATTCTCCCCACTATATGTAAAAATGTAACAAAAAATTTCTTCAGGAAGGTGGGGCTGAGCCGATGCTAGCAGGACTCCAATAAGCTACACAGGGAAGAAAAAGAGATCCTGAAAATACAATCTGATGCATTTTCAATGGTAGACAGTAATCCATCCTTCTTCAAACCACTTGTAGTACACTTCACATGCTTTTATATGACATGAGCAATCTTACTTGTGAGGTTTCACAAGTGAGCTGCAGCTGACTTAAGAGCTCAGTGCAAGCAAAAGTGGCGGTCCAGCTCTCCCTGTTCCAGTTCATGTTCTCCCACTCCTCCTCCTCCTACACCAGTTCCAGTCTTATCTGAAACTTCACTTATTTCAACTAACTAATAGACAAAAGTAGCAAAACAATATTTTTCTGATAGTTCAGTGAGATAAAAATCAGCTTGCCAAGAAACAGCTCAGATGAAAGAGGCAGAAGTGAGTAGCTGGGAAGCTGTGAGAAGGGGAGTGGATATTGCCCCTTTCAGCATCACGAAGCAGCACTGCCATTTCATGAGAACTCTCCCTAATTCACTTGAACTCTTGAACAGAGATTTTGGCTGAACAGGCAAAAAAAATAAAAGTTAAAAAAATAAAAACAAAACTCCAAACTTCAGAATACATTTTCAGTTAAAGGGATTTTTAAGCGGTTTTAGATCTTATTCAAACAAACCTATCTATATTTGAAAGTACAACAATTTATATCAAGACCTCAGCTTACTACGCGGTCTATTAAAATCATTTTAATTGCATTTAAAAATGTAGAAGCAATACATATGTTACTGGAAAAGTGTTGAGAGAAGTCCAATTACTAGTAACAATGATTTGCTAGGTACCTAGAGCCTGAATTTGCTGAATTATAAAAGACTATCTTCTTCCATAGTACAGAAAATATTTTCTTCATTATTTGGTTTATTGAGTGAGTTCAGTTGAGTAAACTACTATCTAAACTTAAGCAGCCTTCTGAATATTGAAAAGACAAGAACCGTTACTGTCATCATCCCACCTGTAATAAAGCAACAGGATGCAAGGGAATGAGAGGTACTGTATTCTGGGAGAAAAAAAATACCAGAACACATACATCTGTTTACTAACTATAGATAATAACACTTCCTCTTTCTCACAAAAACATTTCTTTTAAATGCAAGGCAACTTTTCCCCCACTGCAGACACCTCCTTTAAGTTTGTGTTGTTTAATGGCTAAAGGCAGTTTAAAGCCCAAAATAGAACCAAACTTCAGATTACTTCTCAGCAGCTCAGTGCTGGCACGTTCAGCTCTTCTAGGTCTTCCTCAAGACAATACACACCATAACAGGTCAGTGTTTCAAAGCATTTTCCAGGACCACTTAAAATCTGATCAACTATGTGTTCTGCAAACAGCATATTGTTAAATGTTTTACCTTCACTCAAGCTTTTACGAAATGTTTGAGTCAGTTTCAGGTTTCCCTAAGAGGCATCTATTTCTAACAAGTATTAATACTGTATACTTGCACAGCAAGCTGTAGATGTCCTAGATTAGCATTTCTAGAAGCTTATTTTGAATTCATGTAGACAGTAGTACAGTTTCTACAGGTCATCTATCAGACAAGGAACACTACCATAGGATCGGAGACTATCAATCCAAAATATAAGCCAGGAGAAATAATAAGGGGAGATTCTGACAACCTCACAACCATCTAAACACTACGCAGACCAACAGAATTTGCAGGAAATGTTAACAAAAGGCAGGGAAGTAAAAGGCATGAAAACAGAGACAAAGTGATTTGAAAATACATCAGTAAAATATAAAATCAGTTTGGCATAAAGAGTTAAGAGTTTTCTACAAAAATGTGGAAGACCTAGTTTACTCAGTCAAGTAATCTATGAAGATGTCTGATGTAGCAGTGTGCAGAAAATAACTAAGAGACTCAGCTGAGCAGTAGAAGATGTGAAGATACCTGAGGAATGGACTACAACTTGCTATGGACATAACACCTGAAAGTAAAATATCAACTTGGATGGAAGTTACCTCTCTGGGCTCTTAAAACCCACCTCAAGGTTGATCTTGTACAGCATCTTCAGCAAAGACCTAGTCAGAAAGCAAGGGTTTTCTAGCAAGCTAAAAGCATTGGAAGAAACAGGTAACTAAAAATAAATGTAAACAGCGTGGAATTTAGTAGTGTAAAAAAAAAAAAAAAAAAAAAAAACTACCTATGTTTCTTGTAGGATCTCACGGTTGGCCTCTGCAGAGAGGGAGAACAGAAAAGGCAAAGAGTGCAGGTGTCTTAGGTGGTCACAAAAGCATTTGTATGATGAAGACTAACACAGCAACATGATCCAGATGCATGGACAGAGTTATCTCCAGCATAAAGAGGGAAACTCACCTGGAACAGTACTAATCAAGCATTCGCAACATTCAAAACAAGACAACACAGAAAATGGATAGTGGGGTGACAGAAGGAATGGAGATTTTATACAAGACTAAAAACTGTGGTCTGAGTAATGACTGGGAGAAGATATGACTGCTGCCTGCACATACAGTGGGAGAGAAAATAAAAACGGGGAAACTGCCGCGTCTAAGAACAGTCAAGCATCACTGGCACAAAAACCAACGAGTCATAGACATACTGGATGCTGGAAGAAAGGTCCCAAATATCAGAGCACTTAAGGCTCCAGGACCTACTTTCAATTTCTTTTAATGAGAGTAGAAGGAAAATAAACTTTGTTTTATAAGGCTGGAGACTAAAGATACCTAGAAAAGTAATTAAATAGGATGATTGCTTACAAATCAGGTGACCCTTTATTTTAGAGCAGCAAGGTCCTAAAGTTGGAAAGCCTTTTAAAATTCTACAGAACTGATATTTTGTGTTCAGTGGTAGTGAAAGGCATCACAAGTCTCTAGCACCAGGATAAGACTTGAATTCCATCACACTCGATGCTGGCTCTTTGAGGGAACAGTAGCAACATCCAATCTTTCAAGCTGAAATCTGGGTTTTTTTTGTCTAGGGCAACTATTTGTAGCACATCTACTTCCAAAAGACAAAGTAAAGAAAACCCAGGGTCAGTTGTGGACCAGATTAGCAACATGAACACATCATACCTAACTGCTGCAAGACTCTTCCTTGCTGGACAAGTCAGCAGGTTACATAAGCTTTGAATTTTTAAAAATACAAACAACCACACTAGCTTACCATCAAGATACGTGAGCCTTAGGCCTTAGAACAATGGGGCTTTTTTAAAAAGAATTTGAAATGCTCCACATGATATTGCTTTATAAAAGATAATGGCCTCATTTTACTTCCCGCTTTGCAGCAACAAAAATTTCTGTGTTATTTACAAGCTGATAATATAAGAGTGTTTGCTTGTATACAGTATTTAAGAACTATATTATAAACATACAAGGGATTAAAATCATTGGGACTTAAAAGGCAAATTTTTTTAAGCGCACATGTAAAATGTAGGAAATAACAGGTCTTTAAAGAAACAGACTAATTCCATCGGAAAGAAATACATTTCTCAGCAGTTTCATTTTTCAGCTGTGTTTCCAAATCCAACATTTCATCTTTGTACTAGAACAAAGATACATGAAAGTGAGTGAGTAGAAATCAATTACAAAACTGAAAATATCTTGCCTGGTTTTACTATTTGAGGAAAAAAACGTTTTCAAACACCTGTTCTGTATGTCTTGGCAGTTAAAATTATTTGTGTTAATTTAAAATCCTTTCTTTTTCAACTGATTCATTGCAAGCAACCTAGTCAGAGAAATTTACTTGGAATAAAAAAGGGTGATGTTGAACATAGCGATTTCCCTTCAGAATTCTTCGTAAGGGTGACAGTTGTCTTACATTTATGCTTTTAAAATGTATTCCACAATGAGGTGCTGACCCGTAACAAGAAACACTGGCATTACCACAATACAAATAAAGGCACAACTAACTGCTGGATACAAAGACAGAAGTGGTTAACGTTCTTGAGCTAGGGTTTGATAGAGAAGTGAGAACACTGCCTGTGTGGGTATTAAGAATTAAAAAAATACAAAAGAAAAGACACATATTTCTTCATGATACATGTCTACTAAATTTCTCCATTGAACTGTTACATATGATCTCTTTGAAGACAATTGTGAACAAACACATACAGAAATTACATACTTTAACATAAACTTAACCATATGAATTCAACACAAAAAACAGTTAAGAGACAAAGAGGTTCCAGCAGCAACATCTGCAGAATCAAACACACCTACAAAAAGTTTCTAAAAGGCAACACCAAACACCAGAATGCAACATCTCGCAACAGTTTTTTCTTCACACACTAGTATTAATTTAAACTTATGCAGTACTATCCCCAGCTGAACCTCAGAAGCTGACCCTTTGCTAGATTATGTTTAATAACTGAGCCACAAACAGACCCAGGTGAAGTACCGACAACTGTGTAATACAGCTCAACCAGCTAAATGGGCCACAATTCCTTCAACAGGTATACAAACATGCAGTATGTTGGGGTTTTTTTGCAAACATCAGCCCCACAGTTTCCAGTATGATTCTTTGATTAGCAGAAGATCCGAATTGGCTGTTGGACTTAAGGATTTGTAATTTTGACCTGTTTTGACACTTCAGTTTAGTTTAATTCTCTCAGGGAAATTCCCCGGATTGGCAAAATGCTCGTACCAATTCAAAAATCACGTTGGTCAGAAAACATGCCATATTAGCCATCTAATTTTCACCTAGCAAAAAGTGTTTCTGTGGCTATAGCAGAATCCATTCCAAAAACTGCTACAGAGAGCTGAATGTTACGACAGCCTCACTATGCTTCTTCACTCCTGTCATCACATACAGAAGCTGTTTGTACGGGACGTTGCCAGTAACGTAATTAGCAGTTTCAGACATACCCAGGAGTTTCTGCCATCAAGAACAAGTTATCTTATGTATTTTTCATATCGGGGTGAAGGAGAAAGAGGCAAACACTGCTGGTTTGAAAAAGATCTATCAGGGATCCAAACAAGGGCATTTCCCCAGCTTTGCAAAATTAGCGAGCATAAGGGCCAATTTCAGTAACACTTAGCATACTCACACGCTGGTTTGGTCAACAGGAAAAAGTTCCACATCAGCTTTTAAAAACAGGGCACAGGAATTATTACTCGGTGTTACAAGGGCTTTTACAAGTTTTTTTTCCACACTTGAAGAAAGTCAAAGCAGTTTCTTAACTGCATGAATTTATGTTCCCCCCAAAGGGACTAAGCTATGCTTACATTTTAAAATCTGGTGATACATAGAAAAAAAATCACCAATGACAGAATCTCCCTTTTATGAGGCCCGCTGTTCAAATATTGCTTCAGAACAGTGTGATAAAGAGATGTTTTCCATAAAGCAGAATGTATTAAGAAAAACTTAAGAGGTTCTTGATATACAGCTATTCCAGCCCATTTTTTGTAATAAATTATTTAAATTAATAAGCCATTTTCATACTATTTCAATGTCTTTCAAACTTCTGTCACAATGTTTGGAAAAACAAATATTATTCATTAAAAAGTCAAAAGACTCATCAGCCATGCATACAACATCTGGTCACTTTATATTACGATTCCATGTATTAATATATTCATGACTTATAAAAGGTAGCGGCTTCCACAAATCACTAACTTACATTATTAACTCTTACAGCATCCAACAGCTTGCTCATGGTAATAGCATGTAGCTACCTATTCTACTGTGTATTACCACAGTCACACTCCTCTGCTACATGCCCATAATGTGTTTATACTTTGCAACAGTTCGTAAATGATTTATAAAGAAATCTTAAGATGAAATATGCCCCTGTATTTATTTTTTTTAAAACCATCTGGGCTCTGAAGACACAATTTGTGAAAGCACAAGGCAAAGATGAAAACAATATACATCTGATTTTAAAATGACAGATGAAGAAAAAGAGCTTTTGTTGTTTACAATAATATAGATATCCAAGGTATTGATTACTCTCAATGTAAACTAACATTGCAACAGTATGATCAAGAGCATAATTTTATGAAGTTTTAAATGAAGAAGGACAGCTGGAAAGCTGGCGATTTATGTACACGTAACTGAACTGCAAAATGAACATAAGCATAGAATTAAACTTGCAATCTGTAACTGCTTACCAATTTCAGCAGGTAGTTGCTTGATTTTGTTCTCTCGTATGCTAAGCATGGTGAGTTTCGACAAGGTTTTGATATCCTTTTCCACAGTAGTTATACGATTAAAGCGTAGGTAAAGAGTGGCGAGAGAGCTTAGCCTATACACCACCGAAGGGATTTCTCTAAGTTTGTTATGCCGCAGGTCAAGCATGCGCAGTTTCTTCAAGTTATCAAGAGAGTCAGGCAAACTGGTAAGTGAGTTTTCACTCAGGGCCAGTGTCATCAGGTTCACAAGACAGCCCACCTCTGCTGGTAGGGACTGCAGTTTGTTACTGTATAAATAAAGTTCTGTTAACTGCGTTAGCTCTTTGATAGCCGATGGAAGCATGTGTATAGACCTCTTGGACAAGTCCAAGCGCATTGAATTCTCTTCCCGGCATTTATTTAGCTCTTTGATCACTTCAGCATTGCTGGATTTTTTGCGGGTACCTGTGGCTGGATTAGGTCTTTTTATTGTATTGTCCACTGAAAAAGCTACCCCAGGCTGCGTGCTACTGGAGTCCTTCTTCCCATCTTTGGCATCTTTCCCTTTGGTCTTAGGCTCCTTTTCTTTGCTCTCTTTCCCAAATCCTCCAGAGGCTTTGGCCTCCTTCTCCCTTTCTTTTGACGATGGGACTTTTGGATCCTTCTCTTTACAGTCCTTTTCTTTGCCTAAATTACTACTCATGGTGACTCAAAGTTTAGCAAGCACCACATGAAATCCGTTTCTGAAGTTCACAAGAACAATTCACTGCTGAAGTGACAAGGATCCTTAAAACATGCAAACGTTGAACCAAGGGAGGAGCTTCGGAGGTGTGATACCCATTTGCTACATATTGGTTCTGAAGGCACTCTTTCCTTATCCTGGTATCAGGAGATTCAGCTGTAGAGATCAGAAGGTCAAATGCTCGGTATTAGTATTTCTGGAACACAGAGAGAAGAGAAGCCAAAGTCAGTGTAAATATAAAAAACTTCCAGTTAAATGTTGAATGTTTCTACCATCAAGCCTGTGCTCAATAACACAGGCTAATGATTTGTCCTTCTCTTCAAATGTCAATGAAAAACCCAGCACTAAAGCAAAAATACTACACGTACTGCTCAGAAGACCCACCCTGGTAGAAGAGCTATACTAATGAGTACACACAAGGAAAGAAAAAGTACAGTTCTTAAACATAATACTGCCCTAAGTACTACATTTGAGTCACTGTCTTAGATCTTATCTAGTTCTTAGCATAACACTCTGGCCATCAACATGAGTATTCTCTCTCCCCTCCCATGCCTAATCAGTCAATAAAGTCCTGCTATAATTTTGGGTGCCTGCCTCTTCAAACCAACCTGTACAGGCTGTTCAGCACAAAGGAGTCTCAAATTTGATCTACTGTGATCTAATACATCACTGTAACACGAACGCTTTGCCTCAAGACCTCCCTTATGACCAGCTCTGACTCGCAGTTCTCTGCTTTTAATGTGGAGCAGAACGCTGTTACCAGCTTCACATGCTCTGGAGATGCAAACACGAGGATTTTTAAAATAAACCTATCAAAAAGTCAACTGAAAGCTCAGAAATAATTTATTATGATTCAAGACAAGCACAATTATGGAGGAATTTCTCATGAGAGTAGGATATAACATATCTTTAGACAGCATCTTGAAATTTTCTCCCCTCAGTTACTATAATGGAGCCTAATAAGTGAACAGATGTCTGAAACCTATACAGCCCCAGTTACATTTTTACAAAATCATCATGCATCACAAAAAGTAGCTTTGCTTCATGTTTCAATTCAAAACTCGACATGCCCAAGAACTTTGATATTCTGAATACTCTGGAGAGGTTTTTGAATGTATCCTTGTGGAAGAAAATAAATGGTCAAACAATGGCAACAATAATTTCATGTCTCCATGTTACTCCACCTTTTAGCCTAGAACCAACTTTCCTTTGTTATGCAACATTCACTGATGAAGAAAGTTTGTTTGCCTCTCAGAAGAGCACCTTGTTTCCCCAGCCATCTGAGCTATGCTAAAATACCCTTAAAACCTCCACAGGAGCTGGGTCACTGTCCTGGCATTCCAGCTTCTGCACAAGTTCATAACGCTCGTAATCAAAACTAATTAAATAATATTTTGCATACTTAAGCCATCAGCAAGTACTCAAAACACAAACATTTTTTAGCAAAGCTCAAGTAACTATTTTTAATTGCAGTTATGCTATGTATGCTTGCCCTCAAGTATAAACATGTGCTCAGAGAACAAAGGAGCTCACTTTGCTCAATATATTTGCTCACCTTTGAAAAAAAAAAAAAAAAGCCAACAAAGAAAATCTAGTTAAGGACAGCAAGAAGGGCAAGCCACATTACCTCTGCTGCAAATCAAGCTGTTTAGTAACAAAGCTCAAAAGAGAACCTTCCCCAGGAGGTGGCCTCCAGTCCTTCACCCGGATTCATTACTGCTGCACTATCACAAAGCATGTGCTACAAACCCCATAATATCAAAAACCCTACTGCCTCCAGCTACTGTGTTCTGGACAACTCTGTTGTAAAGGACCATGGCCATTTGCTAGCAGCAGCAAGCAACTACAGCTTTTAACTTGGAAATTTTCTCTAACACAGAGTTCTCTGAAGGAGCACAAGCCAGTGTTCCTGACTGCATCCTTAAGATTGCCACCCAGCTTTTACACCATCCATTACCCCGACTACCCTCAAGATTACCAACCTCACTACATTATATTTTAAAACTTGTTCTCAGCACTGTATAATCTACATGCTTGTAAAATTCCAGCAATAGGAAATGTAATGACTCCAAATGCAAAACCGCAGCTGACTAAAGGGTGGGAGCCTGAAATGCCTGACAACTTGTTTTCAGTACGAAAGGTAACACAAAGAACCGAGAACTAACAGTTTCTAAATTCTGGTAATAAGAAAACTCATCCATGTAGCACTGCCAGACAGCTACTGCACCACATCAAGCCCCTGAAGTGCAAAACACTCCAAGCGCTGCTGCTCCCATGAGCTTTCAATTTAATCAAATTTAGGACCCACCAAGAGATTCGTTTCATTTCTTATGTGCACTGCAGCTGAAGGAGGTTTTGAAAGAGCCTCAGAAAGGAAAGATGGCCGGAGATTAGTACTGCTGAAAGCGGCTTGGTAGTGCAAATGCTCCAAATAATCTGCACACATTACACTGTCTTCGTTAGCAATTACTGTAATTGTACCAAAAAAAAAAAAAAAAAAAAAAAAAAAAGGGGTAGGTGGGGGTGGCAGCAGCTCCTTGTTTCAATGTAAGAGTTTAACGTTTCATTTTCTGGTAAGGAACAAAAACCTTTTGCCTATACAAAAGGATAAAAAAAATCGAAAAGCCACTAAAAACATCATCTGAAACATGTAAAGACAATTCAGAGCAATTCAAAGGGTCATGACCAGAGACTTCAAGGTCACCTCGCAGTTAAAGAGGTTGGGAGGCAGGCAACTGGCAGGCAAGCCACAGGCAGCCGTCCTTTTCTAACACATGGAAACTGAGGCCAAGTTCACAGTGCAGCATGCCTTCAAAATATACTCCTTGTTCAGAGTGACAAAAGGTTAACAGTTAAATGTACTGCACATATGTCATTTTTATCTCTTTACTGAGCATTTTAATTACTGCCCGAGACTGCAAAATTTATTTAAAATACTTTGAGAAGGTTTAGCCTCTCTCGTTCCAAAGTAATTCTCTAACACCTAGAATGACTACAACTAGCACTTACTAGAAGAAAAAGCTTATGATGAAACAGTTACCAGATGAAACACGATAAAATCCAGTGCAGGGGGAAATCACATCAAAGAAAATGCCTCGACTGGAACCTCTCCAGAGTTTGAGACACCCCTAAGACACCAGCATCTCCCATTTCCCCAGCCCGCTCACCAGGGCTGAAATTCCCAACAGCAGAAGGTCCCACCATGCAGCAGGTACCAGACAGTTTCACTCAGTTACTCTGTGAAGCAGCGAATTCCTCTGCCACAAGGCAACATTTGCACCCCAGTGATTCCCATTACTGCAACCCTTCTTCCCCTCTTTGTTTTATTTCAGGAGGAAAAAGCTCCAGCAGGTACAAGAGCCAGGGCAGAACTGTAATTCCTGAGACAACCCCTTCTCTTCCTACAAGCCTCTCAGTCACCACACATCACCAACTTCCCAAGTGAAAGATGTCCGAGCAAGAAGTCTTCCTAGCCAAATAACGCTGACTTAACCCCCAGATTGACCAAATCTGTGAAACAACTGTTCCATGCTATCCTGTAAGTAGAGTATGCAGCACAAGACCTAAACAACTAAACGAAACTCATCCTATTTCTAGTATTTTGTAACTTTTACTATTTGCCATTGCAACCTATCTAAAATTATTGACATATTTGCATGCAGTATAAATGAGAATACGTATTTGATGCTGTATGCTTTCGGTTAGCGGGATTAAAATCTTGCCATTTCATGTATTAATGACCATGTTTTGAAACAAAACTCAATAGGGAATCGCGCTAAGAACTCTTTAATCCTACCAACATGTATACAAACGAAATGCTCAACTTCACATAAGCAGCCCTACAGAACTTTTCTTTCTATTGCAGATCATTCAAGCTGACGGGGTTACTTGCATGTATCAAAGTTAAGCATGTATGTAAACTTTTGGCAGACATGAGCATAATTACATATACTACAGAGGAAGCTAAATATGTTTCAAAAGGTTATTCATATTTTTAAAGCCCTTTTGGTTAAAGGACAAGAGTCACCATCAATTCTAAACTGCAGTCAAACAAGCATTCATTGTATCTCAAAAGGAGAGCCTCTTTTAGAGGTATTTTTAGCAAAAGGAAATTCAGTGAAATTAGCCAGTTCTGCCAACTGCTTCCATTTTCCAATGCTGTTCAAACTGACTTCCTGTCAATATTAATTGACATAAAAACATTTGACTACTATGTCCTGGAGAACTTGGAAAACTTATTAAGACTTGCTCGGCCCAGTATATGGAAGAAAATAAAACTTTCAGAGAAGTTAAGGAAACTAATCTCTTCCCTGTTCCAAATATAGGGGTTTTGAAGCAAAATATTTGTAAATAGCTATAAATAACCAGCATCAGAGTTCTGGTTCACTCCTCCTGACGTCTGGTAAACATAATGAATTTATTTTCTTCTGTCAACTGTAACTGACAAAACTTTAGAAACACAAACAACTTCAGTGGTATCACCTTCTGTAGCTGCCTGGAAAAGAGTAACATATTGGTCTTGTATATTTTACTGATATTTTTTGTTAAAGATGTAGAAGTAATTGAAGAGAGATTTTAGTTACTCTGAGCAAAACAACCCAAAACATTTATGCAATAAACGCTTTATAAAAGAAGGGGTAACAAAGGAAAATTCATGTCTGTGATTCTGGGAATAATACTAATCACCTGCAACTTAGTAATATGAATACTGATGCTTCCTGGTTATTATCTAATACAATATGAGGCTTGAGATGAAGGATTTCACCCAACTGCTATTCAAAGGAGGCTGTGAAAAACTTAACTGTCTCTTGCCCACTACTGCAGAGCAATTTTACTACCCCACCCCCCAAAAAATAATCCACTACCAGTATTACTTCACAGCTTAGTAAAGACTTCCCCTCCAGTTACATCTTTCAAGTTTGATTTTATATGAACAAACTTTTGAACAGTTTGCATGCAGATCTCTAATGAAATGCCGCATCAGATGGCTGGCACCAGGGTGGCCAAACCCCAGGTGCAGGAGGAAGCCAGCCAGCAGGAATGGCCAAAGCTCTCCTCACTGACTGCACCAAGGTCCCACTGCAAGTCTCGCTGCTGCTGCCCCAGGGTGGTGGGACCCCTCCAGAAGAGGCCTGAGTTACTCTCAGCAGTCCCACAGTTCTCAGAGGATGCATTACATGCCTCGTGACTGCAAGTATATGAAAGTTCCCTGTAGTTCACAGAGATGGCTTGAAGAAGAAATCATTAATTGAAATGAAGTATTCTCCCACTGCTGAAGTATTTCCCTTTCAAGTGATGAGGCTAACCAACTGCAGTCTTCTGCCAAGGGAAAAACATTGTGGTACATCACCTTACAAAAGGGTCACTTTACAGCTCTGCTTAAACACTTACTGGTTCCTGTTCCATGTTTCAGTTGACAAAACAGGCACATCAAACATTTCTAATATTCTGAGCACATGATATCCAAGGCATCATTTTCACTGAAGCCTAATGCATTACACTCAAATGAAACAGAATTTTACTACTTCTGTAATGTAGCAGGAAACCTTGCAGGCTTGCATTTCAAAAGAAAATTCTTTACTACGTGTATAATTTTATATCACAGAATAGGAATGATTTTTCTCTTTGTTCTGTGTTTGTACTAAACAAAGGGCACACACCATGGCTAGGGCTTTTCAACCCAAATAACAGAAGAAGATAGTTCTGAATATTAACACATCAAAGAAGTAAGAAATACGCTCACACTTGACACTCCAGGGTAAGCAGACAATGATTCCACTGAATTAGAAAAAAGAAAATGTTTTGAGATTGCAATTCTGATCTAGGAAGTTCTGCTTAGTCAGACCTAAGTGGCTTTTAACAACAAGACAGAGCTCAAATGCTATCTAGTAATTGCAGCAACACCTGCTCACAAACAGGAAAAAATTTGCCTTCTTAGAAGTATTTACCTTTTACTTAGAATAGCATGGGATATATCAAAAACATTTCATATTCCACTATACCACAAACATGAACACATCAGTAAGCAATAGATGAAATTTATAGTTTAGCAGAAGTGGCTACAATGACTTTCCATTCTCAATACCACATATGTAAAAAAAAAAAAAAAAAAAAAAATGGTCACTGCTTTCATTTCAAAACCCAAATAGCTTCAGCCAACAAGTCACTTGCAAACAAAGCACATTTTCTCCTACAATTTGCTAGCTTCAAACATCTGACCTACAAAGTTTTCATCTGCGTAAGTGCATTTCAGCTTCTGCCGCTGCAGCCACCACAGACCAGCTGGGAGAAAACTGCTGAATCAGGCACCAGGCAGTTGCTAAAAACGGCTCCTCTAAACACAAAACCTCATTCAGAGGTATGGAGACAGCATGGGAACAACCAGCCGTTGCACCACCATAGGTCAAAAACGTCACCTAACCTATTTCGACAAAAGTAATGCTCCTGAAATATGCCAGCTAGCCAGCTTCTCTTCCTTGGGAAGAAAACTCCTCTATTTCAGAGTACAGGACAGTTGATGGTAGCAGCATAATACTGTAATGGTTCTTAGTGTTCTTAGTGCCAGCTGTGATGGCTGGCTTGCTCAAGAGAGAAGGCTGACCATTAAATTCATCTCGGTCCCGTAAATGAATTGTGAGCAGATGGTAGTTTACAGACTGCCAGCGTAACCTGATTTCAGTGTATCTGGATATGACCCCACTTTCCCCCCTAATCCCCTCTCACACTCAGGGAGCAACTTGTTGCTTCCCTGCCTGCACAGCCGAGCCTGTGGAGCTGGCTAAGTGAGGAGGCCTGGGCCCTGACAGCCTACTAAGCCCTTTAGGATATTGTCATCTGCCAAAGGACTGCAGCCAAGACTGCTCCCTGCCTGCTTGCTGCTTCCACGGCTGCAGAACAGCTGAGCACAGCCCAGTCTCACGTTCGAGCAAAACCTGGAGGTTGAGGGAACGACTGAACAAACATCAGACCAAAGGGACAACAACTAGACAGCTTTTGAAGGCTTGCTTACGCTTCACTTGTGGTTTCTTGAATCTGCAGACACATCTGTAACTGTAGGCACCTAATTATGAACTACACACAATTAAAGCTGAAGTTACTATAAATAACCAATCAGTTTCAAAAGGTGTTTGGAGGTTGATTGCTTTGCGCTTGCAGAACCAGTCATATCTCCCAGGACATCCCATCCCGGCTTCCAACACAATCATTTCCTTCCACAGCAAACACACAGCATGTGGACATCACTGCCTCTTTTGAAGCTTTCAAATCTATCTTTTCATTCACTGGTTACCACATTTGCTGCTCTCGAAGTACTTCACTGCACTAAATGCCAGGTCACATACCAGAGTCCACATCTATCATGACAAAAGGCCTCCATGCTAGCAGACAACGTCACTTACACCTTAAACTCCTAGGGGGTAGAAATTATCTTTTGTGTCCTGCCTTTGAACTCCTCTAGCAAGTACAAAAATATACATACTGTGATTCATTCTGTGTGCTCCCACATTATTTTTATGAAGCATTTTCTCTTTTTCTCCTTTACAGGGAAAAAAACCACTACTTTTTGGCCAAGTTCTAAAATACTGTTTCATGTTTTTGTAGAAATAGACTCTAACAGCAAGTACAAAGAATTCTGCTAACTCCATGTGGCGCTTATTTTAATATGTAAAAAGGTACTTTCAGCATGTGTGGCCCCCCAGCATGTACCTTTTGAGCTGCGTGTCTCCATTTCCATGGTAACTCATTGTATCAGCAGGCTGTATAATCCTGCATAATACATACAATTTGAAAATCTTAACTTGCTAGATGAAACAAATTTCCCAGCCTTAGTACAGGTCCTAATAACTAGATATGCCTAAGAAAAGGCTATCCTAAATCGACTATTCTAAATTAGTCTAGGAAAATCCAGTTAGCTCATTTTTGTGACTATACAAATTCTGCACCTATAGTGGTATACAACCTTCCACAAAAACAAGTGCTCCCAATCCACCCAATATCCTCCTCTGAATAAAGATCACCCTGTTGTAGCAAAAAACTTACTTTCCACCATAAAAACAAAAAAATAAATCACTCCTACCACTACACAGCACCCAGGCCCTACCATTCAGATCCCTCAACAGTTCTATAAACAAAGGATGCAGCCAGCTTTGTTACAAACTTGATAGAAAATGGCACTGGTCCTCGCAAAGGTGATGATGCACACTTTAAGCGAGCATCAAATATTTTTCTTTTATTCATCACTTCCTCTGAGCAATAAAAACAACATGTCAAAACAAAACAAACCAAACAGGAGACAAAACAAGAATGACGGGCAGGAGAGAAAGTAAACACACAAAGCAACAATAGAGTAATATATTATCTACTAAATCAACAACTTAAGTTATGTGAATCCTACAGAAATTGGGATGAACTGCATGCTAAATCTCATCTCAGCTAAATGAAACACTGCTGTATTACTATCTAGAGTAGCATCCTACTCTGGCTCCTACCAGCAACATAAAATTATCTAGTGATTTTCACCTTATATTTTTGTAGTATTTCTCTTTGTTTCTTTGTCTCAATTTGATGCAATAAGTTTGCTCATCTTTCAACATGCTTTTATGTAATAATTATGACCATTTCACAAAGTTCAGTGCTGGATGACTCTCAGACCCTTGAATTTTCTGACCATAATTAGTGACTGTGTAAGTCACAAGATCCCTTTGCAAAGGGTTACTATGCTAGGAAAAAAGACTATCTAAAAATCAACTTCAAATGCACTTTTAACATAATTCTGAACATGAAAAGGAGTGATGACTCTTTGCCTTCTATGTTCTAGCACACAAAGCCACAATAACTACATATGGCAGCTCAGCACTGCACAATATTTGGCCCCTGTTCAATTTTTTTTCCTAGCTAAGATTATTCACAATTCTTGATCTTCAGCTAAGATGAGAAAAGCTTGGATATATTTATTTCATTGAACACCTAGTTTATATATAATGCATTTAAATGGACAGATGCAATAAGATTTACTTTCCAACTAACATACATGAGTTTGAAAGACATACAAGGGTCTGGTAAAGTCAAACACACACCCCCCATATTTACCCACAAATTTCCGATTACAAGTCTCCTCACTTTTAGAAGTCCTTAACATATTTTGCATCTGACCTACTCTCAGGACGTAAGTATCTCCTTGAACAGATCAGCATTCTTCACAGAGAAAACATCTCCCTAAATGTGATGTGATGGACCACTGCTGCCCTCCAAGTATTCTTATTCAGATGCAAGAACTACAAACTGCCAAAGAGAAATGGTATTTTTCCTGTAGTACCTGTGTCCACTCCAGCTACGTTCTCACTATTAACCGCTACATTTTTAAGGTCAGTTGCATTCTGCCCACCCAGACTCTCCCTGCAGTTTCAACTGGATTTTGCACTATTCCCTCCCTGCCCTTACCCTCTTGTGCTGCGTTACCACACGTGGTTAAGCAGCTTCCACGTTCCAAAAGACTGACCACTGTTCCATGCCACTGCTTGAAACCTTGATGTTGATGCTCAGCCTCCACTGGAGAAGCCAAAGCAACTCAGAAATACTTTGGGGAACTTTGTAAATTAACAGCACCGTCAAAATGTAGGCTCGTTATAAGTCTTAATAAGGGGATGAAGCTTTCAACTGTTTCCCTCATGAGCAAAACAGAATTAAACATAGTGATGTAAAGCAGTGAAATATTATTTAAGCAAACAGATGCATACTATAGGTGATTCAGGTAGCACTGTATACAACTATATACATCCAATGCTCTGTGGCAAAGGCTTCTTCAATTATGTTGAACTTTTTTACCCTTCAGTCCTCAAAGCTGATGTTTAGCAGCCACTGCCTGCCAGCCACTGGGGTTTTTGGGGTTCTTTTAGGGTTGGTGAAAGGGGCCTTGAGGGGACATGAGAACAGAGGGAAAAGGTAAGATAATTTGTTTCAGCTGTTGATAAGACTGACAGCTGGTAAAAGCATGTTGCTTTATTCACGCTAAAGGTAACCTTAACACTGACTTGATAACAACTACAGCATTTTTGGTTTAGATTAGGGACTCCAAATCTATTTAAGGTGATGTCTGGTGCCACAGTGAATCTCACTACATAGCCACTCCTGGCCACTCTGAAACCTCTAATAAGAAAACTGCAAGACATTCCTCTGGCACCAAAGAGCTGGGTATTTCATAAACCCTGAGCCTGTTTCACCTCCTCAACTCCTACACACCAACTTTGATACAAGGCATTCCCACAGAGCAAGTCAAATGCACAGTGGCTGAACAGGCCTTTCCTATCCAGCTGAGACTCCCTCCCACCGTCCTCCCCATATTCCAAGGCGCCACAGCGGCCACAGAGAGGAGAAAAGCTCCTCTCTGGAGCATGGGCAAGCTGAGAAATACAGGGAAGGGAGAAACAGGCAGGAGCTGGAAAAAGAACAGGGATGGGAGGCCGGCGGCATGGGTGGTGGGCAAGAAGCAGCTGGTAAGAAACTCCATGTAAGAGAATATCACAGATATAAAAATACTGAGACAGTAATCAGCCAACAAGCACCACTCCTGCTCCTACACACTGCATGGAGAAGGGGTCTTAAAGGCAGCAAAAGTATGTAGTAATTGGAGATGTACAAAACACATATCTAACAAGCATGGTCACTTCAAGTGCTAGAAGGCATCGCTTTCACACCTGTCTAATATTGACTGCTTTATATTGCAGACTTAATTTTCATAACTTCTTGGAGTATTATTTAGTTTTTACATGTTAGGGTTTTCCCCCAATCAACATTTAATGCATTAGCATTACAAAAAAAACAAGAATGACAATATTTGAATTTCTTTCAAGTTCATCCACATTCTTACAGATTCCAGAGACAATCCCAGAGATTTCTTTCCCAGGATAGAAGATAAAACTGAAACAAACATGGACAAGAAAGCAAGCTTTGTTCACTTTCCTATGAAGAACCATGTAAAGTCCAGACATGCTATACGAATACTCCTCGTGCTCACTCCTGCTGTCAAGGAGCCTTACCCACACAACACCTTAAGCCCCAGCCTGACACCCAAAAGTCTCCAAACAACACTGAATACTATTCTGCTCATAACTAGGAGCTTGATTAAAAGATTGTTTCACATACGCTAACAATTTTGTAAAATGCATGATAAATCGGGTCTCTTCACAGGAACAACATGTTTTCCTTCAAAAGGAAAAAAAAGAAAAAAAGAAAACCACTCCGATCCCTTCCAAGCAGATTCTTCAAAATCTGTTCAGATGATGCATCTTTTTTTTTTTTCCTTCTAAAAAACCGAAAGGTCTTCAATGACATTTTTACTAGAAACAGTGAAAAACATGATTTCTGCTTGCCAGAAATCAACAGGATGATATACTCTTTAGCATGCTTGAAAGACTTGTGTATTGTAAAAGCAGAAAGTAGCAGCAATGTTAATCTGAAAAAAGTCATGGGAAAAATTTAGACACACAAACTGATTTAAACAACACTGTACAAATATGATGCAGTAATAGGTCTTTTACCTCACCACTTTCTAATAAATAAGATCATGGAAAACTGAACAAAATTATGACAAAGCAGGCTAGCTTAGAGCTACACAAAATTTCATAACACTACCCTAGAAAAATAAAAAAAAATTTAGTGTACTGTATGCCTATTTATAATGAATGACATTCTTGTACCTTATTGCCCTTTATTTTAGACAAAAAACAAAAACCAGATGTCATTTATAAATGTCCAGCTAACTCAGCAGGGAATCATCTGATCTGTTTGTGAATATTTAGAAGTTGTAAGATGAATTATTAAGAGAAATGCAACCTCTACACTAGCTCAGCCACAGCACAGTGCCTCACCGGACCTGCTAGTCTCCAGATTCTTGTACCTTACAAAATCTGTACATAATAAATAAATAGACCAGAGAACTGCACTATACAGTGCGAGCTAAGAATAGGTGATTCGCTGCATTCAGATTGCCCACATCTGCTCCTCTTGGGACTGCATGGAGGTGAGGGCTGCTCTCAGCTCCTTGCAGCGCATCCCTGTACTGCACCCAACCTTCACTGCGGAGGTCACCAAAGTGATGGAGCCTAGATTTTTTGCTTTGAGGCACAGGGCAGGAGATGGAACGTCACCACCTAAGCAACATTCACACGAGCAGTACAGGTTGAAGAAATCCAGATTAAAAGAGAATTAGCCTTTTTCAAAACCAGTGTAATCAAAAAAGTATTGGACATACGCAGAAAGCAGTCACAAAAGGTACACAGACTCACAAACTGACTAGAAGGACTGAACAAGTTGTAGTACGACAATGTGCTCCAGAACAATATGTTCAAAATCAGGGTACTATATTTATATACGAACAGTATGAGGATACAAGGAAAATATCTGACGAAGTAAGAAAAGAGCTCCTGAACAGAAGGAAAAAGAAGAAACAAACACTGTAGAGGTACCTGAACCTCTAAAAATAAAAAATAAATAAAAATTAGTTTAACGAGGAAGTTTATTAACTAATTTTAACAAATACTTGCTACCTATTTGTTCCTTTTTCACTCAAACATTCACAAAATAGTGGGAAGGGAAGAAAAAACACAAAATGACACTTCCAAAGAAAACAGAAAGGATCCAAAAGACAGAACAAGCACAGGTACAGGTAAAAGAGAGATGACAACCACCAGCGTTTACCTGAAGTGAAACATGAGTACTGGGTACAGACTACAAGGAACTGTAAGTACGACAATGTATAGGAAGAAGAACCAGAGAGCCACAGCAGACTAACAAGCAGGACAATGGAACTAGAGAAGTTGTGCAGAGCAGGACCTGAACTGGTGTGTCCCCTACAATGGGGCATGACCAATGCCACCTTCTCAGCACACACTCCCTTTGCAAGCAAGGCACAACATGCCAGGGCTGTATTCCTCCATCCTGTCCCAAGCCTTTCTCCATCCTTCCCTTTGCTGCAAAGCACAAAACAGGCAAATTACATCAAGTCTTTCATTCCTACGTGGAGCTGAAGAATTAGCATGTGCCTGATGAAACCTTCTCCTCCCTACCAGCCTCCAGCTCCTGTAATTTTTGGACATAATGCTGCGCAAACGGGGGCAGCTTCTCTCCCCCACAATTCCTCCTTCCTTCCTTTCTTCCATTCTCTGATAATATTCTTCAAACAGAAGGTGGATAAAAAGTTGCAATATGAAAACCTTTTATCACTTGTCTTTATCACACAAATTCCTACCAAACCAAAGGCTTCCTAAATTCTTACATGGACAGTAACATAACTAGTCTGACAATTGTCAGTATTGGGTTACTATTAAAGTATAATTAAATGCTATAAATGTGCATTTAAAATTTCTTTTTTTAAAAAATGAAGATACATATAAAATCACTCTATATTAAACCAGCATTCTATGGGAATCAAATTCAGACATAACGCAAAGAAAGAAATTTTAATTTAAAATTATTCTTGCTTGCTAAGGCTAAATTTGATCTGTGGTTGTGAGGACTACCAGTTGGAAGCACGACAGAGAAAGGTTTTAATCACGGCCTCTGTTGTTTGACACATTGTGCTCTGTCCTTGAACTCCAAAATTCCTCACGTCAGATCTGTGCAGACGATACTATTTCACCGCTCACTTCTCTCACAACCAACCTCTAGCTTATTTTACAGAGCAAATAACATTACCACTAAATCCAGACCAGATGATTCCTGCCATAGTCAGGCTCATTACTGCAGGCTGCTTGATCTTACACAGTACCATCTCTTTCCTACTTCCAGCATTCATTAATAAACTATCATTTTAATTCAAGAGCTCTTAAGTATCCCTTGAAGATAGCATATTCTTCTGGGGAGAGATTTTGTGTGTCCACTTCCTCTCTGGTATTTACAATCACACCATAATTCTGTGGGAGTCTGCCAGAAAACTGCCTATCCCCTCCATCCTTTGGCCATTGTACTGGCACATCTAAATGAGGCTACAAAGTGTTATCTAAGAAAGAGTTCAGTGCTCAAAGGATTTGTTGCCCAAGTAGCTCTTCCACCCGTCCTTCAGAAAAAGGAATCAAATCATGGCCCTGCAAGTCAGTTCTGGCCTGTGGAGTGCTACCAAGCTATGCTGCCCTGCACGCTCCAACGTAATATTCTTCATACTTGCATACATGATATATGAAGCTGCTAATAAAGATACAAAAGCTCAAACATTAAATAGAAACAAAAGTCTGTAGAATGCAACAGAACTTACTAACATTCATCATTTACTAAATGACATTTTTCCATATGAATGAGAGGAAGACAAAGAAATGCAAGATATCCTCAAAAATAACTGCAGCAGAAATGAAACCAAAAAACTAAGCTTAAAAGGCTTGGGGTTTTGCTTAAGAACAAGCCTTAGAGTTCACGTGACCACAAATCAAGACTTTGGATATCTGCACATGGCACTATAAATGTGGTATTTTCAGTGCCTGGGAAAGACCAGAAAAAGCAAGAAGGAAAAGGCTGTTTCACTCTCCACACTACATTAGATCACCAAAATAAAGCACCTGGGATCTATGAAAAAGAAAGGCATCAGTTAATTAGTTCGATCTTTCTCCAAATTTGAGATTCAGTTATCAACTACCAGCAAGCAATTTAAATAGTACTACAAATCCAGTATGCTGTAAAACTGGAACTGTTACACACTCCTATGGCAAAGGAAGATCCCTACAGGTTGTACCTACATGGGTTTCCCCTCTGGGATCAGAAATAATTGCAAATAGTAATTGGGTTTGATCACTGGTTTTGGGATCTGTATTCATATACCAACAAACAGTTCCCAAACACAACAGAACTAGGGATCAACACTCAAAAAAAAAAAAAAAAAAAAAAGAAAAACCAAAAAAAACCTACCACACCAGCAACTTAAACAGCAGTGAAATTAGATTATTTTTCAATTAAATCCTTATGTAGTGAAATGCAAAAGTAAAATGAGAACATAAAATTTAACTATTTCAGATAAGAGACACAGTGTTTTTATCTTTTACAAGAAGGTTCAAAAACTTGCACAAGTCCTTACATTCAAAAAGCAAACATGAAGCCAACGGAGAAAACCTGTATCTTTCCATTAAAAAAACTACAGTAGAAAGACCAGCTGTTCACCTCAAGGTAAGCATTGAAGTTTGAGACTGCCACAAGAAAATACAATCATGGTTGGTTAAGTGTGCTTTCTGAGACGTTAAAATCTGTGCTTTCACTGAAATTTTACTAGTAAGAACACAGCAACTAAAATGTCATCTTAGAAGAATTAACACAAACACTTAAACAAGAAGTAGAAGCTATAGCCATACCCCAACATCGACCCAGCATCTCCTGGATTTTCCTTTTAAATAGTTTTTCAAACACTGAATCAACAGAATACTGCTTAAGGGATACACCAAGCCCAGAGAAAGTAATTTCCCTAAACACGGGGCGTGGGGGTGGTGTACATAAATCACATATTTCTAGAGAGCAAGACTATTACAATGAGCACGCTTAAGTCTTGAAGTCTTATTTAAAATAAATAAAAAATAAGAGATAAAACAGCAAATCTAAATTGAGCTGAAAAAAATACCATCTGTTCCAGTTAAAATTCCTCCCTCACCTATATGATCATCAGGAGCTCTTGAAATTGTTTCAAATATTAAAAGACATGCATAAAGGCCACATTACTTCTGCAAGAACCACTACATGCCATCAAAAGTACCAAAATAAACCCAGGAGTGATCCACAAGTGAATTCAGTGAACTTCACAAACAGTGCAAAGTAATTCCCACCTCCTCTTCTTTTTTTTTTTTTTTTTTTTTTTTTTTTATTTAAATATATGGCTCCCTTATAATAGTACAATTACAATGGTGTCAGCATAACAGAACACCTCATACTGAAAAGTGAACCTTACAGGCAAATGAAAAGCTTGACTTAAAAGAACTAAATTCCTTGCACTGGCTAATTAGTCTGCTCTGTGATCACTTATCACAGCTTTTCAAGCTGGGATATTTTATTTACATTAGGCTGCAAGCACTAGGCAGTGTTAAAAGCTGCATATTAATCATAATCAAAACCAGACAGTACTCTCAGATGCAAAGTGCCCATGGTCACATTAAATGAAGAAAGAGGGCCATACAACCAGACCCCCATCTGACTGGTAACAGAACTTACATTGCCCACTAGCTGTAATTAAGAGTTTTGGCATCACAGAAAATCAGAACCCAAATGAATCCTAAGTGTTGGGATTCTGGAATTATCATCTCTATAATGGATCATTGTAAACCTCATAGTAGAGCAGCCACCTGAAAAGTGATCAAAAACTGGGCAAAAAGTAACATTTGCAGCATCGATTCCATTTTATTAATCAACTTCTGCCCATTTACTTTTGGTAACTGAAAAGCAGCACGTTTGTACTGAATGGATATATACACACACCGGCACTACATGTGGAAGAGCCAAAGTACAACCCCACAAATGTAAACCTGTTACCTAGTTCCTTAGTTTCTCATTTAGTTCATAAACCAGGTTATACAACACTGAAATTATATAAAAATCATAATTAAAAATAGATATCCAAAGCTGCTGCCCATCTTGCCCTCTACTGCTTGAGAAAGCTGCTTAGAAAGAAAACTCACTCCTGACAGGAAGAAAAGGGTCTGAGCAGTGATTTTACACTCTGCACTTAGACAACTTGAAATTCAGTCCACAAGCTTTTACAACCACACACAACCCATGCAGAGCTCTCTCTATAGCTCATCATCTCCAAACACGACAAACAAGTCATTGCTGTATCATTGAAATAGCGCACAAGAAAAGTTCAAATCATTATTAGATTTCTATTCGGAAAAAGCATTAGAGAACAATCAGCAGCATTTTGAAAGTAACACACATACAAGCTTTCCATGCTCTCTCCCCCTACTTTTATTTGCAAGCTTTATACCTGTAGATAAACTTTCAAACAGAGTAACTCAGTGGTTGAAGCGTACCAGTTACTTGCAGAAAGTTCGGGCATGCACACATACTCTTGGTTACAATGTGCAGAGGCAGCGTACCCCATGTTACCCCGGGGTAAGGGAACCCAGACAAGCAGTCGCAATGAGGAGCTTTCATACTCTATATGCCCTTTTGCCTTGCATTAATTTGTTCCCGTGCCACAAAATAAGAAATTTACAGCAAAGGTTACAAAAACTTTTTCTGATGCATTTTTTTTTTTTGTGGGCACTGAGTGAAATTTATGTTCACTATTAATTTCCACTGTGGGGAAAAGAAGGTTATCAGGAGTAGTCAGCATGGATATACCAAGGGGAGATCATGCCTGACCAACCTGATAGCCTTCTGTGATGGAATGAACGACTGGCTGGGTCGACAAGGGGAGACTGGTGGACGTTGTCTACCTTGACATCAGCAAGGTTTTTGACATGGTCTCCCACAACATCATGTGTAAACTCAGGAAGTGCGGACTAGATGAGGACCGTGAGGTGGATTGAGAACTGGCTGAATGGCAGAGCTCAGAGTTGTGACCAGCGGTGCAGAGTCCAGCTGGCGATCTGTAGCCAGTGGTGTTCCCCGGGGGTCAGCACTGGGTCCAGTCCTGGTGAACTCGGTTATCAATGTCCTGGATGAACAGACTAGGCGTACTTTTGGCAAGTTTGCTGATGAAACAAAACTGGGAGAAGGCAGCTGTGCTGCTCTTCAGAGAGACCTGAACAGGCTGGAGAGTTAGTTGGGTGGAGAGGAACATAATGGAGTTCCATAAGGGCAAGTTTAAGTTCCTGCACCTTGGAAGGAACAACCCACTGCACTAGTACAGCTGCTGGGGGGCAGCTCGGCAGAGAAGGACCTGGGGGTTCTGGGGGACAGCAAGTTGCCCAAGGGCCAGCAGTGTGCCCTGGTGGCCAAGAAGGCCAGTGGGAGCCTGGGGTGCATTAGGAGGAACGTGGCCAGCAGGTCGAGGGGGATGATCCTGCCCCCTGCTCTGCCCTGGTGAGGCCGCACCTGGAGTGCTGTGGCCAGTGCTGGGCTCCCCGGTTCGGGAGAGATGGGGAGCTACTGGGGAAGGTCTAGAGAAGGGCTGTGAAGATGGTCAAGGGACCAGAGCATCTCCCTAGTGAGGAAAGGCTGAGAGAGCTGGGCCTGTTTAGCCTGGAGAAGAGAAGACTGAGAGGGGATCTTACCCGTGCCTACAAATATCTTAAGGGCGAGTGTCAGAGGACGGGGCCAGGCTCTTTTCAGTGGTGCCCAGCGACAGGACAAGGGGCAACGGGCACAAACTGCAGCACAGGCAGCTCCAGCTGAACATGGGGAAGAACTTCTTTACCTTGAGGGTGACAGAGCACTGGCACAGGCTGCCCAGAGAGGCTGTGGGGTCTCCTCTGGAGACATTCAAAACCTGCCTGGATGCGACTGTGCAACCTGATCTAGGTGAACCTGCTTTAGCCAGGAGTAGGACTAGATTATCTCCAGAGGTTCCTTCCAACCCTGACCATTCTATTACTCAGTGGCTTCAAAGATGAAAAAGTACAAAAAATGACATAGTAAAAGTACAAAACAATGGGAAAAATCAGTAGAAGCGGCTCTAAAGCATACTTTCAGATTAGCATGGTACACAACTGATCAGTTTATATTAAATTTTTGACAGACAGCCAACAAGCTGGCCAAAAGAACCAACGGTGTGCAAACCATGGAAAGTCTCCCTGTTAACATGAAGCACGTTTAAATGAAAAAACCATTTTCAGTAGACATTGGAAGTCACAGGAATGAAAGCTGTGAGAAACACAGATTTCTCATTCCAAGACTTTACATGTCGAGTATAACGTATAAACGTTTGCCTAAAGAGACCGAAGTCCATAGTTTATATAAAGCATAAGCTTTGAAACTAAGGTGACAGCAGCTTTCTTTTAGTATTATAATACAGAGGATCATTAAAGAAACAAGAGGTCATACACAGACTACAACCATCTCAGGATCCTTTCAAGCAACACCACTACTTCTGATCATACCAAAATGTTCAAAGATCTAACATGCTACTCTCCACAAGTTTCACTACCAACAAAATAATCACAGCAGTAATGGGTTTGCACCCATTTGCCTTGCTGTGCCTTTCACCTGTCTGGAAAGAGTGAGGAGTTTGGGGCTGGGATCCACCTCCACTCCTTACTCGTGGTGAGCTTGGCATGGGTCACCTGGCCAGGCAGGCTCTCCAAGGCACATGCTGCAACTGGGTTTCAGCTCCTACAACTGGCTCACAGCAAGGGAAGGCAGAGCAATCCCATTGTCATTACTGCTGTTAAAAATCTTCCCTGTAATTTCTGTGCCTTAGTTCCTCTACTGTAATGCAAAAGGGATAGTGCATATCACATAAAAAGGCCAGAAGGTTAATTCAAAGCTATAAAAGGCTACAAGGTCTTTTTTACACTGTAACAGCAAGTTTAGAAATTACTACTATTTTCTGAAGGCTTTTGAAGCAGAACACTTCACCAAAAGCAAACGTTCATCTTGAGAGATGTGAGCAGCTGCTCCACAAGAAAAAAAACAAGTTCCCTATTCTCCTCTCTTTCTCTTTTATTTTTACACAACCTGATTTTGAGAAAAATGTTTACGTTTTTGTTACCACAGGAGGGCAGGAGCATGTAATGCTAGTGCTGATTTCTTCTGAGAGAGTGCAGAACAAACAGTGGGAGCTGGAATACAGAAAGAGCCAAGTCAGAGACCCAGAGCGTGATGAAAATTCAGTCATAGCAGCAGAGTTAACTGCTTGTTAATGAAGGCGTATGCATCCCATCTGCCAGCTACAAAAGAGCTGGAATGGTTTCAAAAACATTCCAAGACAGACATACCATCAAATATATGATGTGAACATGTGATCCACACTCAAAAGTTTACTCCACTCATTTCAGCAGGACCACATATAAACACAAACAGACACACACGGGCACCAAGGTTGCAGGATACAAACCATGTCCTTGTCAGACATTAACTGTCACTGCCCATTGAGAATAGAAATCCTTCCAGTGTAATTTGTTTATTCATTAATTCTGATTTCAGGAGAAAGTTCTGGCTTGCCCCCAACAGCTAATTGGTTCAATAAACAGCATCTCAGTTTAGAAGAAGAAAACATGATACTACAGTGAAAGCGTGTAACTGAAACCTCAGTATCTGTTTGGGTAGGACTTAGGGCTTTCTCAAAAGAGCTGGATTGCAAAGAGCCGGTTTTAAAAGACAAGACAGTATACAGTTTAAATGCAAGAAATAACTACCAATATTTATCTGAAGACTTCTTATGGGGAAGAGAGAAGAGAAATCACTGCTGTAAAAAAGTGCCTAACGATGACCTAAAACACTGAGAATAAATTTATGGATGAAGTCATGGAAAAAAAAATCCAGGTTGTATTCATTATGTGAATTATAACTCATGGCTATAATACTTAAATTTTGTTTCCTTCCTAACTAGGCCTGCCACACACAATATGCTATCAAAAAAGCTGCCAAACAATTGTTTCAATCTTCCAAAAAGCAAGTATGTAGCCCACCATGAAAAACAAATATGATAACCTGAAATCTGCCATCGCCTGCACACTGTCCAAGAATTCAAAAGAGTTAGAGGGAATTACCAGAAGAAAATTTGCTGCACAAAGACAAGTTCCCAGGTATCTTAATTCATATTATTTACTAACATGAATTTAGCTTCTCATGAAAAAAACAATCATCTAGAATCTTAAATTCAATATAGTTCATGTAATTGCCAGTATTACAGATTTCTCTTTAATAAGAAGTATCTCAGGTTTTGCGACTGTACATAACCATTAGATTTTTTAAATCTATTAGGAAAGTAATTGTCACAGATTTAGTATGTTAATAGGAACATTTGAACTGAGGCTTCATTTAACCCATCCATCCCTTCAATAAGAAAATTGTGCGAGTCACTCCAAATTATGCATATTTTATAAGATTTTTCTTGGCTTAAAACCCTTCGACTGTACAATCATTTCTCTACAAGAAACATTTTTAAAAGTCACATACTGTAAGTGCTATGTCAGAAGCAACAGCAAAATGGGTTTTCATGTTAAGTCCTTCATTCTGCTACGATCAGCATTTTGCAGGACTACACAGATGGATTCTATGGTAGCCCTTCACTTCCTTGTTTAGGAGGTCACTTTTTTGCACTATTTCTTTTTATAAAGATCTATTTTTGACTGCTGTGGACTTCTGTTTACATATTAATCCACCTGATGCCTCCAGGAGCCATATAGTTTGCTAGTGAAATCATTTTCTCTCTGCTACACACAGCGTCTCCATGTAACTAAATGCTTCTGAACAGGACTTGGTATTTACGGTGATGTGAAGACGACTCCTCTCTGCGTGGTTATCCCTTAGAAATAAAAGAAACTCACAGTTCTGCTTTTCTGCAGTGGCTAACTCAAGGAGAAGGGGGGGGGGAAGGGGAATGGGAATATAAAAGGGCACAAAACTAACATCACAATTTCAGAAATACATCAGTTGATCTAATTAGGAGAATAAGGATTACTCCATTATTTCCTTGCCTTGGATAGCTGAGGGTTGATTTGGGGGTGGGGGGTGTCGAGCTGGAGGGGAAGCATTGAGAGAGATTATAGGATTTTTTAATTATTTTTATATATATATATAAGGATGGAATAAACTCCAGTATTTTGCTGGATTATTTTTAACATGAAGGAAAAATAAGACTGAAGCTAAGAACCTAAACCCTTCCTCAGCACAAAGCACTTCACTCAGCACCTGCAGTTGCACTGTAGGTATAGCTTTAGCCAATTATCTACAAATTTACCAAGACCTTCACTGCTGTGCTATACAAGCTTGAAGTTACAGTAACACACTGAATTGCCTTCTTTTGTTTTAAAAAAATAAATAAATCTATGCAACAGTTGGAACAGTAAAAAAGGGGGTTTTGCCTTAAGTATTTTGACACAACATGAGTATTTCCTCTCAGGACAATTATCAATAAAAACAATTAATGCTGTGTATTACAAAACAGATTATAACCTAACTTTCAGCATCAAAAAAATAAAAAAACAACAGTGAGAAATCTTATACAGAAGACTGGACTGTCCACATACTACAATTACACAGGTTACCACTACTGCCAGTCACAGGAGAGAAGCCTCGTACCAAGAAAGGGCAAAATCGCCTATTTGCCAAGATTTAGCTGACTGGGACACGGCTGAGAGAAAGGAAGAGGAAAAGTCTGGCTCCCCACAATCATTGCTGCACCTCAGCTAAAAGTAAGTATTGGCCCTGGTCTTTTTGGCTGCCAGTCAGGTATTTCTTCATAAAAGTAATATGTTTATTTTTCTTCCCAGTCATCACAACATGCCAGGCCAATGGGTCATTCTGACCATTCAAACTGTCACGAAACACCTCTTCAATTTCTGATTTAATACTCATTCCTATTAAGATGGGAACATCGAAAACATAGATCTAAATAAAACAGCAAATCCTAAAGTGGTTTTGCCATATTCTTACAGGTACTAAACCAATATTACTTGTAATATCTAATGGATAATTAAAATCCAAGTACACATGAAGTATAAATATACTACAGCTAAAGGTTCTCAGGTGTCAGGCTTTCAAGATTATTTTTGTTTTTTCACATAACATTATTTAACCTTATATTTTTATTCCCATCACTATAAATATTATTCAAAACTTCTGGTATACACAATGTAAGTTTTTGATAGGACAAGTGTTAAAAATACTGTATTATAGTAATATGTATGTTGTTCACAGGACTACGCAGAATACTTCATATATAAGCCAATCATCATATAGAAGTTCTAAGCAAATTTATGGTTCTTGCAATAATATCACTTACTGTTTCAGAAAACTGTTTTCATAACTTTACTTCCAACCACAAGGTCATTCATCATACTCTCAACCTGAACAACTACTACCACTTCAATATGTGCAAACATGTGCAGGAGTGACAAACTACTAACAACAGATATATATTATCATTGTTTAAAAGAACATTTGATTTAAACATATCTTTCTTGCTCCAGTTTTCACCAGCTAAACCGTGTAAGCCAGAGAAAACCCTAGGATTACAACTGATTAGCCAAAAAATACAAGTAACAGTTTAATATATTACTATTCCCAAAATTTGACACAATACATTAACAACAAGGCTGTAGCTACAAGAACTTAATTCAAACCTTTAAAAGATGGCATTCTGTGATGATTTAAAAGTCTCTATGCATCTACTAATCACTAAGAGTCAAGTAAGTGATACTAATCACTGTTCTGTTTAACAACTTTGTAAAGCAAACTTCTGACAGATAGGTTATGGCAACTTGCCACCAGTTCCCAAAAAGAGTGTCTGCCTTCAGTCACATCACTGTATCGACACTTCCAAAGGAAATTTGGGGTGCTTCTGGTAAAATTAGTCATAAGTCATCAAATGTTTCAGCACCAAAACAGTGGTGGCACAATATTTCACGTTCCTTATGCATAAAATATTCCCACAGACATCTATAGGATTTCTGGAAATAAATGCAAAACCAAGTCTCAAGCAAACATGTTCTGCAACACCAAATATAGCAAGTTTGGAAATAGTTGGTGAAAAACTGCACAAGCTTCAATTTTTTTTTCTTCCAAGAGCCTGTATCAACCTGTGGGCTGAAAGGAGTGGGAGACTAGAACATGGGTAAGTTAAAATTGCACCTCATCGCAAACAGGCTTCACTATTTAATAAAGATGCACTTCAGAACCCCCCTCCAAAGCAATACCAACCACGAACAAGATCCGCACTACAGAGAGAACCTATTTTAAAGTCTAGCAGTCAAAGCAGTGAGAGAGTGAACTGAGATGTGCTGCAATATTTATGCAGCCATTATAATGCAAATGCATAAGGTATTAGAAAGGCTATTTGCATTGGTGCACAGCCCCTTCAGTCTATGTACAATGCCAACAGAAAGAACAATTAGGATGCATGCATAACAAAAAGCCTCTGACCACAGCGTAGGCAGGTCCACTGAACCGGATACAATATCTATGGGATCAACAGGGCTCCATGGAAATACTGTCTGCTGGATCACTCCATACATCTTGCTCATACATAGAATATGAAGCACTTTAAGACACAAAAGCACGTAGGGGATTACTATGGTGAAGGTAAGAGCAAGCTACAACCAGTTTACTGCGAGCACCAGTCGCATGTTTCTCAAGATGAACAACGGGGCTGGAGCACTGCTCGCCTCCCCAGGGCTGCTCCTCTGCAAAACCCCAACACTACTAACAGGCAAGTAGCAAACTTTCAAGTGTGCTAAAAATTAATACATTAAAAAAAAAACAAACAGCTGCATACTTTCCTGTGGCAAAAACCAATTATTTCCCAGCACTTTTTGTAACAGAAAGGGAGGCAGGTGTGCAAATTAGGATCTAATGTACATCCACTCTGAGAACACACTGTGCTTTTGTAAAGAAATCAAAGAGCAGACAAATAAAAAAAACCCCAAACTTGCATGTCTGTCTTTCTTTTTACATGTATAACTTAATGATAAAACAATACTAGAAGAACCAAGTACGCCAAATTGTTTTTAAGATGTTTCTTTGACTTCATAACCTACCATTTATCTACACCAATTCACAGCCTCTTAACATATCCTATGCTAGTCAGCATGTCTACAATTATATGACAGGCTCTGTTGTCTCCTGTATTTCTCTTGTAGAACAACACACATAAAGTACTTCTTAAACTGCAATGATCTTAAAACAGTCTAAATTTAACTATGTTGTATAGAATTACTTTTTTAAAAGAAATTCTAAACCTCACATAATTTCTGTACCAAATATATCCATTACCTAGAGGCTAATGATGGAAAAATTCTTAGTAATTAAAATTCCCTTTTTATCCAGAGACCAGTTTTTTGCTATACTGAAAATGCCTTTATTGAACCAAATCTGGTGTCAGAGAATGCACAGATTTAACAGTACGTTACGTGTATTTCACAACACAGTCAAGCCCAAGCAATGCAGCAAAAACCAAGCAAATTAAGGTCAATGGCTAATACCGCAATCATTACCTGCTTATTATACAACCTGTTACATTTTATCCCAGTACATTTTGTAACATAGCAAGACTACTGTATCAAACAGACTACACGACCATGTCAGCGAGTACAATTTTAATGTAAACAAGGGTTCTATTTATCTTTACAATCTATTTACAACGGGCTGTTTAATCTTCACTACTATGTCCTCCACAGCCTTCTCACACACACACACACAAACCCCCACCAGAAAGAGAGGGACAGAAGCATCGCCTCTGAGATGCACTTGCTTGCAGTAAAACCAAATAGAAGGTATTACAACAAGAGAGGAAACACAAGCCTTGCTACAATTAAAAAAGCATCCACAAAGGAGCCACACAAAAAAAAAAATAAAATAAAAAGCAATGAGCCTCGAAGCACTTTGGATGGGAAATGCCACTAGCCAAGCTGAGCAAGAAGGTACGGCAGGCTGGGCGTGGGTACGTGGTATGGGCCACGGGCTACCCTGCACCCAGGCAAAGCACAGAGTCACCTGAACCCACCCGCTGAGGAGGGCAGGGGCGAGGTGGAATGAGGGGTGAGCCATCCCGGGGGCTGTGGCGGGCAAGGGGAAGGGGCAAGCGCTGCCTTCCCCTCCCTCCATGCACACAAGTTTTCACCTTTCTTCAGACACGAAGGAGAACCTGCTGCTAGAGAGAAACAGCTTCTTTTAGCACCCACCCAAATTCTCCATGATGGTATTTTGGAACATCTGAGATCTCTTCATGCAGTTTTATTTCATGATCAGTTATTTGCAGGGCTTCCTCAGGAAGGGATCACAAAATGTGATCCTTCTCATTTGTAACAAGCAGAAGATACTTTTACAGCCTTAATTCAGTTAACATGCATGAGCCCCATGCACACATGCAAGCACACACAACCACCTATTTCATGGGTGCTGTATGCGGGTCGGCAGCAGCCGCCTCGCACGCTGACAAGCCAGGACCGCCACGCACCGCTTCAGCAGAAACATTGTTTTCTAGAAAGCCACAGCCAAGTAACAATTCATCCAAGGGTTTCCTAAAAGGCACACACAGAGCGAGCTTCAAGCAATTAATTTCTGTACACAGGCTAAGAGTGCAGGAAGACAGTTGGAGAAAACACTCATCTTCTGAAGGAATCCCTTCAATCGCACAAAATTCCTGGAGGAGAATACACCCGTCAGTGCGATTTAAGTGTCAACATAACAAAGGAACGCCCCTCCCAGCACCTCCTGCCTTACAGATATGTCACGCTGGAAAGGAAAAACTAGACCGGGAAGACAGCTATTCGCAATCAGCACTGTTTATCGACCCTACCCTTGCCATCACCCCCCAAAAAAAATGCTGGGGATTGTTTAAGGTTTCTAGAAAGAACAGAATAAAGGGACATGGCAGAAGACAGCATCCTCTTTGAGGATTCCTCAGTATTCCTCAAAGGAAAGCTGTGGATACAAGGAGAGCTTTGTCTGGAATCATCTTTCTATATTACAAGATTACACATAAAATTAGTTTTGCCCAATGTATGTGTTCTGCCTTGCCACATGTACAGAAATCCTGATGGCTGACAAACATTAGCCTAAATTAACAGGAATCCAGCTTCAAATTAGTAAAACAATCTCCCATTTCACTCATCCAGAGCAAAGAATAATTACACAGAAAACCAAAACAGTCAAACCCAAATCATTCAACAGGAATTAAGAGGATAAGGGTGTTACTAAAATTAAAATGTATGCACAACAGTGTAATAACAAATTCATAGGATACAGTAAATCTTTCCCAAAACCAGGCTAGGATTATATCAAGATCACCATACAACATATGCCTGAAATATGGCTGTAAGTAAGTGTGACTTAATTTGACCACCACCTACTTTAAGCCCTTGATTTTATAAATAGAAGCATCCAATAATGACTAGTGATTAAAAAAAAAAAAAAAACAAAACAGTTTAGAAGGTAAAAAGAAGAAACAATACATACAAAGTCAAGCACGCAAACAAAAAACAGCAGAAAATTAAGACCCTGAAGGTAATTATTAAAACCATTTTAATTTCTATTTTGATAGTCCAAAAAAATCCCGACCAAGTACTGCAGACATGACAATAAGCACAACTACAATTCCTTAATCATGAATATTCTGCCTCAAAAGTGTCTGCACATGTGCAGAGCTGAATAAAACAGATGCTTCCATAATCCCATCTCAAAATCGTGAGTTGAAAATTACCAGTACAGTTTCAGTACTCTGTAATTGTTTTCTCACACATGGTAACTTTTTATTCCACGTCCATACCTGCTCCTAAATAAACCGGTAAAGTCAAGCAGCCACACAGTTTCACCAAACTTCACTTCTGCTGAATTTCTGTACAGCTCACGCCCAGTTGCAATTTTAGTCAACACACATGGCCGTTCAGCTTACAGGAGGTTACTACAGCTTTTTAACCATTTCCTAGAGAAAGATACGTACAACTCGGTGGAAACACCTTCTACAGCCACGAATACAGGCGGGAAGCTGTCACACCACCCTCTGTGTGGCATCTGTTTTAAATACCGGGAAAATCACCTGGCTAGACGGGAAGGCGAGGAGTTTTGAAACGAGATTCTGCCTCTCCGGCTCCATCACCACTGCCACAATAAATACATCGGGTGAAACAGGAAAAGAGGCTCACGCCTATACGAGAGGGTGGGGGACAGCACTCACACACACGGCAGCAGATGTAATCATTACCCTGAACGCCGGTAATCATTACCCCGAGCGTCAGTGCCACCACACACACGCGAAGTCCCTCAAAATTTCCCTCGCCAGCTCTCGGTGCCGGGAGCGGGCGGGGAGGAGGAGAGGTGAGGCTGTGAAACGGAGCTTCCTCCTTTCTTTTTGTGGTGGTGGTGGTGGTGTTGTGGCGGTGGCTGGTCGATGCCATCGCCCGGCAGCGCGGAGGAGCGGGGCAGCCCCGCCGCCCGGCCCAGCGGGGCGATCGGCCGCCCCCGCCCCGCCGCACGCAGCGGGCGGCCCCCGGCCCGCCCCACCTGCCCCGGGCCCCGCGGCTGCCGGGCGGGGCGGCCCCCGCCGGGGCACACGCACACACGGAGCCGCCGGTACCGGTGCGCGCAGCCCGGGCGGGCCGCCCCGCCGCCTCCCGCCGCCCACCCCCCCGCGGCTACCTGCCGCCCAGGCCCTCCCCGCCTTTGTGCCCGCGGCCTCCCGCCTCCTCCGCCGTTGCCCCCGGCCGCCGCCAGGCCCACCCCGCCCGCTGTCAGCCGCCGCCTCAGCGCGCCCCGACGCCCCCGGCGGCGGCGAGTCCCGCCGCCGCCCCCCGGCCCGCCGCGGCCCCCGAGCCCGGCCGCCCCGTACCGTGCGGCTCCGCCATCCTCCCGAGGCGCGCTCGGTACCCCCCCTCCCCGCCCGTCCCTGCCGGCCACCGTCTCTGCGCACCGAGCCGTCACGGGACTCCCCGCCCACAGACCTCCCGCGGCACCACAGGGGCGGGCCCGCCGAGGCGCGGGGCGACCGACCGCTTCCAGGTTACGGCGCCGCCACCATCTTGGCGGCGGGCGGAAGTGGCCCGGTTGCCCCTGGCGACGGCGAGGCGGCGGGGCGGGGGCGCCGTGGCGGGAGGTGCCGGGCGGCCCGCGGCGGGGCTCCCCGCTGCCTCTGCCGTTCCCGCGGGGGCCCGCAAGCCCTGCGGGGCCCGGGCCGCCCCGAGCAGGTGGCCAGTGCCGCGCTGCCTCACCGGCCACCCCTCCCGCTGAAAGCCGGGGGAAACCTGTGCCGAGATTCCCCTGAGGGCGCAGGACAGCCCGTAGCCCCGGCGGTCGCTGGCTGCGGCCCGTTAGAGTATCCCAAGGAGCGGGCACTGTTTTCCCGCCAGTCCCACTGTTTGACCGGAGCGTTTGCCCCCCGGGACCGACGGCACCAGAAATTCCGGTGTCCTGAGGCCCTGTGGAGCGGCTCTCCTCAGCGCCCAGCCACCCCGCTCCTGCTGCAGGTCACCTCCGGCCACTGAGGTGTCATGAAAGAGGGGCCAGGGGACTGCGGCCTTCCCGCCTTCCCTGTTTCTACAAAAGCGGGACCGTCCCACTTGGCACCTCCTATGACCTTGAACCAACACGTCGAGATACCACAAGCTAGGCGCAACCAAGCCGCCCTGGCAAGGAATACACATGGGAGCTGCAAGAAACGGCGGCAGCCGTTCAGGAGGTGGCAACCACACCTCTGCATAGGCGAATATGCTCAAGTGTGACGGAGCATCTGCCATTGGTTGTCGTTTGATTTTGGATGGGATTTTAAAGCAAGTTCTTTGATGACTTGTTGCAACAGACCTTTCAGTATTTTGCTGAGAAATGTTTAGCTTTTTAATGCTAAATTTTCAGGTGGTTGCAATCAGTTCCCCTTTCAAGCCTAGAGGGATTCTGCACTGCAGTAGCAACTCAACTTTCTAATTTCTGAAACACATTACAGCTAGTGGGAGCCTACTAATTGACCTCAGTACTTGCTGGTCTGGACTGATCCCACTGGCGCACATTCAAAAAGAACAGCACCCACCTCAGCAGAATGAAAATCATTAATAAACTTGGGAGCTGTTTCCTACATCAGATAGATCTAAGTATCTGCTATTTCCATCAGTTTTTTACAACTTTTGGCAACCATCAAGGCTACTTTCAGTGAAACAAGGCTATTTGCATTCAATTGTCTGGGTTCTGACAGTTTTCTTTGTGTGATTCTTTGGTGAACCAGACAGTTCAATGTGGTTACATGCTTTTTTACTAATAAATGCTGGACAGCGTTTAAAGCAGAATTGGCTTTTTGGCATAATGGGTCACAGGGCAGAAACCAGGTGTAACTTCCTAGTGACAATATTTCTTACAATGACTGGATGTTTATTTGTTGTTATTACTCAATAAAACATTCAATGTGGACAGTGCACCAAACCCCTACAAGGCATGGAAATATGTGCTTTGCCCTGAAAGCTTGGAGTCTGAAAGAATTTTTTCTTGTGTAGCTTATTTGAATGCACACAGATGTCTACATATAACTACAGCTTCTGTATTAAAGACCATAGTGTGTATTCATTCACCCCACATAGGGAGGATCTGAATGTTTTGTTGACCGTGCCTTTACATTTCTCAGGCTCTTTGTGTGCAAAGTGCCACCGCCCAGTTGCTTTAGGATTGAAGAAGTATGTGCAAAGGATATATGCTACACGTACTCTGGTTCAGTTAGAGATTTTACTTCTGTTTCCTCTCTCTTTGCCTTTAAAATATGATTTGAAATCTAAAAAGTTATTACTCTGTACTCCAAAAACCTGGTTTGCTCTTTTCAGGATGAAACATAAAACTGAAAAGCTGATATAAAGCAGAGCAGGACAATTGTCACTAGACAAGGAACTGGCCAAGAAATTTACACTGATAACTCCACCCTTCTGTTGCAATTCCTTAAATATGTCTTATAAGATTAGATCGAACCTACAGTAATACTTGTGCCAACTAACCGACCTTTTTGCAAAGGCAGAATTGGTACACACAAGATTTGTTTTCAATCTGCACAAATGGAGTAGTTTATACCTTCCTACTGGATGCTGGAAGGCTCCGGTCTGACCTACTACCAGCCTCCATCAGCATTGTTTGTCCCCAAATCTTCATCGACACAGACCTGACCCAGTGCAGAAGGTGAGTATAAGAGTCACAGTCCTTACAAGTATTAGTTAACGGTGTGTCAGGATCAGGAGACTACACTGACAGGCCTGTATTTTGAACCTTGTGGTATTGCAGCTGAGTACCTCTCTTTAAGATAGATCCACAGACAGTGAGTCAGAGGTTCCTCAGTCTCTGTTGCCCCAGAAAACCCATAGAACTGTGCGAGGATCTTGAATTACTGCCATGCATACTGAAATAAACAGGAGAGAAAATATAATTAACAAGCATTTCATAACCTACATGCGTACAGGTTCTGAAGGGGTTTCACTGGCAATTTCATTTGGACATTGCCTAACTTTTAAACACTTGGCTTTGCAAAATTCATAACGTTCCTTTAACACCTGTGGTTTTTCCTGGGTTCCTGAGAAGGACAATTGTCAACGCAGGATCACACAGCACCTCAATGGGTCATCAGCCATGCTGGTACGTTTGCATGTTCAACACAGACCTCTGCCTCTTTTACACAAAGAGAAACAAATAGCAACAGTGGATTGTTATCCTCCATCTAGACCAGCAGTGGAGGGGGATAAGTGTTGGAATTTGGATTATTCAGTGGATTCATAAAACCATTCCTAAGGCTATTTAGTATTTACACAGTTGTTTCAAGCATGTTTCTACAAAGCAGCATGATTTATTAGGAGCTAGTTCTTACACAATGAACTAAAATAAAGTAATCAATTAGTTAAGCTTGCTTAAGCTGACCACAAGATCAATCTAGCAACTTCAGAATCATCTTTTGACTGAATTCAGATACCTTTGATATAATACCCTCACTTGCTTTTTCTTAATTTACTGGCTGACAGACCAATGAATTGACCCTTTCTCTCTTGGTCATGTGACCTTTTCACTACCTCCTCCCACCTGTAAAATTTTTGTCATCTTAACTACAAGAAAGCCTCCTCTCCTCCCCCAGGCAGGCAGCTGCCGCCTCATCCAAGGACACTCAATTCTAGTCATTTCTGTACTGTGGGTTGGGGCAGACAGCACAAGAGGCAAATTCTTTGCCAGCTGAGCCAACGTGAAGGCCAGCCTTGGGGAAGCTCTGTTCTACTTCCAGCTCTGGAATTCAGAATGTCCCAGTGAGCACAGCCCATTGCGCCCTTTTCCACCCATGTACCCCTCTGCTCTGCCCTGCGCAGTGCTGCCTTCCACAGCTCTCCCCTGCTTCTCCATTCCCTTCCCCTCCACCTGTACCTGACCACCTGTAGACTTCACCTGTTCCTTCCCCAGGCTCTCTCCTTTCTTAACCTCCAGCAGGACCTGAACTTTGGTTCCCCACTCTGATCCTAGTTCAGTCTCTTGTCTAGTTCTTCATCTCACTGCCTATCCCCCTGACTTTCCTGCCTCTTCCTTCTCGTCCCTTTGTACTGGCAAACTGAATTCCGCTGTGCCTTCTGCCAGTTCCTTGCCAGCCAGTCTCAGCATAAAACTCTTAATTCCCAGTTTCACTTTCTTTGTGAATCTTAATCTTCTTTTATCATGTCTCGAACCTCCAAATTCCCAGCCCTAGGTTTTAGCTCCCTCTCATCTATACCTCAATCTACTCAAACCTTCCTGCCCTATCCTATTCCTTTCCCATCTCTTGAATCACCAGTTTACCATAAGTCTGGCTTCAGTCTCTTAGCCAAGGGTTGCAACAGGTTTACTTGTCCTGGAGGAGAGAAGCATGCTTCAAAGGCTGGTGGCACGACAAAGCCCATCTAATTTTCTGAGCATCATAACAATCATGAAAATATGTGAAAAAATAAATGAAAAAATGCCTTTGTCGTTGTTTTTCTATCTTCCTCTTGAATGTCACCTTGGCTCCACTGCTTTTATTATGAGTACAAAAAAATGGGAAGGCTGGAATAGTTAGCACAACTCAGGAGCTGAAGGGGAAAGAGGAAGGGTCCTAGGCACAAAAACTGTACCTGAAGGCTGAACATAGACTTTAAGAGCCCTTGTCAATTGTCTAGGAGCTAACACTCCCAACAGAGTGGCTGACAACAAGTTCCGTCACGTTGAAGACAGAGACTGCCCCACCAGAGCGAAAGCTTCTACTGGGTGCAAGATGCTGTTGCAATACAAAAAAGGATGCAAAGAAGGGGAACCTCAAAATGTGGTTCTCTGTTGAAGGACTACAGTACAGTAGGATGTTGCTATTTTTGCTGTCTGTTTCTTTTATGTGTTCAGAGTCAGGTCTGCTTACTTGAGTGACAAGAAATTATTTTTGCTTTTCGTTCAGTTGGTTCTAAAAAGCAAATGTATGCTAAAAGGACAGAGCGTGATTAAGGTACCTATGTTCTCAAAACCAAGCAGTATGATTTAGGGCTGTAAAACTATCATGTAAAAAACAGTTCTGGTCCTGCCAGCTTCAAAGTTCAACTCATTAGCCACCTATCTATGTCACGCTGTTAGCAATTTTTTAAGCAGACTTCCTAGTCTTGCAGGAGCTCTTCCAGGTGGAAAGACAGGACGTATCAACGCTAAAACAGCACATCCAGAATGCCAAGCATAAAACTATGTTCTCTTATTTACTTGCACGCACACAAAGTTTTTCAAGTATGCATTGTGTCCTAACTGCCCCAGGGCCAGCAGTTCTTCAGTTGATTTAGTGCAAGGGAAAACTGCAAATCCAGCAGGCTATCAAGCAAGCTAATCTTCAGTTACACAAATGGAGAGACAACCAGTTCAAACAATTTATCTTTCAAAGTCAACACTACAACAGAAACAAGCAAGAGCTTTTTCATTCACAACAGACAAGAAACTGTATTTTTTTAGTGTAGATATTCTAGACAGGGTAGTATCAGCTGTTAGAAACTTCCTACTTTTCTCTGCAGTGAAAGACAGGGCGAATTAAAGGCTTCAGTTGTCTGTACTTCGAAAGGGGAGAAAGGCTGGAATGAAAAACTCAGTTAAACTGAAACAGATGCTGATTATTCCAGCTCCAGATAGGCCATCCCTAAAGAAACCAACCTTTCTTGACTTCATTTCGTTCTTCTGGTACTTGCAAAAATTCATTTCTGACATCCCAGTGTAACTCAAAAGCACAAAGCAGGATCCAACAGGACATTCTGTGCTCTGGTGGACAAGCTTCTCTTAGCCTGGGTCTGCAGCACCTGAATTTCAGTTGGCAGTGTGCCTACCAAGGACTAACCATGTCCAGGGCCAGCATAACTCCCACAGCTAAGGGGCAAGAAGGGATGGGTATTCACAAAATCTTGTTTAAATCTACAGAGGTTAAGCTTACTCTGTAGTCAATAAGATAAGCCTGTGCTTAGGCAATCTGAATCATATTCTGAAGAAATCACTTTTTCCATTGACCTCACACAGACCCTGGGGAATTGAGCTTCGCAAGGGAAAAGCCACTTCCTCCCCAGGAAAGTGCATTCAAGCCTAAATGGCTGTGGGTTCACCAGCTTTTTATGTGCCGCAGATTGCTGTTGGACTCCAGCGCTGCATGAGCACTGTAGATCTGCATGCCTGCAGGTGGTACAAGGCATCTTCCACCATTGTACCTGTTTCACTTGGCTCTTATGTCAACCTTCTAAAACTGGCTGGCACCAATAATCTGGTACAGTGTGGCTTAGGTTTCATTTACACTGCATGTTGTTTCATGCCTTCAAAGGTCTGTGAAGATTAATACCAGGCTGACTGGTATGGCACGGTATGTAGGAATGTGAGTATAGCCCAAGTTTTTCTCTGCTGAACTTCGCACAAGGGCATATCCTGCCCCCATTCCGCATGAAAGAGGGAGCAGGCTTCCACTTACCTGGTGTCCTCTCTGATCCTCAGCAGCCACAACAGGGTAGCAGTGTGGCCTGTCCTTCAAAGAGAGCGCCTGAAGACAACAGTTCCATACAGTTACTTACCATTTTTAGCTGATAAAGGTGTGAAGCCAAAGGAAGGAGGCTGCCACAGTAGCCAAGAAAGGGGAAAGGTCTCTGAGAGTGGTGGCCCCAGGGAGGCAGAACAATTTTGTTACAAGGTTCTTTTAGATTACACGTAAACAATTCAACGTGTCCTAAACATGACTGGGAGTGGCAGCACATCCATGCTGAGCCACGTAAAAAAGCCAGCTGCGCCATGCCCAGGCAAGTATCGTTGCCAGCAGGTTAACCAAGGCCATAGGCAGAAGCAGTTTTACTCAGGATTACATCTTGTCACTGCTGCAAGCTCCGCTGTCTGAAATGTGGAAGAAGATGTAGATCAGCTGAATAGAAGAGTCCCTAGGAAAACAAACAAACAAACAAACAAGCCAACCAACCTCATCTACATTCTGACAAAGAGAAAAAAATTCTTTAAGTAATTTGGGACGGGAAAATTGAGCTGGAATGAAATATTTGCCTGTTGGTCTTAATAGCTGCAGCTCTGCTATCTATTTTCTCTCCCGCTTCCAGACTGTCAGCAGGGATTGAGTGTTCTCCTGGAGCCAGGGATGGATTTCCTGAATGGTGACAAATAGCAGTAAAGCCTGAAGCCAATTCCACAGTGAAATCATTATATAAATTGCTCTTTCCTGCAGAAAGAGATGGATGAAAAAAAAAAACAAATGAGAAAATAGTATGAAATGAGTAATCTTATAGTTCAGTTACAGGAAGCGAAAATAACTACTCCAAGAACGATGCTGGCTCAGTCAGGGAGCCAGGCGTTACAAGGAGTACACCTGTAAAGGAAAATTTCAGTTGAGGATTTCTGAAAAAAACCTGAAAACTAGATTGGTCAGGTGCAGAATGATTTTCCAAAAAGACAAAATAAAACTCCAGAGCTGTGAAAACTAGAGCACAGTGAGTGCAGGCAACTACAGTATTTATTATTATTATCGTGGTAGGGCACAGAAGCCTTGATCTTGATCTTACGTGCAGGGTGCTGTACAAAAAGAGTGTTCTGATTCAGAGATTGAAAACTAAACGTAAGACCAGAAACATGACACACATTTGTCACAGACACAGGGAGCATGAGGAAAGAAAAGCAGACAGTGTACTGCCAAGTTTTTTTATAGGCCATACAGACAAGGAGAGCATTGGAGAGAGCTCTGAAAAATGATTTTCTCAACACACATTAATAAGGGGTTGGTTGCAAGGCTGGGAGAAAGTGTAGAGATGTTTGAAATGGTAACAAGTAGTCAGTGGAACTGGTCATCACAACCTGATCTCAGGGAAGAGCTGACGCCCTGGTAATGCTCTGAAACAGATGAACAGGGATGAGCTAGGGAAAGACAGGCCTTGAAGAGGTAGGCATATGACACACAAGAAAGGAGAGTTAGTAAAGAAAGAAGTGACACAGAGTGATGGGCTAAGAACAGTCCTGCATTGTGAAGGCACGGGCTTGGTTACTGAAGAGTTTTCTTTCCCCCTCTTGTTTCTCAGGGGGAGAAGCA